>NC_090265.1:1403523561-1404173561 GCF_040414725.1 Anabrus simplex
CACCACTCCTAGAGAACGAGTTGATTAAGCTTTATTGGGACACTCCTGTAGTGACAGACAAAACAGTCAACCATAACAAATCAGACATCACACTGGTAAATAAGAAAACTGGGACAACTTTCATTATTGACATCGCAATCCCCAATGACACCAATATCGGCAGGAAGTACCACGAAAACGTCTGCAAGTACAAAGAACTTACAGGAGAGATCAAGGGGATCTGAAAGATGAAACTGGTACGGATAGTCCCTGTGACTCTGTCAGTCAACGGCCTCATTCCACACACACTTCACAAGAGTCCGCAAGAACATCTATAAAATTATTCAACATTCTGTCCTCCTGTCAACATGCAACATTGTACGATCGTTCCTCTCGCAAGAATGAAGATCCCGTGATCTAGACTTTTGTATATACCTGTACATCAATGTTTGTATTATAATGTGTAAATACCTTAATTATTGTAAGGCACTTGGTGCATTCCGTGCCCCTTTACTACCCATATTTCCTGTGGAAAGTGTTTATTTGATAATGATAATAGTAATAATAATAATAATAATAATAATAATAATAATAATAATAATAATAATAATAATTGTACCGGGCGGTACACCTCTACACCGTTTATTTAAAAGTTGCGCCAGTTGAAACTCCTCTTCTGGAGGAAGGTTGAACTTTATCTATTCTATTAATTCTCTACTTTCTCAGAAGATGTCACCACGTGGAAAATTTTGAGTTTTTGAACTGTGTCACTTTTGATGTGTTTTTGTTTCGCTTGAAGTAAGAAGTGTGAACTTTCTCTTCTAGAGGACACTACTGAAGATCAACAATAGCGCACCCTAGTGCGGAGTCAAAGAACTATTTTGTTGGAGAAATTTTTATTTCAAAAGTTTGTTTCTTGTTAAATTTCTTTCTGTTATTGTTTAAGTTGGCTGTATACCCCTCTTTTTCCCCTTGTTTTAGATTTATCCAATCCCGAATTTCTTTTAGTAATTTCTGACCAATCTGGTGTATCTTCCCCCAACTTGTATCTGTTGCGGGGTCCTATCCAATAAAAACATTGTGGGCGGGTGTTTTCATTCCCCTAACGCCTAGAAACTTCCGCGAGAGTATTTAAACTGCTGATTTTGGGGTCTCCGGGCCACTTCTGTTCCATCTTTCAGTGTATTAAGTACATAGCAGGAGGCGGGAAGCGCCTCTTTCTTCTTCAGCCGTTCAACACCAGGTAATGGCCTATTAATAACTTCTTTTCTTGCTAGGTCGGCAGTTTAACACTCGCGGCGGGTTCGAAGCATTTCCATCATGTAACCTTTTCCTAAAATGTAATTACTCTTTTCATCTTTTTCTTGTAAAGCTACATATTGGGATAGAGAGTGCTAACCCTCTCGAGCTCCCACTCACATTTGTTTTGAGGTGAACTTATTTTCTCAAACTATTCTTCGTTTATGTAATGTAAAGTGTTCTTCTCTAAGTCACCTCTGTAGTATGGGATTAGCCCTTGCGTTAGCGGCCCAGAGCCAGATTAGGTTTTAAAAACAAAGTGTATTAGGAGTGCAAGTTCGCCTCTTCTCAAATTGTTATTTTAGAGGTCATGTAATCAACCTTCTTTTCATGTAATAGACCTCCGTAGGTTGGGTATTTTACCCCTGTGAATATGTCCTTAGAGGACAGCTTGAAGGTAGAGTTTGGTGTGGCCTTGTGATAGGCTTACAATTTTGAGAGCGGATCGCTCTTTGAAATTTGTTTCTGTATGCCTCGTGCAGGCTTTATGTGTAATGTTTGGAGCCAGTGCTCCTGGGCATGAATGGGGTTTTCTGCCCCTTGGCTAAAATTTTTTTTTTGGAGTAAGGCGGGGCTGATTGCCCAAGAGTTATGAAGTAAGGGCACTGAGCCCGAATCCAGTAATATTGTACCTACATTTTTACTACTCTGTACCTGTTATGATTGTTATCTCTTGTTTTTGAAAAGAAAATATAACCTAGTTAAATTTTAAATTAATTTTACATTGCACGTTAATTTCGTAGCTTGAAACCCATTCACACCCGCACCTTCTTTCACCTCTACCTACCACGGATATCTCCGTAACAAGTGGTAGCAGAGCGTGGTTGAATGGGTCTCAATTTAGCCCCTTTTGACGGCTAAACATTGCTTTAATTCGAACTCTAACAATTTTCTCAGTTGCTGGAATTTTTTGAGTTTTTTTTTTATTGTTCTGTCATCATGTCCGGCCCTCGCGATGTTCTCCTCCTTAACTATTTGCGCAAAGAGGAGTTGATATACGAGTTAACTATCAGAAACGTTCAATCTGGAGGCACGGTTGCAATAGACACTAACAAGCTTAGAGAGTCCCTTGATTTGCCCATTTCCATCCCCAATTTGGGAGAGAAAGAAATTGACGACTCTCTTTCCACGATCACGGAGAATATTACTGGGCTAGCTTCCGTAGTTAGTTTTTTTGATGAAAATGATCCGTCTCCTAACCAAATTAAGCGTGTGCAAGGCAGATTATATCACTTTTCAAATAGAGTTAATGATCTGTTGTCTCTGAAGGTGAATGACGTTCAGAGGAAGCAAGCTAATACGCTCCTTGAAACTATCTCTGAATTGTCTAGTAAAGTCACTCAATTGTTAACTGGGGAAGTTCCTCCCAAATCTGATCAGCCCACCATAGTGAATGTAAGTAGTGAGGAAGAACCTGCTAAGGGAGAAGGCAATAGGATAACCGTTGCTGCTCAAACTATCTCTGCCCCATTGGACAACGAGTCTGAACGCCGCACATCGTTGAACAATGTACGTGCTGAATTAACTTCCTTGCCATTGAAACCTTTACCTACTATGTCGCCCGGGTTTAGCAGCTTGCCTCATCCATTGGCAATGTTGCTCAGAGGTATATCCAAGTTTTCCGTTAATACCACCAGTGACGTAATTTCATTTTTAAGATTTCTAGTGGAATTTCAGGATCATGCCCTTGTGTTTTCTCTTTCCCCATGTCAAATTTTGCAAATTATCTATCCTTATGCTATTGGGGTTCTCTCAGATAAAATAGTAAGAGCCATAGCTGAACAGTCATCTATCGAAGATTTCCATGCACATCTGCTTGCAAATTTTATTCCTGCCCGCGCGAGGTCATCTCTTATTCAGAAATACTATTATCGGGTACAGCGCTTGGATGAAAACCTGGCAGACTTCATCCAAGATATTAAGTTTTATACTAGGGTGTTTGCTCTCCACTTCCCTGAGGATCAGATCGTGCAAGCTATTATCGAAGGGATTTCACCACCCTACAGGTCATATTTGTGTTTCGCGGCGTGCCCGCAAACCTTCTCTGAACTGGAAGCATTAGCCGTCTCTGCGGAAGGAGTTAGGTATGCCGATTCCTTGCGTGTGGCAAAAGAACCCCCGCCTTCTTTTAGTAATACTCGGTTTCCACCTCGCCGATCAGTCACCCCTCGTAAATGTTATGCTTGCGGGTCGCCTGACCATCTGCGCAATAAGTGTCCTCTGATCAAGTCTAGTAGGGCAAATAATGGAGCTGGTTCATCACAAGGCTGTTTTAAGTGTGGGGCCTTCTCACATATCGCCAAAAATTGCCCAAACTCAAATAGCATCCCCTCCTGCTCAACTTCTGGTGCAAATTCCACCTATGCCAATAATAAAAAGTGACTAGTGGCATCGGCTGAGTCGACTAATCCATCTTCCCGAGACTCAGCCCCTAGTAAACAGGTTGTAAATGCAGAGAACAATCAGCCTTCAAATTCATCTTTTGAATGCCCTAAAGAATGTCTTAGGATTGCGGCGGATACCCCCGCACCTGTTCCTTTTCTTAAGATTGAGTTAAATAACGAGCCTATAACAGCTCTCTTAGATTCAGGCAGTGTTTGTTCGATTATTTCGGCTGAATGGTATTCTAAATTGAAATCTGTTTGTAAACTACCTGACCATGTCTCAGCTCTTATTCAATATGTTTCGGCTAATTCATCGCCATTAGAAATTCTAGGTTCCGTACTGGTCAAAATTCGTATTTTTAAATTTACATGGAAAATCAAACTGTTTGTGGCTAAGCACTTGTCTTGCCCCATCATATTGGGAGCGGACTTCATTTCTCACACTGGTCTTGTGCTCGATCTCCAGAGTAGGTCGTGCACATTCAAATTTGCGTCCAATTGTAGAATTCCCTTGTTAAAGTGTAATTCTGTATCATGTTCATCTATTTCGCCTACCCAGGATGAGATGTTGTTAGACCTTAGACATCTACCTGAGGAGCAGGCTGATAGTATTCGGAAACTGTGTCAGTCGTTTCCCGAGGTGTTCTCTGATACTCTTGGTGTTACTGACCTTATTGAATACAAAATTGAGGTCACGGATTCGATTCCTGTCCGTTTTCCACCGTATAGGCTATCTCCACCGAAAATGAAGGCTCTGAAAGAAATCATCGATCAGATGTTGAAGGATGGTATTATTAGGCCCTCTAAGTCAGCGTATTCTTCGCCTATTTTTCTAGTCCCGAAACCCCAAGGAGGCTTCAGGCCTGTCATTGATTACAGGGCTCTCAATCGGAAGGTGGTGTTGCAATCTGTGCCCCTTCCCGACCTTCATTCTTGCTTTTCATGGTTTCGTAAGGCCAAGTTCTTCACCATCTTGGACTTGAATCAGGCCTATAATCAAATTCCCCTTGCCGAAGAGTCTAAACATCTTACAGCGTTTGCCACGGACTGGAACTTATACGAATACAACCGCGTGCCTTTCGGGCTCCCCACGGGGGCAGCTGTGCTCACTAGGCTACTAGATAGGGTCTTTTCCGACATCAAATTTGAGTACTTATATCACTACTTGGATGATGTCGTCGTATTTTCCGAGACTTTTGAAGAACATCTAGATCATCTGCGAGAAGTTCTGAATCGCCTTCGTAAGGCTGGGTTAACTGTCAAGTTGTCCAAGGTTGCCTTTGCTAAGCCCTCTATGTCATTCCTAGGGCATATTGTGTCACCCGATGGGGTAGCTGTCGATCATTCTAGAACACAGGCCATCCGTGATTTTAAACCTCCTAAGGACATCAAAGGTATCGCTAGATTCATTGGTATGGTGAATTTCTTCAGGAAGTTTATTCCTAACTTCGCTAATAGAGCGGCGCCCTTAAACCTTCTTCGTAGGAAAGGCATCAAATTCGAGTGGGGACCTTCTCAACAAGCCGCTTTCGAAGATCTTAAATTAGCTCTCTGTAATGCCCCTGTACTTGCTATGCCTGATTTCTCGAAGAAATTCATCGTCCAAACGGACGCGTCGTCGTCAGCTGTAGCTGCAGTCCTTCTTCAAGAGACTGAACTAGGGAGGCGTCCCATCGCCTATGCATCTAGGACTCTATCGGCTCAAGAAGCCAAGTATTCCATCTATGAGCTCGAAGGGTTGGCAGTCTTATTCGCCTTAGAAAAGTTCCGTCTCTATCTGGAACATGTCATATTCGACCTGGAGACAGATAACCAAGCCTTAAGCTGGGTCTTAGGTAGACCGCGTCGTACTGGTCGTATAGCCCGTTGGGCCATCCGTATTTCCGCCTTCCAATTCGATGTCAGGCATATCAGAGGTACCGAAAATGTTGTGGCTGATGGACTCAGCCGTATGTTTTCAAACGAGGTCGAGACCCATGAACCGGTCGACAGTTCATCACCTTCCGAGTCCATACTATCCGAGGTTAATGCCATCCTAACCGATGCTCCCATGCTCTTTAGGGATATCGAGAAATACCAACGTGAAGATCCTACGCTGGCTCCGATAATGGAAACCCTTTCTTCTGGGGAACATGCTGTCCCTTATGTTCTGAGGAATGGTGTTCTATGTTGCCCTTCGAGGCATGATAAGTTGATGAAAGTTGTTGTTCCAGCGGTTCTTGTACCTATGATCTTCAAATACTATCATGAGACCCCATTGGGGGGGCATCTTGGAATCTTTAAAACTCGTGAAAAGATTCGTGAAATGTTCATATGGAAAGGTATGGACGGTGAAATTCGGGAACTCGTAAAAGCTTGTAAATCTTGTTTGATCAGTAAACCCACCATGTCCACTAAAGTAGGCCTTTTGTCTTCTCATCAAGCGTCGCGCCCCATGGAACGCCTGTATATTGATTATGTGGGACCCTTCCCCCAGTCAAAGGGCAATGCCAACAAGTTCATCTTTGTGTGTGTAGATGGTTTTACAAGATTTTCCTGGTTATTTCCGACTAAGCTGGCTACCGCTCAGTCAACCATTACTTGCTTAAATTCTATTTTTGCTTCTTTTGGTCCGTGTCAATATATTGTATCTGATAATGCTAAGGCGTTCAAATCAAATTTATTTCGTAAATTCTGTTTTGACTTGTCCATCTCTCATGTAACTACTTCTGCTTATTACCCTCAACCATCTCTGGCTGAACGGGTTAACCGTAATCTCAGGTCCGCACTCATTGCCTATCATCATGAAGATCCTTCCAGGTGGGACACGTCCCTGCATTGGATAGCTTTTACTTTGAATTCGGCGGTTCATGAATCTCACAAGTTTACTCCAGCTTCTTTGATGTTCAAGTTTGTTCCCAACTCGCCGCTCTCTAACCTCTGGTCTTTGAATGACATTCTACCCGAGACAATAGATCCGGATAACATTAAAGATCTTTGGAAGAAGGCTAAAGCCAATCTTAAAGTGTCTCATGAAAAGGTTAGGGAAAGGTATGATCGTGGACGGAGACCCACCACTTTGAAGGTAGGTGACCAGGTTATGGTCAAAAATTTTGTTCCCGCGGGCAAGCTTGCCCCCAGATTTCATGGGCCTTGTATCATTCTCGATTTTCTTACGCCGGTTACCTTATTGCTAAGTAATCCAGCCACCGAGAGGATATTTAGAGTTCACCTGTCCCAGGTGAAACCGGTGTAATTTCTGTGTTAACTTGCTTCATATTATTTTGAAAGGATATGAAGGTTATATTTTTTTTTTGAGTTTCACTTTTAAGGCATTCTGCCCCTTCTGTAATATTTTGGTTTTAGATGTAAGCCTTGTGTAAAACCTGCCCCGACCCGTTAAACTGCCATCCTGTTCTTGCCACGGCCATTACCACGCTCCCGTCTCCTGCTCCACCTTACACTGTGGCTTCATAATAGTAAATGCCATGGATATCTACACGCCGCTGGCCCCTCAACCTCTCCACAAGCCTGTACCCTCAAAGAAGATGATAGTCCAACACAATTCTGCCGCCTAGCTTTAATGTTTCAGCGCCCCCGCAGCCGCGCAGCGCCGTGCAGCGACTGGGGAGGGGGATGGGCCCCCTCCTCTCCAGCGAGGACGACATGTGCACGGCGAGCCGGAGCTCTCCTCCCGGCCAAGGCTGATGTGCGGCGCACGACCTGCTACATGCCCGCAGCCTGTATCTGTTCACCGCGGGCGCGGCGTACTTCAACACCTCTGCTCCCCTCATAGTGCGGGCGAGCGGTATCTCAGGGTACTTGAGGGGTCCGAGCGGCCTCCGTTGGACGCAAGCTGCAACGGCCGGTCTGGCCATCCGACTCAATCTACATCAACTACATGGACAGTCACCATAAGCAATAACTACACTTGGGAATTCAACAACAATATTTGGTGGACATTGCAAAATTTTTCTTCACCTTTAAGTATTAAAAGTTTATCTTCAGAAATTCAAATTCTACAAACATAAAGACTTTCATTCACCTGCAACAACAACATTTTGAAACTGAATTAAGAAATCTTGTAAATGCTTCTGCTATCTATCTTCGTATCAACATCATTACTTGGACCTTGTTTCAAACTGATTTCATGTGTCACCCCTGGAGGAACTTTTGGGGGGGGAGGTCTGTACCGGGCGGTACACCTCTACACCGTTTATTTAAAAGTTGCGCCAGTTGAAACTCCTCTTCTGGAGGAAGGTTGAACTTTATCTATTCTATTAATTCTCTACTTTCTCAGAAGATGTTACCACGTGGAAAATTTTGAGTTTTTGAACTGTGTCACTTTTGATGTGTTTTTGTTTCGCTTGAAGTAAGAAGTGTGAACTTTCTCTTCTAGAGGACACTACTGAAGATCAACAATAGCGCACCCTAGTGCGGAGTCAAAGAACTATTTTGTTGGAGAAATTTTTATTTCAAAAGTTTGTTTCTTGTTAAATTTCTTTCTGTTATTGTTTAAGTTGGCTGTATACCCCTCTTTTTCCCCTTGTTTTAGATTTATCCAATCCCGAATTTCTTTTAGTAATTTCTGACCAATCTGGTGTATCTTCCCCCAACTTGTATCTGTTGCGGGGTCCTATCCAATAAAAACATTGTGGGCGGGTGTTTTCATTCCCCTAACGCCTAGAAACTTCCGCGAGAGTATTTAAACTGCTGATTTTGGGGTCTCCGGGCCACTTCTGTTCCATCTTTCAGTGTATTAAGTACATAGCAGGAGGCGGGAAGCGCCTCTTTCTTCTTCAGCCGTTCAACACCAGGTAATGGCCTATTAATAACTTCTTTTCTTGCTAGGTCGGCAGTTTAAACTCGCGGCGGGTTCGAAGCATTTCCATCATGTAACCTTTTCCTAAAATGTAATTACTCTTTTCATCTTTTTCTTGTAAAGCTACATATTGGGATAGAGAGTGCTAACCCTCTCGAGCTCCCACTCACATTTGTTTTGAGGTGAACATATTTTCTCAAACTATTCTTCGTTTATGTAATGTAAAGTGTTCTTCTCTAAGTCACCTCTGTAGTATGGGATTAGCCCTTGCGTTAGCGGCCCAGAGCCAGATTAGGTTTTAAAAACAAAGTGTATTAGGAGTGCAAGTTCGCCTCCTCTCAAATTGTTATTTTAGAGGTCATGTAATCAACCTTCTTTTCATGTAATAGACCTCCGTAGGTTGGGTATTTTACCCCTGTGAATACGTCCTTAGAGGACAGCTTGAAGGTAGAGTTTGGTGTGGCCTTGTGATAGGCTTACAATTTTGAGAGCGGATCGCTCTTTGAAATTTGTTTCTGTATGCCTCGTGCAGGCTTTATGTGTAATGTTTGGAGCCAGTGCTCCTGGGCATGAATGGGGTTTTCTGCCCCTTGGCTAAAATTTTTTTTTTGGAGTAAGGCGGGGCTGATTGCCCAAGAGTTATGAAGTAAGGGCACTGAGCCCGAATCCAGTAATATTGTACCTACATTTTTACTACTCTGTACCTGTTATGATTGTTATCTCTTGTTTTTGAAAAGAAAATATAACCTAGTTAAATTTTAAATTAATTTTACATTGCACGTTAATTTCGTAGCTTGAAACCCATTCACACCCGCACCTTCTTTCACCTCTACCTACCACGGATATCTCCGTAACAATAATAATAATAATAGTTACCGTTACCCCTTTGCGTGAACTGAGTCCTACAAACTAGTTTCTTTGCTCGTTCAGCGCGGCTTTGGAACGATCTACCCACCAACATTAAATGTAGAAATGTAAATATAGTTAAACTGTATGTTAGGAAGCACGTACGGTGAGAAAATACATGTGAATATGTGGAAGAATGAACGAGGGAGTAAAAGGTTCTATAAATGAGAAATATGTATATATTAGGCTATACTTTGTTACTTTACCCGTAAATATTGTATATGACTGTTTTAGTTTAGGATTTAGGTAATTATTTCAAAGGTCAGGGGGCACTATGTGCAGGGGGGCATGTCCTTTTCCCCTGGCCATCCATAGATACTATAAAGGTTTATGGTAAATAAATAATAAATGAATGAATAATAATAATAATAATAATAATAATAATAATAATAATAATAATAATAATAAACTCAACCGACACCGCGGACAGAAACCTCTATAGGAAAAAAATTAATGGATGGAAAGTGCAACCAAAGAACGAAGTGGAAAAGAAGACTGGAGCAAAGTGGACAGAAGAACGAAAAAGGATCCACGGAGAAAGGGTGAGAGCTGTTTGGCAACTCAGGAAACAGAATCGTTAGAGCTTTGCGTGATCCACTGGGTCCATACGCACATAATAATAATAATAATAATAATAATAATAGTAATAATATTAATAATAATAATAATAATAATAATTGTACCGGGCGGTACACCTCCGCGCCGCTAATTCAAACTTTGCGCCAGTTGAAACTCCTCTACTGGAGGAAGCCTGAACTTTAACTACAGTGCTAATTCTCTAGTTTCTCAGAAGATGTCCCTACTTGTAAATTTTGAAGTGTTCTGAACTGTGTCGTTTTCGATGTATTTTTGTTTTGCCTTTAGTAAGAAGTGTGAACATTCTCTTCTAGATGGCACTACTGAAGGACTACAATTGTGCACCCTAGTGCGAAGTGAAGGAACCTTTTTTGAAGAAATTTAGTACTTATAAGTTTGTTCTTTATTAAATTTCTTTCTGCCATTGTTTAAGTTGGCAATGTTAACCCTTTCTTTTCGCCAGTTTTGAATTTGACCAATAAGGAATTTCTGTAATTAATTTTCCACCAATAATGTGTTTCTTCTTCATCTGGTGTAGGGGTTTTCGTTGTTAGCCAATAAAATGATTGTGGGCGGGTGTTATCATTCCTGAAAGGTCTCGAATGTTCCGCGAGGGTATATAAACTGCTGATTTTCGGGTCTCCGCGCCACTTCAGTAACATCTATCTCTGTGTAAATTATGTAGCAGGGGGCGGGAAGCGCCTCTTTCTTCGGGCAGCAGTTCAACCACCAGGTAATGGCCTCTTAATAACTTCTTTTCTTGCTAGCTCAGCAGTTTAACTCTCGGGGCAGGTCCGAAGCCTTTTACCATGTAACTTTCATTTTAAATGTAAAGACACTTGGTATCAATTCTATCTTTTTAAACTACAAATTGGGATAGAGAGTGCTTAACCCTCTCGAGCTCCCACTCATATTGCTTTGAGGTGAACTTATTTTCACAACCGTTTCTTCCCTTCTAATGTAATGTAAATCGTTTTCTTATATAAGTCACCTCTTTAGTATGGGATTAGCCCTTGCATTAGCGGCCTAGTGCCAAGTAGGTTTTAGTAAAGTATATTAGGAGTGCAGTTTCGCCTCCTCTCAAGTTGGTTTTTTGGAGGCCACGTAATGGTCCTGTTTCTTCACTGAACAGGCCTCAGTAGGTTGGGTATTTTTACCCCTGTGTTATTTGTGTTTGGAGGTCAACTTGAAAGTGGAGTTTGGTGTGGCCTTTGATAGGCTTGAACTTAAGAGCGGGTCGCTCTTTCTTAAAATTTGTTTCTGCGTGCCTCAAGGAGGCTTTACTGTGTAATCGGGAGCAAGAGCTCCTGGGCATGATTGGGGTCTTCTGCCCCTTTGTTGAATCTGGTATATCGTAAGGTTGGGCTTATAGCTCAAGAATTGTGTGTCTGGCTCTCGGAGCCCAAATCCTGTAACATTGTAATTGTACACTCTCGAATTGTTGCTAGGCTACTGAGTACCTGTTATTATTGTTATTTATTGATCTGGAAAAGAAAATATAACCTTGTTAAATTAACTTTAATTTCGTATTTCGAGACCTGTTCACCCCAGCACCTTCTTTCACCTCTGCACATCCACAATACTCCGTAATAATAATAATAATAATAATAATAATAATAATAATAATAATAATAATAATAATAATAATAATAATAGTTACCATAGGCTTGTATTGTGATGTGATGACATTTAGATTGTGTACGTGTAAATTTGAACGTTCCATTTTACTTTAACAGATGGCACAGAACCGAATCTCTGATTGGCGATCTACGGTAGAATTCTAATTAATTTTGTCGGGTAAACAGACATCCTTTAGGGACTGCCTGACCAAGGCGGTAAAGGCGTGCTCGGTTCGCCCGGAAGGACGTGGGTTCGAATCCCCATCAGGAAGTCGTAAAATTCAGGAAACGAGATTTCCACTTCCGGAGGTGCATATGGCCCTGAGATTCACTCAGCATACAGCAAAAATGAGCACCAGGTTAATTCCTGGGGGGCAAAGGCGGCCGGGCGTAGAGCTAACCACTCTACCCCATCACGTGCCGAGGTTAACAATGGTGGAAGCCTTTACCTTCCACTCCTCCAAGGGCCTTCATGGTCTGTACGGAGGGACTTTGCTTTGATTTTTTGCTAAGCAGACATCCTTTGCATGCCGACGTCGTACAACATGGAGTAGACCTCCGAATCTACTTCTGCATGGTTTGAATCAGCGATAATGGGATTCGGAGGTCAGTACTCTACAAGTAACCCACAGAGTAGGAATGACTTCATGTAAATATTACTGCAACAGATTCCACATAACATAAACAGCTGAATTATATATCATTACAGGCATACGATAAAGCTTTCACGTATTACTCGTTAACTAGTACTGATCTCTTGGAGACATATTTTAAGTATTCTTTTTAAATATTACACTACACTGTTTACATTGCGCTTTATATCAACCGTAGTTGATAAATGTACACGATTATAGCTTTAATCTATTAAAACAAATATGAAGATTTTCATGTAAAAATGGAACATTGCAAGGGAAACTATATCATTTATTTGTGAAATGTTAGAGCCCTACTCATGTTATTTCTCATTAATATATGTTTTAAATTGAATGGGACTGTGACCGGGCCAAGTTTTGATGTAGAATACGTGTCACATGATAGGCACCGTGGAAATAAATTACCTACTTTTTCTTTTCATTTTTTTTTTTCTTGTTAGTTGCTTTACGTCGCACCGACACAGATAGATCTTATGGCAACGATGGAACAGGGAAGGGCTGGGAGTTGGAAGGAAGCGGCCGTGACCTTAATTAAGGTACAGACCCAGCATTTGCCTGGTGTGAAAATGGGGAAATCACGGAAAACAATTTTCATGGCTGCCGACAGTGGGGTTCGAACGTACTATCTCCCGAATACTGGATGCTGGCCGCACTTAAGCGACTGCAGCTATCGAGCTCAAATTACCTACTTAGTACGGGCTTGAAACTTTTCCAACACCGGGGTAGCAGACGACCGACTTGAAGAATTATTCCTTTCTTTCTTTCTTTCTTTCTTTCTTTCTTTCTTTCTTTCTTTCTTTCTTTCTCTCTTTCTTCCTTAATCTGTTTACCCCCCAGGGTTGGTTTTTCCCTCGGGCTCAGCGAGGGATCCCACCTCTACCGTCTCAAGGGCAGTGTCCTGGAGCGTGAGACTGTGGGTCGGGGGACACAACTGGGAGTAGGACCAGTAACTCTCCCAAGCGGCCTCACCTGCTATGCTGAACAGGGGCCTGGGTGGGGATGGGAAAATTGGATAGACAAGGAGGAGAGAAGTAAGCGGCCATGGCTTTAAGTTAGGTACCATCCCGACATTTGCGTGAAGAAGTGGGAAACCACGGAAGACGACTTTCAGGATGGCTGAGGTGGCAATCGAACCCACCTCTACTCAATTGACCTCCCGAGGCTAAGTGGAGCCCGTTCCAGTCCTCGTGCCACTTTTCAAATTTCGTGGCAGAGCCGGGAATCGAACCCGTACCTCCGGGGACGGCAAATAATCACGCTAACCACTACACCACAGAGGTGGATCCGACGTGAAGAATTCACTGAGACAAATCAAACAACACCTCACACGACGTGCTACCACACCGGTGACCACAGTCACACTGTTGTTCGCCGCGCGGCATGGCGATTGTACTGCCTCAAGCTGGCGGTGCTATTGCAGCATCACGTGACGACATACCAGTGTCAATATTACCTACTTGACGTTCACCGGCCCAAGAACGGTTTCGAAATTATAGACGTATCCCACGGCAACAACAGGGAGACACACCCGTGACAGTGCCTGCTTACAGTAAAAATTCAATTAAAACCTAAATTAGGCAACAACAAGAATACAATTATATGAACAAAATGTCCCACTAGGTGCGACAGAAGATAAGAAAAATCGATTACTGAGTTCACTCGGAATATATTGTGAACTCCACCTACAGTATATCAACTTGTACTATCGAGTAACGTCCGGCTCCATGGCTAAATTGTTAGCGCGCTGGCCTTTGGTCCAGGAGAGCCCGGGTTCGATTCCCGGCTGGATCGGGGAATTTAACCGTAATATTGGTTAATTCGTGTAGCTCGGGATCTGGGTGTTCGTGATGTCTTGAAGTTAAAAATCATCTTAGGTAGGGCCTCATTCTCATAGATATTCAGGTCGCTTGAAAAAGGCCGTCTACTAGAGAAATGAACTGCATTAGACCTCTCCGGAGGACATACGCCGTTATTATTATCGAGTAATAATATACGGATTAACGGAGTTAAAAGCAAATCTCCAATCGATCGTACCAGATTGTAGAGTCTCATAATCTGTCACTGGACCTCGATCTAGACGCTGACGAGCTCATTTGATCATACGACCAGTAACATAGAGCGTTCAGTGGTAAACAATAAGGTAAAGAGAAATCCTACAACCTGTTCTAGTACAGAAGGATGCCATATTGATACATTCACTGCGTAAACATGTTCTAAAACCCAACTTTGCATAATATGCTGAACTTGAATATGACGAATTTTTGCGTAGCAACCGTTAACTCTCCATTATTACTGGTACGAATTACAGATTTTAAAAAAAAAACTATTCTTGCAGATTTTTTCATACGTGTCACACACACGAAGTGCCTAACTCTTCTTCTGGGTTCTGACTGACTTCTATATCTCATGTTCATTATGCACAACACTTGAATCATTCTGTTCCTGTCACCAATAGCAATTTTTACTACGCTCCATCGTGATGACATAACAGGGCCAACATTTATTTTCTTACATCTTGTAACCTACCGAGCTCGATAGCTGCAGTCGCTTAAGTGCGGCCAGTATCCAGTATTCGGGAGATAGTAGGTTCGAACCCCACTGTCGGCAGCCCTGAAAATGGTTTTCCGTGGTTTCCCATTTTCACACCAGGCAAATGTTGGGGCTGTACCTTAATTAAGGCCACGGATGCTTCCTTCCCACTCCTAGCCCTTCCCTGTCCCATCGTCGCCATAAGACCTATCTGAGTCGGTGCGACGTAAAGCAATTAACAAAAAAAAAAAAAAAACATCTTGTAACCGGACTGAGTGTCAGCCGATGGAGCGCTAGCTTTCTGTGACCAAGTTGGTGGGTTCGATATTGGCACAGTCTGAGCTTATTGAAGTGTTCAAATAATCCAGTCTTGGGTGGAACTACTTTGGGACCATATTCCAGCATCTCAGCGTCACCGATAGCTTATAACGTACTTAGTGTACGTAATATTGGTAACATTTACTATTATTATTATTATTATTATTATTATTATTATTATTATTATTATTATTATTATTATTATTATTATTACTGGATAGCTTCCATTGTGGATCGGTGATATAATGTCGGCCTCCGGATCCAAGACCCGGGTTTAAACCTGACAGAATTTATCGAAATTTTGTTGGGTGGAAGAAAGTCCAATAGCCACTCCGTGTCGTACGATGTCAGCGTTTGTAAAAGATCTCTGCTGACATATTTGTGTTTACCCAACAACATTAATTAAAACACTGCCGAAGGTCATTCAATAGACATCCAATTCCTTGTAATCATACAGTTTAAAAGGAAATATAGGAACAGACACGCATGTATCCTAAATGGCGTCGAATCAAAATATGTCCTGAGGCTAGCTGAGGGCATTCTTCTTCTTCTTCTTATTCTTCTTCTTCTTCTTCTGCTGCTGCTGCTTCTTTATCCGTTTACCCTCCAGGGTCGGCTTTTCCCTCGGACTCAGCGAGGGATCCCACCTCTACCGCCTGAAGGGCAGTGTCCTGGTGCGTGAGACATTGGGTCGGGGGATACAACTGAGGAGGATGACCAGTACCTCGCCCAGGCGGCCTCACCTACTATGCTGAACAGGGGCCTTGTCGAGGGGAGGGAAGATTGGAAGGGATAGACAAGGAAGAGGGAAGGAAGCGGCCGTGGCCTTAAGTTAGGCACCATCCCGGCATTTGCCTGGAGAAGAAGTGGGAGACCACGGAAAGTCACTTCCAGGATGGCTGAGGTGGTAATCGAACCCACCTCTACTCAGTTGACCTCCCGAGGCTGAGTGGACCACGTTCCAGCCCTCATACCGCTTTTCGAATTTCGTGGCAGAGCCGGGAATCGAACCCAGGCCTCCGGGGGTGGCACCTAATCACACTAACCACTACACCACAGAGGCGGACAGCTGAGGGCATTATTATTCTTATTATTATTATTATTATTATTATTATTATTATTATTATTATTATTATATAATGGCGTATGGATTTTAGTGCCGGGAGTGTGTAAGGACAAGTTCGGCTAGCCAGATGCAGGTCTTTTGATTTGACTCCCGTAGGCGACCTGCGCGTCGTGATGAGGATGAAATGATGATGAAGACGACACATACATCCAGCCACAGTGCCAGCGAAATTAACCAATGAAGGTTAAAATTTCCGACCCTGCCGGGAATCGAACCCGGGACCCCTGTGACCAAAGGCCAGCACGCTAACCATTTATCCATGGAGCCGGACATTATTATTATTATTATTATTATTATTATTATTATTATTATTATTATTATTATTATTATTATTATTATTATTATTATTATTGAATATCAAGCTTTCACGACTGCGTTATACATGTCCACAATGGTGTTCGGTTGGTCATTCTTAATATCTTTTCGACAGATTCTATACTATGAGTCTTTTCTCTATGGCAAAATGCAAAGAGGTTATTCAGGAGGTGATAAGGAGGATAACAAAACCAGGATATATAGCCCAATTCATTGCAGTGTTTGTACTACGACTGTCTAATGCTAAGACTCCAATTGTGCATTCGGGCCTGCATCTGAGGACACTAGAGCAACTGTCATTCCTTAGTAACACTCATAAACCATGAGCGTAAGTGTGAATAACGCGTGGGTTTGTTAGTATTTAGGATTAAGTTTGGCACGCCATTACGGACATTACACTATTTCGTCATCGTGTGGGTACACCAACACGCTGACAGGAATGTGCGAGGTAAGGCTAACTAATAATACTTCCCGTACAAAGTTGGAAAGTCTGTTACTTGTAAACGATTTATCGCAGGGCACATGCTCATAGGGACTTTTTGTGTTGTATCGGGGTGTACCATCCACTCTCCGATTACTTCCCACATGCTTGCGAGCACCCAGTATATCATGCTTCCAAGTTATAAAAGCTGCTTCAGATGAACACTTGTACTACGGGATGTTTATAAGAAGCTCTTAGATCTTTCGTTGCCGACATAATTCTGTAGTACAGAATATGGAAGGTGGAGGGCATACAATATGTGAGATTAATTAATCGACTAACCATCTTGTTCCAAAGCTGACTCTCGGCCCATTAGCTGTCACAGTGTACTAACTAGTGTTTGCTAACTGTCCCTAGATGGCTCCGATAATTCATCATCTTCCATTAAGTGCTGTTTATGCAGCCCAGTACAGTCTGAGAGCAACGTGTGCACTGTCAGGCTCTTCGGAAGTCTCGATATTCTTTAGTGCCAGTAAATGGCAGTCTATGATTTACTGGTGTTGATGGTGGTGGTGGTGTTTTAAGAAAAAGGACAATTGGACAATCATACACCATTAACACTTATCAGAGAAAAAGCATGGTAGAGGTTCAATCCTTGGAGGAATGTGGGTGTTAGCAAATGAAAGGGAAAAATTGAGGGCAAAGTCGCTTCATTCCCAGTGCTAGCCCTTTCCTATCCCATCGCCAAAAAAACCTCTCAAGAGCTGATGCGATGTTGAACCACTAGCAAGAAGTGAGAAAGGGAAGTGCCAAAAAGCGTACGAAAATTAAGAAAACCTAGGCTTCTCAAACCGAACACCATCAGGGTTTGAAGATAACAAGGATTGTCCAAAGGAGGTCTGATAGAAAGGGTGAAAATGAGGAGCCTGGTACAAGTAAATGGAAATAATGTCACACTCGGTTAGGAGACCTGTGGATGCCAATTTTGAGGGATTTTGTTACTGACTGCATTTATGTGACGCTACATGTGGGGGAATATTTTAAGTTATTTTCAGCAAATTTAGTACGAATTTCAGTGCTACTGCTTTTAGTTATTACGTTACACTAATCGTGTCATTCTTCATTGTCATATTTCTTTCTAATCTTCTTTCGTCACTGTAAAAATTCTTGTTTTATGAAATGCCTTGTTTTGTCATCAACATCATCTGTTTACCCTCCAGGTTCGGTTTTTCCCTCGGACATAGCGAGGGATCCCACCTCTACCGCCTCAAGGGCAGTGTCCTGGAGCTTCAGACTCTTGGTCGGGGGATACAACTGGGGAGTATGACCAGTATCTCGCCCAGGCGGCCTCACCTGTTATGCTGAACAGGGGCCTTGTGGAGGGGTGGGTAGATTGGAAGCGATAGGCAAGGAAGCGGCCGTGGCCTTAAGTTAGGTACCATCCCGGCATTCGCCTGGAGGAGAAGTGGGAAACCACGGAAAACCACTTCGAGGATGGCTGAGGTGGGAATCGAACCCACCTCTACTCAGTTGACCTCCCGAGGCTGAGTGGACCCCGTTCCAGCCCTCGTACCACTTTTCAAATTTCGTGGCAGAGCCGGGAATCGAACCCGGGCCTCCGGGGGTGGCAGCTAATCACGCTAACCACTACACCACAGAGGCGGGCCTTGTTTTGTAATATTTTAAAGTAATTGTTTGTTGTATTTTAGTTGTTGCTATGTAATTTATTTCCATTTTTCCGGAAATGATAGTCGTTCTAATTATGAAACTAGAACCTAATTTGGCTAGATTAGTTATTTGTTGTAAAACTGTGTGTGTTGTCATGGCCAGTCGAGGTATACAGAAGTCATCTTTGAACTGCGTGCTATACTTTTTTAATGGTGGAATCAGTACACGGTTCCTGTCTATAGATATTGCTGGAAGTCTACCCAAAAATATTCCATCCATTTAGATTGGCCTCTCAGTCAGAGTAATCTCAAATCTCAAGGCGGATGGTGTTGGTTTTATAATCATGTCTTCTTAACTCGTATTATAGAAGAAGAAAAAAATAGTCATGAGCCTTCGAAAGGAACGCATCGACAAAGGAATGGAAAATAGAAGCCTCCCTAGGTCTTATAAACCTAACTACTGTGTGTCTAGGTCGCCAAGGAAAGTCAAATTGAAATCAAATTTGGGTTTGAGATTATTTGTGCAAAGCTCGTCTCTTTCATTTCTTCCATTTGACCTCTCTTGGTGAATAGTTTATTTTCAACCTAGACAGTGTTAAGTTTGTAGAACCCCTAAGGCCTAGGGAATCTTCTATGTTTCATTCCTTTGTTGATACCTTCATTTTCTAAGGCTCATGACTATTCTTCCTTCTTCTATATTAAGACGACATGACTATTAAGTTATAATTCCTCTTAAAATGATCAAACTACCACCATCCGGCTTGGACGAGGAACAGCGAGATCATGTACGCTCCGAAGCCGAGAGGTCCTCTTAGCAATCTGTTTCGATAAACAGCGGACACTAAGGAAGTATTCTCTTTCCCCACAACAGGGAGTTCCACGTTCAGTGCTCTCAGCACTACGTTGTTTGCCTCCGTAGCGTAACGGTTAGTGTTATTACCTGCCGCCCTCGGGGGCCCGGGTTCGGTTCCCGGTACTGCCAGACATTTAAGAATTGCAGGAGGACTGGCATGATGTTGAAATGGTACATGCAGCTCATCTCCATTGGGGGTGTGCCTGAAAAGAGCTGCACCACCTCAGGATGAGGACACGAATTTTAGTCCGGCTTCATGGCTGAATGGTTAGCGTGCTAGCCTTTAGTCACAGGGGTCCCGAGTTCAATTCCCGGCAGGGTCGAGAATTTTTACCATCATTTATTAATTCCGCTGGCATGGGGGTTGGGTGTGTGTGTGTGTGTCATCTTCATCATCATGTCATCCTCATCACGACGCGCAGGTCACCTACGGCGTCAAATAAAATACATGCACCTGGAGAGCCGAACATGTCTTCGGACACTCCCGGCACTAAAAGCCATACGCCATTTCACAGTGCAACGTTAATCGAGTAGCTCAGTAGGTAAACAGTCGGTAAAAAAACCTTTGGGCATATAGTCCCACTTAACCGTAGGCATGCGGTAAATCTGAATGTACTCTCCTATGGCTACCATTAGATCTCCAGTAGGGCCGTCTGGAAAACTTTCCTGTGACTGTTTAGGCTAAATAACGACCTTGTCTTGGCCTTACTCCTTGGATGTCCATTGGTGAGGGACCAACTGATATTTCCATCGCATTGAAACCTCTACCGGAAACTGCAAATGTTACTCCGCAGGATATGTAGAGAATGGAGTACCGTCATCTGAATTTGATTTGCTTCGAGGCGTAGTATTCTGTATTTCAATCGCATAATATTGCTGATGTGGGTTTTTACCCATTATAAAAGAATTTTGAAAGGCCGTAGATCCGGCCAAAGAAAACTAAGCAAGATGACAGAGAATGTCGCTACCATGACCTCGTGACACACCAATATCTACAGGCCACGTGGCTGGGTAGGAGTCGTCTCCACAGGAGTTCCATTATATAAAAAATTTCTGCATCAAGTACATACTCCTGTAGGTAGCAATGATATCTCTTGTCGCTCGTATGAGGGTTAGTGCCAGGGTCTCGCATCTTGGGAAAGTAAGTTTGTAACCATCCGTCCGCAGATGAGTCTAGCGTTGTTTCCTCTTACTTGGGTCAGCCAAACCCCTTTCAACTGTCCTATTTGATTTCCCCTGCTCAACTCTTGTTCACTTCTTAACCTGACTTGTAAGGTCTAGGGACTCTTTCATATTCACGCCCTACATGGCCCTTCACATTCTTTTTTCTAATCTTCATTCTTCGAAAGATCCTACTTCTTCCTTTTACCATCCCGATTAATGTTTGCAGGGAATGGTCGCCCTATAGAACTTTCAACCATGATCATCACCACCAAGTACCAACAACATGGTCAGTAAATGAATCTTCCTGTTCCGACTACGATGCGTTGTCTACTGATCGTGCTTACAGCAAGTTTTTTTGGCCTACGGGGATACCAGCTGTACACACAGATTGGCCACACAACGATGTAGCTTTGTTTTCAATTCAGTTGATGTAGACCACTGCTGTATTGCAATTCAGTTATCCTAAATATTTAAGCAGGGCAGACTCTATGATGTAGGGGTAGCGTGAAAGCCTCTTTCCTAGGAGTTCCGACTTCTATTTACGATTCATCCAAGGATTTTATTTCCCAACTGAGGCCTCAACGGGCTACACCAAGTTTGGTGAGTCCTGTTGTCTGACATGAGAGGCAGTAGACCCGGTCATATAAATCTAAGCTCGTCGCCGTAAGACCTATCTGTGTCGGTGCGACGTAAAGCAAATAGCAAAAAGAAAAAAAATCTAAGCAAGATGACAGAGAATGTCGCTACCTTGACCTCGTGACACACCAATATCTACAGGCCATGTGGCTGTGCAGGAGTCGTCTCCGTAGATCGAGAGTGTCTTGCTCGCAGCAGCTCTGTAGTGTAGGTTGACAGACAAACAATGCTCCCGTCTCACAACCCAGCAAATTGCTTGATCGTAGAGTCAAAGTGAAAAGTACACGTACTAAAAGTTAATTCTTTTTTTTTTTTTTTTTTTTTTTTTTTTTGTGATTTACGTAAAATTTCAGGAAGCAAACAAAGCTCATTATTTCATACCTCACCCTGAAGCGTTGGGGCTGGTCACCTAATGAGTTACGCCTGCTCTCTGGCCGGAAGAGAGAGAATGACAAATTAATTTAAAGACCGCAAGTGAGCTGCCATCTGCGGCATCCTGCATTGTTTAGCTCCAACGAGCAAGCATTAACAAACATTGTTATGACGCTGCTTATTAATCCTTGTAATTGCTGTTAATGAGCCCTAACAGAAGCCTAGGAGCGGTTTTTGGAGTCTGGGCAGTATACTAGAGTGTGAGATAGGGTAACATTTCTCAATGTCTAATGGAATTTCTGGAGAATAAAGCTAGCTGCTGTATGAAATTAGCGATGGCACTGCCCCAGCTGTATTGGAATGAAGGCTACCGTAAACAAATGAACTTCCTGTGAAATCCGCAGCTTACGATTACCAGATACACGTGCAGATAGAAATGAAAGTACCAGCAGGCAGGGTCACTGTCAGTTAGTAACAGGAGAGTTGTACAGAAAGGAATACTAATAACAAAAACTATGCGGGGTTTGTGTTAAAACCACAGCCAGAAGAATTAGGTCTAACCATAAGCAGTTAAATTTCCCGACGTGGAGCCATACTCTGCAACGGAAACAAATATTGTAAATATTTAAGTTAGTGGTAATACTCTTAAACAACGGGAACTGTAGGTGGATTTTAGAGCTTTTACAGTCCCTTTGTCGTTAGTGATTTGGGGTATCAATGGCTATCAACGTGTACATGTGTGTGTGTACAGAGTATCCGAGTGATGAGTTATGACAATATCGGAACTCTGGTAATGTGCACACCTTGGTTAAAAGGGATG
Source organism: Anabrus simplex (assembly GCF_040414725.1). Taxonomy (NCBI): domain Eukaryota; kingdom Metazoa; phylum Arthropoda; class Insecta; order Orthoptera; family Tettigoniidae; genus Anabrus; species Anabrus simplex. Next base: position 1,403,546,000 of record NC_090265.1, read on the forward strand.
GATTCTCTCCTGGTTGCCACCCCAATATTTTGCATAAAACCAATTTTTCGTAATATTTCAGACTTAGCAATACATATTTTACAAGTACGTTCTTCGTTACTCTCTTTAATGTAGCTCAATGAAACAAAACGATCGTTGCAATATTGTATAGAATTCCTATATGAAGTTGATACAAATAATGTCTAATATTGTTCAATTTTAGCTTCCTCCATCATTCTAATTAAAATGTCGCTAATTCAGCAACCTTTGAGAGGCATTTTTCATGCTTGCCGGCGTTTAAGAACGTACTTCAGGAACACGACAGCCCAGCAGAGGTTATCCTCTCAGGCTTTTTGGCTATCAAAAGTAGTACTGATGTTGCCATTTCAAATGTAACTAGTGACTTTAATTTAGACCGAAAGAGACTTCATTTGGCATAAAAATATGGTGTGAGCAGATTGTGTAAAATCGAAAAAGGTTTGGTCTTTGCCATGTTTGCTTGATTTTTACCTTTACAGATAAAACCAGGCCAAGTAACAAATACGTTTGTGTTAGGTGTACTTTTTAATTCTCCATGAATGTTCTTACAGAGATTTGATTACCAAATTAAAGTGATTAACATAGTCAAGGAAAGAGAATATTAGCAATATTGTGGTCGCAAATTGCTGTTCAGAGGGAGGAGCCATGGAGCTCCCCAGTTATCACTTCTCTACACCACCACCCCGCCAATCAAAATGCTCAAAATACGCCCATCGATAGCCAGACCTAGCCAGACAGCGTTACCTAGCAATCGTGCAGGCTGTGTCTTAAGCTAGCCGTCACCTAAAATTAGCATGGGTGGCCATGACGAGAGACATATAAGACATACTTAGGCTATGATCATTTGATTTTCCCATATGGAAATTTCACACAACTTTTTGTAGAACACTGAATTTTAAGCACTCAACTTGGACTTTATTTGGTGATAAAACTAACAATTTACTTAATATTTTGTTTTTTAGCGAATAAAACATGCGTAAGTTCAATAAATACCTACTGTACATATTGAATACTATTTATAAAAAGGTCAAATATTGAAAAATCAGAATAAGCTTATATTTGAACGGAATATCTGTGATACATCCATACCAAATTTCAGCTTAATAGTGATTGCGTGAAAAATAAAGAGATGCCACCTCGCTTGAAACTATCGCGCAATTTTTAAAATTAAATTCGCAAAATCTTATGTTTTCAGGTCAATATCTTCAAACAAAGCGGAATATACCCAGCGACGTTCCACGCCTCTCATAATTAAATCATTAAAAATCGCCTTGGTCTTCCTCTACTTCTCTCCCCCTCCACGGCCCTCTTTATTATCCTCCTACGTAGCCTATTTTCCTCCATTCGCTTTACATGATCCCACCGTCAAAGGCGGTTGATGCGCGTAGCTTCATACATCGAGTTTATTCCTAACAGCCTTTATCTCATTTCGAATACCATCGTTTCCTATCTGTTTGTACCAGCAATTATTCTCGTTACATTCATGTCTTACTTCTTACTTATAACTTCCGAATAACTTGGGTGAATAAGATATTTCGTACAGACAAGTTTATCTGTAGACATACTGGTGTAAAGATAGTTTTTCATATCTCTATTGTGTTTTAAAATTACTAAGTAAAAGTATAACTGAACGGGTAAATATAAATTTCATATCACACAGCCGCTGAAGCCTTTAGCATTCTTGAAGTTTACCTGTTATAAATGTAAGGCCAATTAGGAAAGGTAATCTGGGTTTGGCTTAGGAAGCCTCTACACAGACGTACTACGACTGGCAATTCAGAGACTATCAATATATCGGCTGTCGCCTTCATACCTACGAACTTATTTCATTGCTCTGCTCAGGTAATTGTGGTACCTGGTGTAGCGGTAAGTTATGGTGTGATATTTGGCAAACAATTTCCCAAATAATATCATTTTTTATTTTAAAATTTAGTCAAGTGACAGGTACCTCTGAGAGTGTTCGTTTTCACACCAGCCAATGCTGGGGCTGTACCTTAACCCTTTACTGCATGAATTATTTTTCGTTTTCGTTTGGTGAAAAGCATTTCAAGCTTCAATGTTCAACTTACGTTCAGTGTTTTAGATTTACCAACAATTGTTAACTGGGGCTAATACCTTAATGTGGATTGCCATAACGGGGTATATATACGATTTTTCACGATTTCACGCTGAGCTTTTAACGTTCAAAGACCGAATATTAATGCCTACTGGCTATGGGTACGTATTGCAGGGCGCAAGTATACTTGCACGACCGTAGGTCGGTAATGTATTTGAGGTTGAGCCAGAAGTACTCCTGAAGCCTGTGGTAATGTGATGGGGAGGGCCCACGTAAATATGTAGAACACATACACTTCCTGATGCCAATCCCAAGTGGAGGGATGGATCAATGTTGCGTGTTCCTGTAGTGGTTGGTACTGTGGTGTTGAGTATGTGAAGAGATATGTATTGATATGAACAAGTACCCAAGGTAAGAATAAATTATAGTATTAATTTACAGGTGTGCTGGGAAACTACCTCTGTCCACAATCTGTATCCATTTATACAGGTGAAAAGTTGTATGTTGTCTGAGGGCAACAGTATGCAGTAAAGGGTTAATTAAGGCCACGGCCGCTTCCTTCCCACTCCTAGTCCTTTTCTGTCCCATCGTCGCCACAAGACCTATCTGTGTCGGTGCGACGTAAAAAAACTTGCAAAAAGAGAGTGTTCGTGCAAAATTTAATGACATTCCACTCAGCGGTTTTTGACGTTAGGTATATCATTTTGTAGGGCAGATAGACAGACAGCATTTAATTTTTGTATAGGCTATAGTGAGTGTGGAATTTGAAATATCATTATTTCATTACAGCCTACGTCTCTATGATGATGTCCATTGTGGGCATTATAGAAAACCTAGTTCTGGCTCAAGCAATTTTTGTAGGTCTCGGCTCATGCAACCTTGTTTAATTGTGGTTTTAAGGGATATCACAACACTATCCTCAGACTTCGTGCAGCTTTAAAATAAAGTACATTTTAAATTTAAAACATGTGAAGGGTATAGATGCAGACTAACTGCACGCAAATAATTTATTTGAGAGATAATAACGTAGCGACCTCAATTTGATGCAATGAGTTAGTAGTTCCCAAGACAGTGCGATCTCTCCCGGCTGGGGTCGGTGCCATGAAGTTTTTAATATACTGTTACAAGTTTTACGTCCCACTAACTACTTTTATGGTTTACTGAGAAGCCGAGGTGCCGGAATTTTGTTCCGCAGGAGTTATTTTACTTGCCGGTAAATCTACCGACATGGGTCTGAAGTATTTGAGTACCTTCAGATACTATCGTACTGAGCCAAGATCGAACCCGCCTAGTTAGGGCTAAGAAAGCCAGTGCCATAACCTTTTGAGCCACTGACCCCGGCCATGAAGTTTTTAAATGCGACAAATCCGTGTCGCTAGTTTCCCTCAGCCGGGCTGAGTGGCTCAGACGGTTAAGGCGCTGGCCTTCTAACCCCAACTTGGCAGGTTCGATCCTGGCTCAGTCCGGTGGTATTTGAAGGTGCTCAAATACGACAGCCCCGTGTCGGTAGATTTACTGGCACGTAAAAGAACTCCTGCGGGACTAAATTCCGGCACCCCGGCGTCTCCGAAGACCGTCAAAGTAGTTAGTGGGACGTAAAGCAGATATTATTATTATTATTATTATTATTATTATTATTATTATTATTATTATTATTAGTTTCCGTCACGCTACAACATCAAGTTCTATGGGACACTATACTGATCTCCTGTGGTTTACTAAGGTATATAGCGTTTCAACGGACGTTAAACAAATAACATTACTTCTCTTTCTGCGTAATAAGAATATAATGCAAAAATATTATTAATGTATCCACGAACGAGTTAAATCTCTTAATCTCCGTAAGTGATGGGGATATCTGGATAAATAACTAACAGCTGTTATAAAAGACTACTTCTCTTGACATGAACTGTAATTTATTATCGGGAGGAAGTTGAAAAATATTCAAGCAAAGAACACATTGTATACGCGAAGTAAAATGTACTAAAAATGTACTTCACTTAAAGGGAACCGTGCTCATCTTAGTGATGCTTAACACACCAAGTTGATTGAAAACACCCTTTTTTTCTTTATATCTTCCCTGTCTACGATCATTTAAAAGAAAAACATAATTTTTCAACTACTTTTTCCTATATCCGTATGGGATCATAGGTCTGAACTGGATTTTTGCCCTGTTTTACATTTGGATACACTTCCTGATGCCAATCCCAAGTGGAGGGATGGATCAATGTTGCGTGTTCCTGTAGTGGTTGATACTGTGGTGTTTAGTATGTGAAGAGATGTGTATTGAAATGAAAAAGCACCTAGTCAGGGAACCATAGGAATTAAACAGACGTGGCTAAAACCCTCGACCCGGCCGGGAATCGAATCTGGGACGCTCTCAAACGAAGGCTGTGGTACTGGCCATATAGCCGGACTACAAGACAAATTGTACACTGCACAGAATGTAGTCACTTAATGTTATAGAGTAGTTTAAGCCACAACTTAAAATCTCTGTCGGCTTTAACGTAGGCAGTGGGTTATCGGGTTTGTCTACAAATTTTAACTTGGTCCTTTCACAATAACTTGCCTATTTATCAATGTGTCAAGGGAATGAATTCCAGGGATGTGAGTAAGATATAAACTGTAACGTTCAGAGGGTCCTGAACGATTTCTGCACAAAATTTGATTCCATTTGACTTTCTACTTTGAAGTGATCTCAAGTTTACACCGTCCATCGTCCATTGAATGAATTAGAGTACTTCAGTCGGTAAGTGAGCATATAGCGCCGATGTGGGTCTAGAGTTGTAATTGTATGTTACTGGAACTGTATTTTACTTCGACTCGAAAGAGAGCATCTCAAAACTTCGCGCTGTTACAGCCAACGAGAACCCCTCTAGCGCCAGTCTCTGAAACTCAACATCCATGCAGTATAATGGTGTTCAAGGTTTATACAATAGAGGGCAGTTGCGCTGTTGACGAGCGCTAGCGCTTCTATGCGGCGATACTGCATACTGTCACAGTTTGTTATTGTTTGCGTAGTTCCGTAACAGACCCGATAACAGAGCTATCGACCCACAGCAGGTGAGAAAAACACTTGGCGAATGAATCTGTCTCTATCTAGCAGCTCTTCATAAACCTTATTCGTAATAAGTTCCATATGAGGAGGTCGGCAGTCACCGCGAGAAAAGTACCAAACTGATTGTAAATTTACGTATTCAGATTTATTAACAAAGAAAAACTGCTTTTACCGAGCTCGATAGCTGCAGTCGCTTAAGTGCGGCCAGTATCCAGTATTCGGGAGATAGTAGGTTCGAACCCCACTGTCGGCAGCCCTGAAAATGGTTTTCCGTGGTTTCCCATTTTCACACCAGGCACAATTAAGGCCACGGCCGCTTCCTTCTCACTCCTAGCCCTTTCCTGTACCATCGTCGCCGTAAGACCTATCTGTGTCGGTGCGACGTAAAACAACTAGCGAAAAAAATTGCTTTAAATTTACTGTAATATTCTTTGAACTTGCCCTATAGTCGACAGTTACATGAAAAGAAATAATACCACTGGTATAAATTAGTTTTAGAGGATTAAAGGATAGAAAGTTTTTCGTTCCACTGGGAGCCTAGCTTACGATTTATTTAAATCTCAAGTCATGTTTACCAACTATTCTCCTCTTAGATGGAACCACTACGGTGATTTAGCTGTTAACATAGTAGCATCCTATCTACTTGGCCTAGGTTTGATTCTCAGCTCTACCTCGAACTTTCTTTCACACCCTCTGTGATCAGCAGCAGAGTGCCGGCCTCCGAAACCCAAGACCGAGGGTTTGAACCCGGCAGACTTAGTCGGGTTTTCAGAAGACGGAAAATCGTCCTCTTAGCACTCCATGGCATGAGATGTTGGAATATGAAGAATTTCTGTGGCGACGCATTTCGTATTTACAACAGAGGATCGTTTCTCTACCACCTGTTGGAGTAGAACGCACGTTGAAAGTAATACGCAGGCAGTTTAGGTTACGTCGAATCTTACTGCCTGCACTTGGTAGCTTCCTATTATTATTATTATTATTATTATTATTATTATTATTATTATTATTATTATTATTAGTCAAACGATATTAGCTATGGTGTGGTTTACGTCAAACACACAGATTTTTGGAGACGCTGGGATGAGAAGGAGCAATGAGCCTTCACCCTTCGATATGCAATTACGTCGCTTAAAAGGTTGCCGAAGAATGTGATAATTTATTTACATGTTAAGTTATTAATTTGGCGACAAACAAAATTTTAGTTCCCTTCCCACTATGAAATATTTTCGTCCGTTGATAATCCTTGGGAAGGAGAATTCGTGTTCGATTTCCGAGAACTTCATTTTTAACTGCTACCTTTTATACAGACGTAGATTCGCCACAATTGCTCAACACGTTGTCCGGCTCCATGGCTAAATGGTTAGCGTGCTGGCCTTTGCTTACAAGGGTCCCGAGTTTCTATTCCAGGCAGGGCCGAGAATTTTGACTAATATTGGTTAATTCCGCTGGCACGGGGCTGGGTGTATATGTCGTCTTCATCACCATTTCATCCTCACCGCGACGCGCAGGTCGCCTACGGTTGTCAATTCAAAAGACCTGCACCTGGCGAGCCGAACTTCTCCTCGGACACTTCCGGCACTAAAAGCCATACGCCATTTCATTGTTCATTTGTTTTCAATAAGAAATTGGAAAATTGTTCTTTCATTCCCGCGATGATAAGACATCCAAAAAAATAAAAATGACGTAGACTCTATTCATTGAAGAAATAGTTTTCGGACGATGATAATCAAGTCTGTAAATATACTAGAGCTATGTCAGAAAGTAAAAATGAATTTAGAAATAATTTAGTTCAATTAGCAGTCACATAACCACGTTTCCAGTTTAAATACATGATAACGATTATATTCGTTACGGTAGGGAAATGGGTCAATTAAGGTAAAGTCCCAGCATTTCCCTGCCGTGGACGTAGGAACACACGGACGATCAGGGTTATGACTGCAGACATTGGGGTTCGACCCACCATCTTCTGAAAGCAAACTCATAGCAACACGACTCTCCCGTAGTTAGCTCTGTGGATGAAGGATATCAGCGTAAATCAGTTTCATTTTGAGAACTGTCATTGCTTTTTTTCCCGAGTCTTATTTCTGTAGTAGCTCACATTAAGATAACAATGGTAATGTAATAATTAAAGAATCCTTACCAAAATCTAAATAATATACATAATGACAACTCCCATATCTTATTATTCAATCAATAGCCATCAGCAACGCCGCATCTCCGATTCGATTTGACAGAGCCGTCAACAGCCCAGCATTGTTTACGTCCCACTAACTTATTTTACGATTATCGGAAACGCCGGAGCAGCGGAATTTTGTTCCGCTGAAGTTCTTTTACATGCCAGTAAATATAAGCACGATTTTGAGCACCTTCAAACAGCAGTGGACTGAGCCAGGACTGAGCTCAGAAAGCCGGTTCTTTACCGTCTGGGGTAGGTGCCATTTCCTTTCGCTATTTGTTGTACGTCACCCTGACAGGGGCAGGTCTTATAGCGACGATGGGATAGGACAGGGCTAGGACTAAAAAGGAAGCTACCGTGTCTCTAATTAAGGTACAGGTCCAGAATTTGCCTGGTGTCAAAACGGGAAACCACAGAAAACCAACTCAAAGCTTCCGACAGTGGAGGTCAAACCCACTGTCTCCCGACTACAAACTCACAGCCAGGTGACCCAAAGCGCGTAACCAACTCGCTCGGTACTGAGGTACTCAGTCAAGCGACTAACATTAAGACTTGTCTTCAACATTAAGAAGACAAGTTAAGGCACAATACACACCTCATAAAATATATTTTAGTTGATATATATATCTAAGCATTTCTGTGAATATTAACAGAAGAAATCAAGTAGTTTCCTCCATCAGGAGCTGTTTAGCTGAGGCGGCCCCTGTTGTGTAGGACGGTTAGAGCTATTAGCTCCCGTCCTCGGAGAACCAGGTTCGACACCCGGTATTGCCAGAAAGTTAAGATTGGCCGTAGTTTAACGGTTAGCGCTATTAACTGTCCTTCTCGGAGACATGGGTTCGGTACTGCCAGAAATTTCAGATTTGACAGGAGTGCTGGTATTAAATTAGTATATGCAGCTCACCCCCCCCCCATTACTGGGGGTGGGCCTAGAGATGCAACACCTCTGGAGAAAGACATTAATTATCTCATTATCTCAGGTGGATAAGAGTAACCCTTACACCCGGAAAAACGATGGATAGATTCTTCGCCAGGAAATGCAAACATTTAGAAGCCAGACTTCCAGTTTTAGAGAGGCACATAGCCTTGGGCTCATTTAGCCCAACAGGAGAGATTGCTAGATTCATTCCTGGCTCACTTTCGAGCATAGACTATAGCCACTTGCCTCTTACTTCTCCAACGGTCGTCATGCCCTTGGCGTATATGATTTTCTGTGCACACGTTTCAAATTCATACGGGAAAATCACCCCGCGCCCACTTTATGATTAATCAAGTAAGAGTGCATTATTTTCATCGTTGGTGGCAGTGACCATTTCATTTCTTCTTCTTCCTCTTCTTCTTCTTAATCTGTTTACCCTCCATGGGAATCCCACCTCTACCACCTCAAGGGCAGTGTCCTGGAGCTTCAGACTCTGGGTCGAGGATACAACTGCCGAGAATGACCAGTGCCTCGCCCAGGCGGCCTCACCTGCTATGCTGAACAGGGACCTCGATGGGGGATGGGAAGATTGGAAGGGATAGACAAGGAAGAGGGAAGGAAGCGGCCGTGGCCTTAAGGTAGGTACCATCGCGGCATTTGCCTGGAGGATAAGTGCGAAACCACGGAAAAACACTTCCAGGATGGCTGAGGTGGGAATCGAACCCGCCTCTACTCAGTTGACTTCCCGAGGCTGAGCGGACCTCGTTCCAGCCCTCGTACCACTTTTCAAATTTCGTGGCTGAGCCGGGAATCGAACCCGGACCTCCGGGGGTGGCAGCTAATCACGCTAACCACTACACCACTGAGGCGGACGACCATTACATTTACTAAGATGAAATGGTCAAGCGGCGGGAACTAATTGATGAAACTGACGTAATAGTGAAATAGATGGCGTGTACGCAAATTATTTAAATCGGAAGTCAAAATCGAATGAGACTAGCTGGGTATTTTTTTTTTCTAGTGACCTTACGTCGCATCGACACGGGTAGGTCTTATGGCGACGATGGGATAGGAAAGGGCTAGGAGTTGGAAGGAAGTGGCCGTGGCTAAGGTATAGTCCCAGCATTTGCCTGGTGTGAAAATGGGAAACTACGGAAAACCATATTCAGGGCTGCCGACAGTGGCATTTGAACTCACTATCTCCCGAATGTAAGCTTACAGCAGCGCGCCCGTAACCGCACGGACAACTCGCCTGGTAGGTATTAATTTTACTATTATTATGATGATGATTATTATTGTATCATTAAATAATAAGATAATGATTCTTCATTACGTGCTCTGTTGAAATAAGTATAAGAGTTATGCCTGTTGCTCACGGTAAAATTTTCTTCCAAATTCATTGTACAATAATTTAATTTTATAAACATTCTGTTGCTCACGGTCAAATTCAAGTTTTATAAAACCTTTGATAAAACTTTTCATAAAATAGGACATGTTCTATTCCGTAAAATTAACGAACCAATCAATGAAGCTGACATCACGATGATGCTGGCGCTACGTCGTGAGGAGATTGTGAAACTCGATTACCAGCATCTCCAGGAAAGAATTTGCGACACTTAACACACTTAGAAGATTCCGCAACATATTTTCTCGAGTATTAAAAGAACGCTTCATTGCATTCTGGTATTATCTCATGTCCATTACTGTTAAAACGCCACTTTACCACAACCGAAGAAGAGAGGCAGAAAACACAATCGCCGAATTCCTATATGAATGCTGATCTTCTAACCTCAACGAATTTTTGACCAAGGGCAGCAATCCTCTACCTTCTTCTCTTCTTTTGCTCCATTCCCGAGTCCAGCATTTCCTGGCATTTCTTTTCTTCCTTTTTAACACTGTACAACATATAATTGCAGCTAAAGCTGCAAGTTTTGCTTTGTTTGTTGGAGTCATACTCTCAAACACACTAAGTTGAACAGCTGATTCTTGGTTTAAAAGTTTAGCGATAGATGGCACCACATGTACTTCTTAGTTCAGAAGTGAGTTCATAGATGGCCATCCCAATGCTTCCACGGATTTTATAAAATAATTTTAGGGTGAGCAACACAACTTGTTTCACCAAAATGTTTATAAAATTAATTGTACAACAAAACATTTTACCGTGAGCAATATGCATTAAGGTAGATGTATATGAGAGAGATTAACGTGTACGATTACTATGAGGAAGGGCCGGACGTGTTGTGCCTGTAATTGCGTGTAATTGTAGTGTGAGGAATCTTGTCTTATGGTAGTAGCTCTTTGTGTGGGGTTCCTGTAAATCATATAAGATAAAGAATAAGGTAGTCTGCTAACTGTTATATCTAGAAAATTGATTGATCTGTTGGATTCAGTTTCAAGGGTGAATTTAATATGAGGATCAATCTTGTTGAGATTATTTAGGGTATAAATGTATCACTTATAACAGTATTGTTAACCGCGCTTTCAAAATACCTTTATCTAAAGATAATTTAAGTAAAGAACTTAATATCACACGTTCCATGACTAAATTTAATGGTTACAGCAGATTTTTATTGAACATATAATCAATAAATTTAAACACCGAACAAATATAACGCTATTAAATGACAATCCTAAACCAGCAGCTTACTCTACCTTCACCTTCAATGAAGACGTCTATTGCATTGCCAATATCTTCAAAAAACATTATTCCAAAATTTCCTTTCGAACTAACAATAGAAACGTGGAAGTGATTTATAACTCCAAATCGTTAAACAGAACTAATATATTTTCAAGATCTGGCGTATACCGTTTTAAATGCAATATCTGTGATTCTTCTTACATTGGACAAACAGGGCGCAGCTTCAAAATTAGATATTCAGAACACGTTAACGCGATAAAATGCAATCAATTTTCAGCAATAGGGTAACACCTGCAGGACGAAAAACATCATTTCACTACGTTAGACCAAGACATTGAAATTATCAGTACCCTAAACAAAGGCCCTCTTCTTGATATCACTGAAAATTGTTTAATACACCTTGATCAATATTTTAAACCTAACCAAAACCTAAATGATTTGTCTGAAAAACCGAACATCCTTTTTGACTTCCTTATCTTAGTTTTCAAGAGCTTCAAGTTGACAAGTAGGCGATTGATCTTCCGTGTCATACACAACACCTTCTCGTGCTACTTGCGCCTACCACAACACCCCCTGATCCGCCTTAAACTACTCCCCTTGCTCCCTAACCCGCCTCCTATCCCCTACTTATGTTCAATTTCTGTTCTTACTTCCTCTTATACTTCATGGCAAGCTAAACAAGGTGAGTCTCATAGATAGTATTACCATTTTTTTCACTGTTTTTATTTCTTATTTATAAATTATTTTCTTTTTCTTTAGATCTCATAAAATCCATATTAGTACTGATAGGTTCATATCCTACAATATATTCTAGGAATTGTTATAGATATCACAATCCACCTTTAGAAGTACCAAAAATAAAATCATGTTATTCGTTACCTAGCAACAAATTTATCCCTTGCCTAACAACAATTGTAAATTATGCTCCATCCTTTTTTAACCTCAATATCTACAGCAAGAGTGCTCAAGAATATCACACTGCTTATGATCCCTACAAAAATTATCTTCATTGAAAAGTGCTGCATGAACTTCGGTTATTAATTTCTTCAAGAAAGTGTCATAAGTGTTACAGTTACCCTTTAATGTTTTTTGTGTGTTGACTTCTTGCCATGTTTTTTCATTCGGCTGATGATGACATAGATATGTGTCGAAACCGGTCCCAAACCAGATTAAACATGTTGTGACATTAATTTGTGCAACAGTTTATTATTGTATTGAATAGGTGGAACATCTCTCTTTTTAGCATGGTGATTCTCAGTTCAATGCGGATCAATGATGAAGTTTTAAACTTTAAATTTGGTTTGGTTTGGTTTGGTTTCGTTTGGTTTCGTTTGGTTTGGTTTGGTTTGGTTTGGTTTGGTTTGGTTTGGTTTGGTTTGGTTTGGTTTGGTTTGGTTTGGTTTGGTTTGGTTTGGTTTGGTTTGGTTTGGTTTCATTTCGTTTCGTTTCGTTTCGTTTCGTTTGGAGATGTCGTTTCGAATGTTATCTTGTTTGAGTCCAAGTAAGTCTAAGTTCAAGCAAGTCTTGTTTAATTTTAAGACTTGTCTCAAACAACATGTGAAGGAACACTTCAATCTTGTTTATGATCTACTAGCTCGTCAACATACAAATAACAGAATCTTACTTAATTAACTACCTTTGATGTTCCGTGTGGACCGACTTATTCCACACCAAAATTCACTGAAATTTACATTTTAACACACTTTTCTGGTCACTATGCAAAACCAGAAAACTATCACGTGTAATGCTAATTGAAAAACACAATTTGATCGGCTTATATAATTTTTTCTCCTAAGAATCTCCAAAAACACAATAATAGGGAAGCGAAGTTTCAACTTCTAGCTTAAAGGAACCTCGACCGAGCTCGATAGCTGCAGTCGCTTAAGTGCGGTCAGTATCCAGTATTCGGGAGATAGTAGGTTCGAACCCCACTGTCGGCAGCCCTGAAAATAGTTTTCTGTGGTTTCCCATTTTCACACCAGGAAAATGCTGGGGATGTACCTTCATTAAGGCCACGGCGCTTCCTTCCCACTCCTAGTCCTTTTCTTTCCCATCGTCGCCATAAGACCTATCTGTGTCGGTGCGACGTAAAGCAACTAGCAAAAAGAAAGGGGGGGCCCTCGGTCCTTCGGCTAAGCGGAGATAACGAGGAAGGGATAGGATATTATAAAGTGTAATTGACGGGTGTTAAAAAGGGAAGGGCAGAGCCTTGGGTTCAGCTGTTCTTCGGGAATAAAATTGGCACCCAACATACTTTCTGTTAGGCACATAAACGAGCGAATGACGTGAAGTGGATTGGCAGTTGGAGGAATTAGGGCGAAAATTGTCTCAGAGTATTCACCATGTGAGGGTGCAGATGAGGATGAAATTGACGAGTTTTATGAAGCATTGCGTGGCATCGTAGTCAGGGTCAACAGCAAGGATAGGATAGTGCTAATGGGCGATTTCAATGCAGAGTTGGAAATAGAACTGAAGGATACGAAAGGGTGATTGTTAAATGTGGGCAAGATATGGAAGCTAATAGGAATGGGAAGTGTTTGCTGAACTTCTGTGCTAGTAAAGGGTTTAGCATTTACTAATACATTCTTCAAGCATAAGGCTATTCACCGCTACAGATGGGAGGGTAGAGGTACCAGATCCATAATAAACTATATCTTAACCGACTTCGAATTCAAGAAATCGGTTAGGAATGCACAAGTTTTCGGGGAGTTTTCGACGAAACAGACCACTATCTGATCTGTAGTGAACTACCAGATAGATAACACAGTATGCCCTCAAATAAATAACATAACTGATGTTATTCCCGGTAAGCACGATTGGACTGTTGGTGAGTTTATCAGGTTGTAATTTAAACCCAAACAATCCACAGCTTATCCACCGTAACTTCGCATTATATTAGAAATGTTTTCTAAAGCACCTGTTAAAATTTAATGGTGAAAATTGTACATCGTTACGTATATTATAATAATATTTCAGTTCGTAGGCCTAACTCTTTATTGAATTCAATCAAAAAATAAACAGCAATGAACGTAAAAAAACTTATTTCTTACAACGTAAATTGAAAATAACGTGGCTTTCTGCCCTCCTTCTTTCACTGTTTTCTATCTCCATTACAAACTCGGGTATCGCCGCAGTTATCGAGAGTGACTGGGAGAACTTCGCCCAACCTTCACGGCCTGTGACGTAGCCACCACAACATCACTGTGGTTGAATAGAATACGCTCACTGCCTTCCTGCCCGCCCGCTTGTAGTACTGGGCGCCCGCGGGACAGAATGCCCAGCGTGAGTACCTCTTCTCTAAGTTCAAAAGCGGTTGTTAGAATACGATTCATTGTGTTTCTATTCTAATGTTCTAACTGAATCATATGTCGAAAATGCAAATTATTCATATGGGTAGCAATACAACGGGATTTTTCCTAAAAAATCATGGGGAGACTAGGATCAAATACCTAAGCTAGTGATTTGCCTTTCATTCCTTCCTTGGGGCTCACACTCAACATCTTGGCTGAACACTTATGACACAGATATTTCAATGCAAATATTATGTCGAGATGGCGAATGTTACCAACTTTCAGCGTCCTGTTGACTTTATCAGTGATGTCTAGCTCATGTCGTTACTTATAATTTTTAGAAAGTGGCCTAACAATAATAATAAGACGGAGAAGAAGAAGAATAGACTGTATATCTACGTATCTGGAACTTTTAAGTGAATGGATTAGAATGGAAAACGGAGAGACTTCACGGGTCGGTTGCTGCTCTCTATAAATGAATAGAATGTATAAACCACAATATAAGCTAGAATTTATTGCAGTGGTGGGTGAGTTAGTGGTTACAATCTGTTTTACGTCACACCGACACATAGATCTTATGGCAACGATGAGATAGGGAAGGGCTAGGAGTGAGATGGAAGTGGCCGTGGCCTTAGTTAAGGTATAGCCCCAGCATTTATGATAGACGAACATCTTTCTTGGATGCAGCATATTACCAGCATCTCCAGGAAAGAATTTGCGACACTTAACACACTTAGAAGATTCCGCAACATATTTCCTCGAGTATTAAAAGAACGCTTCATTGCATTCTGGTATTATCTCATGTCCATTACTGCGACGCCGTGTACAACGACCTGACTGCTACTCTACAACGACAAACTACAACGCGCGCAAAACGCCTGTTTTTGCTATATAATTATGTGACCTACGTTACTTTGATCATTTATGCTTGCCTACGATGAACTCAATCAATCAATCAATCAATCAATCAATCAATCAATCAATCAATCAATCAATCAATCAATCAATCAATCAATCAACCACTACTGATCTTCATTTAGGGCAGTCGCCCAGGTGGCAGATTCCCTATCTGTTGTTTTCCTAGTCTATTGTTAAATGATTGCAAAGAAATTGGATTTTTTTTAAACATCATCCTTGGTAAGTTATTCCAATCACTAACTCCCCTTTCTATAAACGAATGTTTGCCCCAAACTTGTCCTCTTGAATTCCAACTTTATCTTTATATTGTGATCTTTCCTACTTTTAAAGACACCACTCAAACTTATTCGTCTACTTATGTCATTCCACGCCATCTCTCTGCTGACACCTCGGAACATACCACTTAGTTGAGCAGCTCGTCTTCTTTCTCCCAATTCTTCCCAGCCCAAACGTTGCAACATTTTTGTAACGCTACTCTTTTGTCGAAAAGAGAAAAATTTTGGATTCTGTCCAGTTCTTGAATCAAGTAATCTTGATGAGGGTCCCGTACACTGGAACCATACTCTAGTTGGGTTCTTACCAGAGACTTATATGCCCTCTCCTTTACATCCTCACTACAACCCTTAAATACCCTCATAATCATGTGCAGAGATCTGTGCCCTTTATTTACAATCATATTTATGTGATTACCCCAATGAAGATCTTTCCTTATATTAACACCTAGTTACTTACAATGATCCCCAAAAGGAACGTTCATCCCATAAACCCAGTAATTAAAACTGAGAGGACTTTTCCTATTTGTGAAACTCACAATCTGACTTTTAACCCCGTTATCATCATACCATTGCCTACTGTCCATCTCACAACATTATCAATCAAATACTCTCCTCATGCTCACCTCCCTACTTGTGCAATCAATTTCCCCACCTTTCATCCAATCACAGTTTCGGAACACGGTCAAAATGTGATACACTGCTTATCTATTCTACCTCACCGCACCACACGATACACAAGCTCATTTCTTATTTCTTCGGCACGACAATGGAATAGACTACCCGTCTCTGTCAGAGGAGCCTCACCTGCTAGTTTTAGGCTACTTTGTCACCGATAGCTACTAAGTAACAGATGAAGTCCTAAATTATTATTTGTATGTTATGGAAATATTGTATATTTAGCCTTCCTGAAACTTTAGACTTTAGACTTTATATATTCTCACTGGTATTACTAAGGTTAATATAAATTAGGTAATCATGTCATAATTGTGTAAATCATCATCATCATCATCATCATCATCATCATCATCATCATCATTTTCCTATTTTTCCTATTTTTATATTTGCTTTTTTGTCATAATATTGTATTGTTTAGTAGTTGCAAGTTGTTTCAATTGTAAGTCTATTTATTTTAATTTTGCACATGTAGATATTGTATTTTCTGGTTAGATGGAAGAGAGGGACTAATGGCCTTAATATTGCCAGGCAAAATAAATCTATTGTACTGTATTGTATTTCCCTGGTGTGAAAATGGGAAATCACGGAAAACCATCTTCAGGGCTGCCGACAATAGGGTCCCAACCCACGAATAGATAAAGTAAATGTTTATACTCTCATCCAAAAGTACTAGATTGAATATTTGGTGTTTGGATGACTTAAGAAAACTTCATGCCAGATTGTTTCTACATTTGTTTGACATTTGTGGACTGATTTTAGACCAGAAGAATTATCTCTTCTTTTGACGTCAATGTCGATGAATAGCTGGAGATCGTGTTGTGGAGTCACGTTGAGGACGATAAGATTCCCTTAATGTCATTACTCTCTACTCCTGCACGAATCATTATTTTTTTATTTTGATAGAGCCACCATTCATCTTATTTAGCGTCCATTGATGCAAGACGTGGTCCTGTTATCGTACATGACATATTTTATTATATTCCATTAATTTAGATTTCATCACAGAATAACGTCGAAATCAGCACAAGTCTATTTATTAGAGGTTCAAGTGAGGACTTAATGTATCTACAACTTGATCTTTGGTATAATAATAATAATAATAATAATAATAATAATAATAATAATAATAATAATAATAATAATAATAATAATAATAATAATGTTATCATTAGCAATATAACGAGAGCTCCAGAATTAATCTATAGAGAATCTGGAGCTAGAGTTGTTTTTATTTTGACTGTTTAGCAAATAACAAAAAAAATAAGTATAATGAAAGTATATAAAGATAAGTCAAATACGTAAAAATCGCATGGTGCTACATCACTGACCGGTCTTGACCACCTGAGCGAGCGCTGCTTGGTCCGAAGGCCTGCAGATTACGAGGTACACGTGGTCGGCTCGACGAATACGTAAGTGTATATATATATATATATATATATATATATACTAGCAAGATACCCGTGCTTCGCTACGGTATTATACTGAAATTTGTAATTGAATGCTTATTGTTTTAGATATATAATCCGCCGAAATTCGCGATCTGATTCCTTTTCTGCGAGAATCCGCCAAAATTCGCGATCTGTCTCGTTTTCTAATAGGTTACGGCAAGTTTCCTCCCATTTTTCAATCTTTCTTTCCAGCAATCGATTTCGTACTTCCCGGGCTAGGTCCAGGTATTCCACCCAGTTAGTTGGGTCCCTAAATCTTTGCCATCTTTTCCTATAAGCATTTTTGATATGGATCAAATCCTTCAGGGGATCTGTCGTGGCGTCGTTTTGAGTGCCTTGGCGGTAGCCTACTGAACCCGCGGCCGGACTGCATTCTTAGTCATTAGCCGTCCAGGACCCGTTTCCAGCGTGGGCGGCACATGTGACGACGGTCCAGATTATTATTATTATTATTATTTTTATTATTATTATTATTATTATTATTATTGTTATTATTATTATTATTATATGTTCTGGACCCCACAGCAATATGCAAGACCGCTACTTGGCGGTAAATTACATCTGCTGCCATTGTCATTGTTGACAATGTGACCAGCACCATTGTCGCGCGTAGGCAAGTGTGCGGGATTTCTGGCGATACGAATGACATACCTCCGTGTATTATTGACCTTATTATAGAGGTGAACAATTTGACGGCCAATCTCATTCCTACAGTTTATTTCAAATGTGTTTAAATTTTTATTTATATGCCAGGAGAATCTACTGTAATCTAAGAACGTTCTCCGAAGGAAAAGATGGCTGTTGAAAAAGAACCCAGGAAAGATTAAAAATGATCGGTTTATGATCAGAATAAGTACATCGAAAGTCTACAGCCTGTTTCCTATCATTCGACAGGATCAGAGATGCAATGAATAAAGCCCAATCTAGCGGCGACAATAGGAATTGTGCCGGCTGCCGAAGCTCCCCTCTGGAGCAATGATCGATGAGTGACAAATGAAATGAAGTATTGTACAGTGTTGCTGGAATGAATGATGACAGAGAAAGCCGGAGTATCCGGAGAAAAACCTGTCCCGCCTCCATTTTGTCCAGCACGAATGTCACATGGAGTGACCGGGATTTGAAACACGGAACCCAGCTGTGAGAGGCCGGCGCGCTGCCGCCTGTGCAACGGAGGCTCCTTATAAGTACATTATGAACAGTAAAATCAATTGGTCTCACCTTCTTTTACACCCCACCGCCGTTAAGTTTATTTACCCCCCCCCCCCAAAAAAAAGAAAACTAAAAGAAGGCATGTTTCTTTATGTTTAATGGAGATTCCAAATACCAATGTTCACGTTTATTACCTTCAGTTTCGAGATATAAGTATCCCCTTAAAAAAAATAACTTTTTTTAACTTCCTTTCACACTACCCCCCCCCCCCTCACAAAGTGATAAGGCAAAAAATACTTGTTCCTTTAATTGGATAGGATCTTCTAAATACCAGTTATCACCACTCTAACCTCTTCAGTTTTTGATTTATGTGTCCTCATGAAAGGAATTCAACTCCTTTTCACTCCCCCCCCCCCCAAGATTGTTTCCCACCAAAAACGCGCTTTTCTTTGTTTTTGAAGGAGATCAAAATACCAATTTTCACGCCTGTAACAACTTTAGTTTTTATTAGATGTATGTATTCTCATACAATTAAGTCAATTAATTTTTTCAATCCTTTAACCCCCCAAACACTCTTCATTGGATTTTCCGAGAATACGCGTTTGTTTACTTTTAAAGCAGATTCCAGAAATAAAATTTCACATGTGTAACATCTTCATTTTTGAGATATCAGTAGCCTAATAAAAATAATTCGACACCATTTTCAGTCACTTTCCCTCCCCCCCGACTACCCAAGTGGTATTTCCGAAAACTAAAAATACACGTTTCTTTATTTTAATAGAATAAAAAAATACCATTTTTCACTTGTGTAACATGTTACGCTTTTTGAGATATACTGTAGAAATTCTCATTTTAAAATTTCACCCATTTTTAGTTCCCCTTAAGTGGAATTTCCAAAGACAAATCACCTATGTTTCTTTACACTTACAGGAGATTCCAAATACCCACTTTTTACGTCTGTAACATTTTACGCTTCTCAGATATTCTGTAGATATAGTCTTTCAAAAAAGTCACCCCAATTTGCTACTCCTGTTTAACCGCCATTAATTGAATATTCCAAAAGCAAAAATATACGTGTTTCTTTATTTTTAAAGGAGATCCCATTTACAAATTTTCAGTTCTGTAATATCTTCAGTTTCTGAGATATATGTATCCTCATTAAAGGCATTCAACCCATTATTCACCCTTTTACACCCCTCCTATTGGGATTTAGAGAAAACAAAGAAATACGTGTTCCTTTATTTTTAAGGGAGATTCTAAACACCAATTTTTACATCTGTAAACGTTTAAAGTGTTAAGATGTAGACACACTCATTTTAAAAATTTACCCCCCCCCCTTTTCACCCCCTATTATTTGGATTCTTCAAAAACGAAAAAATACCTGTTTCTTTATTTTTAAAGTAGATCCCAAATACCAATTTTCAAGGTCTGTAATATCTTCAGGTTCTGAAATATAAGTAGCCTCATTAATGGCATTCAACCTCTTTTTCACCCTTTTCCACCCTTCCTATTAGGATTTTCCGAAAACAAAAAAATACGTGTTTCTTTATTTTTAAAGGAGATTATAAATACCAAATTTTACATCTATAAACTTTAAAAGTTTTGAGATATAGATACACTCATTTTAAAAATTTCATCCCCCCTTTTCACCCCGCATTATTTGGATTTTCCCAAAACGAAAAATACCTGTTTCTTTATTTTTAAAGTAGATCCCAAATACCAATTTTCAGGTCTGTAATATATTAAGTTTCTAAGATATAAGTATTCTCTTTAAAGACATTCAACCCATTTTTCACCCCTTTTCACCCCTCCTATTGGGATTTTCCGAAAACCAAAAATACGTGTTCCTTTATTTTTAATGAAGATTCTAAATACCAATTTTTACATCTCTGAACTTTAAAACTTTTGAGATATAGATGCACTTATTTTAAAAATTCACCCCCCTTTTCGCCCTCGCCTTAATTGCATTTTCCAAAAACAAAAAAATACATGTTTCTTTATTTTTGAAAGCGATCAAAAGTACCAATTTTGAGGTGTGTAATATCTTCAGTTCCTGAGATATAAGTAGCGGTATCCTGATTAAAGGCATTCAACCCCTTTTTCACCCTTTTTCACCACTCCTATTGGGATTGTCTGAAAACAAAAAAATACGTGTTTCCTTATTTTTAAAGAAGATTCTAAATACCAATTTTCACATCTGTAAACTTTTAAAGTTTTGAGATATAGATACACTCATTTTAAAAATTCACCCTCCTTTTCACCCCCATTATTTGGATTTTCCAAAAACAAAAAAATACGTGTTTATTTTTAAAAGAGATCAAAGGTACGAATTTTCAGGTCTGTAATATCTTCAGTTTCTGAGATATAAGTATCCTCATTAAAGGCATTCAATCAATTTTCACCCCTTTTCACCCCTCCTATTGGGATTTTCCGAAAACAAAAAACGTGTTTCTTTATTTTTAATGAAGATTCTAAATACCTATTTTTACATCTGTAAACTTTAAAAGTTTTGAGATATAGATGCACTGTTTTTAAAAATTCACCCCCCTTTTCACCCTCCCATTAATTGGATTTTTCAAAAACAAAAAAATACGTGTTTCTTTATTTTTAAAAGATCAAAAGTACCAATTTTCAGGTCTGTAATATCTTCAGTTTCTGAGATATAAGTACCGGTATTCTGATTAAAGGCATCCAACCCCCTTTTTTTACCGTTTTTCACCCCTCCTATTGGGATTTTCTGAAAACAAAAAAATACGTATTTCCTTATTTTTAAAGGAGATTCTAAATACCAATTTTTACATCTGTAAACTTTCAAAGTTTTGAGATATAGATACACTCATTTTAAAATTCCAACCCCCTTTTCACCCTCTTAGCGAAGGAATATCCAAAAATCCTTTCTTAGCGAGCACCTACATCTTAATATGAATCTATGCCCAAAATTTCATTTCTTTATGTCCAGTAGTTTTGGCTCGGCGATGATGAATCAGTCAGTCAGTCAGTCAGTCAGTCAGTCAGTCAGTCAGTCAGTCAGTCAGTCAGTCAGTCAGTCAGGACAAGCTATTTTATATATATAGATAATAAAAATAAAAATAATAATAAAAATTGCAACATTCTTCACCTCTCGAAGTTGAAGTAGGCGCGTAGGCCTGTCTTAGTACTTGTTGTGATCTTCAGCATTGCCCAGATTGGTGGGTAGCAGTATAACAACCGTTTAGAAACATCCTGTCCACGCCTACTACTTCATGCTCGTGAGTCTTGCCATTGTCACTCATGTTCAGCCTCACACCAGTAATGATAGGTGCTGCTTCCCCTCAAAACATGACAAGTTATAGTAGCATTTCCTCTACTTAAGGGATTTCACCCTCCGCTCCTCCACTCATAACATTTGACCCGGCTGATCTGGATAAAATTATACGCCATAGACAACAACATGTACTTGCGGGTGATTTCAACGCCAAGAAACCCCGCTGGAACAGCCGCACTTCGAATACAAGAGGCAATCAACTCTCACGTCACTGCGACGACAAACTCCTCCTCACCCATGGTCCGGATCGACATACCTACTACTCCCACAATCCAAATATTGCTCCTGACACCCTCGACATTGCCATATCCTCCAATATCCGTCACTACATCAAATTAACCACCATTGAAGCTCTAAATTCCGATCACCTCCCTGTGCTCATGACAATAACCTCCAGCCCCATTCACTCACCTATACCCATTCCCATCCACCTCCGCAAAATTAACTGGCAATCCTTTCGTGATCATATCCAATCTAACATTACCGGCAACCCCAGCATCAAAGATATTGATACACTGACTACAACAATCACCTCCGCCATCATCGAGGCTGCTGAATCTTCCGCCGTGGGACCCTCTTTCGCCAAGACAAGAGTTGAAACTCTTCCCACTGAAGTACTAGATCAAATTAAAATTAAAAACCGAACCCGCAAACTATGGCACCGGTTCAGAGCCCCGTACCTAAAATCCCTCTGGAACCGGCAAACCAGAAACCTAGCCATACTTATTAGAAACCACAAAATCAGAGCCTGGAGATCCAGATTAGCCGAGTTAAGTGTGGCCGACAACTCACTGCACAGGATGGCTAGGAGATTCACTAGGAAGCGTACTGGCATACCCACCCTCCATGGTATTCGAGGATTGGCCCATTCAGATGTTGACAAAGCCAACGCTCTTGCCGACACCTTTGAAACCACTTGCACTCCCAACATTGACCCCTCAGACGATAACTTCATTGATATCGTTGAGGAGGAAATTGAAAACCTAGGCGAACACAGTGTACCTACTGATTTCAAATTTGTCACTCCCTCTGAAGTCACGGCCGCCATCCGTAAACTGAAAAATAGAAAATCTCCTGGTATCGACAACATTTCGGCCACCTTTCTCAAAAACCTCCCCAGAAAGGCGTTAACATTCATCACTAAACTGTTTAATGCCATATTTAGGTTTGCTCATTTCCCCTCTCCCTGGAAATTAGCTAAGGTCATCATGATACCCAAAGCTCTAGCTGACCCCATCTTTCCACAAAATTATAGACCAATCTCTCTCCTTTCCATCCTCTCAAAACTCTTCGAAGCAATTCTTCTCACCCACTTACAGAAAATCATCGATGATAACCACCTCCTTAATGATGAACAGTTTGGTTTCCGTAGTGACCACTCCACTACCCACCAGCTAATCAGACTCACTGAGGAGATAACCAAGAACTTTAATCACAGGAGGCATACAGGAGTCTGTTTCTTAGACATTTCACGCGCGTTCGACCGGGTATGGCACCAAGGGCTTATCTATAAACTCAAGCTTTTCGGAATCCCCGGCTACTTGGTCCAACTCCTTCATAGCTACCTTTCTGACAGGAAGTTTCAGGTTCAGGTGGGTCACTCCCTGTCGGACCCCCGCCCTATCGAGGCTGGGGTCCCCCAGGGTGGCGTCATCTCTCCAGTGCTTTTCAACTTATATATGGCTGACATACCCCGCCCACCGCGCGTGAATGTCTACATGTATGCAGACGACACTGCAATCTCTGCTGTTTCTTGGCAACCACCCAGAGTTCAAAATTACCTGCAAGATGCTCTCTCCACCATCGAACCATGGCTTCGACAGTGGAGAATCAAAATCAACGTCAATAAGAGTTGTGCTACTCTTTTTTCAAAACGAACAAGAACGGACCCTGAACCACTGAATTTTTTCGGCGAAGTAATTCGGTGGTCTGATGTTACTAAGTATCTGGGTGTTTCCCTTGACAAAGCACTAACATTTAAACATCATGTTGCTAAAATTTTGGCCCAGGCACATCGCCGCCTCCATGAAATTGTCCCACTCATGAAAGCCGACAATGGGCTCAACTTGGAAAACAGACTCCTGTTATACAAATCCTCCATTCGGCCAATCCTCGAGTATGCCAGTCCCGTCTGGGGGATCGCAGCCAAAACGCACCTGCAACAAGTCCAGAGATTCCAAAATCGTGCCCTTCGCATGATTGCAGGTGCCCAATGGTTTGAACGGAATCGAGACATCCACACTGACCTCAATATTCAAGAAATTTATACCAGGATCCAAAAATCGGCTAAGAAATTTTATTCAGGTCTCAGCACAAACAAAAACCCCCTCATCTCCACTCTTGGAAACTATGAAACCGAGGGTCTCCGTCATAAGAGACCCAAGGCCATCCTAATTTAAACCACCCCTCGGGGTGCAGGTCACATCCTGACCAGTCCGATTCCGTTCAAGGTACCACCACCATCCACATCAATGCAGTATAGATAACATCAGTCGAAAGCAGCACTCAAGACCGGAAGGTCGAAGGGCTAAAATGGCTCAAAGGATCCGGGCTCCAGCCCGCATATCCATTGAGACGCGTGGTCTGTGTCCACTCATAGGTTTTTTCCCGCAGCTTGACATCCGGCGTTAAGTCACTTGCTGTATGGTTTACTCCATTACCATAGCGGTGGTAATCCGTTCTTCGAACATTATCCACTAACCATTTTCCATCACTTTCGAAGCACTTGACATAAAATATTATCATATCTGGCTTATAACACCGTGACTGACCAACAATCAACTAACTGGCCCTAACAGTGTAGACTGGTAAATGATAATGGGTAGGGGGTGGATGTTGTTGAAATATCATATTTGTTCCCTTTGCATTACGACGTTGCTCAGTAGTATAGAAGTAGATTCTGCGATATAACAAACTATAACAATTCGTCTTTATTCTTCATTCTTTTGTATTTTTTTGAGATTTGGGATGATGAGTCATTATTTCAACTTTCTAGAAGGTTTAAGTCATTATATAGCATTTTGAATAATTTTTATATTAACTTTTTCTAAATTTATGCATGTAAAATAAAAGTTCACAAGTAATAACACAAAAATTTACATTTTTCTTACGTATGGTTAAATAGACCAGCCTTCGCCCCCGCCCCTATAGTCAGTCATTCGCCCCCGCGAGCCAAGGACAAATGCAAACGAGAAGGGATTGGAAACAACAGTTATATAACTTTCCGCTTCAGTACCTATAGAATTATACTCCCAAGTAGTTCTGTGCAAGAAAAATGCCAAAAGTGAAACCTTCACATAGTGCTTTTTTAATAATTTGCTTTACGTCATGCCGACACAGATAGGTCTTATGTTGACGATGGGATAGGAAAGGAGTAGGAGTGGGAAGGAAGCGACCTTGAACCCAGCATTTTCCTGGTGTGAAATGTGAAACCACAGAAAACGATCTTCACTATCTCTCGAACACAAGCTGATAGCTACGTGACGCAAACCCCGCAACCACTTGCTCGGTATCAAAATGTGTATTTTTAATTGTTAGTGTCCGCCTCCATAGCGTAACGGTTAGCGTTATTAGCTGCCGTCCTGGCGGGTCCGGGTTCGATTCCCGGTACTGCCAGAAATTTAAGAATGGCAGGAGGGCTGGTATGCGGTTGAAATGGTACAAGCAGCTCACCTCCAATGGGGGTGTGCCTGAAAAGAGCTGCACAGCATCGGGATGAGGACAATAGTTTACTTACTTGTCCGACCCGTTGGCTGAATGGTGAGCGGACTGGCCTTCTGTTCAGAGGGTCCCGAGTTGGATTCCCGGCCGGGTCGGGGATTTTAACCTTCATTGGGTTTTTTTTAATGGCTCGGGGGGTTGGGTGTCTTTGCTGTCCCCAACATCCCTGCAACTCACACACCACATACGACACTATCCTCTACCACATTAACACGCAGTTACCTACACATGGAAGATGCCGCCCACCCTCATCGGAGGGTCTGCCTCACAAGGGCTGCACTCGGCTAGAAATTATATTCAATTAAGTTAGTGATTCATTTCTGAAAAGACGTGTCTACAAGAGATGGGCGTGGTGTCCGGCTCCATGGCTAAATGGTTAGCGTGCTGACTTTTGGTCACAGGGGTCCCGGGTTCCATTCCCGGCAGGGTCGGGAATTTTAACCTTAATTGGTTAATTTCACTGGCACGGGGGCTGGGTGTATGTGTCGTCTTCATCATCATTTCATCCTCATCATGACGCGCAGGTCGCCTACGGGAGTCAAATCAAGAAACCTGCATCTGGCGAGCCGAACTTGTCCTCGAACACTCCCGGCACTAAAAGCCATACGCCTTTTCATTTCATGGGCGTGGTTTATTTCGTAAATTGTGCAGTGTTAAAGTGAGTGCGGAAAGGAAGATTTTCTAAAATACATTAAATGAAAAAGAAACATGTGCGAAGGGCTGGTAACTCTTCCACTTAAAAATTTACCTCACTCATAAATCTCAGATGAATAACCGGACGGATTCTATGATGACGACAAAGGCAAGATCAAAGGCCAAACGATTTGGAATTAGAGATACATTAAAGTTGGGAACTTGGAACGTGAGAGGCATAAAAGGAAAAGAAGAAGAACTGGATAGAGAGCTGGATAGGAAAGAAATCAATGTTGCTGTAATTACTGAGACAAAAAAGAAATTACAAGGAACAAATAAATTGATAAATACACTATGATTTATAGCGGAGTTACACAGGATAAAAGAGCTGCAGCAGGAGTCGCAATATTAATAGACAGGAAGTGGAAAAACAAAATAGAAAGGTACACCATTATAAATGAAAGGATTTTGGTGCTGAGGTTGAAGGTAAAGAGAGGGAAATTAACCTTGGTAACCGTGTATGCTCCTGAAGAAAACAAACAGGAAGAATCTGAACAGTTTTATGAAGTTCTTCAATCAGTGTTGGATAACATATGTAAAAGTGACTTTGTTGTTCTGGCTGGTGATCTCAATGCTCGAGTAAAAAACAAACCAATTGCAGAAATAGTGGGAAATAAAGGTGAACCAACTTTGAATGAAAATGGTAAATTATTGATAGAATTTTCATCCTATAATCAATTAAAAATTACTAACACCTTCTATGAGAAGAAAGATATACATAAATTCACATGGACTGCAAGAGGACAGCGATCAATTATTGACTATATAATGGTCAATAAAAAGTTAGGCCCAGATGTAACAGATGTCCGAGTACATAGAGGCAGCGATTTATATACAGATCATTATCTGGTCATTGCAAAAATCAGAATTCTTGCTAAATGGAGGTAAAGGCTGAATAGAAATATACACAGAAACAAAGAGATCTATAAGGTATATTTACTACAGGATGATGGAATAAAATACTTATATCAAAATCGGCTGCAACAGTATTTAGGTCAGATTCCGACAAGTACTGATATTAACAAAGAATGGGAAATCATAACCTCAGCAATTCAGAGGGCAGCAGATGAAGCCATTGGAAAGAAGAAGAAATTTAGGAGAAAAACTGGGCTTAAAATATGGAATAAAGAAATTTCAGAAGCTGTCAAGCAAAAACAAATATTATACCTGAAAATGATACAGCATCGCACCCCACAACATGAGAAAGAATATAAAAACAGCAGGAACAAGGTCAAGTCACTAACGAGAAAACTCAAGCAAGAATCATGGGATAGGTTAATAAACTCAATAGAGGATGATATCCATGGTAGGCAAGAGGTGGCATACAAGTTAATGAAGCACCTCAACAGTGATGAAAGAGAAACTGCTAATATAAATGTAATCGAAGAAGAATCGTGGATACAACACTACAAAGAATTGTGGTATAACGGAGAGTATGGAGAGAGTCAGGAAGATCAAGATATAGATATCGACATTGAAGGAATTGACCTAATAGATATAGAAGAACTTAATACTGTTCTGAAATCTTTCAAAAATAGAAAAGCACCAGGGTTAGACAACATAAATATGGAGTTGTTCAAATATGGTGGGATCATTCTTAAATTTAGAATGTTACATTTAATTAATCTTTGTTGGAAAAGAAGAAATATTCCCGAAGAATGGAGAAAAGATAAAATAATATCACTTTTCAAGAAAGGCAAATCGAAGTTTTTGCAGGAATAAGTTTATTAAATGTTGGCTATAAAATATTTGCTAAAATAATAAATAATAGACTTAAAATCATTGCACACAATCTCTTATTGGAAGAACAATGTGGATTTAGGAAAGGCAGATCCTGTACAGATAATATATTTAGCCTCAAACAGATACTGGAGAAGAGAAGATAATTTAACTTGAATACTTATGTCGCTTTTGTCGACTATGAAAAGGCTTTGGATAGGGTAGATAGAGAACAGTTATGGAATATAATGGTAAAAAACGGATACCCTAAACATCTTATTCAAGTTATCCAAAGTCTGTACAAATGGACGAGAATTGTGTTAGATTTAGGATACAAACTAACGGAAGAAATATTAATTAATCAAGGTGTACGTCAGGGATGCAGCCTCTCTCCAACACTAATCAATATATATATAGATGAAGTAATCAGAAATTGGAAACGAATTGTGCACTCTGGAATAAAATTGAACACAAACACATACATAAATACTATGCTCTTTGCAGATGATCAATTTATCCTGCAGGATGATGAAGATAAACTCCAGAAATCAATACATTAGTTAAACACCATTTGTAAAAGTTATAATCTTCGGCTATCCCGAACAAAAACCAAAGTTATGGCATGGCAAGGGAAATATCCTATCAGAGCGAAGATAGTAATCGACAATCAACCAGTAGAACAAGTCACAAATTTTAAATACCTTGGTTGTGAAATATCTTTTAACGATGATGACGAGGTGAAGAAGAAGCTTCAGCGATTTCAATATATGTGTGGGACAATTCGCCGAACACTGAAAGGAAAAGTAAGAGAAGATACTCAACTTAAATTCTATAAGACTATGGCTGTACCAACTTTGCTATATGGAAGTGAGACATCGGTAGATAAAATAAGCTATAGGAATAAAATACAATCATCTGAAATGAGATTCCTAAGATCAGTGAAAGGATACTCCCTAAAAGATAAAATACGAAATGAAGAGATAAGACAAAAATTAAATATATTCTCAATGAATGAAAGAATATTCCAAAACAGGATAAATTGAAAAAACCACGTTCTGAGGATGGATAACGACAGAATCCCAAAACTTGCCCTGGAATACCATCCTACAGGAAGAAGAGATATTGGTCGTCCTATGAAGAGATGGAATGAAATCTGAGGTCGGAACAGCTATTAGCCTAATCCATGAAGAGGAAGTAAGTAAGTAAGAAACATGTGAAAGTTGTGACGAGTGCAAAGAACAACAAGTGTTCCGAGGTTCTTCGTCGGGGCAAAGTACTACATCCAGCAAGATCTCAGCAGTGAACGGTATAGGGATATATTACTTGCAAAATCTTTATTACACAGTCACCAGAATTCAATTTGGTCACATATTTTAAAGCCATTTTTTACTTATTGTACAGCATTTTTATATAAATTTAAGGGCATTTTGATGACCACTGTTCCTTAGGTCAACAACATGCACCCCCTAATAATGAGGATTAATCACCTAAATGTAAACGCTCACTTAAGGAAGAAAGTAACAGGCACGTCACGAAGTACGGAGGATGAAGAAGGAAGTGCAAGTCTAATTCATGTCAAGCCCATATTGTTTACAGGAAACATCTCACCGCGCGGGTACGGATGGGGGCGAAACTATCCGATGTTAACATTTTGTATATACCACACAAATCGTAATAACTTTAAAACTATATCGCATGTACAAACAAGCAATTCGCGGTTTAAAAGAACAAGGATAAAAGAATGTTAAGCGATATGTACTCTGAGAGCGGGATGCCATACACCGCCACAAGATAGTTGCCAGTTTGGAGTGGAAAACTACCGCACGCTTCATCGCTTCAAAGCTTCGGCAAAATTAGAATAGATCAGGATCGAGTACGTGAAGGACATTGTGTGAGGTGTCGCTTAAAAGACTTGGACAAGTAGAATAAAATTAAGTAGTAATATTTAAATAGTGAAAGATTATATAAAAAATATTAAATCTTCCCTAAAATTTCGAGAATGTCGAATTATCTCCAAAACAAGAAGGTAAACACTTATCGAAAACGCCTATAAAGTGAAACAATAATCCACAAGTCGGTATATACTTGAGTGGCTACGTTGAGAAATTGAACGCTTGGATACGCTTCTTAGTTGAACAGCCGTACACAAGTTAGACTTCATAACAGTACAACATAGAACAACAACGGGTACATAGAAATAAAATATAATATATATAATTTTCTTATTACCTGGAACATTAACACTGAGGCGTGGACCGATTGTGAGGAACAGTTTATACACTGACTGAGCAAATGTCATGGGATAGCGGAGCACTGATGCGCAGGTCTGTTGTCTGCGCACCACACGCCCCCTGTGCCAGCGGCAGTTGTACAGAAGACCTTGTGAGCAGTGGCTGTGCATGTGACAGGTGTAACATGGAACGTCATCGTGAGCTGACACCGTTCGAACGGGGTATGGTGGTCGGTGCCCGACGGATGGGAAGTGCGATTTCGGAAGTGGTGCGGGAATTCGGCTTCACACGATCAACCGTGTCCAGGGTGTATCGTGAATGGTTGAATGCGGGTGTCACCGTCCACGACTTGACGAACGACCGGCCGTCCAGCCACTCTCGATGACCGTGACCGGCGACATCTAAGACGGATTGTCAATAGTGACAGATGGGCAACCGTGCAACAAATCACGGCTCAATTCAACACAGGCCGTGCTAGACACGTCTCCCAGTGGACAATCCGAAGGAACATGGGTTCTATGGGTTATGGGAGCCGGCGCCGCACATGGGTGCCACTGTTAACCCAACGTCATCGGGCACATTGACGCGCATTTGTCGCCAGTTACCAGAGATGGACACTGGAACAATGGCGTAACGTGATATGGTCGGACGAATCACGATTTCAACTGCACCATGCTGATGGGATACACCGTGTATGGCGCAGACCACATGAAACGATGGATCCCGCCTGCATCGAAGGTGTGGTCCAGGGCGCATGGTGTGTCTGTTATGGTCTGGGGTGCATTTTCATGGTATGGAATGGGCCCCCTAGTTGTTCTGGAAGAGACTTTGAATGGTACGCGGTATGTTGACTGCTCTGAGACTATCTCCCCCCATTTTTGGCCTTCTAGCGCCCAGACGGCTCTGCGGTGTTTGAAGATGATAACGCGCCGCCACATCGCTCCCACGTCACCCGAGAATGGTTCCAGAAACATGAAGCGGATGTCCAACGACTTCCATGGCCGCCCAGGAGCCCCGATATGAACCCTATCGAGCATATCTGGGATGTCCTGGAACGCAGGCACCGTTCCATAGATCCTGCACCCACGAACAGAGCAGCATTGGCGGCTGCTCTGCAAACCATGTGGTGTCAGCTGCGTCCAGAGGACTACCAGGGACTTGTCGACTCATTCCACGGCGTCTCACTACAGTTCGCAGGGCCAGAGGAGGCCCCACACGCTATTAGGTGACTATCCCATGACATTTGCTAAGTCAGTGTAAACGGCAAGTTTAGAACGGTGTTGGCTACGGATCGTATTGACTTCATAACTTTAAATGAATACCGCAATAGATTTAACTTTCGAGTAAAACTTAAGCATTACATATCGTACTACTCGTACCAACGCCCTGAACAGCCCCACCCCCGCCCCACAAATTGTGTTACAGTTTTGCAGATCTTCCAAGCAGCGGCTGGTACTCAGCCCGAAGGCTTGAAGATCACGAGGTGGTGTGTGGTCAGTGTGATGATTATTCCATGCCGTTATTCTTGGCCATCTGGACCAACCCGCTATCTCACCACAGGTAGCTACTCGCTTAGGCTGAGTAAACCACAAACCAGCCCTCAGATCCAAGTAAAAATCCTTAATTTAGCAGGGAATCGAACCGGAGTCCTCCGAGTAAGAGGCAGGCTCGATACCTCTAGAGCAAGAAGCCAGTTATCCTGTCATTCAAAATTTTACAATTTAACCAGCATTGGGAGAAATACATCAAATTAAAGACATGTAAGTTCGATGCGCTCACTTCTTTCAATCGTACAAATATCCCGTTAGGTAACACAGCCTGGGTAAGACATTATCCGTCAAAATCTGTGGCAGTGACTCAGTCAACAACAACGATTTCTTAAAACATTATACATATATAGATATAAATGGATTTCTTCCGTTAATTACAAATGTGGCAAGGAATCATAAGAAGGAATGGGAGCGGGAAGTAGGACCACCTTTTAAATCCGTGCCTTATTGAGGCACTCTTGTAATCAAGAAAACCGCTGAGGCAGATGTGGTCAGTGACAACGAAGCTGGTTCTTCGATATCAAGGTGATAATATAAGAGGCTAGCTCGGTGGTGAAATTGTGATAAAGAGAGAATATAGCGTGAGATACAGGACTGATAGCATATCATGTTTTCGTGTACTTGTGTGTAATAAACGTGTGGAATATACTAATATTATGAAAATAATAAAGAAATATGTCATTAAATCTAACACTGAGAACTACGTAAGTAAATCGTACAATGTAAGTTCATGTAATAGCCTTGGCATTGTTTTACCCTAAATGATCTTCATTCCACGTGGATTTAAGTACCGCAAAGAGATCTCTCAGTAAACTTATTGGTAGACTAGCATTTGTACCAGTTCTTCGCACGGGAATTTGCAGTAGATTACCTGTTTCCTTCAGGAATTCATGGGAAGTGTCATGGCTCTATCCCCACGTTTAAAGCGACATGGTGAAATGATATATTCCTACGAAATCACGTGGCAGTAACGTAAATTGCGATGAGGCTCAACAAAGTCGAGGGAAAATGAGGACGATTTACGAATTTATTGTAGGTACCGTTCCTGGTCCGAAGTTGTGCAAAATTCTCCGTGGTCCTCAAGTTCCATATTGTATCTCTGACCACTGGCGTGGTGCTCTCTGACGTTGATGATATCTCCCTTAATGTATGCCTTATCGAAAAGAGTAAAACGGCTCTTTATTTTTCCCGTTGCCCACCTTAACGTGACATGCACGAGATATACCACAGGACTTGGACTAAAAATCCAATTTTTCATAATCATGTGCGTCGTACAATAAATGCGTACATCGCATAAAGGAACGGAAATAACATAATTATAACGTGTGTTATATAGGCTTACTGTCTTTTGATATCCATAACGTAAACAAAAATGTTTGAGAATAATCTTTTACAAATTGCTTTACGTCGCACCGACACAGATAGGTCTTACGGCGACGATGGGAGAGGAAAGGGCTAGGAGTGTGAAGGAATCGACCATGGCCTTAATTAACAGTTAGGCGAGTATTACTGCGCCTGCACCGAGCAAGGCACCTCTCCCCTCAACACAGGGATGCTACGTTCTCGGGTCGCGTTACCACAATGGAAAGTTAAAACAAAAGTATATAACGTCGGTGCTGAGCTGTATTGCCCGTTCTTTCCACTGCGCTCAACAGTGCATTACTATATTATTGTTTTCTATTAAAATACGATGTGACTTTTCTTGTTAAAGTTTGATTTTATGTTAGGTAAGGATAGCCTATAGACTGTACAACACATTAAACATTAAAATGATTGCTATCACTTCCACCTCGAAATTAATTGAGTTGAGAGGCCCAGAATGTTCGTGTATAATAGAAAGCCGAATGAACACTCCATTTTCGTTAATAACTTTTACCGAGCTCGATAGCTGCAGTCGCTTAAGTGAGGCTAGTATCCAGTATTCGGGAGATAGTGGGTTCAAACCCCACTGTCGGCAGTCCTGAAGATGGTTTTCCGTGGTTTCCCATTTTCACACCAGGCAAATGCTGGGGCTGTACCCTAATTAAGGCCACGGCCGCTTCCTTCCCATTCCTAGCCCTGTCCTGCCCCATCGTCGCCATAAGACCTCTCTGTGTCGGTGCGACGTAAAGCAACTAGCAAAAACAAAAACAAAACTTTTGAGGAAAAGAAAAAACATAATTGAAAAAGGAAGACCCACGCCTTCTCTAAAAAATGTAGTCAAGGAATCGAAAAGAAAAGTACGATATTTTCATGACTCGTGTTACATAGACCTGGATAGTTTTCGTGGTTGTGCAAAAATTAATAAACTGTGCTGTTGGCCGTGTGTTCCATTTTCTTAGGGGAGGCTACTTGGAATAAAAACGGTGTGGACAATTTATATAGTCTGAGTTTCAAAGAGACGCCATGATGTGTCTCATGCACACATCGTCGCTGTTGGCGATAAAATTCAGTTCGGAAGCTCCTGAATAGAGTAGGCCTACAGCTCACAGAAAGAAAATTAACGAGCGTAATGAGCTAGTAAAAATAACAGATATATTTTCAGCACTTTAATATATTCTCTGTGTTTTCTTTCAAAGCAAAGATAACCCTTCATGGTCATCAATAAACTGAAGTATCTGATATCGGAGGTAATTACAGGGAGTTACTAACGATAATTGCTAAGAAAGATGACATTTCGGCACCACTTAGAATCATCTACGCTTTCTTAGGACTTTCATCTGATATTCAAAATGATATTATTGGCGCCATAGCTACTTTTATGACAAGCGAACTTAAAGACGAAGTTAAGAAAGCAAAACTTTGGTTCCAGACGTTTCTAACGTCACGTGTCACCATTGCATTATAGACAGCGGACCCCCATAAAATATTTATAAGATACCTCAGCAAGCAAAGCAAAGTCACCTCCATACAGGCCATGAAGGCCCTTGGAGGAGTGGTAGGTAAAGGCTTCCACCATTGTTAACCTCGGCACGTGATTGGGGTAGAGTGGTTAGCTCTACGCCCGGCCGCCTTTGCCCCCAGGAATTAACCTCATACTCATTTTTGGTGTAGGCTGAGTGAACCTCAGGGCCATATGCACCTCTGGAAGTGGAAATCTCGTTTCATAAATTTTACGACTCTCTGACGGGGATTCGAACCCACGTCCTTCCGGGTGGACCGAGCACGCCTTTACCACCTCGGCCAGGCAGCCCCTATACGTCAGCAAAATTTAAGAAAAAATCATCAGTAGAGCAGTGGTTTTAGACTTGCTGGCCTCTGGAAAATTTTCATTTTTCTAGCTGATATCCATTATCATGTATATCTTTTGGAGTATGTACAATTTATACAACGTTATACTCTGTATATTTGATTTTTTTTTTTTTTTTTTTTTTTTTTGCAAGTTGCTTTACGTCGCAGCGACACAGGTATGTCTTATGGCGACGATTGGACAGGGAAGGGCTAGGAGTGGAAGCGTCCGTGGCCCCAGCATTTGCTTGGTGTGAAAATGGGAAACCACGGAAAATCATCTTGAGGGCTGCCGACAGTGGGGTTCGAACCCACTATTACCCGAATACTGGATGCTGGCCGCATTTAAGCAACTGCAGCTATCGAGCTCGGTATATTTGACATTTACAACTCTATTGTAAGTATATGCAAATTATGTTGAATTAGGCCTACTTTATCGTACATCCTAATATTTTTAAACTGCGTTCATTATAATGTACAAAAATATGGTGCAAGTTATATTTTTTGAAAGAGTGTTTGAAAATCTGTAAACTATTTTCTTAACAATATAGATTATTAAGAGATACAGACAGAGCGGTAGAGAGAGAGCGGAAATATGATTGTACACTTTGACACTTTTATCACATATTTATGTGGATCCTTAAATAAAATTGTTCATTCCTTGAAATTCCAGTCTTCTTGCTTTGACACCAGCGAAGTTATCTGTTACTGCTTCGAGGTCATCAGGACACAATAATACAGGTTAACAAGCGAAGACGATCGACGAGTCACAAAGCTTTGGCCAGCTTATCGCCCCGCTCGCCCAGGGTGCCGTCATTATCAAGCTGTGTAAGCAGAAACGGTGTTGGACCTTCTGACGGTCACACTCGCTGTGCGACATATTTAAGACTCATTACGATTTCATTTTTACTATTCAGAAATTTTAAAACTGTGATCCAGTTTTAATATAGCACAGACACCGCAAAATTATCCATAACTGCCAAGTACTCCTTACCTTCTTTGGGGTATTAATAACTATTTCATGTTTGTTTATCTTTCATGCTAAAGCTCTGTTATTGCATACACAACAACTATCAAATTATTTTGTAAACTAAAGCCTTTCAACACAAGCATGTTTTTCGTTTCCTAACATTTGTAAAAACACGTAATACAATGGAATTTATGAACGTTTCATTTATCCACAAAATATACTCCTTTATTTACAAAAGCAAGTTACTGAATGGAGATGGCTTTTAGAATAACGAATATCCATGTGTCAATTTTGTTCCAGAGCCCAGCTACGAGAGCGTTATCCGGTACTGTAATAACGGGAATGCCAGGCGCATTTGATGGAAATGACGTGGCGGCGAATTAGTTCGTTGGCTAAAATAATGAATGCTTACTTTCATCACCCATTATGTATAATCACCCTGTAAATGATACATGAGTTCACTGGATACCGAGCAACTACCTTGTAGTCATGGTTACCAGATGCATTTAATTCTGCCCGTGACTTAACCATTACGACTTAATTGACAGAGATGGATTTTACATAACGTATATGAAATGTCGAGAATGAAGGAGGAAAATTCTCATCTATTAATATTCTAGCTTAAGAGACGATGAGTTCTTGTCACGTTTGAAATACTAACAAAACGATCAAATTTGCAATGACACAATATTCTATTTAATTTATTTATATCATACTAGCAAGGTACCCGTGCTTCGCTACGGTATTATACTGAAATTTATAATTGAATGCTTATTGTTTTAGATATATAATCCGCCGAAATTCGCGATCTGACTCGTTTTCAGCGAGAATCCACCAAAATTCCCGATCTGACTCGTTTTCTATTAGATTACGGCACGTTTCCTCCCATTTTTCAATCTTCCTTTCCAGCAATCGATTTCGTACTTCCCGGGCTAGGCTCAGATATTCTTCCCGGTCAGTTGGATCCGTAAATCTTTGCCATACCGTAATTTCCTATAATCATTTTTAATCTGGATAAAATCCTTCAGGAGATCCGGCGTGGTGTCATATTGGGTGCCTTGGCGGCACTGAACTCGCGGCCGGACTACATTCTTAGTCATTACCCGTCCAGGAGCCGTTTCCAGCGCGATCCGCACATTTGACGACGGTCCGGAACATTATTATTATTATTATTATTATTATTATTATTATTATTATTATTACCATTATGTGTTGCTGGGATGAATGATGACAGGGAAAACCGGAGTATCCGGAGAAAAACCTGTCCCGCCTCCGTTTTGTCCAGCACGAATGTCACATGGAGTGACCGGGATTTGAACCACGGAACCCAGCTGTGAGAGGCCGGCGCGCTGCCGCCTGAGCAACGGAGGATCCTTATAAGTACATTAAGAACACTAAAATCAATTGGTCTCACCTCCTTTTACACCCCACCGCCGTTAGTTTTTACTGCCAACCCCCCCCCCCCCCAAATTAAAAGAAGGCGTGTTTCTTTATGTTTAAGGGAGATT
Source organism: Anabrus simplex (assembly GCF_040414725.1). NCBI lineage: Eukaryota > Metazoa > Arthropoda > Insecta > Orthoptera > Tettigoniidae > Anabrus > Anabrus simplex. Next base: position 1,403,583,525 of record NC_090265.1, read on the forward strand.
CCAAACACCAATGTTCACGTCTATTACCTTCAGTTTTGAGATATAAGTATCCCCATAAATATAATTTACTTTTGTCACTTCATTTCAAACCCCCCCCCCCTAAGTGAAATTTCCCGCTAAAATACTTGTTTCTTTAATAGTAAAGAATCTTCTAAATACCAATTATCACGACTCTAACTTCTTCACTTTTTTATTTATGTGTCCTCATGAAAGGAATTCAACTCCTTTACACTCCCGCTCCCCCCCCCCCCCCACCAAGATGGTTTCTCCCCCAAAACGCGTTTTTCTTTGTTTTTAAAGGAGATCCAAATACGAATTTTCACGTCTGTAACAACTTTAGTTTTTATTAGATGTATATATTCTCATACAATTAAAGTCAATTAATTTTTCGAGTCTTGCCTAAGCCACCGACAAAGGAGGTCGCATTGAGCGGTGAGTCCCGGGAGGGGGAGTGGAGTTCGAGAGTGTGGAGTGCTGGAAGGTCGCCGAGAAGTGGGCCGACAATGATTGGTATAGAGCAGTACAGAGCGACGATAGGAAGATGGCAAAGGAAAATGAAGAAGGAAGAAAAGAAGCCAGGTGGGTGTAAAATGGATATGGAGAGGAAAGGAGAACTATTGTTATCGGCAGCAGTGATTATAATTTTATTATGTATTGGGGGAGTCGAGTTGAACCCAGGCCCGTCATCTAGGAGAAATGAGGAAAGAGAAAATATGGACGCAATCAAAAGAGCTGTACGAGAGGTGTTGACAGAAGTTTGCCCTTTCGGGCAGATAAAAGAGATGATTGAAGAACAGTCCAGTAAGATTAAAAAAATGGAAGTATGGATAAGAGGAAAAACGGACGACATAGCAGCACAGGTGAGAAATAACACCGAGGAAGTGGTAGCATTAAGGGAAAAAGTAGGGCGACTTGAAGAGGAGAATTTAAAGCTGAAAGTAGAAGTGGAAGCGAATACTTTAGATAGAAGGAAGAAGTGCTTGTTTATTTATGGAGTGCCTGAGGAGACGTGTGAAGTCAAAGTAATTACAACTTATAAAGTCGTGGACCTAATACAGGGAAAAATGAAAATAAATTTTAGTGAAGTGGATATTGACGATGTGCAGAGAGTGGGGAGAACTAGAGGCAATAGGCCTATAAAGGTTCAATTGTTTTCAACGTTGATGGCGGATATTGTGTTAGCAAATGCGGGAAATATCCAGAGGGATAAAATATGGATAAGGAGAGACGTGGGAAGTGACGCGATCAGAAATGAGAGGCTACTCAGAAAACACAAGATGCTGGCTGTAAAACAGGGGCTGAGGGCAACTATCAGAGGTCAAAATTTAGTGGTGTCAGACAGGAATTGGAAGAGAATCTGGTCTGTGGATAGATTGATGGATTTAGAATTGAAGTTAAAACAAGAGGGAGAAAAGGAGAGTAGTGCAATAAACTGTAGGCAAGTGAGGCGAAATACGAATAGCAGTGTGCTGAGGATGGACTTAGAGATGAAGTCAAAGCGGGCTGAAGAAAAAGGGAGTAGTACAGCGATTAGTGGAGAGGATAGGCAAAATACAAGAAGTAACAGTGTACCGTGTGAAGAGAGGAAGGGGGAGGTGTCCAGTGATAAAGTGACCGATAGCAGTGTTCGGAGTGAAGAAGTGCGGATAGAGAGGCCAAGTGAGAATGTGACTATTTGCAGGGAAGAGAGAAGTAAGGGAAGTGTATGCAGTGAAGTAAAAGAAGAGCAGGGTAAGAGGCTCGGGCAGAAGCTCGATCTGACGCGAGATCTGAGGAGGGGCCGAAATGTCGAGCAGAGAGATAGAGAATTGAGGGCCATGTTGGCGGCTATTTATAGAAAGAAGAAATAAAGGGCAGGATTGGCGAAGAAGTAAGAGATGTAGGTGGTGTTGTGGAGTAGGATTATATGAGTGATTGGTATTTGTTATTCATTGCCGAAATTTTTGAAGATGGAGAGGTAATTTTATTAGGTTATGATGGTATTTATTTGTGAAGGCTGAAATGTGGTGATGATATTTGGAGCTGGAGGAGTGGTGGTAAATGGGGTGTTGGAAAATATTGAGGGCTTGGTATTTATGATTATGTGTTATTTGGGGGCTGAAATGTTGTGATGGAGAAGTGATGTATAAGTTATGATATGTTATAGGGTTGAAATGTGGTGTTGGAGAAGTGGTGGTATAAGATGGTGGATGGTAGAAGGTGAGTGTAATGGTAGAAGAAGTAGAGGTGGTATAAGGGGTGGAGTTGGTGTTGTATTGCTGAAATGTGGTGTCGGAAAATATTGAGGGCTTGGTATTTATGATTATATGTTATGATTAATTTATGAAGTGTTATGATATGTTACAGGGTTGAAGTGTTATATCGTTGGAATGTGGTGTGAGAGAAGTGGTGATATAAGTAGAGGTGGTATATGTTGTGAAGTTGGTGTTGCTTATTAGGTTATGATGGTATTTAATTGTGAAGGCTGAAATGTGGTAATGGAGAACTGGTATATTTATTGCTGATATTCGGAGTTGGAGGAGTGGTGGTAAATGTGGTGTTGGATAAGTGTTATATCGTTGGAATGTGGTGTGGGAGAAGTGGTGATATAATTAGAGGTGGTATATAATGTGGAGTTGGTGTTGTATTGCTGAAATGTGGTGTTGGAAGTATTGAAGGCTTAGTATTTATGATTAGGTGATGTATGGTTTGGTACTGAGATGGTTTATTTACGGCTGATTTCGTGGGAGTTGGGAGGTGGTATTATTGTATTGCTGTCTGGTATGAGTATTTAACTTTTTGGAGCTGGAGAGAGGTGAGTTTATTATCATTTTGTAAATTTTGGTTTGTGTGTATGGAGAGCAGGAAGAGATATGATGTTGGAGAGGTGTTGGTATATGAGTGATTGGTATTTGTTATTATGGAGTGTTATGGCGGAATGAAATGAAAGGAAGCAATGTTAACGCGGATTGGTAAAAGCTGTGGTATGATGGATTGGAATGCAATTACGGAATATTGTTGTTATTATTTAGCCTTTTACTATAGGAGGTGGAATCTGAAAGATTGAAAGCAATGTTAGTGTTATGGCTGGTTTGGAATGCAATCTGGTAATGTTGCTGTGGTAGCTTACTCTGGAGTAGGTCAGGGAACAATAGAGGTGATGAAAATGCTGAAGCAAGAAGGTTGCGTACGTGTGAGTGATAACAAGCAGGAAGTTGTAACACCAGCAGTAGAATGTAAACATTGACCAGGCTGTTGTGAACTGGTGTAGATGGAGTTGGTTCTGGTATAGAACCGGGGCGTTATTGTTCATTTCATTTTATTTTATTTTGTATATGGTGGAGAGGGGTGGCTTAGGTTGGACTACGTTTATTAATCTTATTAGTTATTTATTTATTTATTATTATTGTGAATATGTATTCGGGGCTGAACGCCTGTTTTGTTCATTAATAAATACATACATACAATTAATTCTTCAATTCTTTCATTCCTCCCTCCCCCCCCCCCCCCTTCATTGGATTTTCTGAGAATACGTATTTCTTTACTTTTAAAGCATATTGCAAATATCAAATTTCACGTCTGTAACATCTTCATTTTTAAGATATCAGTAGCCTAATTAAAAGAATTCAACATTTTCAGTCTCTTTCACCCCCCTCCACCCAAGTGGTATTTCCGAAAATTAAAAATACACGTTTCTGTATGTTTAATAGAGATAAAAATACCATTTTTCACTTCTGTAACAAGTTAAGTTTTTTTAGTTATACTGTAAAAATTCTCATTTTAAAATTTCACCCCTTTTGGGTTCCCCTTAAGTGGAGTTTCCAAAAACAAATCACCTATGTTTCTTTACATTTACAGGAGATTCCAAACACCCACTTTTTACGTCTGTAATATTTTACGTTTCCAAGATATTCTTTCAAAAATTTCACCCCAATTTGTCACTTCTGTTTAACCGCCATTAATAGGATTTTCCAAAACCTAAAAAATACGTGTTTCTTTATTTTTAAAGGAGATCCCATATACAATTTTCAGTTCTGTAATATCTTCCGTTTCTGAGATATATGTATCCTCATTAAAGGCATTCAATCCATTTTTCACCCTTTTACACCCCTCCTATTGGGATTTACAGGAAACAAAAAAATACGTGTTCCTTTATTTTTAGAGGAGATTCTAACTACCAATTTTTACATCTGTAAATTTTAAAGTTTTAAGATGTAGACACATTCATTTTAAAAAATCACCCCCAATATTTGGATTTTCCAAAAACGAAAAAATACGTGTTTCTTTACATTTAAAGTTGATCCCAAATACCAATTTTCAGGTCTGTAATATCTTCAGGTTCTGAAATATAAGTAGCCTCATTAAAGGCATTCAACTCATTATTCACCCTTTTACACCCTTCCTATTGGGATTTTCCAAAAACAAAAGAATACGTGTTTCTTTACTTTTAAAGGAGTTTCTAAATACCAATTTTTACATCTATAAACTTTAACAGTTTTGAGATATAGATACACTCATTTTAAAAAATCACCCACTTTTCACCCCCCCCCCCATTAATTGGATTTTCCAAAAACAAAAAAATACGTGTTTCTTTATTTTTGAAGGAGATCCCAAACATCAATTTTCAGGTCTGTAATATCTTCAGGTTCTGAAACATAAGTAGACTCATTAAAATCATTCGACACCTTTTTCAACCTTTTTCACCCTTCCTATTGGGATTTTCCGAAAACAAAATATGCGTGTTTCTTTATTTTTAAAGGAGATTCTAAATACCAATTTTCGCATCTATAAGCTTTAAAAGTTTTGAGATATAGATACACTCATTTTTAAATATTACCCCCTTTTCACCCCCCCCCCTTAATTGGATTTTCCAGAAACAAAAAATACGTGTTTCATTATTTTTAAAGGAGATCCCAAACACCAATTTTCAGGTCTGTAATATCTTCAGTTTCTGAAATATAAGTAGCCTCATTAAAGGCATTCAACCCCGTTTTCACCCTTTCTCACCCCTCCTATTGCGATTTTCCGAAAACAAAAAAAAATACGTGTTTCTTTATGTTTAATGAAGATTCTAAATACCAATTTTTACATCTGCAAACTTTAAAAGTTTGGAGATATTGTAACCGTCCAGGCTTCTCCAGCCCTACTAATTTAATATAATATCATTTTACGCGATATCATTTGATATCAAGTTTATCCGCCATCGGCGATTATTTGTAATAACATATTTATTCAACGTCAATCATTTGTAATCAAGGCCTTTTGGAATCATATTGTATATATGATAACATCGTTTTATTATTTAAATTATTATATTATGTAGGATAAGAATTCATTATGTTGTAAATACGGTCAATATGTTGAGACATAGTTGTTTTCATTTCATCTCATGTTTGTGTATACGGAGGGTTATTCTTGAAGCTTGGGATTTTGCGTTAGTCATGGGTTCATTTTATGACCAAGGCTAGTAAACAGCGACCCGTGCGCGAGGCTTATCATCGCCACGCCTTCTGGACTTGTCGAGGAAGAGAAGGGGAGTTGATGCTTCGATCTATCGAATCAGATACTTCGTTGTATATGAGTTTTGAGATTGAACTGTTACCAAGAGTGGGGCTGAGCCCGGATATATACTGATTCTCAACACGAGAACGGGACCTTAAGATCTTAAGACCTTACAGCCTTACAACCTTACAACCTAACGTGTACTCCATCACTAGTACTTCTACTGTGAACATCTACTTTGAACGACGTGATGTGATTTTTGAAACAGTGTGTGGTCGCTCCGCGACATAGTTATATTTGTACAATGTATTGTCACTTCGATGCAGTACTTAGTTGCGGTAATGTTATCGGATCTGCGTGAGACGAAACAAGCTTATGGCTTGTGTGATATTCAGTAAATATTATGGACGAAGAACTATGTTTAGTTCAAGTCTACTGAATTTTGGTACAAGTCTGTACCGTATAAATAGTATAGCTCAGTTGGTTTGAGATTTCTACTAATATGGAAAAATTTATATCTCTGAATTTTCTCCTCTTACGATCAAAGCTGATCAGTTTTTACAAGTATAGGGCCAATGTCTAATTTAAAGACTACGCAAGTAGGGAGTGTTAGTCCAGATAGCCCGTACCATACCAGAGAAGGAAGGAAGGAAGGAAGGATGTCCATGGAGCAAAGTCTACATCGAGAAGAAGAGTACGAGTGACCACGGAAACCAGATGACTTCAACGGAAGCTGCAATTGGTGAGCTTCAATTAGATAAAGCAAGCAATGGTAAATTCAGTAAATTATAAATTCCTCCACACTTTAAGGAAACTTTTCCGATTCATCTCATTCTTTTGTATAATAAATTCATTTGTATTTTATATTGCGTTAATTTTCTTTCTTAAGCGATACTTAATGGTAATTATTTAAAATCCTACCCCTGTGATTTAAGTATAAGTCTCTATGCTAGTAAATATAAATTTTGGTTTACAGTTTTGTTTAAAACTGTAACCATGGCGCCCAAACATTCCATAGAGAAATGGGGAACCATGGAATGTTAATTGTTTCTATTTGCGTGGCAATTTGCGGGCAAGTCACAAATAGTTTATTGAATATTCATGTGTCCCAAGATAATAACTTTCATCTCCCCAAGTGTTTTGACGAGAGGGAACAGTTACAATCTAGATTCACTCATTTTAAAAATTCACCCCCTTTTCACCCTCCCATTAATTGGATTTTCCAAAAACAAAAAATACGTGTTTCTTTATTTTTAAAAGAGATCAAAAGTACCAATTTTCAGGTCTGTAATATCTTCAGTTTCTGAGATATAAGTACTGGTATCCTGATTAAAGGCATTCAACCCATTTTCCCCATTTTCACCATTTTTCACCCCTCCTATTGGGATTTTCTGAAACAAAAAAATACGTGTTTCCTTATTTTTAAAGAAGATTCTAAATACCAATTTTTACATCTGTAATCTTTTAAAGTTTCGAAATATAGACACACTCATTTTAAAATTTCACCCCTCTTTTCACCCCCTTAGCGAAGGAATATCCAAAAATCCTCGCTTAGCGAGCACCTACATCTTAATATGAATATATCCCCAAAATTTCATTTCATTACGTCCAGTAGTTTTGGCTCTGCGATGATGAATCAGTCAGTCAGTCAGTCAGTCAGGACAAGTTATTTTATATATATAGATTTGCATATGTCTAAAGTATATCATTTATTTAACAAGAGTGTATCATTCACTTGCAATAGGAGATTTTCACAAATAATGTTCTATGGTCAGTTCAATCGCAGGTGTAGTGGTCTTTCTGGAAAGGGAAAGGGAAAGCGCATATTCTCTCTAGTGCAGGGCCTCTCAAACGCCCAAAATCTCACACGTGCAAACAGCGGTGCAGAGTTCCTGTTCACATTGCATCGGTCCCGCTCGGCTCGGCTCGGACCAAGGCTTCATCTCTGGGCTACTCGGCTAAGCTCGGCTCAACTCGGATCGGATTTGGAGCGCTACGGAGCAAGTGAGGAAGAGGGAGACAGGGGGAGCGAACGAGACAGGCATGGGGAAAGAGAGAGAGACAGCGTATTGCTCCAAATCGAGGAGTGGGGGTATGTTCTCTGGTCAACGAAGCGAAGTCGTCTTTTGCGCCGCGCACAGTGCATGCACTAGGCGCATGCACTAGGCGCATGCACTCTGAGAGGCCCTGCTCTAGTGAAATGAAATGGCGTATGGCTCTTAGTGCCGGAAGTGTCCAAGGACTTCTCTCTAGTGATTTGATCTCGCACTAACACACACAGGTTTTACTGCGTTGCTGGGATGGAATGGGCAGTGACTGCGAGGTTACGTGCCGTCGTTTCAATTAAGGTACAGTGCAGACCTTGTGTTTGCCTGGTGTAAAAACCGTTAAAAATCACCTTCATGGCTGATAGCAGTAAGGTGCCGAATCTAACATCTACTGAATGCACCACTCGTACCGCGAAGCCAACTCACTCGATGAAAGGAAAAGGGACCCATGTTCTGCTCATCAGCATCCTGTCCACAAACTGATCCATCCTCAGGGTGGAACAAACCCAGCCTTCTGCAGCCACAGCTCTCACTTGCCTTCCTCTCAATTCTCTCATTTCTCAGGGCATGGTCTCCTTAACAGGGCATCCGCGTTGCAGTGTTCCCTTTTCCGTCGCTGTTCTGAGGTGATTCAAATTAATATTCCTGTAGTAGTTACACCTTGGATGAGCGGCACGATAAGCTGGTCAAAGCTTTGTAACTTGAACTCCTTGGGTTGTTAACCTGTATTATTGATTCATGTGACATATGCAGCTGACTGTTTATAAGTCACATTAGATGTACCGTCTCCTAGGGGTGTTGACCTCGGAGCAGTAACAGAAAAGTTCGCTGGGGTCAAAGCAAGATGAACAGAATTTTAAGGTAGGAACAATTTTAATTAAGGATCCATACAATACACGTGGTGCAAGTGTAAAAGTGTACATGTTTCTTTTCGCTCTCTCTCTCTCTCTCTCTCTCTATTTCTCGCTCTCTATCTCTCTCTCTCTCTCTCTCTCTCTCCCTCGTAACAGTCTATGTTGTGATCTATGAGTGATTTTAATTAGTAAAAATGTGGGTGAAACTCTCTCATTACCCAACTATAAGAAACCTTAAACATTTCACTCATTTTCAAATATTTTTTCTGTCAACGATGTAACTTGTTCCGTATTTTATCAGACTTTCATTAACACAGTTTAAACAATATTAGAATGTAAAGAAATTCAGTATATTTTGCATATAACTTGTATTAGGGTTGCAAATCTCATATATAGAGGGTATTTTTTGTTGTATATACAGTAAGTAAAATTCTATGGAGTTCGTTGTCTGTAATGTCATTTATTTCGGCAAATATTGATATATTTATCCGTTTCAGGTCAATTCAAGATAGTATCAGTAGTTTTTAGCTTTCGTGTCTGTTTGTCTGTTTCTTTGTTCCACCATCAGCGCTAGATGGCCAAACAGATCTCGACCAAATCTCATATTTAGAGTCTATTCATCCAGGAGCAGGTTTTGATATGCATATCATTTAAAAATCACTGAATGGACTTAGGGGGAGTATACGAAGACCAGAAGAGGACATTTTTTCAATTTTCCTTTTCACTGTTGATTATATGTCAAATCTGTGGACTAAATGTGAAACGCCCGTTCATGTTAAATAATTTTAATTATGAACATAATTTCGCTTACTCTTTAAATGATGGAGAGAATTAATATTTTCTATGGCTTCGTGCTCTGCAGCCAGTGACGGTCACTCTCGCAGACCAACAGCTCTTTGAAGAATCTATGAAAGGAGAAAATCAGAGGATGGATAATATTCCTCTCGGCTTGAAAATTAACCCAAACTAATGAAAATAAACACCGAGGAAATATGAGGTAGAACTTTTACTTTCGGTGTCTGTGTGTGTGTGTATCTATCTGTCTGTCTGTCTGTCTGTCTGTCTGTCTGTCTGTCTGTCTGTCTGTCTGTCTGTCTGTCTGTCTGGCAATTCCTAAAAGTGGAAAACTGCTGGACTTAATTCAACCAAATTATTTATTTGGAATCTACTCACTCATAATTGTGTTATCAGGCGCATATGATGGCATCGTAATCACATTGAGTTGTATTTATAGTAAGATTATTCTCAAATATTTTCTTTAACGTTAGGTCTATCAAAAGATTATATATAACAGACGTTTAATAATATATTACTTTCATTCCTTTATGCGATGTACGTATTTATCGTGCGACGGATAATAACGCAAATGATTACGAAAAATAGGATTTTTAGTCTAAGTCCCATGGGACATGTCGTGCATGTCACATAAGGTGGGTAACGGGGAGAACTAAAGATCCATTTTACTCCTTTCGATAGGGCAGATATTAAGGGAGGTACCATCAAGGTGAGAGCGCCACGCCAGTGGTCAGGAATACAATATGCAACCTGAAAACCACGGAGAATTTCGCATAACTTCGGACTAGGAACTGTACCGTACAATAGATACTTTGTTCAGCTTCATCATACTTCACGTTACTGTCACACGCTGTCGTAGGAAGATATAATTTTAACACGTCGCATTAAACGTGTGAATAGAGCTATATTACTTCGCATAAATTTCTGAAGAAAACATGTAATCCACTGAAAACTCTCCTGCGAAGAACGGGTACAAATGCTAGTATGTAATATACGGAGAAACTCCATATATATCGTGTATTGTTTTAAAATTATCGTAGGTGTTGTCGGAGTCACTCACTACCACTGAGGTTTCATGGCGGAAAACTTCTTACCCAGGCGGTGTCGGCGGTGTTTGTACAGTTGAAAAATAAATTAGCTCAACAAATTTGCATGTCTTTTATTTCATGTGTTCCTCAAAATGCTGGCTAGTTTGTAAAATTTTGAATGACAGGACAACTGGCCCCGTGGTCTAGGGGTAGCGAGCCTTCCTCTTACTCGTAGGCGTCGGTTCGGATTCCCTGCCATATTCGGCATATTTACCTGGATCCGACGGCTGTTTTATGGCCCAATCAGCCGAAGCGAAAAGCTGTCTGGCGATGCGGTCTACAAAGCTAAGAATAATGGCAAGGAGGGAATCGTCAACTCGTAATCTGCAGGATCTCGTGTTGAGCAATTGTCGCTTGGTAGACCAAGGCCAGGCAAGGTCCTAACGCCCCTAGTGGGGAAGGGTTGGGGAGGGGGATGACGGACGAAGGAGGGAATTCAAGAAAATATTGTACGTTCTTAATTCTCCTGTGGGTTCACTGAATATTTCATAAATATTTTCTGTTATCGATGGTGTGACAAAAGGGTTGAAAGTTTTGAATGAGCTGCACGGAGGCTCAATTGCAGGTCATCATCGGATCAATAAGATCATGGATCGAAGGGGGCAACACTACTACTAGGTACATCTGAGGATGGACGTTCAAAGATGGTACCAAATGTGCGACACCTGTGCAGCTGGCCAAGGCCCCCTTAAACGGAGTAGGGACCAAATGCAACAGTACAACACTGGATCACCCTTCGAGAGGATAGCCATCGATACCACATGACCATTTTCAAAGTCGGACGCCGGAAACAGCCACCTGTTTTTAGCCAATAACTATTTCACCAAGTGGCCCGAGAGATCTCCACCATCCTCAGTCAGGAAGCGTCAACAGCGGCCGTAGCCCCAGTGAACAACTTCTTCTGTCGCTTTCGCGTCCCGAGTTAGATATACAGCGATCAGGGTGGGAATTTCGAATCTACGCTTATGAAGGTAGTCCTCCAGCGTCTCGGTGTAACCCTAAAGACAACTCTTCAGACGAAATGGTAGAGCGTTTCATTAAGATCGTAGAGAAAAGTTGGTGTCAGTACACCAGAGGGACTGAAATGAGAAGATGCCCTTCTTCCTGATCTCCTACCGTGCATCCACTCATGAGACGCCAGGCATGACGTACACTAACATGGTCTTCGGGATATAACTGAGTATGCCATGCGGTTTAATGATCGGGGCCACCACGGAGCAAGAACAACTGGCGACTGATTATCCATGGGAGCTAGTGAAAAGGCTCAACGAGGATTCCAGGAATGTGACCGAGAGTGGTTATACCGACAGTTACCGAGTCTCCATAGCTCCAGCCACCGTGGGAAGGTTCCTAAACCGTTATCACCGAAATTAAGGATGCAGTCTACAGGTTTCAGCCCCCTCCCTGAGGGAAAATGATGGTCATCCACTTAGACTGGCTTGCGCTTTATTGTTGAACTACTCACGGCAATGAGCTTTAAGGAGGGAACATTCTGACAATCGAGTCCGAGTTCGGGGTGGCGAGGAAGAATGCCAGCGAAAAAAAGTAATCGCTCCGGAGAGGTGACAATATGCATGGGGCCAGCAGTAAGCAGGGCAATAACACCGGCGATTTGTTCATCCTCGCTCATAGATATAGCTGGAGGCTGATCAACAATGGACCAGGTGTCTAGAATGATCTGAAGGTAGAAACTACCAGAATCTCCTTCTCGCCTTTTGAGAGCGCAACTCTGGGTGTGCGGAGTCTGTCAGTAGTCAGTCAGCCTCAAGTGAGTCAGCCTTGAATCCGTCAATCGCTACTGTCAAGCCGGTAATTTCACTGTAGAATGCCAAGTTTGCTGTCTCAATTTCTCTCCGTCAACACACTTGCGTAGGGATGGGTTGAGAAAGAAGTCGCAAAGAGTCGATACTGCCATTGGAACCGACCCTTTCGACTCCAGTGTTGACTCCGTTAATGCACTAACGCCATATATCAAACGTTTTCGGAGCTGCTAGGATTTATAGTTTCACGTCGCTCCGCTGATAATCCCCTATCAACTTGTAATGATAGATACAAAAACAAGGATGACATTATTAACCAGCAAACATTTAAATATTGCTTCCGGTTATGATCGATATTGTTAACGTGGCATTTTTGGAAATAATAATCATAAAAATAATAATATAATCTGACCTTTAAATCATCGGCAATATGAACCTTAGTGACAATATAACAGAAAAATCCGGCAGGTGCTTAGAGTATGATTTTAAAATAAATATTTTACCAATTATTGCGTATCGTAAAACAGGCCTCGCCGTCTAGACATAGCATGATTACCCCTTACCCTGAGGCCTCGGGTTCGATCCCGGCCGGGTCAAGGATTTACCCGGTTCTGAGGACCGTTTCGTGGTCCATTCAGCCTACGTGATTATAATTGAGAAGCTGCCTGACGGTAAAGTAGCGAACCCAGTCTAGAAAGCCAAGAATAAAGGCCGAGAGGATTCACCGTGCTAACCACGCGTCACCTCGTTATCTGCAAGCATTTGGGTGGTGGTGGTGGTGGTGGTGGTGGTGATTATTGTTTTAAGAGGAAGTAAAACTTGGCAACCATTCTCTATATAACACTAATCAGAGAGAAAAAATGGAAGGGGTCCGACACTTTGAAAAATGAAGGTATCGGCCAAAGGAAGACAAAGGCCGCGAAGGGCATGAAAATTAAAGACTCCCTAGGCCTCCATACGTAATACCGCCGGGGTCGGAAAAGAACAAGAGTTGACCAAGGGAGGTCGGATAAGATAGATGAAAGCGAGGAGCCTGGCACAAGTAAGTGAAAGCAATGCCTGGAATCAGCTAAGGGCCCCGTGGTCGCCATCCCACGCTCCAATTCAGAGCCCCTGGGGCCCCTTTACCCCTTTTAGTCACATTTTACGACAGGCAGGATATACCATGCGTGTTATTCTACCGCCCCCACCCACATGGGGAGCAAGCATTTGGGATGAACAGTGGTGTTTTCGTAGGCCCCGTCCCGCCAAGGAATGTTTTGTGCATTTTAATAATAACTACAATATTATACAGTATAAACTTAAATAATAGCCAACAGGAAGTTGAAGTACGTGAAACAAACAATCTATGAGTGCATAGAATATATAATAAGGCACATTTTACCCATTATTAGCAATAATAATAATAATAATAATAATAATAATAATAATAATAATAATAATAATAATAATAATAATAATAATAATAATAATAATAATTGTTACCGTGTTTTAGTGGTAGGTAGAGGTGAAAGAAGGTGCGGGTGTGAACGGGTCTCAAACTACGGAATCACAGTTAATGTAAAATTTAACAAGGTTATATTTTCTTTTCAAAAAACAAAGAAATAACAAGCATGGCAGGAACAAAGTCGCAAGTCCAAAGGGTAGTTACAATATTTACAGGCTTTTGGGCTTCGCGCCCTGACTCTACAATGCTTGGGCAATTAGCTCAGTTTTACCCCAAACACAAGTTTTAACAGAGTGGTAGAAAACCCCATTCATACCGAGGAGCCCTAGCTCCTCTTTACACAGGAAAGCCTCCTCGAGGCATACAAAATCGAATTCCAAAAGAGCAATCTGCTCTCAAAGTTTAAGCCAATCACAGGCCACACCAAACTCCACCTTCAAGCTGTCCTCTAAGGACATATACACAGGGGTAAAATACCCAACCTACTGAGGTCTATTAAATGAAAAAGAAGGTTAATTAAATGACCTCTAAAATAACAATTTGAGAGGAGGCAACTTGCACTCCTAATACACTTTGATTAAGACCTACTTGGCACTAGGCCGTTGATACAAGGGCTAATCCCATACTAAAGAGGTGACTTAAGAAGAGAACAATTTGTTTAACGTTAACGAAGGATAGGTTGAGAAAACTAAGTTCACCTCACAACAATATGAGTGCGAGCTCGAGAGGGTTAACACTCTCTATCCCAGTATGTAGCTTTAAAAGAGAAAATATGAAAAGAGTAGTTACATTTCGGAAAAGGTTACATGGTGGAACGCTTAGAACCCGCCCCGAGAGTTAAACTGCTAAGCAAGCAAAGAAAGAAGTTATTAATCGGCCATTACCTTGTTGTTGACCGCTGCCGAGAAAAGAGGCGCTTCCCGCCCCCTGCTATGTACTTTACACACTGAAAGATGGAACAGAAGTGGCCCAGAGACCCAAAAATCAGCAGTTTATATCCTCTCGCGGAAGGTTCTAGGCGTTAGGGGAATGAAAACACCCACCCACAATAATTTTATTGGCTAGGTTACAGAAACATATCCAAGTTGGGGGAAGATACATCGGATTGGTCGGAAATTACTAAAAGAAATTCGGGATTGGATAAATCTAAAACAAGGGGAAAAAGAGGGGTATACAGCCAACTTAAACAATAACAGAAAGAAATTTACGAGAAACAACATTTGAAATAAAAATTTCTCCAACAAAATAGTTCTTTGACTCCGCACTAGGGTGCACTATTGTTGATCTTCAGTAGTGTCCTCTAGAAGAGAAAGTTCACACTTCTTACTTCAAGCGAAACAAAAACACATCAAAAATGACACAGTTCAAAAACTCAAAATTTTCCACGTAGAGACATCTTCTGAGAAACTAGAAAATTAATACTGTCCATAAAGTTCAGACTTCCTCCAGAAGAGGAGTTTCAACAGGCGCACATTTTTAAATTAGCGGTGTGGAGGTGTACCGCCCGGTACAGACCTCCCCCCCCCCCCAAACGTTCCTCCAGGGGTGACACATGAAATTGTTTGAAACAAGGTCCAAGTTATGCTGTGGATATGAAGATTGATTGCAGAAGCATTTATAAGATTTCTTAATTTGGTTTGATTCAGCTTCAACATTTGTTGTTGCAGGTGAAGTACAGTCTTTATGTTTGTAGAAGTTGAGTTCTGAAGATAAACTTTTAATACTTAAAAGTGATGAAAAATGTTGCAAGGTCCACCAAATATTGCAGTTGAATTCCCAAGTGTAGTCATTACTTATAGTAACTGTTCATGTAGTTGATGGTGATGAAGTGGGATGGCCAGACCGGCCGTTGCGGCTTGCGTCCAAAGGAGGCCGCTCGGACCCCTCAAGTACCCTGAGATACCGCTCGCCCGCACTATGAGGGGAGCAGAGGTGTTGAAGCACGCCGCGCCCGCGGTGAACATATACAGGCTGCGGGCAAGTAGCAGGTTGTGCGCCGCACATCAGCCTTGGCCGGGAGGAGAGCTCCGGCTCGCCGTGCACACGTCGTCCTCGCTGGGGCCGAGGGGGCCCGTCCTCGGACCCAGTTGCTGCACGGCGCCGCGCGGCTGCGGGGGCACTGAAACATTAAAGCTAGGCGGCAGAATTGTGTTGGACCATCATCTTTTTGAGGGCACAGGCTTGGTGAAGAGGTTGAGGGGTCAGCGGCGTGCAGATGTCCATGGCATTTAAGATAATACAGCCACAGTGTGTATTGGAGCAGGAGACGGGAGCGTGGTAATGGCCGAGGCAAGGACAGGATGGCAGTTTAACAAATCGGGGGAGGTTTCACACAAATGCTTACATATAAAACAAAATATTATAGAAGGGGCAGAAAGCCTTAAAAGTGAAACTTAAAAAAAAATATAACCTTCATATTCCTTTCAAAATAATATGAAGCAAGTTAACACGGAATTTACACCGGTTTCACCTGTGACAGGTGAACCCTAAATATCCTCTCGGTGGCTGGATTGCTTACTAACAATGTAACCGGCGTAAGAAAATCGAGAATGATACAAGGCCCATGAAATCTGGGGGCAAGCTTGCCCGCGGGAACAAAGTTCTTGACCATAACTTGGTCACCTACCTTCAAAGGGGTGGGTCTCCGTCCACGATCATACCTTTCCCTAACCTTTTCATGAGACACTCTAAGATTGGCTTTAGCCTTCTTCCAAAGATCTTTAATGTTGTCCGGATCTATTGTCTCGGGTAGAATGTCACTCAGAGACCAGAGGTTAGAGAGCGGCGAGTTGGGAACAAACTTGAACATCAAAGAAGCTGGAGTGAATTTATGGGCTTCATGAACCGCCGAATTCAAAGCAAAAGCTAACCAATGCAGGGACGTGTCCCACCTGGAATGATCTTCATGATGATAGGCAATAAGTGCGGACCTGAGATTACGATTAACCCGTTCAGCCAGAGATGGTTGAGGGTAATAAGCAGAAGTAGTTACATGAGAGATGGATAAGTCAAAACAGAATTTACGAAATAAATTAGATGTAAAAGCCTTAGCATTATCAGATACAATATATTGGCACGGACCAAAAGAAGCAAAAATGGAATTTAGGCAAGTAATGGTGGACTGAGCGGTAGCCAGCTTAGTCGGAAATAACCAGGAAAATCTGGTAAAACCATCTACACATACAAAGATGAATTTGTTGGCATTACCCTTTGACTGGGGGAAGGGTCCTACATAATCAATGTACAGGCGTTCCATGGGGCGCGACGCTTGATGGGAAGACAAAAGGCCTACCTTGGTGGACATAGTTGGTTTACTAATCGAACAGGATTTACAAGCCTTTACTAGTTCACGGATTTCACCGTCCATACCTTTCCAGATGAACATTTCACGAATCTTTTCACGGGTTTTAAAGATTCCAAGATGCCCTCCTAATGGGGTCTCATGATAATACTTGAAGATCATAGGTACAAGAACAGCTGGAACGACAACTTTCATCATCTTATCATGCCTCGATGGGCAACATAGAACACCATTCCTCAGAACATAAGGGACAACATGTTCCCCAGAAGAAAGGGTTTCCATTATCGGAGCCAGCGTCGGATCTTCCTGTTGGTATTTCTCGATATCCCTAAAGAGCATGGGGGCATCAGTTAAGATGGCATTAACATCAAATCGTGTGGACTCGGGAGGTGATGAACGGTCAACCGGTTCATGGTTCTCAACGTCGTTTGAAAACATACGACTGAGTCCATCAGCAACAACATTTTCGGTACCTCTGATATGCCTGACATCGAATTGGAAGGCAGAAATACGGATGTCCCAACGTGCCATACGACCAGTACGACGCGGCCTACCTAAGACCCAGCTTAAGGCTTGATTATCTGTCTCCAGGTCGAATTTGACGTGTTCCAGATAGAGACGGAACTTTTCTAAGGCGAATAAGACTGCCAAACCTTCGAGCTCATATATGGAGTACTTTGCTTCTTGAGCCGAGAGGGTCCTAGATGCATAGGCGATGGGGCGCCTCCCTAGTTCAGTCTCCTGAAGAAGGACTGCAGCTACCGCCGACGACGACGCGTCGGTTTGTACGATGAATTTCTTCGAGAAATCAGGCATAGCAAGTACAGGGGCATTACAGAGAGCTAATTTAAGATCTTCGAAAGCGGCTTGTTGAGAAGGTCCCCACTCGAATTTGATGCCTTTCCTACGAAGAAGGTTCAAGGGCGCCGCTCTATGAGCAAAGTTAGGAATAAACTTCCTGAAGAAATTCACCATACCAATGAACCTGGCGATGCCTTTGATGTCCTTGGGAGGTTTAAAATCACGGATGGCCTGTGTTCTAGAATGATCGACGGCTACACCATCAGGTGACACAATATGCCCTAGGAAAGACATAGAGGGCTTAGCAAAGGCAACCTTGGACAACTTAACAGTTAACCCAGCCTTACGAAGGCGATCGAGAACTTCTCGCAGATGATCTAGATGCTCCTCAAAAGTCTCTGAAAATACGACGACATCATCCAAGTAGTGATATAAGTACCAAATTTGATGTCGGAGAAGACCCTATCTAGTAGCCTAGTGAGTACAGCTGCTCCCGTGGGGAGCCCGAAAGGCACGCGGTTGTATTCATATAAGTTCCAGTCCGTGGCAAACGCTGTAAGATGTTTAGACTCTTCGGCAAGGGGAATTTGATTATAGGCCTGATTCAAGTCCAAGATAGTAAAGAACTTGGCCTTACGAAACCATGAAAAACAAGAATGAAGGTCGGGAAGGGGCACAGATTGTAACACCACCTTCCGATTGAGAGCCCTATAATCAATAACAGGCCTGAAGCCTCCTTGGGGTTTCGGAACTAGAAAAATAGGCGAAGAATACGCCGACTTAGAGGGCCTAATAATACCATCCTTCAACATCTGATCAATAATTTCTTTCAGAGCCTTCATTTTAGGTGGAGATAGCCTATACGGTGGAAAACGGACAGGAATCGAATCCGTGACCTCAATTTTGTATTCGATCAGGTCAGTAACACCAAGAGTATCAGAAAACACCTCTGGAAATGACTGACACAGCTTACGAATACTATCAGCCTGCTCCTCAGGTAGATGTCTAAGGTCTAACGACATCTCATCCTGGGTAGGCGAATTAGAAGAACATAATGCAGAATTACACTTTAATAGAGGTATTCTACAATTAGAGGCAAATTTGAAAGTGCAAGACCTACTCTGAAGATCGAGCACAAGGCCAGTGTGAAAAATAAAGTCCGCTCCCAATATAATGGGGCAAGACAAGAGCTTGGCCACAAACAATTTAACTTTCCAAGTGAATTTAAAAATACGAATTTTGACCAATAAGGAACCTAGAATTTCTAATGGGGAAGAATTAGCCGAAACATATTGAACAGGAGATGAGACATAGTCAGGTAGTTTACAAACAGATTTCAATTTAGAATACCATTCAGCCGAAATAATCGAACAAGCACTGCCTGAATCTAAGAGAGCTGTTATAGGCTCGTTATTTAACTCAATCTTAAGAAAAGGAACCGGTGCGGGGGAATCCGCCGCAATCCTAAGACACTCTTTGGGACCTTCAAAAGATGAATTTGAAAATTGCTCGTTCCCTGAATTTACAACCTGTTTACTAGGGGCTGAGTCTCGGGAAGATGGATTAGTCGACTCAGCCGAAGCCACTAGTCACTTTTTATTATTGGCATAGGTAGAATTTGCACCAGAAGTTGAGCAGGAGGGGGTGCTATTCGAATTTGGGCAATTCTTGGCAATATGTGAGAAAGCCCCACATTTAAAACAGCCTTGTGCTGAACCAGCTCCATTATTCGCCCTACTAGTTTTGACCAATGGACATTTATTGCGAAGGTGGTCAGGCGACCCGCAAGCATAACATTTACGGGGTGTGACTGGTCGGCGAGGTGGAGGCCGAGTATTACTAAACGAAGGAGGGGGTTCTTTTGCCACACGCAAAGAATCGGCGTACCTAACTCCTTCCGCTGAGACGGCCAACGCTTCAAGTTCAGAGAAAGTTTGCGGGCACGCCGCGAAACACAAGTATGACCTATAAGATGGTGAAATACCTTCCACAATAGCTTGTACAATTTGATCCTCAGGGAAGTGAAGAGCAAACACCCTAGTATAAAACTTAATGTCTTGTATGAAATCAGCCAAGTTCTCATCCAATCGCTGTACACGATAATAGTACTTCTGAATCAGAGAAGACCTCGCGCGGGCGGGAATAAAATTTGCAAGCAAGTGTGCATGAAAATCTTCAATAGATGACTGTTCGGCTATGGCTCTTACTATTTTGTCAGAAAGAATACCAATTGCATAAGGATAGATAATTTGCAAAATTTGACATGGAGAAAGAGAAAACACAAGGGCATGATCCTGAAATTCGACAAGAAATCTTTAAAATGAAATTACTTCACTGGTGGTATTAACCGAAAACTTAGAGATACCTCTAAGCAACATTGCCAATGGATGAGGCAAGCTGCTAAACCCGGGTGACATAGTAGGTAAAGGTTTCAATGGCAAGGAAGTTAATTCAGAACGGATGTTACTCAACGATACACGGCGTTCAGACTCGTTGTCCAATGGGGCAGAGATAGTTTGAGCAGCGATGGTTTTCCTATTTACTTCTCCCTTAGGAGGTTCTTCCTCACTACCTACATTCACTATGGTGGGTTGATCAGATTTGGGAGGAACTTCCCCAGTTAACAATTGAGTGACCTTGCCAGATAATTCAGACATATTTTCAAGCAGCGTACTAGCTTCCTTCTTCTGAACGTCATTCAACTTTAGAGACAACAGATCGTTAACCCTATTCGAAAAATGATATAGCCTAGCTTGCACACGCTTAATTTGATTAGGAGAAGGATCATTTTCATCAAAAAAACTAACTACAGAAGCTAGCCCGGTAATATTCTCCGTGATCGTGGAAAGAGAGTCGTCAATTTCTTTCTCTCCCAAATTGGGGTTGGAAATGGGCAAATCTAGGGATTCTCTAAGCTTGTTTGTGTCTACTGCAACCGTGCCTCCAGATTGCACATTTCTAATAGTTAATTCATAGATCAACTCCTCCTTACGCAAATAGTTAAGATGGAGAACATCGCGAGGGCCGGGCATGATGACAGAACAATTTTGAAAAGGTCAAAAAAAAATTCCAGCAACAGAGAAAATGGTTGGAGTTCGGATCAAAACAATGTTTAGCCGTCAAAAGGGGCTAAATTGAGACCCATTCAACCACGCTCTGCTACCACTTGTTACCGTGTTTTAGTGGTAGGTAGAGGTGAAAGAAGGTGCGGGTGTGAACGGGTCTCAAACTACGGAATCACAGTTAATGTAAAATTTAACAAGGTTATATTTTCTTTTCAAAAAACAAAGAAATAACAAGCATGGCAGGAACAAAGTCGCAAGTCCAAAGGGTAGTTACAATATTTACAGGCTTTTGGGCTTCGCGCCCTGACTCTACAATGCTTGGGCAATTAGCTCAGTTTTACCCCAAACACAAGTTTTAACAGAGTGGTAGAAAACCCCATTCATACCGAGGAGCCCTAGCTCCTCTTTACACAGGAAAGCCTCCTCGAGGCATACAAAATCGAATTCCAAAAGAGCAATCTGCTCTCAAAGTTTAAGCCAATCACAGGCCACACCAAACTCCACCTTCAAGCTGTCCTCTAAGGACATATACACAGGGGTAAAATACCCAACCTACTGAGGTCTATTAAATGAAAAAGAAGGTTAATTAAATGACCTCTAAAATAACAATTTGAGAGGAGGCAACTTGCACTCCTAATACACTTTGATTAAGACCTACTTGGCACTAGGCCGTTGATACAAGGGCTAATCCCATACTAAAGAGGTGACTTAAGAAGAGAACAATTTGTTTAACGTTAACGAAGGATAGGTTGAGAAAACTAAGTTCACCTCACAACAATATGAGTGCGAGCTCGAGAGGGTTAACACTCTCTATCCCAGTATGTAGCTTTAAAAGAGAAAATATGAAAAGAGTAGTTACATTTCGGAAAAGGTTACATGGTGGAACGCTTAGAACCCGCCCCGAGAGTTAAACTGCTAAGCAAGCAAAGAAAGAAGTTATTAATCGGCCATTACCTTGTTGTTGACCGCTGCCGAGAAAAGAGGCGCTTCCCGCCCCCTGCTATGTACTTTACACACTGAAAGATGGAACAGAAGTGGCCCAGAGACCCAAAAATCAGCAGTTTATATCCTCTCGCGGAAGGTTCTAGGCGTTAGGGGAATGAAAACACCCACCCACAATAATTTTATTGGCTAGGTTACAGAAACATATCCAAGTTGGGGGAAGATACATCGGATTGGTCGGAAATTACTAAAAGAAATTCGGGATTGGATAAATCTAAAACAAGGGGAAAAAGAGGGGTATACAGCCAACTTAAACAATAACAGAAAGAAATTTACGAGAAACAACATTTGAAATAAAAATTTCTCCAACAAAATAGTTCTTTGACTCCGCACTAGGGTGCACTATTGTTGATCTTCAGTAGTGTCCTCTAGAAGAGAAAGTTCACACTTCTTACTTCAAGCGAAACAAAAACACATCAAAAATGACACAGTTCAAAAACTCAAAATTTTCCACGTAGAGACATCTTCTGAGAAACTAGAAAATTAATACTGTCCATAAAGTTCAGACTTCCTCCAGCAGAGGAGTTTCAACAGGCGCACATTTTTAAATTAGCGGTGTGGAGGTGTACCGCCCG
Organism: Anabrus simplex; assembly: GCF_040414725.1. Classification (NCBI taxonomy): domain Eukaryota; kingdom Metazoa; phylum Arthropoda; class Insecta; order Orthoptera; family Tettigoniidae; genus Anabrus; species Anabrus simplex. Next base: position 1,403,605,742 of record NC_090265.1, read on the forward strand.
GTACAATAATAATAATAATAATAATAATAATAATAATAATAATAATAATAATAATAATAATTAATAATGTATGTGACAGAACATTATGTAATCCTAGATATGAACTACAATTACATGAAGTGTAATATTGCAGCAATTTTTTCCAGTATTTGTAGATAATGTTAATAAAATAATAATAATAATAATAATAATAATAATAATAATAATAATAATAATAATAATAATAATAATAATAATAATAATAATAATTGTACCGGGAGGCACACCTCTACGCCGCACATTTAAATCTTGCGCCTAAAACAACTCCTCTAGTGGAGGAACTGTGAACTTGAAACTAGACCTACCTTTACTCACAAGATGTCACTACAGTAATTTGACGTAATTTTGTTATTGTGAAGTTTCCAGTACTGTGTGAATTTCTACTTGCTTTGTTTACCCTTCATCAAGAAGTTTGGACATTCTTCCATAGATGTCACTGCTGAAAAACTATGATCATACACCCTGGTGCGAAGTGAAAGAACCTTTGATTTGAAGAAGTTTTGTATTCATAAGTTTTTTCTTACTAAATTATATTCATTCATTTTTGGGATGGCAATATTGATCTTTTCTTTCCGCCAGTTTTCAAACTAGCCAATCCCTAATTTCTGTAACTAATTTTCCGCCTATCACAGGCTTCTTCCTCGATTCTGAGTGTCACTTTTAAATTTAACCAATAAAACCCTGTGGTGTGTCTTGATTATTCATGAAAGGTCTCGAACTTTCCCCGAGGGTTTATAAACTGCGGATTTTAACGTCTCTTGGCCAATTGATCGTCATCTGAACTAGTGTGTGTGTCAAGCAGGAGGCGGGAGGCTCCTCTTTCATCAGGCAGCAGTTCTTCAGCAAGGTAATGGCCATCTAACATCTTACCTTTCTTGCTAGCCCCGCAGTTTAACCTGAGGGAAAGGTCCGAAACTTTAACTATGTAACCTAGTTTCCTACAAATGTAATTTTCTGCCGGCTAATGTAAAAACTTCATAAATCTTTAACTGTAAATCGGGGATAGGGAGTGATGTGTCCTTTCGAGCTTCCCTTCATATGGTTTGAGGTGACTACGCTTTGTAACTGGTTTTCTTCCTTTCTGTAATGTCTTAATTGATTCTTATACGAGTCACCTCCATAGTTTGGGAATAGCCCCTGTGTCATCGGGCTAGTGCCCCTTAGGTTTTAAGAATTTATATCTAGGAGTGCAAGTTCACGCCTCGATTCAATTTGTGTTTCGGGCCATTTACTTAACCTGTTCTTTTCCGCTACGGCCCAATAGGTTGGGTACTAGATAGCCCTGTTTCAAATTTCGTAAGTTGTGCCTTGATGGCAAGTGATTGTAAATTTCTGATATCGCCTTAAATAGGCTTGGAAAACTGAGGGCACGTAGCTCTTTTTCATGTGTTGTAAAAGTGCCTCTGGGAGGCTTAACATTGCCATTTTGGGAGCAAGTGCTCCAGGTATTAGGGGATTTCTGCCCTTTTGTAAATTTATGCTTCTCTGTAAAGTTTGAGCTGGAAGCTCAAAAATTGTAAAACTAGGGGCTTGTGGCCCAAGTGTGTTTAAGTTTTGAAATCTGGGATTTTTTCTAAGTCTTGTACCTGAACGGTCATTGTTATCTCACTAAGTGAAAAGTTGTTACGTTTGTTGTTTTTCAAAATATAACCTTGAGTTAAGTTTTAAATTCTTCTCTTGGCATTGTAGTTAGACCCATTCACCCCGGCACCTTCTTTCACCTCTTCTGCTCCACGGGTAACCCCGTAACAATAATAATAATAATAATAATAATAATAATAATAATAATAATAATAATAATAATAATAATAATATATTCTGACAAAATACTTTTAAATTGTCACAACATTAATTTCAATTAGGAGCCAACATAAAAAGAAACCGGCGAGTGTAAAGTATAATATTACAACAATTTTTTACCAGTTAATTGTTCGTAATGATAATAATATATTCTGCAATCTTAAACAGTGTGCACCCGCGACCCCAACAGAACGAGAGAAAAACGGTAGAATAAGGAGAATAAGAAGATGGTATCGTTCATAGCCTGAAAGTGCCTTACTATCCCATGTGAAACATGTGAGAATGATTTTTTTTCGTAAAGGGCACCTGAGCTGTGGCTCATATGGGTGCAATACAAATCTGATATACATGTAGCAGATTTAGGAGATAACACAGAATCTTAAGTACAGAATAAACAGAAAGTGAGTTAAACTCATTATAGAGGTACGATACATTTAACGTATACAAGTTACATGGTCATGATAACTCCGATTTTCACAGCATCTTATGTAAAAGATCTTATGTAAAAGATTTAAAAGTTTCTGATTAAATAACGGAAATGAAGCAGCCTGTTGAGTATGTTCAGGAAGTGAGTTATACACATGTGCAGAGTAGTACCATACGGATTTGTTGCCATATTTAGTTGAGTTAATTAATTCAATGTGAATTTTATTGATACCTCTTGTATTGTATGCATTATTGTCGGAATTTGTCACACATAAAGTATTGAAGTGAGCCAGATTATTTGTCAATTTATAGACCATCACAGCTGAAGCTTTCTGACGTAAAGCCTTAAGTGGAAGAACATTAAACAATGTTGTATGGATAAGCTGTTGGTGTCAATGTAAGAAGCTTAAAAAGTATTTTAATGCTCTTCAACTGTCTGAAATAGCTCTTTACTGAAACATGCCCAAATATGCACCATACAAAGTATATGACTTGGAATAAGAGCGTGATGAACGTCAATTGCTGGTGTAATTTTATTACATATCGCCTGAACCTGATCACTCCAAGAGATGAATTCGTCAAGAATTAATCCCAGGAACGTTGTCGCCCTAGCTCTATGTATTTTGCAGTCATAAATTTTGAGTGTAATTTCCAGAGAAAGCCTGCATGCTGGTTTATGAAAGATGATATAATTTGTTTTAGTCAGATTAATAGTTAGACGATTTACAAGAAGCCAATTCTGAAGCAAAGTAATATCGGACTGCATCATGATTTCAAGGTTATCCGGAGAAGTGTCCGTGTAAAACACGTTAGTGTTGTCAGCAAATAGAGACAATCGTTCGTTGAATTTTAGTGATCCTATGTCATTCACAAATATGAGAAAAAGAATGGGACCCAGTAATTAACCTTGACGTACAACTATATATATGCAATGGGATACTGTTCACATTATTACAGGACAAAAGTTGTTCTCTGTCTGTAAGGTAATTGATAAGCCAGTTTAATGCTGTTCCTCTAACTCCAGTAGCTTCCAGCATCCTGATTAAAATATCATGATCCACTGTGTCTAAAGCTTCCTTCAAGTAATTGAATAATCCTGCAACTGTATTTCAGGAGTCTAAAGTTTCCTGAAGTTTAATTATTATATCTTGTTTTGCATTGAATGTACTATAATTAGGTAAAAATCCATACTGATATCAATAAAAATAATTACTTTTAAGTAAAGAGCTTAGCAATCTCTCTGTAACTATGTTTTCTAAAACTTTACACTAGTGTCGAAAAGTTAAGCATAATCCCTAAACGAGGCCATACTGCCTGATAGGAATGTCAGACGGATTACTGAACAAACGGAAGCTGACTCACCACCATATGTCACACAAATTGTCCACTAAACAGTGTCAGAAAGGTTCTGATAGCTAAGGTACATCTTTGACAACAACTAACAAACCTTGGCAATGTCTTCCACAACAAAATATGCTGTTAATAGGGTTTATGGTTACGCCTAACGGCCACACATGCTTCGCAATGACGTGGCATGCTCTCTGTCAGATGGTCCAAGAGCTCTTGTGGCAGTCGATCCCATTCCTCGGAAAGGACAAAACGAAGGTCTTGGAAGGTCCTTGGTGGAGGCTGACGGGATGCAATTCGCCTCCCCAATGCATCCCAGGCATGCTCTATAGGATTCAGATCCGCAGATCTCGCTGGCCAGTCCATGTGATGAATGTCTTCCACAGCCAGAAATTCATCCACCAGAGCAGCGCGGTGCGGTCAGGCATTATCGTCCATTAAGAGGAAGTCTGGACCAACCGCACCTCTGAAGAGTCGAACATGTAGTCTCAGTACCTCATCTCTGTATCTCCGAGCGTTAACAGTGTTCCTCGGACCATCCATGAAGATATGCAGGTCCGTACTGTGAGAGTTCACGACATCATTAAGAGCATGTCATGATACCCTGAAGATGAAATATGCCGTTTTCAGCGCGATTCTATGACAAATAGTGTCCAAACTATCACGTATCACCTGTTCCGGGACACGAGTGGTTCTCTGTTGGCTCGAGCGACTGAAGTCTCATTGCGCGTAATTAGAGGGTGAAGCGAGTACACGCACCTTTACTTGGAAAGCGCTCTTTTTTCGTGCGAGAGAGCTCGGACTACGCACGCCTCACGACTATGAATCTAGGTCACCAAGCAGGGCTCAAGAAGTCGTCTCAGCGTCTGAAACAGTATAAGCCCATGAATTCCCCCGCAAATACACTGGTACCAACTCACAGTATTCAGCTGTTTTAATAATAATAATAATAATAATAATAATAATAATAATAATAATAATAATAACTGAATGGTTATCTACGAGTTAACATTCCTCTGAATCAGGGAATTTTTTGCCAAATTATAACGCCTAGAAGTGCTTTACATAATTGAATTAACAATAAATACGTAGTAAACAAGGGTGCAACCTAATGAGAAAGAGATGTCGACCTCTGACAACGCGAGCAAGCTCTAGGATTCCCACTGGCTTAGCGCTGCCTACTGGAAAATATCAGATGACGCTTTGAAGAGTACAGGCAAACCTACGATGCGATCGTAAACAAAATTCGATCAGTAAGATGAGGAGCGCGTAAGATTTAATTTGATATCTCAATCAATATCGAGGGTCACGTATTAGCGGACCAAAGTTTGGTAACAAATAGAAACCACTATTGCTGAAGAAGAAGTTGAATGATAAATATATAAATTACTGTTTCCCTGGTCTGCATTCCGATTTACAAGACAATTACACACAGCTGAGCGAAAACTGAAGTCTGCGTTTGTAGACCATTTCTCAGTGTTTATTTTCACAAACACTATCCAGAAGAAGTACGACAAGCACATTTGAACTGAAGGTCTCTTCTGTAGAGAACTCCCGTTAACACTTATCACTGGAGAGCAGTAGTAACTCATTCATATTTCTTCAGACTCCACATTGAAGTGAAAGTTCGTTTCGTCATCACTTCCCGAGTTTTAAAGCCTGGTGAAGGAGTATTCGCAAGTAGGTAACATGACTCTACGAGTTTCTATTCCTTTTTCGACATCCCATTTATTTGAGGTAGGCTTTTCATCATTGGCAGCCAACAAAATCAAATACAGATCACGAGTGAACATCGAAAAAGAGGTGCGAGTCGCAGTTTCCCATCTTGTGAATTGATGAAATATACTGCCTGACAAAACAATCGAGGCACCTAGAAGAAATGGTCGAATATCAACGTAACTTCGTACACGTAAATGCCATCAGCGGATATGTAAGTGATTAGAGTAGCAAATCTCTGTGACAATTTGAACTGCCTCCAGAGTGCATTAGTGTTATTTGTGTTTAGTGTTCTTACCAGGCCTGGTAGGGAATATAACGGGCGTGAACAGCGTCAGATGATGCATGATCACTGTGAAGGACACGGACATGCGAAGTACTTGTGTGGGACAGTCTTATCAGCGCCTGATAGAGTTAAAAAGGGGCCTCATTGTTGGTCTCCATTTGATCGGCTGGTCGAATTATGCAATAACCAGATTTGTGGGGCATTCTGATGTGACAGTGGCCCGATGGTGGACTGCATGGGAACGTGAGGGGAGGCATACTCGTCGTCAATGTTACGATCGAACGCGTCTGACCACCACAAGGGAGGATCACCTTATTGTGCACCAAGCACATTGTAACCCCTTCATATCTGCGTCTGTCATCGGAGAGTATGTAATGAACTCCCTGCAACATTCTGTGTCATCTCGCACCAATGGTTGGAGACTAGCAGCAGCTGGAGTATGTTATTACCGTCCCATGCGTAGACTGCCGTTAACACCACAACACAAACGGCTGCGTTTGGAGTGGTGCCGTGACCGGGAAGAATGGCCTGCTGATGAATGGCGATGAATCGCGGTTCTGCACTACCCGGGGTGACCATCGTCTTCAAGTATGGTGGCACTCAGGGGAGAGGTCCCGTTCTGCCAATGTTTTGGAGAGGCACAGCGGTGTTACCCCTGGCGTTATGGTCTGGGGAGCCATCGGATATGACTTCAGGTCGCATCTGGTAGTGATTGAGGGAACTCTGACGGCACAACGGTACGTTACGGATACCCTGCGTCCTCATGCATTACCACTCGTGTGAAAGTATCGTGGTGTAATTTTTCATTTTCATTTTTCAACAGGACATTGCTCGTCCACACACGGCATATGTTTCTAGGAATGACTCGGATTTCCTAGTGCCGGTCCCAAGCCCGGTAAAGGAGGAGGGTCAATGGCTGGTTGTTGATCCTTGGGGGTTGCACTGATGTCGAGTAAGTGCTGCCATTAAAACTCAAGAAATGCTTTAGTTGACAGTCCATCTGTCAATGTAACCAGCAAATCCTACCCCTCATGGGAATGGGTGAGGGCGAGTACCTGGTATGGTAACCCCGACATAAGAGTCCCTGGTCCTCCAGGTTGAGGCTTGTGCGAAGGGCTGATAACTCTTCCACTTTAAAACTTACCTCACTCATAAATCTCAGATGAATAACCGGACGGATTCTATGATGACGACAAAGGCAAGATCAAAGCGCAAACGATTTGGAATTAGAGATACATTAAAGTTGGGAACGTGGAAGGAGGCATAAAAGTCAAAGAATAAGAACTGGCTAGAGAGCTGGCTAGGAAAGAAATCAATGTTGCTGTAATTACTGAGACAAAAAAGAAATTACAAGGGACAAAAGAAATTGATAAATACACTATGATTTATAGCGGAGTTACACAGGGTAAAAGGGCTACAGCAGGAGTCGCAATATTAATAGACAGGAAGTGGAAAAACAAAATAGAAAGCTACACCATTATAAATGAAAGGATTTTGGTGCTGAGGTTGAAGGTAGAGAGAGGGAAATTTATCTTGGTAGTCGTATATGCTCCTAAAGAAAACAAACAGGAGGAATCTGAACAGTTTTATGAAGTTCTTCAATCAGTGTTGGATAACATATGTAAAAGTGACTTTGTTGTTCTGGCTGGTGATCTCAATCCCCGAGTAGGGAACAAACCAATTGCAAAAATAGTGGGAAATAAAGATGAACCAACTTTGAATGAAAATGGTAAATTATTGATAGAATTTTCATCCTACAATCAATTAAAAATTACTAACACCTTCTATGAGAAGAAAGACATACATAAATTCACATGGACTGCAAGAGGACAGCGATCAATTATTGACTATATAATGGTTAATAAAAAGTTAAGCCCAGATGTAACAGATGTCAGAGTACATTATCTGGTCATTGCAAAAATCAGAATTCTTGCTAAATGGAGGAAAAGGCTGAATAGAAATATACACAGAAACCAAGAGATCTATAAGGTATATTTACTACAGGATGATGGAATAAAATACTTATATCAAAATCGGCTGCAACAGTATTAGGTCAGATTCCGACAAGTACTGATATTAACAAAGAACGGGAAATCATAACCTCAGCAATTCAGAGGGTGGCAGATGAAGCCATTGGAATGAAGAATTTAGGAGAAAAACTGGGCTTAACATATGGAATAAAGAACAGTTATGGAAAATATTGGTTAAAAATGGATACATCTTATTCAAGTTATGCAAATCCTGTACAAAAGGACTAGAATTGTGTTAGATCTAGGATACAAACTAACGAAAGAAATGTTAATTAATCAAGGTGTACGTCAGGGATGCAGCCTCTCTCCAACACTATTCAATATATATATATATATATATATATATATATATATATATATATAGATGAAGTAATCACAAATTGGAAACGAATTGTACGCTCTGGAATAACACAAACACATACATAAATACTATGCTCTTTGCAGATGATCAATTTATCCTGCAGGATGATGAAGATAAACACCATTTGTAAAAATTATAATCTTCGGCTATCCAGAACGAAAACAAAAGTTATGGCATGGCAAGGGAAATATCCTATCAGAGCGAAGATAGTAATTGACAATCAACCAGTAGAACAAGTCTCAAATTTTAGTATCTAGGTTGGGAAATATCTTTTAATGATGATGACGAAGTGAAGAAGAAGAAGCATAATCGATTTCACTATATGTGTGGGACAATTCGCAGAACACTGAAAGAAAAAGTAAGAGAAGATACCCAACTTAAATTCTATAAGACTATGGCTGAACCAACTTTGTTGTATGGAAGTGAGACATGGGTGGGTAAAACAAGCTATAAGAATAAAATACAACCATCTGAAATGAGATTCCTAAGATCAGTGAAAGGATACTCCCTAAAAGATAAAATACGAAATGAAGAGATAAGACAACAATTAAATATATTCTCAGTGAATGAAAGAATATTCCAAAACAGGATAAATTGGAAAAACCACGTTCTGAGGATGGATAACGAGAGAATCCCAAAACTTTGCCCTGGAATACCATCCTACGGGAAGAATAGATATTGGTCGTTCTATGAAGAGATGGAGTGAAATCTGAGGTCGGAACAGGCTATTAGCCTAATCCATGAAGAGGAAGTAAGTAAGTAAGTCTGTGTGATGTTGTACTTCCGTGGCGGAGTTCGGTTGAGAGACTCAAACAGTAAAACACTGTCCTTCTAATCCCAAGTTTGTGGGTTCGAGCGCGGCTTATTCCGGTAGTATTTGAAGGTGCTCAAATAGGTCCGCTTCGTGTCGATATATTCACAGGGATGTAAAAGAACTACTAAGGGAAATATTTCCATCCCCTCGGCGTCCCCGAAAATCATAAACGTTGTTAGTTGGACGCTAAACTAATACCATTGTTGTTGTTATTATTATTATTAATTTCCATGCAAATTGCTTGGACATGAATCCAAAATACTATCACTTCTAGCGTTCTAGTTCCTGAAATATTATTAGGAAACATTATTATTATTATTATTATTATTATTATTATTATTATTATTATTATTATTATATTTTATTATTATTATTATTATTATTATTATTATTATTATTATTATTATTATTATTATTATTATTATTATTATTATTACGGAGTTTCCGTGGAACAGAGAGAGGTGAAAGAAGGTGCTGTTTGGAATGGGTCTATCTATGATATCAAAGATTAACTTAAAACTTTAAAAAATAAATATATTTCTTTTCAAATCTCAAACTTAACAAACTTTTCACTTAGTGCAATAACAAGGTTATAAGTAATAAAATCATTTTGATACAAGAAGGAAAACCCAAGGGTTGGAAATTACAAGTACTGAGCTTCCAGCTCCAAATGTACAAGTTTACAACATCGCAAATATTTCGTTTAGTTAGACGAGGAGAGAAATCTTCCAATTCAAGAGCACTTTGCTCCAAAGTTTCCAAATACGGCCTTCCAAAGGCCCCACTCAAAATTACACAAAAACCAGAAAGATTTTACCAGCTCTTCGAATTCAACAAAGGAGTTTGGCTCCCAATTATTTCATACCCTACTCAAGGCAACATTACACAAAACCTTACTATCTCTGGCCTCTCTAGGCACAACCTACAATTTACAAAATTTTTCTACGGGGGTATATGCTACCCAAACTACTGGGCCTTCGCGGAAAGAAGAACAGGTTAAATGACTGGTCCAAACACAAAATGGATGGAGGCGTAGACTTGCGTTCCTAGAAAACCAAGTATAAAACCCTAATTGGGCTCGCGGCCCAATGATGCAGAGGCTAATCCCAATCTACTGACGTGACTAGAATGAAGGTTAATTTAATGCATTACAGGAAAAGAAACAGTTACAAAATCGTAGTCACCTCAAGATAAATTGAAGGGGAACTCAAGAGGGTAACGCACTCTCTATCCCCGATTTAAAGTTTAAGACTTTATGAAATTTTACATTAGCAAGAAGTAATTTACATTTCAGAAATCGAACAGTTACATAGTTAATGTTTAGAGCCTTCCCCTCGGATAAGTTGGCGGAGATAGCTACAGAGATAGAAAACTGATGGCCATTACCTGGGCTGGTGTACTGCCTGCCGAAGAATGAGACGCCCCGCCTCCTGTCTTAACACACACACACACACACACTCAGTAATTCGACGATAACTAAGACAATGTAGCTTGAAAAGCCGCAGCTTATATACCCGAGGGGACGGTTCGAGAAGGCTCTGGACTAAATCCGGACACACCCTCTCATTTTCATTGGATAGTTTTAAAAATTACAAAAAGCCTGTGATAGGCTGAAAAATGAATACAAAATTTTCTAATCGGCCAGATTCAAAAGCTGGCGGGATGCTAAAGGAAGTGTTGCAAACCTTGAAATAACAAAATAAATGAACATTAATTCAGTTGAGAAAACACACGAACACAAAACTTTAAATCACTAGTTCTTCCACCGTGCAACAGAGTCCATGACCACAGTTTTTGTAAGGATACCTATGGAGATATGTTCGAATTTCTTGCTGTACACCAAAACAAAATAAATAAATCCAGTCAGTTTAGGCAACTTCAAAATAACACATTACTCTGTTATTTATGAGTGACATCTTCTAGTCAACGTCCCAACTTCATGCAGTAGCTGCTTCACGTTTTGTTTTATAGATAGAGTTCCTTAAGGCGCTTCTTTTAAATGCGCGGGGTCAGGTGTACCTCCCGGTAAAATTATTATTATTATTATTATTATTATTATTATTATTATTATTATTATTATTATTATTATTATTATTAGCATGTACCTGCGGCATCGCCCGCGTTTATTAATTCTACCGTTAGATATTTGAAAACTATTTATTTAAAGCGAAATATAACGTTATATTTATTAACAAACGTGGTCATTACATAAATTGCATGAATTACATTTTATTTTCAACTATATTTTTGCTTTCAATGCTCAAGATACCGGGTTAGTAGATGGTACAATTAATATTAAAACAACATAAAAGACCATATTGCATAAAAAATTATTTTTTCCTTACAGAGCTACCGGATAAAATGTATTAAGTGTCCTCCCACTTGGAGCTAAGATGTTTACACTGTCTGTCTTTCCAACTCGTGACTAACCAACACCTCCTAGATATAAGGCCTCACAACCGTCCTGGGAATATACTGTGACGTCAGCTTCGAGAGGCAAGCTTGAACATCTTCAGTAATAAGACAGCAATGAGTTTGGCCATGTAACGTCGAAATTAGAAGAGTTTTAATTCGTTTAATGGTGCCACTTGCTAATACCGTTGTATGTAATGGTACTGATGTGTTGCGTACTCAATGGTAAGGAGAATTGCGACAGTGATAACGAAGTGCATGCATTAAGTTTCCAAAAGACGAGGTTATGCGTCAGAGATGTTTACGTGCGATGCCAAGATAAGACTACAGATTTTCTAGTTACTCAATGGTGTATTATTATTACGTTCTCACACCATCATAATGAGCATAATGAGCCTATGATGTATTTAACTACACGCAACAATTGGTGATATGTAGGCATATTTACTCTTCAAAGATATAAGGTTATGTTAGCTCACAATCATGTGATACATTATTATTTCAACGGTATTATTATTTTATACGCAATAAAACACATCACATAGGCCTACAAGAGCTGCTGATGTAGGCCGATTCACTCTGTAAATGCACGAATTTCGCTCACAGTGATACATTATTTTACAGGTATGCCACAGACATTTCAAAGTCAGTGACATTTTATGGGAAGTAACAGGTACTGATCCTCAGGAAAACTTTTAACCACTCCTCTTCCAAGACCATGATTATCGGAGAACGCAGTGCCTTATCTCTTTCCCAGTTGCCCATCATATTTATCGTCGCATTCTGGCAGGTGAAGAGAAGATCCAGGCAAGAAAGTAGAATAGAGGGAGAAGCAATAAGCAGAGCCATTGAAGATAGTATTAGCAACCATGCCTCATAGACAGACAGAATTGCAATCAATCATACACAGCCGAAAAGTACAATCAGCATGTTGTTACCTAATGGTTGTTGTACCGTGATGAAGGAAACGTAGGTAATTTTTTCTGTACGTGGATACATCAAGGCAACCATACTGCGTACCGTATTGAAATAGGACGTGCTCTTTATTCTAAAGGGGTTTTATTAAAGTATAAAATATTTCTAATGTACATGTGGACAAAATTTCTACCGGTACTACAAATGCGGTATATTCTTAAGTTACAAAACTTCATAGCTGTATTACAAGGAATGAATGTAACAATGTGCAGAATTATACAAGAAATAAGTTAATTCTAGTCCGAGTTGGTAAATTGAACACCGAAGATGATGACCCCACAGTTAATTTAATAGTCAAAGTTAAAACGTTGCGTAGTTCATAACGGAGTATGTTAATGATTTTCTCGATATTTGTTCAACCTTCTGTCTGATATCTCCTCATGCCGGCCCCGTGGTGAAGGGATATCGTGCCTGCCCCTTACCTGAGACCCGGGTTCGGAACTCGGCCAAGTCAGGGATTTTTACCTAGATCTGAGGGCTGGTTCGAAGCCCACTCAGCCTACGTGATTACATTTGACGAGCTGCCTGACGGTTGGATAGCCTCCCCGGTCTAGAAAGCCAAGAATAACGGCCGAGAGGATTCGACGTGCGGAACACAAGACACCTCGTAATCTGCAGGCCTTCGGGTTCAGCAGCAGTTGATCCGTGGGTCAAGACTCTTCAGGGCTGTTGCGCCGTGCGGTTTTTACAAATTTTTGAGCCATTGTAGCAATTTAATTTTGACACATTGTGACGTACCCACTTTGCCCACAGATGTATGACAAATTTATAACGTGGCGGGTCACTTTAATATTAAAATAAATAAATGATATGTCATTGTTTCTCCAGAAACAGTATCCCAAGGGCGCCAGTCTTCAAGCTTATGGCTTGAAAACAAAATTAGATAATTAATAATAATAATAATAATAATAATAATAATAATAATAATAATAATAAATAAAAATACGTAATGAGACTCAAAAAACTCCCAGGGGTGGGGTGAACGGAACACAAATCATTAAGTACACTAACTTGGAATTTAAGGATCATTAATAATCATTTCATAAAATACAAATTAAAACAGCTATTTATTAAGATGAAAACGTGACGTAACGGCGTATTAACGAAATCTGAACTTACGGAAGCAAAAGAAAAAGTGAATGAAATTAACTTTAAGAAAATGAACTGTTGCGCGAAGACTTGCAGTAACTTATGCCATAAGCTCACCAAATGTAGACTCTGTTGTCTTGAAGCTGAAGATGGGTGGATTTCTCGTACAGGCTGCCTCATCTGTTGTTGGATTCCAGTCCTACATCCACATTTCCTGTCTTTAACACTTCCTATTGTACTCCTTACATAAAGTCGTAATGAGTCCTAATTTTAAGTGCAAAACCACCATGGGTTATGTTCATGGAGAGAATACCTTCGTATTCTTCCGTATTACGGAACAGTAGCGTAGCTAAACTCATAATAAAAGCTCTCCTGCCCTATACTAGTCAAAAACCGGTCTCCCGTTGACTACCTCTCGTCATTGAGATAACAAGTCCCAATGAGAGTAACTTTTGAGTAGAATATACTCAGATGCGAAGTGAACTAAGTTAAAATCTTCTCCTATGTGTAGACGTAGAATCGTAGTAAGAGTATCTTCCAAGCGTGAGAATCAGAATCAGAATGTCCGAATCTCCGAATACGAATCTGAATGTGAATCTGAATGAGAGTCTGAATGAGAGTGTTAGTGTCCTCTCCAGCCCTTGTCGGTGGTATATATTGGTTCAAAAGTCTCCTTCCATCAGCCATATCACATGGTCCAGTAAGATTCGAGTCTCATCCCTTCTCCGATGTATAGCTGTGCATCCATCACGTTGCTTCATTACGTTCATTCACATAGGCTGAACTTTCCCGCTGAAATAAAGCGTCTCGAAGCTGAGTTTGAAAAGTGGGTGTTAATAATGTATCAACTGTCTTTTCATGAGGTGGAAAGGGTAATATCTCTCGTAACCTCGATGACGTACTTTTCCTGGAACTGGGCTGAAATTAGCCTGCTGACTCTGGTCACCTCACAACGGCTATTGGAAAATTTACTGCAAGTTATAAATATGCGTGATGTTGAAATACTTTACCCAATAATTTGTTCGTTCAGAATACGTTATAGCCGCGATACAAAGAAATGAAATGATGATTGAAATGGATGATAAAAGCCCTATATATATACATATTAATTTAAAATGACCTATCAGTGATTAAATATATACATATTATCAATTAAATATATAGATCAATAATTAAAAACATTCAGTGATGTCCCAAACATCACATTCGCCCCTCTGAGCCTGAAACAAGTAGTACTTCGTTGAGGGCTCACACCCACACATTGCCACTTACGTTACACTTGTTTCCAAAACAACTGTACATTCATTCATTACTGTATACAACACAACACTATTTTACAAAATTACAACTTGATGATTCCACCTACAACTTAATAACAGATAATATATAACACTTCAAAATTTCCATTAAAACACAATATTACAACTTAGCGAGTTTCTGATGTCTCACTTTCTCAAATGTTCGTCACCTCTTGCTGATTTTATCAATCCAGTGTATGCAATACTTGACAATTCAATTTAGATCTGTACAAAATTTACACAAACAAAATGCATCGTATTACTCTTTCAAGTGTTTATACGTTCTTGCTGTATGACTATCACTTCACACACGCTAACACATTCACGTGGTTTTAGCCTAGGGTAAAATTATTGCAAGTCTTTACGATGACTTCTTATTGTCTACGGGGAATTTACAAATTTTAAACTGCAATATTAATGATCCTCGTTATATAAAATCAAATACTAAATTACCCATACATGGCGTTACGTAAAGAGAACAGACGTAACCTTGGTAATGAACTCGTGTCAATCGTATACACACACATCGTGTAGCAAGCAAAACAAAACTTGGGAAACTCCACCTAGCAGAGAGCAGTCAGTCCACGCTGCGACAGGTGTATATTATATAAGAGATAAGCGTGGCCTGGCTCACTGACCTATATTCCAGCACTATGGAAAATTCATCGGACTCGTAATATATTTACGTAAACTTCTAATGTTGTACGTACCCATTAAAATGCAATCACCGTCAGATAATTTATAAGCACACGGTCCTAGTTTCTTATGTATACGATAAGGTCCTTGATATAAAAGGAAAAACTTTTTTGTGACTTTATCTTCACTGTTAGATAACATGGGAACTCTCAAAAGAACAAGGTCACCTATCTCAAATTCATCCAATACCTTACGTTTTTGCTGCTTCTTTCGAAGGTTGCCAGCTTTTACTAGGTTTTCTCTGGCCAATCTAACATAAAATTCAGCATTACGCTGCGGCACCTCAGTAATACCCAATACTCTCACCAATTCATTTTGTGGCTTAGTACCGAAATGAACTTGCAAAGGTGTCAATCTAGTACTTTCGTGCTGAACGGCATTGATCCATGTCTCTATAAGGGATAAATTCGCTACCCAAGCGGAATGCCTCTCGTGAACTAGTGACCTAAACATGCGCGCTAGCTCCTTCATCACCCGTTCACACATGTTCCCCTGAGGATTTCTGATGGATGAATGGACCTGAGTAATACCTAATTCTCTAATTACGGCTTTCCACTTCTTCGATGTAAACTGTGGTCCACTGTCTGACAATATTCTTTGAGGAGTACCTAATTCAGGGACATACTTCTCTTGGATTATACGACTACAGGATTTTCCTGTTGCTTTCCTCATAGGGTATAATCTGACCAATTTAGAAAAAGCGTCTATCAAAACGAAAATATATTGAAAGCCGTATTGTCCTTTTACAATAGGACCGAAAAGGTCGATACACACCAAGTCACCAGATTTTTCTGCAATTACTGCCTGACGAGGTCCCTCTAAATAACGGTTCGGTATCTTACTTCTCTGACATAGATCACAAGTGGCAAGAACTTTTCTGATTTCTCTTCCCATCTTGTCCCAGATAAAATTCTGTTGGATTTCATACAGAACCTTATTAGCACCATAATGCCCTAATTCCCTGTGGATGAACCAAATTAACTCCACACGTAGCGATTTGGGTACACATATAGCCCATTTATGTTCGCTACATTTTCTAGCTGGAAATCCGTCTAACAATTTAAAAACGTGTCTACCGCGAGTCACAGTAACCTGCTCACCTCCCTGAAGTACAGACAAAGGTTCCCTACATTCTTCGTCCACAGACTGTTCCACCAACAGGTTGCGTAATCTGTTTAGAGCAGGCTTATTGTCCTTACTAAGGCATGCACAAATTAAAATGCCTTCCTGTGTTTTCAGGAAACTTCCTTCATCACACAATTTCTGATCTCTGGACAACAGATCAGCAAGGACATTGTCTTTTCCTTTTATATGCACAACAGAAAAATCGTACTCCTGTAAGGCCAGTATCCACCTACTAACCCTATTGGATGATAGCTTACATGTAGGTATAAATGAAAGAGCATGGTGATCAGTCCTAATCTCAAATTTAACACCTAGAACATACATCCTAAATTTACTTAAGGAATACACAATAGCTAAGAATTCAAGCTCCGTAATGGAATACCGTTTCTCCGGTCCACTTAAACCTCTAGACGCTAATGACACAATTCCTAAGTCTCCGTTGTCATCCTCTTGACATAATACTCCAGCCAGACCATAGTGAGATGCGTCAGTGAGTAACACATACTTCTTATTTGCCACGGGGTACTTAAGAACAACTGCTTGCCTGAAACCTTCCTTTAAATCATTAAAAGCTTTGTGGTGACCTTCTGTCCATTTCCACTTACTGCCGGCTTTTAACAAGTCTCTAAACGGCTCAAGTAAGTTTGCAAATCTTAGTACAAAGCGTCTAAAGAAATTGCAAACTCCAATATACGACCTTAGTTCCTTGATATTTCTAGGTGTACTGGTATTCAATATTTTCTCAATCCTTGTACTCTCAGGCGTAACCCCTATCGCAGATACACGGTGTCCCAAAAATGTGACCTCCTGTCTACGAAAAACACACTTATCTAACTTCAAAGTAAAACCAGCACGCTCTAACTTAGTAAACACCTTCTCTAAGTGACACAAGTGCTCTTCAAAGGTCCTAGACGCAATTACCAGATCATCAATATAAACCGTGGCGAAATCACCTAATGCAATATTTAATGCTCTAATTAAGGCTGCAGAACTTGTCTTCGTCCCGTAGGGAACGCGCTGAAACTGATACAAGCTGTACTTATGACTAAATGCTGTCAGAGGCCTGTCCTCCACTCTCAAAGGAATCTGCCAAAAACTACTTCTTAAATCAACAGATGAAAACCATTTTTTACCCTCAAAGCCCTGAATTAACTCTTCAATAGTCTGTGATTTTAACTGGTCAGTACAAATACGTCTATTCATATTTCTCCCATCAATGCAAAGTCTAACGCTCCCATCACTCTTAGGCACAACGATTAAAGAATTTACATACTGGCTATTAGACACTTCAATTATCCCATCAGCTAACATAGCTTGTATCTGATCGTCAACTGCCTTGGCATATTTGTGTGGGATAGCATACCGTGGCCCGCTGAAAGGACTGTCATCCAGCACTGAAAAAGAATGTTCATAAACATGTGTTTTACCGGGTTTCTTAGAAAAAATCTCAGCGTGTTCACATAACACTGCCAACAATTCGTCCCTCTGGACTTCCTCTAATTTACTGTTACTCGCAGCTTCAAATAAGGCATCCTTCTGATCCTCTTTCAACCACAACTGGCATAAATTAAACCCCTCACTGGGTTTCTCCTCATATCTAGAAACCTCAATAACACTCCACATAGAACAAACATTCGTTTTCCTCTGAATTTCATTTTTCAGTTCGAGTTTGACATACTTATTATCCCACTTCAGATTTACCGTTGCATCATCGTAATCTAGCTGAGCCGATTTTAAAGTCAGCCAGTCACATCCCAAGATGAGATCAAATACAAGGTGAGGAATAACCAAACATACCTGTACTGAAATAAAACCCTCTATACAAATCGGCACCGCAACCTGCTTGCATATATGTTTCGACTTCTTACCAACAGCTGTAATAATGAATGTAGACTTAACAGGCATCTCTTCCATCATAATACCCTGTTTAACTAAAGAGTCATACCATTCTGAACTAATACATGATTTCTGACTTCCAGTATCAATTAACGCGTGAACATACGCCCCTCAAACTTCTAATTGAACCACAGGATTAATCACTTCATCACCCGAATCTAAATAATTATTATCTGGTTCACACATAAGGTCTTCCTTAATATCTAGGTCATATGGCAATAGTTTCATAACACAATTCCTAACTACTTCCTGGTAAGGCTGGAATTCTGACCCATCATTACAGCCTGCATTTAGTTTAAAGGTTGCGATCGTGTACCTACACTTGGCTCGTTAGTAACTTGTCCTCTGACTTGTTGGGCATTTCCCGATCTATTTTCAGGTGCGCCACCCCTACCGTTATGCCTTGGCTGAAACTGATTACTATTCTCGTAGTTTGGCTGTCTCCTATTGTCCCTTGGTTCACTATGAGGAACAAAATTATGTGCGTTTCCTGTTCTATGCCCAATGTTTCCTAGCGCATCAAAACTCCCTAATAACTGCTCCATTTCCTGAATAGTTTTAATACTTTGCATACACGCTGCTTCGCGTACCCTGTCTGGAAAATGTCGTAACAGTAATCTGACTACATCTGAATCAGCCGTGATTCCGTCTAAATTCTGGCAAATCATAACATGTGACAAAAAATACTCAGTCATAGAGACACATTCATTATGTTTGAATTTCCCAAATACTACCCTTTCTCTTTCACGGCTTTGAACGTTTTCGTTCCAGTATTTGTCTGTGAACTTCGTCTTAAATTCCTCCAGACTTTTCATGATACTTTTATAGACTGAAAACCAGGAACGCGTCTCTCCCACAAAAGCATGATCAATAATGTCGATCGCCTCTTCCCAGTCCATAAACCCTTCCTCAATCCGTTTCCCAAACCATTTTTCTACTATTTTCAGAAATTCTAGTGGGTTAGTTTGTTTCCCATTGAACTTCGGTAATTCGATTTCCTTACTGTAAATCCCTCCATGACTTTGCCTCTCAGTGTTACCTTGCCTTTCTCTTACTTCTCGTCGTATGCGTGCTTCTGCCATCGCTATGCGGTTATCTACATCTTTATCTCTTCTTTCAATTTCATTCACTACAGTGTTCTGTTTTTCTTTCAATGTCTTAATTTCCACTGTATTGCCTTCTACTATCGCAAACTTTTCTCTTTGTTCCCTAGTGTTGTCTTCTATTATACACTTAACGGTATCGATCTTGTTTTGTACCTGATCTTTAAATTATTTTATTTCTTCCTTTTGGATCTCAACTTTATTATTAATACTTGCCACCTGTGTCTCTAACTCCTTTCTAGTGTTGTTGCTTTCTTTTTCCATTAATCCCAACAACTCACTCCTCTGCTCTACAAATTTCTTTTCTACCTCTTGTTTGTTTTGCTTAGTTATCTCTTTCTGTTCCTCTATCTGCTTGTTAAATCTTTCATTTTGTTTAAATAATTCTTGTAACTGTTTGCTATGTTCGTCCATCCTTTTATTAGCTTCTACCTTGTGTTCATTCAATGCCTTACTTAATTCTCGTTTAGTTTGTTCTACTTCATTTTTAATTTCTGATTTAGTTTGTTCCAATTCCTTTTTTATTTCAGATTTATTTTGTTCCATTTCATTTTTTATTTCAGATTTATTTTGTTCCATTTCATTTTTTATTTCAGATTTATTTTGTTCCATTTCATATTTTATTTCAGATTTACTATCCTCTATCTTACTTAACATTAACTGCATCATTTCAAGTAACTGATTATTATTACCCTCACTGTTAGGGCTAACCTCCGCCTCGCCCCCCATTGTACTATCGTCTGAATCTAACGTAACTTCGTCATTCCTACTCTTATTCCCTTCGCTATCTTCGGTCCTAATATCAGTTTCCTCCTCTACACATTTATCTAACTCTTCCTTAGAATTACCTAAAGTACTACCCTTCAGCACGTGTCCACTACGCAGCGTCATGTCTTTCTCCTCTTGCTCAGCCATGTTACCCCCAAAATCAAACACACAAGAAAAATATACTGTGGATACACAACAGTTACCCCCAAGCTACTGATTTTATCCTTCTATACCAGTACTTAATGATTTACGAGCCCCTCAGTTGTGGCGCCAATATGTGACGTACCCACTTTGCCCACAGATGTATGACAAATTTATAACGTGGCGGGTCACTTTAATATTAAAATAAATAAATGATATGTCATTGTTTCTCCAGAAACAGTATCCCAAGGGCGACAGTCTTCAAGCTTATGGCTTGAAAACAAAAGTAGATAATTAATAATAATAATAATAATAATAAATAAAAATACGTAATGAGACTCAAAAAACTCCCAGGGGTGGGGTGAACGGAACACAAATCATTAAGTACACTAACTTGGAATTTAAGGATCATTAATAATCATTTCATAAAATACAAATTAAAACAGCTATTTATTAAGATGAAAACGTGACGTAACGGCGTATTAACGAAATCTGAACTTACGGAAGCAAAAGAAAAAGTGAATGAAATTAACTTTAAGAAAATGAACTGTTGCGCGAAGACTTGCAGTAACTTATGCCATAAGCTCACCAAATGTAGACTCTGTTGTCTTGAAGCTGAAGATGGGTGGATTTCTCGTACAGGCTGCCTCATCTGTTGTTGGATTCCAGTCCTACATCCACATTTCCTGTCTTTAACACTTCCTATTGTACTCCTTACATAAAATCGTAATGAGTCCTAATTTTAAGTGCAAAACCACTATGGGTTATGTTCATGGAGAGAATACCTTCGTATTCTTCCGTATTACGGAACAGTAGCGTAGCTAAACTCATAATAAAAGCTCTCCTGCCCTATACTAGTCAAAAACCGGTCTCCCGTTGACTACCTCT
Organism: Anabrus simplex; assembly: GCF_040414725.1. Taxonomy (NCBI): domain Eukaryota; kingdom Metazoa; phylum Arthropoda; class Insecta; order Orthoptera; family Tettigoniidae; genus Anabrus; species Anabrus simplex. Next base: position 1,403,626,952 of record NC_090265.1, read on the forward strand.
CGTCATTGAGATAACAAGTCCCAATGAGAGTAACTTTTGAGTAGAATATACTCAGATGCGAAGTGAACTAAGTTAAAATCTTCTCCTATGTGTAGACGTAGAATCGTAGTAAGAGTATCTTCCAAGCGTGAGAATCAGAATCAGAATGTCCGAATCTCCGAATACGAATCTGAATGTGAGTCTGAATGAGAGTCTGAATGAGAGTGTTAATGTCCTCTCCAGCCCTTGTCGGTGGTATATATTGGTTCAAAAGTCTCCTTCCATCAGCCATATCACATGGTCCAGTAAGATTCGAGGTCTCATCCCTTCTCCGATGTATAGCTGTGCATCCATCACGTTGCTTCATTACGTTCATTCACATAGGCTGAACTTTCCCGCTGAAATAAAGCGTCTCGAAGCTGAGTTTGAAAAGTGGGTGTTAATAATGTATCAACTTACTGTCTTTTCATGAGGTGGAAAGGGTAATATCTCTCGTAACCTCGATGACGTACTTTTCCTGGAACTGGGCTGAAATTAGCCTGCTGACTCTGGTCACCTCACAACGGCTATTGGAAAATTTACTGCAAGTTATAAATATGCGTGATGTTGAAATACTTTACCCAATAATTTGTTCGTTCAGAATACGTTATAGCCGCGATACAAAGAAATGAAATGATGATTGAAATGGATGATAAAAGCCCTATATATATACATATTAATTTAAAATGACCTATCAGTGATTAAATATATACATATTATCAATTAAATATATAGTTCAATAATTAAAAACATTCAGTGATGTCCCAAACATCACAACATGTCAATAATTTTAAAAGAGTAGGCTCCAGTCTTAATGATAGTTCAATATTACGTACTTTCTGGAAAACATACAGTTCAAGGTTTTGAACAGAATGACAAATTGATAACATCGATAGTAGATGAAACTCTCATAAAACCATACAAGGGAGGAAACATTGTAGGCTCATGTGCAAATACTGCCAGTGACGCTACATCAACTTAGATGTTAGGCCTAAGCTAATGTTATACGTACCGGGCGAGTTAGCCGTGCGGTTGGGGGTGCGCGGCTGTGAGCTTGCATCCGAGAGATAGTCAGTTCGAATCCCACTGTCGGCAGCCCTGAAGATACTTTTCCGTGGTTTCCCATTTTCACACCAGGCAAATGCTGGGGCTGTACCTTAATTATGGCCACGACCGCTTCCTTCCAACTAGTAGGCCTTTCCTATCAAATCGTCGCCATATGACCTATCTGTGTCGGTGCGACATAAAGCCACTAGCAAAAAAATATATATATATTATACGTAATAGTTTTCTTTTAAGATCATGTAATGTTTATTTAATGCCTATTTAAATTGAAATATGTTTGTAACTTCCTGTTATCCTGTTTATCTTTAATGGCAGAGTTACTAAAATACGGTAATAACGACAATATAATTCAATATCCGTTAAAATTATAACGCTATTTGTTAGTAAATAAATTATTCCATTGACAAAAAAGTATTAAAATCATGTCTGTGTTTGACCATGCTCCGCGTTTCTCTGCATTGTCATCGCCTCCTTAACGTGACGTCACCACGCTGTTGTTAGGCCTTATTATCTAGGAGGTGTTGGAATAACCCATGTACAGTTAACCATGGAAGAAATAATACAACGACATGAAACATAATACTGCTAAATCTACTCGTTACAGGGCCCTGGCTAAAGCTGAGCGAACTAATTGTTGCATGTGACTATTATATGGTGGCTTATAATCCTGGCCACGGCGCGTTGGATTGTGATGAGAACACGACGTGAAAGACAGAGACTGCTGAACGTACTCGGTACAGCGCCCTGGTTGAAGCTCACCGAACTAATTGTTGGCTGTATAATTATTACGGTAGCTGCCACTTAATTGCCTTGATATTCTTTCCTTGATATTTAGCCGTTTTATCAGTTCAGTGGGATAATAACGCTACAATGAAATGAGCGCAAGGAATCTGGCAGGCATGTGTTTGCTTATGAACAGAATTAAGAAGTAAATTCGGTATCAGATACTAACATTAAAATCAAGAACTTCAGGAAGATATGTTTCATTTTATTTCCAATTGCAGTTTCTGAGAGAGATGTTACCTGCCATTTTGCCTGTCTCTAAGTGGTTCATTGTTGTGGTTTGGTAATAACACGTAGAGTCAGTTCAATGAGAAATTCACACGAGTAGAAAAGGTACAACGGCCTTTGAAAATGTGCTATCATTTGTCAATTTTCTTTTTGCTGTAAAGTTTCTTAGGTGTTATGTTTTCGTTACTTATGGCTGTAATTTTTGTTACTTTCTGAGAGTACCTGTGCAACGAAAAGAAGATACGCCGTTAGTTGGGGCGTAGGATATGTCTATGGTATCCAATGCGTATCGTAAGAGGCCACTAAAAGGGGTAACCGTAGGCTCTAAACTTTTCTTCTTCTTCTTCTTCCAATTATTCTTCCTATTACCGAGCTCGATAGCTGCAGTCGCTTAAGTGGGGCCAGTATCCAGTATTCGGGAGATAGTAGGTTCGAACCCCACTGTCGGCAGCCCTGAAGATGGTTTTCCGTAGTTCCCCATTTTTCACACCAGGCCACGGCCGCTTCCTTCCCAGTCCTAGCCCTTTCCTGTCCCATCGTCGCCATAAGACATATCTGTGTCGGTGCGACGTAAAGCCAATAGCAAAAATATTATTATTATTATTATTATTATTATTATTATTATTATTATTATTATTATTATTATTATTACTACTAATATATGATATTCTGCACTATTCATGCCTTGGTCTTTCTCTTCTATGGTTATCCCTTAACACGTCATTTTAGTGTAATGCATTACGAATCACCTTTATTTATTTATCTTTATTTATGCATCTCTTTCTCGTTGTACGCCTTATCAAAGGTCATGTTCCAGTATACAACTTCTGTCGGGGACCGAAAACGTCTTCCTACGCCACGGACTTAAAATAGCTCCTTGATATACATTACCTGTCTTATGAAGGTTGCCCAGTGACATTAAATCCCAAAACATATTTTCTAACGGTTTTTCATTCATAACTCACCAACGAAAGCGAAACTGAAATATCCAACTTCAAGGTGCATTCGGGCCCCTTTCCATCTACCCATGCTCAAAAAGTAAATTTCAACTGACAATCACTTCTTTTATTATTATTATTATTATTATTATTATTATTATTATTATTATTATTATTATTATTATTATTATTATTATTATTATTATGCCGGCCCCGCGGTGTAGGGATAGAGTGCCTGCCTCTTACCCGGAGGCCTCGGCTCGATTCCCCCCGGCCAGGTCAGGGATTTTTACCTGCATCTGAGGGCTGGTTCGAGGTCCACTCAGTCCACTCAGCCTACGTGATTACAATTGAGGAGCTATCTGACAGTGAGATGGCCGCCCCGGTCTAGAAAGACAAGAATAACGGGGGAGAGGATCCGTCGTGTTGACCATACTACACCTCGTAATCTGCAGGCCTTTGGGCTGAGCAGCGGTCGCTTCGTGGGAAATGGCCCTTCGGGGCTCTTGCACCATGCGCTTTGGTATTATTATTATTATTATTATTATTATTATTATTATTATTATTATTATTATTATTATTATTATTATTATTACTAGCAAATGTACCCGTGCTTCCCTACGGTATTCTGCATTGTATACGAATAGTGAAGTAAATACCGTACATGCAGTAAATAAGATTGTTTTAAAATAGCATGCCTCTTAGCGTTATTCGAGAAACAGCATGGAGAGGTCCCCTTTCGTTGTTTCCAATGTAAAGTGCTTGTTACGGATTTGTGATGATAACGACAGGCTCACTTGCCTACTGCCATTCATAATCGAGTTGGGAAGTTTACATTATAATTGCAGGCCCCATTGCCAACTGCGCGGTCGAATTATGCATGTGAAAAGTCCAAATTTACTTAACATCGAGACATAGAGAAAAATCAAACGTAAAAGGGATAGAAATACGACAAAAAGTCGTAAGACCAAGGTTATAGATCACTCCAAATTGAACGGGGATTGTGCCATCCGTTATGTGACAACACTTCCCGAAGGTCTGCACCATCATTAAAATTGCCTCCATATTTCGATATTCTTCGGGATAAAAAGGGAAAATTTAAAGATTTTGGAAGTTTTCCGTCCGTTACAGGCTAAAACGTATAATTTAGCCAAATTTCAATATCCTTCTTCGACTGGCAGATTATGCCGCAATCTGGGTTTTCGGTGAGGAGTGTAAAAATTAGGACTTTCAAGAAACTAAACCAAAAAATATGCAGATGGTCATTATTACCCCTGTGTAGCTGTACGAAAATTTTGCCAAAATACTCAATGTACAGGCACACAGTCGTTACGATTTTATTTACATAGGTAGATAAGGAACCTGCTCCACGTACAACACCTTTTGTGCTATATCCGCTGGACTTAACCTGAAAAACGGACCGTTTATGATATATGATATACCAGGAAGGCCTAGGCCCTGGCACATATCAATTGATAAAACTTTATTTCAGCATACAATTTCCGTCCGACATGCGAACAGCTGAGCGAAGGAACATTCCAGTACGTACCAGACTCCACGAGTGAGCCAGGCGAGGTCAAGTGACGTCACCTACCGCTTGAAACTTGCCTCCCCTAGAGACATTTCTCGAAATAATTTTTCTTTCGTGCATTTTTTAACGCCTTAACCGATTTGATCAGGACCAACGCTAAATTGTAGCAGATATCGTAAAAGTATAATCCTGTAAACTTCAAAGCAATCTGTCCAGTAGTTTTTGAGTTACAACAATATAAAGTTTAAGAAGATTGAGCACTCTCGGTCACATGATTCAGAACACCACCCCTCCCGGCGCAGATATATAGGCCACTATGTCAAGGCTGACAAGCAGTGCAATACAGTGCAGTGCAGTGCAGTATGTGTGTGTGTGAGTGAGACAGAGGGGAGACTGACCCTTGTACAGTCTGTCAGTGCAGTCTCGGAGATAGTACTTTCCGTCGCGTTTCGCGGAGACGAAATTATGGGATAATCAATCGCCGTCGCACTTGTAATAGACGTCGCACCGTACTTAGTTTATTGTGCCGCGACTACGATATAATTCACAGACATTTCGAAATATAACACGTGTGAAATCATGGAAGTACGAAGTCAAATATTTGATTTTCACAGACTAAAATAGGACGTGTGGACTTAGTTAATTTCACATAATATTGAACTATTACAATAAACAAAAAAAGTCGTGTACAATAACTCTAACTATTCTAGGACTCATTTCTTCTAATACAGTACATCCTTGAACTGTGTCCCTTTATTTACGTAGCGTTCGTGCCATATTAGGACACGAATTACTCCAGTGATAAACTTGGTGAATATTAAGGACTTTTTCTAAAGTAATATAATATTATCACTACCATAAAATCAGTGTTATCTGCTAGAATAGTGATTCAGAGACTGTGATCAGAGACTGTGATGAGAATTATTACACGTTGCTTTTTCAAGTGTTTGAACTGTGTATTTATGGACGTTCTCAGTGACGATTTTAAATGGTGTTTTATGCAGCAAGGGTTGTAATTATTCATTTAACGTCATAAAATTAAAATACGAACTGAACAGTGTTTGACAGTGTGTGATAGCATCTGTAATAACTACTCGCGCCAATTGAACTTTCCGTGTGCTAAAATCACCTCCACGAGCAGCGGGAATCTTGGTGAAATTCTACAAGATCCAGCTACCTCTAACATTATCTCATCTATGGTACCCATCGAGGGACGTCAACGTGGTTTCTTTGTGGAACATCGAGTTCGGGTCTCCGTCCGCACTCCGCGGAATGTTCCAGACTCCCATTCTCCACATCAACATTTGTAAGCCAAATTTTCTTTACTAAGTGAGTAGTCACAAACTGACTGACTTTTTCTTATCAATCTTGAACAGTAATTTTCTCAGTGCTGCGTGTGAACAATATTTCGTAGTTTTTCATCATTTCTCAAAAGTTCATCTTTAATGATAACTTTACTTTTCAAAATTTAATATTCATATTACATAGAAGAACCTTACGATTTTCAAGTGTTCTATATTTCAAGGCTAACAAAATAAGAAACTTTCAACAGAAATTTAAATTCTTATTTCAATTTTCAATTATAAATGTGTGTTCATTTCATGAGTTAATACTTAGAAAGACTTTAGGTGAAGAGCTGACACTTCGTGTTTTCATAAAAGTTAGAAAGACTATAGGATCAGTGATATTTATTTTTCTCGAACTGAATTCAAGAAGATTTACGTTTAAACCTTTGCCTTCAATGAAAGATCTGAGTCCTATATTAATATTGCAGGGTGATGAATCATTCAACATTATTAATAAATTATTTGGAAAAAGTATAACCATCTATTATTCGCCCTGCGATTCTATCCTGCTCTGTATCGGCTCCAAAATCAACTTCCACTACCTGAGCCTTCTCATGCCCTAAACCCACGAACTTTTCCTGGTACAATACATTTGCATAGCTTAGAATATTTCCTCAAAGAAAAGAGTGTCCAGCATTCGGGATTAGCACTCGCATACATACGTGGTAATTAAGGAAGAAAATAATACATTTTAGTAAGTTGAAATTAATAGAAAATGGATTATAACTGAGAACATCCGGATGACGACAAATATGTAAATACCAAGTTAATGTATTGGAAAATCAAATGCTCCTCAATAAATTATGCCGGTGTGAGTTATGGATATAAGAAAGCGGTAATCGGACAGAAATTTAGGCGTAGGGATTCTTAGGTAATCAGATAAGAAGATGAATATTTGTGTTATTACTTAAGCTATTCGAGGACTGTTATAACCTCCAATGATATCCCACCAATATCCCGCAGAATGGCCGATTGACGACTCTCTTGTTTTCTACCCAAGGAACAACTACGAAATTGCAGGAATGATGAGTAAAATGGCAATACGTTACTTCCGTGCTGGCAAGCAGTCAGAGACGTTGCCATGGTAACCCATATATTCGTTGTCGGTCTGTCGGTCATTCAGTGCAGAGCATGGTATCGACAGAAAATAGTAAATTTCGCCGTCATTTGAAGAGTAAGGTAAATTATGAACATAACGAAAGTTGTTTATAATGAAGAGACCTTTCACATACGGTACACAGAGTTTACAGAAAATCAATAGTATAAGAGAAAATGGAGGAAAACCGTTGTGGTTTTCCTATAAAACTCCCGTCTATTCAAAGATTTTAAAATGACATCCATATCAAAACCTTCCCCGGAATGAGTATACTCTAAATATGAAGTTTGGTTGAGATCTATCTAGCCGTTTCGACGTGATGGTGTAACAGACAAGCAGACAAACAAAGAGACAAACAGACACGAAAAGTAAAAACCACCGATTCGGTCTTGAGTTGACCTAAAACGGATAAATATTTGAAAATTTGGAAAAACAAAAAGAATTACAGACAGCGGACCCCCTACAACTTTATTTATAAGATTATTATTAAATCAAGTAATTAATTGGTTGCCACTATACTATAATTAAGAATGAATTACGTGTTCTGTTGTATCGGAGAATGTGTTTACTCCTACAAAGATTGGAAGTGGAGAAGAATTAGAATAAAAATGGAGAGCGTGATATCGAGTGTTGAGTTTTTGAACTGATTAGGCGTTTGGGTCCTGTACGTAAGGTTGTTACATCGAATACGAGTATCTGGTACACATTTAGCAGTGCGTGAGTTCCAAGATAATAAAGTCAAAAATATATTTCAGAGAAATATCAATGCATATCTATGAAATGTCCTTTAACGAATTTGAGAAACTTTTGAGATCCAGGTATTTTCTCTGGAAAAAATTGTTTAACATTACCTTGGAACTCGTGCACTTCCAAATGTGTATCATACACTGCCATCCAATGTAACAACCCTGAGAGAAACAGTGATAGTCTGGATTATAATTGTTTTGAGGTCAAGGAGATATTTCGAAGAGTCCAGAGGGTTCAATCTTTCCCCCGAAACTTCCTTTGCACTTTTCAAACTTCGTTTTATTCACAAGCAATAAATGTACAGAGCTGGCAGCATGGTCTTACAGACGGAATGCCAAAATGTTAGTTATAAAAAAGAGAACTTTGAACTCTTATAAACGAATATTTGCTCCAATTTGTCCTCTTTAATTCCAACGCTGTCTCCATATAACGATCTTTCCTGCTCTTAAAAACTCAATTCAAGCTTCTTCGTCTACTAACACAATTGACCGGCATGTCTCTAGTTAGAGCTAGCAATATACCGCTAAGTCAAGCAGCTCGTCTCGATACTCCCATATCTTTCTAGCCCAAATTTTACAACATTTTCGTAACTCTTTTGTCGGAAATCAGAACAAATCGCGCTGCTTTTCTTTGGATCTTTCCAGTCCTCGAATCAAGTGATCATGGTAAAAAGAAAATGAAATGGCGTATGGCATTTAGTGCCGGGAGTGTCCGAGGACATTTTCGGCTCGCCAGATGCAGGTCTTTCGATTTGACTCCCGTAGGCAACCTGCTCGTCAGGATGAACTGATAATGAAAACTACACATCCCCCCTGGCCCCGTATCAGAGAAATTAACCAATGATGGTCAAAATTCCCGACCCTGCCGGGAATCGAACCTAGGACCCCTGCGACCAAAGGCCAGCACGCTAACCATTTAGCCATGTAGCCGGACAGTGATCATGGTAATGGTCCCATACACTGGAATCATGCTCTAGTGAAAGAGGGGTCTTACCAGTGATTTAAAAGCCCTCTGATTTACATCCTTTCTACAATTCTTGAATACCCTCATAAGCATAATTAAGAGATCTGTAACCTTTATTTACAACGTCGTAAATGTGATTACGCCAATCTGCCTGGGCAACAGTCGTCTTGAGATGTTCCGACCACCAGGTTTTCTTTTGTTGGAAGTAGGAAATCCTTTGGGGGCTGCCTGGCTGAGGCGGTAAAGACGTGCTCGGTTCGCCCGGAAGGACGTGGGTTCGAATCTCCGTCAGGAAGTCGTAAAATTTAAGAAAAGAGATTTCCACTTCCGGAGGTGCACCTGGCCCTGAGGTTCACCCAGCCTACACCAAAAATGAGTACCAGGTTAATTCCCGGGGGCAAAGGCGGCCGGGCGTAGAGCTAACCACTCTACCCCATCAAGTGCCGAGGTTACGGATAGTAGAAGCCTTTACCTTCCACAACTCCAAGGGCCTTCATGGCCTGTACGGAGATGACTTTGCTTTGCTTTTGAGGAAATCTTTTACACCACATATCATAGTCTATTAATAATATGCCAGCAAATTAGTATCCTATTATGTAATCTGGAACAAAACCACTAGTGTTTTAAAAATATCCATTGCCGGGCTGAATGGCTCGGACTATTAAGGGACTGACTTTCTGAGCCCAAGTTGACAGGTTCGATCCTGGCTCAGTCCGGTACATCGTCCCCGTGACCGTTTATTTACCGACGTGTATAAAAACTCCTGCGTCTCCGGAAACCGAAGAAGTAGTTCATGGAACGTAAAAGCAATAATATTAATATTATTATTAAAATATGTATTACCGAGTTCGATAGCTGCAGTCACTTAAGTGGGGCCAGTATCCAGTATTCGGGAGATAGATGGTTTGAACCACACTGTCGGCAGCCCTGAATGTGGTTTTCCGAGGTTTCCCATTTTTACACCAAGCAAATGCTGGGGCTGTACCTTAATTAAGGCTACAGACGCTTCCTTCCCACTCCTGGACCTTTCCTGTCTCATCGTCGCCATGAGACCTATCTGTGTCAGTGCGACGTAAAGCAATTAGCAAATATATATCTATACTAATATTATAAAGAGGAAAAATTTGTTTATTTGTAACGAATAGGCTCAAAAACTACTGGACCGATTTTAAAAATTTCTTCACCTATAGAAAGATTACATTGCCAGTGAGTAACATGAGCTGTATTTTATTTTCAAAACAATTCAATGTGGGGGGAGCACGCAGGAGAAATATAAAAATAATAGGCTAATATAGGCAAAATATCGAATTTGTCGTATAAGGACGAGACAAAGCTCAATTTAATCCCCTTGACGCACAGAACAAAACTCGGTGAGCCCTACGGGCCCGAAAACCATGTTTTAAGGCCCTAAAACCAACCGTTACGGAGATATTGGCACCACACTACCCCTGCTTTAGGAATCGGATAAAGAAATGAACTGCCGTAACCATGGCAACGTCAGCTCCTGGCTTCTAGAGCAGTGAGATTACGTATGTACGTTTGGGCATAGCTGCCAACCAAAATTGGTACAAATATACTATTGTGTAAGGCACTCATAGGACTCCTTTGGGTGGAGATAGAAAGGGGGTGAAGTACGAGTATAAAAATCTTACTACTGTATATATAGAAATGGAAGTGTGTGTGTGTAAATGACACATCTCCTCCTAAACCATTGGAGCAATTTCAACCAAACTTGGTACACGTATTACTTACTATCGGGAGACGATCACTGTGGGGGGTAAGCCATCCCTAGAGCCCTTAAGGTAGGGGGTCAGGGGGGTTAGTTATAATAGTAATCGAGAATAGTGTCGAATTCATAGTTTTCGGGGTCGCTAAGTTGAAAAGTAATACTCTAGAATGTTTTAAAGTCCAAGTCCAGTCCCCTTTTATGTGAGGAGCAAAGGGGGTTGGGGGTAAGATATAGAAATAATTAAAAACAGTTTCGAATCCATAGATTTCAGGGTCTCTGAGATGAATATCTACAATAAATCACAGAAACATAACATGTTACAGGCATGGATATTGATATTTGAAATCCCCTTTAAAAATGAAAGAACAGAAATATTCGTTTTCAGAAAATCCACTTAAGGGGGGGGGGGGGGGTAAAAAAATGAGGAAGGAGTTGAATTATTTATATGATGATACATATATAACTCAAAAATGAAAATGTTACAGACTTTAAAATTGGTACTTCCAATTTCCTTTAAAAATGAACACACTCTTTTTGGAAAATCCACTTAAGGGGGAGAAAAGAATAAAAAAAGCGGGTGAATTTTTAAAATGAGTACCTCCGCTTTACCCACACCTGTGGGTTTGCGTGTGCGAAGTGTGTCACATATATATATATATGTATGTATGTATGTATGTATGTATGTATGTATGTATGTATGTATGTATGTATGTATGTATGTATGTATGTATGTATGTATGTATGTATGTATGTATGTATGTATGTATGTATGTATGTATGTATGTATGTATGTATGTATGTATGTATGTATGTAGATTTGACCCTGTTTTACGGCTGGATGCCCTTCCTGACGGCAACCGTATGCGTAATCTATACTTCTATACTAATATATAAAGAGGAAAAATTTGTATATTTGTTTGTAACGGATAGACTCAAAAACTACTGAACCAATTTTAAAAATTACTTCACCTATAGAAAGCTACATTGCCAGTGAGTAACATGGGCTGTATTTTATTTTCAAAACAATTCGAGGGGGGTGACGGGGGTGATATAAAAATATTAAAATAATAGACTAATATAAGCGAAATCGAATTTGCCGTACAAGGACGAGACAAAGCTCATTTTAAGCACCTTGACGCTAAGAAAAAACTCGGTAAACCCTTCGGGCCCGAAAACTATGTTTTAAGGCCCTAAAACCAACCGTTACGGAGATATTGGAACCACACTACCCCTGCTCTAGGAATCGGATAAAGAAACGAATGGCCGTAACCATGATAACGTCAGCTCCAGGATTCTACAGCAGCTAGATTATGCATGTACGTTTTAGCATAGCTGCCAACCGAAATTGATACACATATGACTTACTATCTGGAAAAAATAAACTGCTGTGTAAGACGCTCATAGCACTCCTTTGGGCGGGGATGGAAAGGGAGTGAAGTATAAAAATAATAGCCCCGGAGATCTCCGTAGTACAGCGACCAGCGGTTGCCCACGGGCCTCCGTTTTTATGTACTGCCTTTAGTTTCAGCATTTTAGGGAGTCTGTTACCTATAGTTTAAACTATTTTCTATCAATCATGGAGTAGTAGGATCACTGATGTTATTAGTGCCACATCAGTGCCGATATTTTTGTCCACTTTTACGATCGTCGCAACCATGAAAACAACCTATATACTGTACCCAATTGTCACCATTTATACTCAGATTCATTATATGATGTGTGACATGAGTGACAAGCCAAGAGAGTTACAATTCTCGATAATTATAGTCGTTTCTTTTATACATCACGTATTTCCTTGATCATTTGTAATAGTTACGAAATGTCGGATCAAACAAATACATTCAATAGTATTTATGTTTGTGGTACTATCTAGCGGAAGTATACTTACACTAAACCTGCAGCTTTGTGAAGGGAGCAGATATATCTAGGTGGGATTAAAGGAAAAACATGGCAGCAAAAGATTTTAGAGGTCGACGCTAATTAGAAACTAATATTTAGAATCCCCCATGAAGAAAAGAAGAAGATACACTATAATTCCAAACATGACAAATAATTTCTACGTACTTGACTAAATACACCAGTGATATAAATATCTAATGAAGTCAACCACACCGATAGAATGAGTAACTAAAGCCAGTTTCTGATAACCCGTACGAAGAACGGGTACTTCTGCTAGTATATTATATATGTATTCACAATCCATGAAATTTACTTAGGCCGAATATCGACTCATGGACAAATGATCCCGGATCCCTCCCGATACAAACTTCCAAATACGTACGTGGCTGAGTCGATTACTCACAATTTACTTACTCTTAAAATGCGACTAATTTTGCAATACCTCCAGCGACATATATCCTTGTAGGGAAAGTAACCTACATTCCGGATGCTTTCTCGTTGAATCATTCGAGTACTGTAGACGGTCAAAGCACGTTTTCAGCCCGAGCTTTGTAATAGGCTTAGGTAATGGATAATTATCGTCACCACTGTGAAGGCCAAGGTTGCATGAGCTGTGCTGTACTGGACATTGTTATATAGCAGAGTGCACTCTGTGTCCGCACGCCAGTGAGCGTTGTTCCAACACTACTGGCTCTTGTCAGCTTCATTAGTTTCGTCAGAAGTGCACAGTCATTGTTGCCGTCCTGTAATTCTTTTCTCATGAAGGGGTCCAGTAGTGACATTCTTTTCAACTTCCAGTCGAAATGTTCTTGACAGACTGGCGAGCTACAGATCAACTCTTTGGTCAAAATAATTTTAAGGTAGGTGGATATTTCCAAAATAACACATAAGATAGATGTAGTTAGTGACAACCAAATGTGATCGCAAACACACGCTTCACAGATCAGCGCTTCGATCTTGAATCAGGCAAGCTCCCGACGGTGGTGACGAGGATGTATTTTTCAGACATTTGGAAGCTGCAAGGTAGAACCTAATTAAATGAACGCGTTACCGGTGGTGATTCACCCAGAGTGACTTCTATTTCTCGTGCCAGGAAGATATGATATTTAAAAGATCATTACCGAATCTCTAATCTTCATTCAGTATTTCAGAAATGAATTACACGTAATTCCTCGAGTCAAGGTTAACCAGCCCATCCCGTTCAGTGCAGAGGTTAAACAGAATTGCAGTCCATGCCATATATATAGCTGTGTAATTAACATGTGTGTGCGGTATGTACTTAATGCTCAGTGTGTGGTCAAGCGGAGGCTGTAAAGGCGTGCTCGGGTTATTCAGAAGAGTATGGGTTTGATTCCCCTGTCAGGAAGTTGAAAATTTAGAAACGAGATTTACACTTCTTTTATTTTACAATGTTTCTTTACGTCGCACCGTCACAGATAGGTCTCATGGCGATGATGGGACAGAAAAGGTCTAGGAATGGAAAGGAAGCGGTCGTGGCCTTATAAAGTACATCCCTAGCATTTGCCTGGTATGAAAATGGGAAACCACGGAAATCCATCTTTAGGCCTGCCGACAGTGGGGTTCAAACCCACTATCTCTCGGATGCAAGCTCACATCTGCGCTTCCCTAACCGCACGGCCACCTCGCCCGGTATTTAAACTTGTGGAGAGGCATATGGCCCTGAGGTTCACTCAACGTTAACCAAAATTGAGAACCAGGTTAATTCCTGTGGGGGCAGGGGGTGGTGAGAGTTTGCTGCTGCGCATGGAGCCAACCACTATATCCCACTTAATGCCGAGGTTACAGAAGGTGGAAACCTTTACCTTGCATTCCTCCAGGGACCAGTACGGCCTCTACGCAGATAGCTGTGCTCCTTTTGATTTTCTTTTTATATGACCGAATAACTAAAAACGTATGAAGGAAGGTTTTTAAATTAATAGAAATAAATTTCCCCAGGCATTCATCCATGAACCAGCCATTCCTACTAATTAACTACATTTTACAAGACAGCTAATTATTTCTGCACAATATTATGCGGGTTTTCTTCTACCTAAAGCTGATTACAGACTAGTTTTTAAATCGTCTTAATGAAGGATAAATGTACTTGTATGTCTGGACCACAGTTCAGGGAAGTTACGGTGTTAAGTATTTTTCAATGGAATGGAACGATGAGTGCGGTTTGGGAAAGTACATGCTTTATATCATCCTCGGCGATTCAGGGTCCCTACCTGTCTGTAATAATACTAAATCACGTGACTTCAGTACTCTTTCTCATAACCATTAAAAAAACTAAATAATATAATTCATTCTACTCCGAATTCTAAGAAAAATACAAGTGAATGTTCACATTTTCAAACATTATGAGTGCTCTGACGTAGACCAGCTGTGTAGTATTATTGATCAGCATTCACCTCCTACGCCCATCATTGAGGGATCTAATGTCCGGCTCCATGGCTGAATATTTAGTGTGCTGGCCTTTAGTCACGGGGGTCCCGGGTTCGATTCCCGGCAGGGTCAGGAATTTTAACCATCATTGATTAATTTCGCTGACACGGGGGCTGGTTGCATGCGTCGTCTTCATCATCATTTCATCCTCATCACGACGCGCAGATCGCCTACGGGTGTCAAATCAAAAGACCTGCACCTGGCGAGTCGAACATGTCCTCGGACTCTCCCGGCACTGAAATCCATACGCCATTTCATTTTGCAGGGATCTAAAGTGGACGTTTGAGTTTCTTTTTTATACGACCTAATAGCTGAAAACATCCACATGACGGTTTTAAAATTATTTTATTTATTAAAGATGATTTAGAGTTCTTAGGAAGTTTTGGAATTACTTATTAGCTGTTAAAGCAAGATATTCCTTAAAGGATAACATAGCATAATTTCCACTCGCTATGTGAAATAATTTCTAATGTTGATAACCACCTCGTGGGTTTCGAACTTGAGACGTATGTGGTGACCGCGAGGCCATAGATAGTCTGGCATGACTTCCACTCTTTCGTATCTCCATCCAGTCTTTCTCCATAAATTCGTGTAATAATAACTAAGTTTAATTTGTTCAACATTCCACAATCGCTACGGATATTTAAAGAAACCAGAGTAGTAGAAATTTGTACCACAGGAGTTCTTTAATGTATTAGGAGGTAATGACATGGAAACATGTAAAATCCTCAAACGTCATCCATCTCAGCTAGAACTGAATCCGCGAACATCGGAATGGAAAGGTAATGGCAAACAGACTGTATCACTGAGGTCACTTATTCTTGTTCTCTGCACACAATCATGATATTAACTTTGCGTACTTTAAGTTTCATGTTTCTTACATTTTTTTTTACTTCTTGATGGTGATTCGAACCCACGTCATATCGGGTGAACCGAGCACGTCTTTACCAGGAAGCACCTTCAGTTTATGTTAAATGGAGCTAAAAATCCTATTAGTTTTTCCCTTAAAAGAACAATCGGCACAACTATGAAGATTAATAAGTTGTAGAATTCATAAACTTTTGGGTTTATACAGTAGTTCGTGCCTTTAAAAGAACACGCAAGAAAGCACAAGAAGCGTCCTACGGAAAGGGAGAGATGCAAAGGAAAGTGAAACACCTGCTACGATTATAGTTATTTAACGACATGGAACAGTGTGACTGGTTGAACTGGTGGTGGTGGTGGTGGTGGTGGTGGTGGTGGTGGTGGTGGTTGTTCTTGTTGCTGATATAACAAGGATCGTAACAACGTCGTTTCAGTCACGCTATTCCTGTAAAAAGGAAAACAATATTTTGCTTATTTCACTAGACTTTGTGTCTGGAATTTCATAAACTCAGGTGAATGTGGTGATGATCGTATTTATATCTCATATAGTACATATTGGTAAATTATACATATCATCTGTGCAAAAATCACTTGCACTTCGTTCATAGTAGAGAAACCAACAACAGTACCTTCCTTCCTTCCTTCCTTCCTTCCTTACTTACTTACTTACTTCTTCTCTCCCAATATGCCTCCATCCTCATTATTTTCAGTCAACTTCATCACCAGGGACAAAACATGAACTCTCAAAAACAACGGACCGAGTTCTCTTTTGGATCGAGTAATGGAAACAGTTAATGACGATATTGGCAGGTTGAAGTAGATACTTAAATCGGATAATGACTATTAATATATTTTCAAATTATAATTTAATGTTACATCTCTTAAAAATATTAATTTCCTGAAAATACTCCGTGGATATACTGGCAGATATTTATAGCCTACATCGTCTCACATCCTCTTGTCCGTGGTGTGGGTTACTAAATTTACGTCCTAGTTCATGAACCACAGGCAACCGCTGAGTGACCTAGTAAGCCGCCCTGAGGATACCATGTTATTTTTTGCTAGTGTTTTAACGTCGCGCTAACACATCGAAGGTATCAGGATACCAGTTGCTGTGGTATAGAAATAGGCATCTCGGACATATTCTGAGTCGTGGCCCTTCTTGTGCTCACGCGACTAGGGTTTCACAATACGCCAGTGGTCCTTAACTGTTTAGAGGAGAGATTCTTACTGAGATTATGATTGTGTAAGTAGGGTAGCATCCCATTTCAGAGATAATTTACCGAGCACGCTCAAAACATTTTAAACAAATCCCGGACCTATCACAGTGCCGTCCTACTTCTATTTAACAGTCCAGGAAGTCCTTCGAAATATTTATCGAACAGAATAGCGTTCGATGGAGGGATAATAAAAGAAAGAAAGAAAGAAAGAAAGAAAGAAAGAAAGAAAGAAAGAAACAAACAAACAAACAAACAAACAAACAAACAAAGAAATTAGAACTGACTGTCATCAAAGAGGTTGCGTATGGTTGTGTAAAAACTTCATGTTTGGGTAAAGGAAAAGACGGAGAGATAGACAGGATATTATAAGGTTTCCTTAACACATGTAAAAAGGGAAAGAATGGGAAAGGATAGTAAGTGAGCGAATAATTTGGATAGATTTGGTGCCTGAAGGAATTACGATGGGAATTTTCTCCATGTATTCACAATGTGAGAGTGCAAATGAGTACGAAGTCGTCGGGTTTTTTGAAGTATTGAGTGGCATCATATTCAGAGTCAACAGTAATGTGTTAATAGGCGATTCCAATAGCGGAATTGGAAATAGAACGGAAGGAAATGGGAAACTGATAGGTAAAAGTGGGTAAGATATACTGTAGAAGCTAATAGGAATGGGAAGCTTTTACTGGAGTTCGGTACTAATATGAGATTAGCAGCTGCGAAGTCATTCAAGCATAAGGCTATACACCGGTGTACGTGAGAGTGTAGGAGGTACCAGGTTCATGAAGACTATAGTTTGCTTTGAATCCCTGGTTGACTGTATGTGCCACCTATCTCCGGAGAGGTAGGTGGTGTGAGAAGTACCGATACCGGTGCTCTTTATCGCGCTCCTCTGTCCTCTGTATATAATTTTATTAATTTATGATTTGAAGAATTATAAAGGGGATTTATTTTCATTGTG
Organism: Anabrus simplex; assembly: GCF_040414725.1. Taxonomy (NCBI): domain Eukaryota; kingdom Metazoa; phylum Arthropoda; class Insecta; order Orthoptera; family Tettigoniidae; genus Anabrus; species Anabrus simplex. The sequence continues at coordinate 1,403,644,782 of NC_090265.1, forward strand.
TGGGGGTTATTTTTCTGTAGTGAATTTAAGTTCGTAATACCGTATGTGTATGTGTGACCAGAGAAATCAGCAAGTTTTCTGTTGGCTGACACCGTAATACATTTATACGATGTGGTTTACCCTGCATAGTTACCCGTGCAGGGTTTAACACAGCTTAATGTTTCTTTGGGTTTGCAACGTTCCCCCGTATGTTGTTTTTGTAACTTATTTATAAATAAGTATCTGCGGGTGGGTTAATTGAAGTTTTGCAGCGATACTGGCAGCTTTCGTAATTTCGAGTTATCAAGAACTGCATCTCATAAGAAGGGGCGTGGTAGTGTAGAGGGTGCAAAAACGGGCCTTATCATGTGTTGTAGTAGTCTGTATAAAGATTTATTGTAGTTTATGGTGTGCATTAAGTTAATGTTTGTTTAGTTTGGATTAGTTAGAATGTCTTTAACTTTTGATATGTATTTAGGTCCTCGGTGATATGTGTCGTTTCTATGTGGATCGTACTGGTCCAGGGTGTTAATTAATGGGGTTATTGTGTGCTCGGGCAATATTATAAAAGTTTGTTGTTAATGTATGTATATAGTTTAAGATGTAGAGTACTTTTGTAATGTCGTGTAGTTCTACTATGGGAATGCTGTAGTCTTTAATAACTAAGTGTAATAACCAGTTTCGTATTCTTTGTAGTTTTCGTATGTTTGTTATGGATATAAAGCCTATGGTTTGGTATGCGTATGTGAGGATAAGTCGTATAAGTGTGGTGCAGGGGAGTTTTACGTTTTTCTGTGAGGGTGTGCTTTTTTAATGTATTAGTGGGTAAAGCATTAGTGTGTGCTGTTTTGCGCGTTGTTTAGTGTTGTCTATGTGTTCCTATAGATTGAGTCTACAGTCAAGTGTTATTACTAAGTATTTGTCACTGTTGACTCTCTGTATTGTTTGGTTATGTAGTGTAAGTTGGTGTTGAGGTTCTTTGCGTCGCCGTGTAAAATGTACCGTTTTGTTTTTGTATATTAACTTGTATCTCCCACTTAGAGAGCCAGGGTTCGACTCTGTGTAAGTCTTCTTGTACCCGTCTGGGTCCCGGATTTTCGCCATATTTGCTGTGTCGTCTGCGTATATTGCTGTCATGGTGTTAATTGTGCAAGGGATATCGTTGACATACTGGAGAAACAGGATTGGTTCCAGAATACTGCCTTGGGGCACGCCGGCATACCGTAAAACGGGGTGAGAATGTGACAGCATTTTTTTAAATTATATAATTCCCAAATTAAAGCAAATACACTAAAAATTTAATCGAAGTAAGCTACAATGTTGTAATTTGACTTACCAGGTTCAATTTTGTATTTTCTTCACAAGGGAGTGTTGGTGGGGCGTTTTTTCTTGGCACATTCTTACACCACAATGTGGGGTGAGAATGTGACATGGCTTTCCTTTGCTTGAATTCCCTTAGAAACGGCCTGTGGCACATTCTCTCACCACTTTTCATGTAAGTGAGCAAATTGAAAGTGGTTTTAATATTGAAATAACTTGGAATTTATCTTAATGTACCATTTAATGATTTTTATAAAGCAACTCTCTCAGCACAGAAATCACTTCTCATTTTTCCTTCTTTTGAAAGTGAGTTTAAGGTTTAATAACAGAAAAAACGTTTTTTAAAATTCAGTTTTATTAAATTCTTTGATTACAGGATTACTTACAAGTAAAGTAAGAAATATTAAGAAAATTTATTTGGCAACAAGCGTGAATTATTTAAGGCTTCATGTCAATTAGAAATATGTCACGTTTTCCAATTTTTCGAGGTGTTTGTATCTTCTTGACGACCTGCTCCTTGCAGTACTATAACACGTCCGTACACTTCCAGTGTTTCCCATTCTTCGTCATAGTAGTTACTTTGACTTCCCCCACATCGTCGAAATTTGTCAATAATTTTCCTGGATATAATTGTCCATCATACCTGATGACTACAAAGTCTCCTGCAGATAAATCAGTTCTTTGCTCCTGATTAGTTGTTTGTACCGGTACGTCTGACTGTTTATCTTCATGATCATCAACGTTCATATCCTCTTGTCCTTCCGTATTTTCATCGTCTGAATTTGCCCAAGAACCCAAACTGTCTTCACTTTCCGCATAAACCACCGTCTCTTCTTGTTCTTCTGACGATGTGTCGTCTTCATTTTGATGCTTTCGTTTCTGCGGCCGTTTCTTCTTTTCTCCAGAAACATGTTGTGCTTTCCTTTGTCTAGAAGTTCTTGCTTCAGCGTCTCTTGGCTCTAATGCAAGATCTTCAAGAGTAAAACCTTTTCCAGGTGGCACGTTGATCTTCTTCTTTCTGCTTGATATTGAAACAGTTTCTCCCCTTTTCTTTCTCAGTTCCTCAAGAAAAGTGTGGTCTGGAGACCTTTCGATTACACCATCACTCAGTTTACTCAGCACATCAGTTTTGTCAAGGGGAAATTTCCACAAGCACGAAAACCAGACTTCAGGTTGATACGGCCTCTCTCATTCAACTGCACCGCATCTATGAAATATGTTTCTTGGGGTGGAGTTTATACCATTTATTATGATGTAAAATGTACGGTTTAGTACAGTAGATAGTTGTGTTTGAGTTTAATGTAAGATGGATGCAGGTTTAATTTGCTTAATTTATAGATGGTACTAGAACCTCCGTTGCTTGGGTGGCAGCGCGCCGGCCTCTTACCGCTGGGTTCCGTGGTTCAAATCCCGGTCACTCCATGTGAGATTTGTGCTGGACAAAGCGGAGGCGGGGCAGGTTTTCTCCGCGTACTCCGGTTTCCCCTGTCATATTTCATTCCAGCAACACTCTCCAATATAATTTCATTTCATCTGCCATTCATATAGTCATTGCCTCAGAGGAGTGCGACAGGCTTCGGCAGCCGGCACAATTCCTATCCTCGCCGCTAGATGGGGGCTTCATTCATTTGATTCCTTACCCGGTCGAATGACTGGAAACAGGCTGTGGGTTTTCATGTTCATAGATGAGACTGGGGTGGTGTACTCAGTCAAAAACTTGTTGGTAGTCTAAGAATACTGCTAGTGTTCCTTGTTTATGTTGAAAGCCGTGTCTTATGTTTTCATTATCGCGGAGTAATTGTTGTGTGGTAGAGTGGTTATGTCTGAACTCGAATTGTTAGTTTATTAGATTGTTATTTATTGTGTTTTAATGGGTGAGTTGAGAAATTTTTGTGAAGATTTTTCCTGGCTTAGAGAAACATGATTTTAGCAACTTTCCATTGTTGTGGAAAGTATTCTAGTTTTAACATGGCATTAAATATCTGAGTTAGGAAGTTAATCATTTCTTGATTTAGATGTTTTAGTAAAGGTGCTTGGATCTCGTCTTTGCCTGGGGCTGTACCATTTGATAGTTTTTTAATTATATTTTGAATTTCAATTGGTTTAAAAGGGGAGACTCTGAACGGTTAGGGGTGTGTAGGAAATTATTGATTATATTATTATATTATTTATTATATTGTCGTGTTGGGGGTTTACTAGGTTATTATTCGCTTTAAAGTTTTCCTTTAATGTGTCTGCTAATAGTTCTGTTTTTTCCTTGTTAGAAGTGATTGTTGAGCCGTCAGGTTTAGTTAGTGGAGGTTCAGAATATGTGGGTATTTATGGGATACTTCGATGAGCTAAGTACGGTATCAATAGGCCGGGGATATAAAAAGTGAAGTCTCTCCGTAGAAGGAAGAGGGTAAAGAATATTCTAGTTGAGGAAATTAGACAGAAATAGGCTTACGTGGACATAATTAGTGAAAATCCCAAAGATAAGACAGTCGACACCTACATGATAGAGGAAGAGAATGAGTGGCATACAGGAAAGCTATCGCAGAAATTCGAAGGAAATGCCTAGGAACAACAGCGTGTAAAAGTGAACATTTAGACGGAATGATCAAGTCAGTGCAACTTTTAACGTAAATGAAGGCGTATCAAAAACGACTCCAAACAGGAAATGATAAAGATAGGGACTCGTATGTAAATGAAAGAAACAAGCGAAATAAATTATTGTGAAAGTCAAGGAGAAATCTTGGGAATCTTTTGGTTAAAAGCTGAAAGGACTTGGTGGACCGACAAGGAAACACTCCTTGACTGTAATAAAGAAAGAGAGGGAGGGAAAAGGAAAATGAACAGTGTTTTGGGTAAGTCAGGTGTACTCACTGTAGATGTAGGTAATCGCTGGGCAGACGGATGGTATATTTTTAAAATATAATAAACGTAAAAGATAATATTTTTGTTCAAGTCGCGAACGATGAAGTTCGTGGGGGAAGAAAAACGTTGACAGTGAATTAACCCTCGAGGAAGTTGAAACGATGGTAAATCAACAATCAATGCTAGTATATACTATTATATCAAGAGAGACTGTGAGTATGTGGCTAAGAAACAGGTGATCTCAGAAACTTCGGGGCTTATTTCAAATTTCTTTCACCATTTGAATGACATCATCATTTCGGGTAACATAGGCTATGCATCATCCCGGAATATCAAAGGGTTACCGTGAGAACCGTGATTTGGGCCACTTGGCACATTAGCATAAGTTCATATAGGCGAAATACCTAATTTGTCGTACAAGGATGAGACAAGGCTCACTTTAAGCTTCACAACGCAAAGAACAATACTCCCTATGAGCACAGAAAACCACGTTTTAAGGAAAACCAACCGTTTTCGAGATATTGACACCACACTCTTCCGCTGTACAAATGGGATGAATAAATTACCGCCTATAACCATGGCAACGTCAGCCCAAGTGTTAAAGAATACAGACCTGCTGTTAAAAGCATGCACGTGCGTGAGTGTAGGCAAAGCCAAGGAGTGATTCTGTTTAAACATTTTAAACTCATAGCGAGATACTTATTGTTTCAGGATTCTCATTTAGAGTGCTTATTCTATTATTTTGAGTAGTCTTGCGAATTTCAAACTTTAATTGTAATTTCCATTTCAGATTGTGCTTAGTAATAACCTGTTGTATTAAAATTAGGTTACGTGTGAACGTAGTTTAAAATCATTGTAGTGTATTATAGTAGGTATTTTATTGTTAATTAGTGCGTTTATTTTATTACTGTGAAATATTTGTGTAGTATAGTATCTGTAGTATCTATAGTATCTGTGGTGTCAGTATTAACTCTCTTACTAGAATTCTGTTGCAGTAATTAGGGCAGACGTAACTGCATTTTAGAATTGTGTAGACCTAATTCTTGTGTATTACTTTCGGTTTTCAGTAATTTACACCAATTTTCATTCTGTTAGGGCGTTGTAGAAAAAAATTCGTACAACTAAGTACCGATAGTATTGTAGTGTAGTAGTAGCTTATATTAATTACCTTTTTGTTGTGTGATTTTTGTGAACTATCATAGAAAATATTTATTTCCTTTCATTTTTATAGGCAATATTCCTTTCCTTTCACTTGTATAGGCAATATTTCTTTCCTTTCATTTTTATTTGCACAGAATAAGTTATTTTATTGTTCCTTTTCTTCCCATTATTCCGTAAATAATGACTAAGCAGTACAACTGTAGGAACTGTGGGTGTGGCCAGGCATTAAGGAATATGAGGAAGGGGTTGGCGAGTTTGAGGAAGATAATTAGGATTCTCTCAGAGGACAGGAAGGAAAGCAGGCCTCCCTCAAATAATGTACAGGATACAGTAGGTGTAAATGAGGGATGGGAAGGAAATGCGGGAATTGTAGAAGACAGGTGGTCTAATGCTTTAAGGGGGAAGGATATTGCAGGCTAAGGGCTCTGTTCAGGATCAGAATTCAGGACAGGTGTCTGTTAGAAATCGGTACGAGGGAAGATGAGGAACAGGGAACTGTTGCTGAGATGTGTGGAAGTAGGAGGAAGCGAAAAGGTAGGAAAGGGAAATGTAGTGTAGTGGAAAGGAATAGACAGGTGAAACAGGGTCATGGGATGGAGGAAAGGGAGGAGGAAGTAGCTTCTGCAGCTTTCAGGAAAGATAGGACTGACCAGGAGAGGAGGGGATCAAATGAGGTGGGTAGGGTTGAGGCTCTGGTCATGGGGATTCCATCGTTAGACATGTGGGGAAAGTGTGTGGAGGAAAGGGAACCAGGGTAGTGTGTTAGCAAGGAATTAGGTTGAGGCAGATGTTGAGGAAAGTAGAAGAGAAGGAAGAGGGAAAGGAGAATGTGGTAGTGTTTCATGTTGGTACTAACAACGTAAGGCAAGGAGGTATAAGTACCAACATAGTTGGGGATGTGTGGGCATCTGGTAAATGCAGCACGGATGAAGTTTAAGGAAGCGGAGATTGTTATCAGTGGAATACTCTGTAGGAGGGATAGTGACTGGAAGGTGTTTGGGGATTTAAATTGGACTATGGAGTTGGTATGTGGGAAACTGCGAGTGAGATTTCTAGATCCTAATGGGTGGGTAGGAGACAGGGATCTGCCCCCAGATGGTCTTCACTTAAACCGCAGTGGTACATATAAGTTAGGAAACTTGTTTAGAAGGGTTATTGGCAGGTACATTCAGAGAAACGGTGTGGCCTAGGGAGCGGTGTTAAGCGAACAGGGAACTGGAAATCAAGTAGGGATGACATAAAAATGTTAGTGCTCAACTGTAGAAGCATTGTAAAGAAAGGAATCGAATTAAGTAATTTAATAGATATATACTTACGAGATATTGTAATAAGAGTTGAATAATGGCTGAGAAATGATATAATGGATGAGTAGATATTCTCACGGAACTGGAGTGTATATCGTAGAGATAGGATAGGACTGGTAGGAGGGGGAGTATTCATTCTGGTGAAAGAAGCATTTGTAAGCTACGAAAAAGTTAAGGATGAAAAACATGGAATTCTGGGTGAAAGGCTCTTCTCTAAAGATAATAGACAACTTGATGTCTTTGGAGTGTACAGACCGGAAAAGGGTAGCGCAGATAATGATTCAGAATTATTTGATAAGTTCATCAGCTATGTTGGAAATGATATGGAAAGGAATGTGATAGTAGCAGGTGATCTCAATTTACCAAACGTCAATTGGGAAGGTAATGCGAACGACAGGAAGCATGACCAACAAATGGCAAATAAGTTAATACGGGAAGGGCACCTGATTCAGAAAGTGATGGAACCAACTAGAGGGAAGAATATTTTGGATGTGGTGCTGATAAAACCAGATGAGCTCTATAGAGAAACCGAAGTAATAGATGGTATTAGTGATCACGAAGCTGTTTTTGTGGTAGTTAAAATAAATGTGAAAGAAAGGAAGGTATTAAAATTAGGACTATTAGGCAGTACCATATGGCTGATAAAACAGGTATGAGGGAGTTTTTAAAAAGTATCGCCGTCACCTACACTCTTATTAGCGTAATGATTTTTGAATATCACCGAAGTGTTTTCACTATTTACAAGTCCGATTTCTAACTAGAGTTAATCTGCCGAGATACTTATGATTGTTAGATCCACATTTTCATACTATTATCAGCATAATGATTCTGAATAGCACTTAAGTGTTGTTTCGCTATTTACAAGAGATTTAAAATTTAAAAACACATGGACAGGTCTAATTTGCCGAGGTACTCTTATGGTTACTGGATCCACATTTCCATACTCTGGTCACTAAAATGATTGTGAATAGCACTAAAGTGCCGGAACCGCAGTGTAGGGGTAGCGTGCCTGCCTCTTACCCGGAGGCCCCGGCTTCGATTTTCGGCAAGGTCAGTGATTTTTACCTTGATCTGAGGGCTGGTTCGAGGTCCACTCAGTCTACGTTATTACAATTGAGGAGCTGTCTGAAGGTGAGATGGCGGCCCCGCTCTAGAAAGCCAAGATTAACGGCCGAGAGGATTCGTCGTGCTGACGACACGACACTTCATAAACTGTAGACCTTCGGGTTGAGCAGCGGTCGCTTGGTAGGCCATGTCTGTTGCGCTATGGGGTTCATAGCACTAAAGTGTTGTTTCGCTATCTGCAAGAGATTCTGTATAGGCCTAAATATTCTAATCCGGTGAGATATGTACTGTTTATGGATCAACATTTACTTTGTGATGTCCGCAATTCATTGCCTCAGTCAGTTTCGATATTCTTCTTTATGTTAGAACATTACTACATCAATTGTTTCCATGTGGCCCTGTGACATATCATTTCGAAGTCAGTGCAACATATCATGACAAGATATGTGCTATTTTATAAGGCGGGGGACTTCAGACAATTTGGAGGCTTTGTAATCGCCAGATCGAGCGAGACCGGGAGACTGTGAGTTTGTATGTAACGGGTAATTTTTGTGAGAAACGTAACTGAAGGAAAAATGGCCGCAATAATGAATCTAAAAATGTTTATGTTTACCTGTTTGGATTTCTTCCTGTAAAAAGTGTAAAAACAACTTGACTAACGGGGCTCTAATTTAGTAAGTTTATAGCTGATACCTTTGGTAACACACAGACTAATTACTACCACGCTATGTTTTAAGTGTGCTATGAAGTGAAAAAAAATAATATGAAAAAAGTTAGAGGAAAATATGCGCTTGGGACCCTTACATTGAATACGCTTCCTAAACGATTAGTCCAATTGAAAAACGAATGGCACCATGTATACTTGAAATTTCCCGTAAAAAACGTTCATATGAATTTTCTTCGTATCTCTAATAGTTTTGGGGGAAAATGTGTTTTGCTCTGTTTTAGGGTATGCTTTATCCTTTTACTCTTTGTCTTGGTTTCTTTCACTGAAAAATTGTCCGACTCGTTGGCTGAATGGTCAGCGTACTGGCCTTCGGTTCAGAGGGTCCCGGGTTCGATTCCCGGCCGGGTCGGGGATTTTAACTTTCATTGGTCAATTCCAGTGGCCCGGTGGCTGTGTATTTGTGCTGTCCCCAACATCCCTGCAACTCACACACTACACATAACACTACCCTCCACCACAATTACACGCAGTTAACTCACATGGCGGATGCCGCCCACCCTCATCGGAGGGTCTGCCTTACAAGGGCTGCACTCGGATAGAAATAGCCACACGAAATTATTATTACTATTACTGAAAAATTACTTGAAAGACCGTGCCTAAATTTGGCAAGCATTCAACTGTAACTTTTGGTCAAATTATAGGCTACTTGCTACTACAGCGTATCTTACGGGGGCCGTGCAGGAAAATAGAATGTGAAACATGTTATAGGACAATGTCCGCCTGGGGCCCTCAAAAGTGAATAACCTGTCTAAACAGTTAGTCCTACTAAATAATGGTAATGGAGTAAGCGAGCGTACTCAAAATTCGATTTGACAGAAAAGTATTTGCAAGCATTTTCTCCATAAAACTGTATTCTGTGTTTTACTATCACACTGTCTCTTAAGTGAGCCATGTAGCAAAAGAAAGTATGAAGCACGTCAGAGGAAAACGTATGCCTGGAACCCTTAAAAGTGAAAAATTGCCTGAACCGTTAGTCCTATTAAACATTGCAGCAAAGCAGGTGTACCTTAAATTCAATTTGCCATAAGAAAGTTTGTGAATTTTCTAATGGATTCTAATGATCAACATCTATCTATCTGTCTATCTATTTAGCTATCTATACTAATATGTAAAGAGAGACGGTGAGTTTGTTTGTATTGAACGGGTGATCTCAGAAACCACTGGACCGATCATGAACTCTCTTTCACAATTTTGAAAATAATGGCATTCTGGGAAACTTAGACTGTGTATCATCCCGGAATATCGAAAGGTTCCCGCGAAAACCGTGATTCAAGAGATAAATCTCAACGATAATAAATCTGCAAATTTGTGAGTTTGCCCGTCTGTCTTTTCCTGTAAAATTACTTGTATGATGGAGCTCAAATCTGGCAGACATAAAGCTGATAGCTTTGGTAAACACGTAGATTACTTACCATGTGATATTAATCATTCTGAATAATAGTAATAATAATAATAAGAAGAAGAAGAATTGCCCCTACTTGAAGAACAGGGCTCCATGTAGTAATTCCTTCATAGTCTGCGTTGCATGCTAAATTATTTATTCAAATCAGTGTATAATACCAACCTTTGCTTCTTTCCAACTAGTCCGGAATTATTCCTAGTGATTTTTTTATTTTTTATTTTTTGCTATTTGCTTTACATCGCACTGACACAGATATGTCTTATGGCGACTATGGGACAGGAAAGACCTAGGAATGGGAATGAAGCGGTCGAATCCAATATCTCCCGATTACTGAATACTGGCCGCACTTAAGCGACTGCAGCGATCGAGCTCGGTAAAATGCAATATGAAGTGGTTATAGTGTTAGAGTTGCTAATCAATAGTAACAAAGGAGAAATTACTGTAACCAGGCGGAGCCAAAATTTAATGGTAGTATACTTTCCCCTCATGCAAAGGTGTACGTAGTCAATCACGTGTAATTTACCACAATTATGTCCGCCTCCTTAGCGTAACGGTTAGCACTGCTACCTGCCGTCCTTGGAGGCCCGGGTACGATTCCAGGTACTGCCAGAAATCTAATATTGGCAGGAGGGTTAAAATAGTGCATGCAGCTCACCTCCATTGGGAGTGTGACTGAGAAGCGCGGCACCACTTCGGGACGAGGTCACGAGTTTACTAATCACTATTATCCAGGATGGAGATAACGATTACGAAGTGTTTAGTGCTGGACAGATCTTCTCATTTCTCTGTGGTATTCTGGAGGACAATTCTCTTTCGTCCCTTACCTGTATATTCCTCTCTTTCGTCCTATAGTGTCACTACGTAATGTTCTCACCTTTGGGGATACTGTATAAAGGTATCCTTGTTTGTTTTTAATACTATAGTCCAAAAGTTTCTCTTATTGTTTTCATCTTGGCAAGAACTAGTCCGGAATTATTCCTAGTGATATCCTGTCTCAAAAAGAAAAATGAAGTGGTGATAGTATTAGAGTTGTATCTTAAGTACCTGCCGTTTCAGACCCAGTAGCAGCGTATCAATAAATATCTGAGCATAGTCACCTCTTCAACTATTTTGGCATACCTATTTTCGGAACATTTCTCTGTCCTCTCTAGAAGTTCTCTATCTAGGTGCCTTTTCTTTTAAACATCGGCATCATAACCCGTTACGCAAAGTTAGGTCGGAGTTTTTTATAAATATTTTCATTAACAATGTTATTAAAATGGCATTTTCTATCCTTACCGACACTAAAACTTCAAGGTATAAAACCTTCCTTACTTGAGTCAAAGAAAAGGCATCCATTTTTAATGTCCCTTAAAATGAATAGTCAATTAATCAAACATTTATTCCAAAATGTAAATATTCGTTATGTTATCCCCAATTGCTGGAACCGGGCTGAGTAGTTCCGACGGTAGAGCGCTGACTCTCTGAACTCAGTTCGTGGGTTCAGGCCTTGCCTGAAAATTATGTCCAGAGACAAGACTGAAACTAGCCAACAACAGAATAATTTAAGTATTACAATATTCGAATTCACGATTAATGCCAGAGAGACCATGACACATTTTCTAAGAACTTCTGCAAACATTTTTGATTGTCGAAGGACTTCAATTTGGGCATAACAACAACTGAACTAAGAGACTCCATCGAAATATTGAGATTTCATTCCTGTGTTCTGTTATTAAACTGAGGACATTTTGATATTAGAAGTCCTGTTTTAGGTAGACTAAATAGGCGCTAAAATGGGCATTTTGAAAATTTGTATGAACTTGTATAAACTATTTTAAATTTAATACATCTACTGAACAATGTGTAAAAAGGGTTTTGCTGTATTTTAAAGAACCAATTTCAAGCTGATTTCTATTCCGTGAACGGTACTGAAACAACGTACACTCCAGCTGCGTTGTAATTCATTACCCTATATTTTTTAAGGTTCTCTGGTGTGAAGTTATGCCTGGTTTCATTCATGACATTTTTACATCAAAACGAATATCCTTCTAACCTCGGATGATACTTAAACAAGTCCTTTTCAGCTGATAACAGCTCTAATGGCATGGCTGTAGAAGCTCTATGGAAGACAACATTTGTTTTATTTTTACCAACCTGGATTCCCATGTGCCGGCCCCGTGGTGTAGTGGTAGCGTGCCTGCCTCTCTCCTGGAGGCCCCGGGTTCGATTCCCGGCCAGGTCAGGGATTTTTCTCTCGCCCTGAGGGCTGGTTCGAGGTCTACTCAGCCTGCGTGATTAGAACTGGGGAGCTATCTGACGGTGAGGTGGCGGCCCCGATCTCGAAAGCCCAGAATAACGGCCGAGAGGATGCGTCGTGCTGACCATACGATCCCTTGTAATCTGCAGGCCTTCGGGCTGAGCAGCGGTCGCTGGGCCTGCCAAGGCCCTTTCAAGGGCGTTAAGTGCCGTGGAGGTGGGGGGGGGGTGAAATTCCCGTGTAGGATCATTTTAAATTTGGTCCTGGAGGCTCTGTCCATATCTCCAGGAATGTCATTGTGGCAGTCAGCTGTCTGTTCCGACGATCTTAAGTGGCCTGCTACTCTGTCTCGACCACGAGTACATACCCAGAGGCATAAAATAAAATGACAAACAAAAAAAAGTTACGCTTTAAGTGCTCAAATAGGCATTTGTCGCAATGTAGAGGCTAGCTGTCAAAGTAAACATTTATTAGGCACTAGGAAATGCCTTTCATTCGTCATCATCTGACCCAAAATTAATTATTCACATTACTCTCCATGTTTGGATTAAATAAGCATTACAAGAAATATCACCAGCTTATAACGTCACTCACTGTCGTAATTATCGAAAATTGCCCGAGATTCAGTGTCAACTTCTGACTGCTGAGTTTATTGTAATAATTTCTTTTCAGGTACTCTTTGTCTCCATGGCAGCCTGCATTTAATGGAGGCAGAATTTATTTTATTATATTTTGTATTATTATTATTATCATTATCATTATTTAACGTATTTTATATGGGTCCCCTAAGAGGTGGTAACCATGTATAGTCATTAAACTCGACCGTGTGGGTTATTCCTGTGAGATTTTATGAACTTATGTTGATAATATGATTAATTGTCTGTTTTCGATTTGTGCAGGTAGCGATGGAACTGCGACTGCTGATACTGGTAGGGCTGCTGACCCTGATAACGGGACGCGCCGTTCACTTCGACAAGGATTCCGTATTTTTTCCCGACCAAGTGGAATACTTGCGTCAAGCCATCGGCAAGTGCTTCGAAGACTACCTGATCTACTGGCCACAGGATGGCCGTTGCTACGAGTCCGACACGCAGGGTCCTTGCACTATTGAGTACATGATCGTGTACGACAGGGAGCATCATCGGCCTCGTTGCGTCCGCAACCCTCGAATACACTTTGGATAGAGGACAAGATCCCATATTCTAAAGAGATCCACAAGAATTCCTAACAAATAAAAGACTGTGATAAAGCAACTCATCAGGTACGGTAAAAATGACCTGTATCTAAGCAATGTTTTAGGAGCGAAAATGGCAAAGTTTACTTTCTAAATACCTACTGCAAATGGCACCGTTCACACCTTTCTTTACGTTGTTATTAGATTATGGTTATTAGATGCCTCTGTGGATCAGTTGGTAGAGTGTCGGCCTCCGGATCCCAAGATAACGGGTTCAAACCCGGCAGAGGTTGTCGGATTTTTGAAGAGCGGAGGAAAAGTTCATTAGACACTCCATGTCGTACGATGTCGGCATGTAAAAGATCTCTGGTTACACATTAGGTGTTTACCGGAAAAAATTCATTAGATCTCAGCCATAGACGCCCAAAAGAGTTTCGGTTTTCTCGGTCTGACATCTAGTGGGCCTAGAGTAAAACGGAACGTCGAAATTGACGAGTAGACAGCCCGATGGCGTCAAATTGAAATGTCTACAAACAGTACCTGAGGCCATACGATTATTTTTATTAGATGACAAGTTTAATCCAGTGTTATAATTCTATGGAGCTCGTGTATAAAGGAATATAGTTCCAAATGCCAATTACTTCAGATAATACTAAACACTGAGTATTTATGAATATAGTTATGCAGTACTTTTCTTGAAAGTTGTCCATTGCGTAGTAATAATAACGACATAGAAATGAATATCTCTGGCTTCACTACAGAATTCAAGTAACCGTGCTGGAATGCTTTCTACCATGAAGATCGCAATAGGCACTAACCGACTTCCACAACAGAACATTTTGATGTAAAAGTTTTGTTATCGATAACGTTCTTTACTGAAACAGAACACTTGTTAACTACCTTTCAAATACAGATCATGAACATACAGAGATGGATATTCTTCACCTCTGCACGGAAGAGCTAACTCTCAGCATCTGGCTACGGTACGAAATACATGTATACAATATAGCCCTCGCTCAGGAAACTTAATGTATAATGATCAAGCACAGAACCAGAATACATGGCTTACAATCCTATAATACTCGTACATAACTCTTCTGTCAACAACGATGACAATGGATTGTCTTACACTAAAAGAAGCCAAGTGACCTTAGCATGATTTCGAGAAAAATTAAGAGAATTTGGCAAATTACTACAATTTATTTACTTAGAATATGAATTAATTACATGGCTGTAGTTGTAGAGAAAGGAATTACTTACAGTTTACACACAACAGAACCAGTAGAGCACTCTGCAAACAAGAAAAACAATTGTTTTATGATCAGTGATCTACTTTGTTACTGCACACGTAAATTATTATAAACGGTAATATAAATTGTACAACATTTCGGAGTAGATGAAATGTCCATATGTACTGTTATTTTAAAAGTTCTACGTAGGTATATTTGGATTGTACTACTATCAATGTAATGAATAATGCATGTGATTACTTACCAAACTAAGCAAAAATGAAACAATGGATAACATTACTGAATGATGTTTTGAAATGTCACTGAACATTGTGAACTTACTGGACCTTACGCTACTTTACAGTGGAGTGGTCGTCATGTTCCCCTGTAGTTCACATCCTTCTGGTGTTACCTTCAGTTCCTTATAAAATGTTAGTCGATTTTTGAAATCCTTCAGTTTTTCTGGATTAATATGCGCTCTAAAGGATACAACGTACCATGTTTCTTATTCCAAAGTAAACTATCTAATGAATGCCACAACAAAACATCTCTTTAACAGAAATTAAGGGTACAAATAACGCATGATTCTCTCTGGTGTAAGAAGGTGCCTGCTTTAATCTTCTGTTCGGTGCTATTAACTCCGCCTTTTAAGAGAAGTACGACTGGGTTCAGTTTAGCATAACACCATCCAATTATATCTCATGGTATATATTTTGGTATTCAATAGCCATCTTCAAAGCATAAAACACAGTAAAATATATACCTAATTGAAGTCAAGTGAAATCAGAATATATTCAATTTAACTTACTGCATATAAGAATTTTCTTAATTAATATTCTCTTTAAAATTTAAAGCTCAAGTTAAAAGTGGAAGCCGCGAGAACGCACACAAGGAAAGCAAATTCGGATTGTCAGTTATATCTGTGAACATTAGAACAACCTTGAGATTCACAGGATTTTTGCTTGTGGTTTCAGGGTGCCGATGACCTTCCCGACGGCACACAATGTTTTGGACATGGAGATATGTTACAGACAGTAAACTCAAAGTTAGCATGCATTTTCCTTCCACTTAAATATACTGCATCGTACCAGAAGAGAGACAACAATAATACAATATTCTTGTTAATACACTGGAATACCTATGATGGACACACTGAAATCTTGAAAATGCAAATGTTCGTCGGACACATACTGCTTCTTTATTGCCTGTATTTCATGATTTTAACTGTGTAATATACTATAATTTTAATGTACCTTTAGCTGCTGCCGGACTACTTCCTATAAGGGACACGTGTATCACTCTTCTCCGGAGTTTTGCCTCAATCCACCTACATGAGGTTTCATCCAGTCCACTTTTTCTGACCGCAGTTGGTATAGAATGAAGGATATAAAGTAGAATGCACCTTCTATATCCAGGAATGCTCCCAACATCAACTCCTTAAATTGCAGAGCTTTCTCCAGTGTCTGTACAACTGTAGACATTTCCACTCTATAGGCATGCTGCTTCTGATGTACTGGTCTGTTAGCCAGAACGTCACCCCCATGACCTTCATTTGCAAACTCATTGCTAAGAACATTTCAGCCCGTCGAGCGGTACCGGTCTTGAGCACTATGTCTTAATGAATTTATCCCATGACTGTGATGTTGCTGATAAATGCTTAGAGTGAGAAATTTTTTATTCAATCCGTGGCGAGAGTGTGGCCGGATGCTAGGCGCTGAGTAGTTACATGTGTCATGTTTAGTTAGGCGCTCCATGAGTACTTGCCGCCTTTTGTGTTTGAGACCGTGAGTCTCATAGGAACCAAAAGTGTTAATCAGGGGGTTATAACACAGTGGGGCCCTGTTATAAACTGTTTTGGTGGGAGTGACAATTCTCTCTCTGTCGGTGTCAATTTGACACAAGTTATTGAGGTGGGTGATACGTTTGTACCGAACGTAACCCATTATAAGCCTCAGGGTCCAGTTTTGAACGGATTGCAGCTTACGCAGATGGCAATTCTTGGCAACGCCCCATATAATACAGGCATATTCGGGAAGCGGCCTAATCATCGTTGTGTTCAGCAGGAGCCTGTTTTCTATGGTGAGGCTGTTATCAGCGTAAACAATCGGGAATAATTTAGATAGGTATCCTTGCGTGGGTGTTGCCTGAAATATGAATTATGTGCTAGTGATAGGTCAGTCCTCGGCCCAGGTTGACACCCAGGTACTGTTAGACCATCTGATTACGTACGCGAAAAAGTTCAGAACGCCTAACTGTCTAGCCTAGCAATTGCCGACATGAGTTTCCATTCGCCAATTCTCAAACCAGAGTTTGAGAGTCGTCAGTGCAGTCTGGAGGTTTTGCTCGATTGTGGGCCCCTGCTATGAGACCTCGGGCAGAGTGTTAGCATGTAAGTATAACTTTGCGCACGGAGGTTTTGACATGTTGGAAGTGAAAATTTTGAAGAGCGTGGGTGATATGACTCCACCTTGCGGTACATCGGCTGTGATGGGGTGGAGCGTTGACAGCTCCTTATTTCCTGATCGTCCCTAATATGCCGATCAACTTCAGGAGAGGCTTAAAACACCAAGAAGAGTTTTATGTTTAACTGAAAACCGTAAATCAAGCTCTAACTAGTCAGCACGGTAAAGTATAAACAACTCATGTCCAATATTAGGCTATAGTAAGATGAGTACAATCAATCAATCAATCAATCAATCAATCAATCAATCAATCAATCAATCAATCAATCAATCAATCAATCAATCAATCAATCAATCAATCAATAACGTATTAGAACAGGGTTGACGTAAATATGATTATGCATTTTAAAAACGTAATTAAGGCTCGTCGCTCGGGTAACTACTGGTCAGAGGTGCTTAGCGAAACGCGAGGTCAACACTTGACACGACATTGTTTCCAGTTACTCGTACGTGGGAACAATCTTCACTGTCCTCCTTTGGTGACTATTGCTCTCTTTTGACCCCAGGAATATCAGTTTATTTCCACATTTATTGCAGCGTTTACTTCTTGAACATACCTATTTGTAGATATCCTTTCCTTCTCCTTATATCATGGGAGGTTCAAATACCAGCTTGTCCTTAGCGTGGCTAAAGGAGCGGTATCTGTAACACGTGTCGTTATGATGCACAAATAAAACGTCTAAATTTGCCCGTACTAATGACAATGAAATTTACCTGCTCAGTGTAACGTTTAGCGCTATTGTAGATCGTTCTCAGAGGTCCGAGTTCTTTTCCTGTTACTGGCTAAATTTCAGGACTCACAGGAGGGATTTTACATGGTTAAAGAAGTACAAGCAGTTCACCTTCATTCGGGGTATAAGGAATATAAGAACACGAGCTTTCCCTGATTCATTGGCTGACTGGTCAGCGTCTTGGACTTCAGTCCTCAGGAGCCCAGATTTGATTCCCGGCCGTTTTATTAACCCACCATTTCCCTTATTTAGCAGACAACGTTCAAACTCGTCGAAGGTTTGCCTCATAAGAGAGGCGCCAGGCTAGCAATAGTCATATATTATTATTTTTATGACTAGAAAGTTCAGGAAAAAATGATATTGCAGGATCCCTGAGCTAAACGTATGTTACAGGTGGTGCTACATTAATTTTCTATCTCCTTCCGCCGGGCAGAATGGCTCAGATGGTTGATGCGCTGGCAGGTTCGATGCTCGCTCAGTCCTATGGTATTTGAAGATGTTCAAATACATCAGCCTCGAATCGGTAAATTTACTAGCAAGTAAAAGAACTCCTGTGGGAATAAATTCCGGCGTCTTCTAAAACCGTAAAAGGTAGTTAGTGGGACGTAATGCCAAAAACATTATTATCTCCTTCCGTTCACCTTACTCTGCTTCGAAGATCTGATATCCTCCTTCCAGTTGTTATCGGTACTCCGTCTCATATCTTTTCATTAGAAGTTGACCATATAAAATTATCCTGTCAGGCTGAGTGGTTCAGAGAGAAGAGCCACTGTCTCAAGTTGGCAGGTTCCGTCCCTGCTCAGTCGGTGGTATTTGAGGGTCTTCAAATACGCCAACGTCATGTTCGGAGATTTACTGGCATGACACTTGGTGGGACAACATTCAGGCTCCTGGGCGTCTCCAAAAACCTTAAAAATAGTTAGTGGGAAGTTAAGTCAATACAATTATTACTTATTTGCCACCGACGACATTGTATACTCTGTAGAAGTATATGTTGTAATGTGTAATAACACTGTGCCCCTCGAAATGTGCTATAAATACAATTTTTTAACACTGATATAATTTTAAAACCCTTGTGCTTGTGGATTTTTTAAGCCCTTGACCTGCCAAGACAAATTCTGCCCAGCCAGATGGCCTGAAGACATTGGAGTGTCACGTGGTCAGTTCAACGACATCCTCAGGCGTATAGGCTGGATTCCGTAACCAGGTCCGCTACCTGTTGTGTCAGGCAGTTGGTCTCGCAAGACTGAGTGAACCATGGTAAAATCCCCAGTCCATAATTGGCCGGGAAACCAACCCGGGTTGTCCGGGTAAGGGGCAGGCTCGCTGACCTCACATCACGGGCTGTCTATACACTATTAACATTTCAGTGCTTGTTTTGTACATATCATCTGTTTCGCTTGGAGAAGAGAAAAGGAGAGATCGATAACAAGCTAGCAAGCAAGCTTGTAATTGTCCATGATTTAAAATCTCGATCACGACATTGGGACCTCCAGTTTTGCGTGGGATCCAAACCATACAGATATGACTTTTCGTTCACAAATCCTACTTGCATAACCGGGATACGATCCGCAGCTGCCTTGCTGAGAAGCCAGTGACTATACCATTCGACTCTCACCTCCTACCTTCTCCCCCACCGGAGGGTAAGTGGCCCGTCGAAGTCGTTCTTTCGGCCTCACTTTGACAAAATAGGCTACCGATATTTTCAATACATATTGCTCCCGCACTTTACAGTAAAGTCACTAAACATAATTTTATAGAGCAGTGTAGCATGCAAAGAACTCGAAACAATGCGCGTGAAGTTGTCCTTGACTGAGAAAAGGTTAAGAAAAATGAAAGTAAGAACATAATACGGATCCTGGGTTTCCCATGTCAGTCATGTTTATAAGGAAGGTTGGTTATTCTCACACATCACGAGCCGGTTATTTCATGAGTAATTATGACGAACTTTTGTTCTTTTTTGTTTTGTTGTTTGTTTTGAAGCATCTACTTTATTGCGGCATCGCAATATTTTAACTCATGCTTTTCTTTGTAATGCCGGCCCCATAGTGTAGGGGTAGCGTGTTTGCCTCTTACCCAGAGGCCCCGGGTTCGATTCCCGGCCAGGTCAGGGACTTTTACCTGGACCTGAGGACTGGTTCGAGGTCCACTCAGCCTACGTGATTAGAATTGAGGAGCTATTAACAGTGAGATAGCGGCCCCGGTCTAGAAAGCCAAGAATAACGGCGTAGAGGATCCGTCGTGCTGACTACACGACACCTCGTAATCTGCAGGCCTTCGGGATGAGCAGCGGTCGCTTGGTAGGCCAAGGCCCTTCAAGGGCTGTAGTGCCTTCGGGTTTTTTCTTTATAATACCCACAGTCAGTCGCCCTGTATTCAATTACAGCTCTATTATGGAGGTTGTAAATCCCAGTACGAAGGGTGAATCACCAGTCACGTGGAGCGGGGATATTGTGTGTTAACCCAAAGGCACCGTGTTTGATATTCGGCTAGTGCGAAGGATTTTAATCCTGGATGGAATGCTGTAACGTGGATTCACTGATACTCGTGAGGTCAACTGAGGAGCTGCCTGATATGCGTGACAGCCGACACGGTCAAGTTACTAGCGAATGCGGCTGAGAAAGACATTACACTGACCACGCGACGCTCCAGCATATACTGACCATCTGGCTGAGAAACAGTCGTCTTGGCAAGCCAAGGCCCTCAGTGTAATTCAGAAGAAAAACGAGTTCGAATCCCACTCTCACCTTTCCCAGAAGTACTGTAGTTGCCCATCGCTTTTCGTATATAGAGGTTTACTAGAGAACGATTCATAAGATTGTACAACACAAAATGTAATGTATGCAATATATTATGGAGTAGAACTACGAACGCAGTTTCCTTTGGATTCAATGAAGGCAAAATACAGTATAAAGTCATGGACAA
Source organism: Anabrus simplex (assembly GCF_040414725.1). NCBI lineage: Eukaryota > Metazoa > Arthropoda > Insecta > Orthoptera > Tettigoniidae > Anabrus > Anabrus simplex. The sequence continues at coordinate 1,403,665,356 of NC_090265.1, forward strand.
TAGAATCATTAATGTGATTCATTTCTGTTACTGTATCTAGTGACCTTTCGGTTAAATGATATCACAGATAAAGATGGTTCAGTGCGAACTTATGTATCTTTATTTTGTGCAAAGATATAGTAACACGATTGTTGAGAAAGAAAGGTTTCCAAGCCAGGCTAAGTGACTCAGACGTCTGAGCGCAGTTGGCAGACTCGATTCCGACTCTGTCCAGCGGTGGTGCTCAGCCCTTGGTCGGTAGTTTTGCCAAACTAAATACCAGCACGCTGGCATCTCCGAAAACCGTAAGATTAGTTCGTAGGACGTAAAACCAATAACTAAAAATCCACAGGCAAGATGTTGAAAACATTCTAGGGATATGAGCAACGAATTTTAGGTGAATAAATTATAATAACGTTTGAGAATGTATTCTTTATTTATTCCTAAAAATTACAATCCTTTTCATAATAATAGTTATCCGGTCGATTAAATTGACAGTTTGACTTTTCTACCACTACGAGCGCTAATGTGAGTCAATACATTGTTTCACTTAAGCACCACTACGAGCGCTAATGTGAGTCAATACATTGTTTCACTTAAGCACCACTACGAGCGCTAATGTGAGTCAATACATTGTTTCACTTAAGCACCACTACGAGCGCTAATGAGAGTCAATGCACAGTTTCACTTAAGCCGTTATAACTACATTCGGTGTGGGCATTTTTCAAAAAAACACTTGAGGGTATTGAACAAAGAAACACATTACAGAAATAATTATGCAAATAAGTTAATTTGGCTAGGATTTGGATCAAAATAGTGTAGAAACAAGCGATTTTAGGATGTTTTTCCGGGAATTGCACTTAGGCCGGAAGTGATTTTCGAATTTTTTTTTATTTGACGGAGACACCCAGGGCCCTTTAGCCCTTCAACTTTCGGCACAATTGAGGAAATTGCTTAATTTTACGTTTTTCGTAGCATGGGGACCCCTTCTTTGTCTGTTAAGAACTATTTTCGACATTAACATGCTAAATAGAAGTTACATAAAATGCTATACTGAACTCTCAGTTGATTCATGTCTCGACGTTATTCTACTATAAGTTGTCATCTTGCTGTCACAGCCGTCATCCGGTATCGCAGCATTCCCACCCTTTGCTTGATACGTGTAGGCTGCCAAAAAATCCTTGGCAGTAGATCTTCGATGTTTGGAGACAAACCATTACTCCCTTAAGTGTCTGTGTTCCTACTGCAGTTTATTGACATCAGGAACTCTTCAATCTTTACCGTCTATCTATTGTGTGGTGTACCTGAATTTAACACATATCATGTAAAAATATATTATTCTCTAAAACTGTTTTAAATAATGACGTATATGTTCTTTGAAATAATAGTAATTATTATGAATTAATACAATAATGTTGATTAATAATTAAAACTAATTGTGAATGATCTGATAATAAATTGATAATTGATCAGTTTAAATGGGAGATCGAACCAAGCACTGTTGTAATGAAAATCTCTCGTCGGGAACTGAATTTGTCTTTCAATGAACTACATTGACACTGATTTTGATACAAAATACTTAGTTACTTATAGACTAAAATTTGCGAGTTATTTCCGAGTTATTTGCTCGCTACTGCATTATTTGACAGACCGCGTCCTATCATTTGTCTTGTCGATAAATTCACGTTCAAACACAGAACATAGGCACCCTCAGTCTACTAATGACGAAAACTAACTAAAACCAAAACAACATTAGGGACGTGATAGTTGAGGAACTATATCAACAGCAATGAAATACTACAAATTTGCTCTTTTAAATAACATTAAAAACTAACAATTAATAATTAACTGTTTATTTATTAGGAGAGACAAATGTTCATACGAAGCGACTAAATCTTTTACGTTGTATCGTGCTGTGTTTTCAAGAGTAAATGTGACAGCGATCTGAGTGACTCAAACAGTAGAGCACTAAATTCCTGAACCTAAGTTGGCGTACCGCTATTCGATACCGGCTCAGGCAGGTGGTATTTGAAGGTGCTCACTTACGCCAGCATCTTGTCGTTGGATCTACTGCACGTAAAAGAACTCCTACGGAATAACACGTTGTCATCACAGCGTCTCTGAAAACCATAAAAGTAGTTAGTGGAACGCGGAATCAATAATATCATTATCTTCAATAAATTAAACACTAACAATACAGTGTTACATAGATTCAAAAATAATATTTTCGTTTCAAGACAGTCATGTTGACGATGAATTGAAGAACTTTGCTAGTCATCTAAGCATAAACTCCTTCCCTGAAGGAAAAGGAGTCATTTGCATAAACCGTATTTATGATACGAAGTTTTAATATTTCGGGAGGCGGTAGTATTTGGACGATTTAGAGTACAAAAGGTTTAAAATATGTGTCCAATTTGTAATGTACATGGTATTGCAAGTGTTTCTATGGTTCTCATAACAATTACCTTATATAAATTATTACAGACAGAAAAGTCCTACATAATCTGAAATACTTCAAATCAAATGAGTTATTGATGGAGAAACCTTACCTAATGGAACTCAAATGAATTATTGATGGAAAAACCTTACGTAATGTACAACAGTTGAACATAAATGGCTAATTGATGCATTTATTGATGCAAAAACCTTGGTCCTTTGGAACAGTTCACAGTACATGTTTACAGACCTCACTACCGACTTCAATGCACTTCTCAGCTCTCTTGCCAATAGTACACAAGTATCTCGCCGGAGATCATATTGACGTTCCTTTTAGAGTCTCTCACAAACCAAATACTTGGTTCCAATTCCCCTCTTGGGTTTATGTTTCCTTTGCACACTTCATTTTCATCCATCCCCTAAGCCAATAATAATACAAATTTATTCCAAAGAATATAGATTTGTGTAACAATGTGTCATTTATGTGTAAACGCTGAGATTAATTTTGTGAAGCAGATAATACATTTTCAGCATAGAGTCAGTCCCATATTTTAGCTGTGGCTTGCCTTCCTCTTACCCGCAGGCTGAGGGTTCGGTTCTACGCTATGGAAAATGTCTTTAATTCTGGAGTGGAACGGGATTCACTCAGTCGCGTGAGCCCTTCTGTTTGATATGAGAGGCAGCAGACTCAATCGCGGAAGCCAAGCAATACCGGCTGCATGTCACACTGACCATGTGACATTCCAGTATATGCAGACCATCTGCCTGAGCAGCAGTTGTCTTGGCAGGCCAAAGGCCTTAATGGCCTATATGCACTTTGATTGTATTCGTTCCTTTAACAATGTGAGTAATACTCGCAGATATTTTTGCTAGTAAGTTCAGTGACATCAACATATTGAAATGTAAGCGGACAATTTCCGGGTATGTACTTTATTCTTTGTTTTCCTTTCGGACCCTCATCGTTCCTAAAATCATGTTGTTCCGATACCTGTACAGAGCTTATAGATAACCGTAGGCCTTGTGAAAGATAATGGCTTGTCCCCGCATTATTTTCTCGCTAACATTGTCGTTGTCATGACTCTTATCATCAGTAAAGAACTGAACAGTAGGTGATCACTGTTGTGAACCGTAATTAATCATTCAATTTGACTTTTACTTTTAACTTCAATTTTCACATTACTTGTACTTCATAGAACTTGATCGAGTTATTAAGAAGGGCCGGATTTATACTTTTATCATTTCCTATTTATATCGTGTACAGTTTGCCTATATTTCTCATGCATTGAGGCATTGTTATGAAGCCCACTCATGTGTCACAACTCGATCCAAGGCGAGTGACAATTCCTCTCTTGTGTTGATCTTTCCTCTGCACACTTCGCATTTAATCCATCCCCAAAGCCAATAATCATCGAAAATTGTTCCAAGGAATGTAGATTTGTGTATCAATGTGGCATTTATATGTAAACACCGAGGAAGATCTTGTGAAGCAGACAATTTTTCAGCACAGAGCCAGTTCCATTTTTTTTTTTTGCTAGTGGCTTTACGTCGCACCGACACAGATAGGTCTTATGGCGACGATGGGATAGGAAAGGCCTAGGATTTGGAAGGAAGCGGCCGTAGCCTTAATTAAGGTACAGCCCCAGAATTTGACCGGTGTGTAAATGGGAAACCACGGAAAACCACCTTCAGGGCTGCCGAAAGTGGGATTCGAACCCACTATCTCCCGGATGCAAGCTCACAGCCGTGCGCCTCTAATCGCACGGCTAACTCGCCCGGTCAGTTCCATATTATAACTGCGGCTTGCCTTCCTCTTACCCGTAGACAGCTAAAATCGGCTGGTAAAGACCAGGTCACTTAATAGGTTTTCGGTTCCTCTGTCATCAGATACAGTAAAATCGAACGTCAGAATTGACACGCAGGCAACATGAATGGCGTGAAATGAAACTACCTACACAACGTACCCGAGGCCATACGATTATGATTTGTAACGTGACGTAAAAAGAGAAGGGTGCACAATATCGTGCGATGTGTGTTCTGGTATCAAGGAATCTTAAAGAGTCTCTCACAAACCAAATATGCTTGGTTCGCTCTCCCCAGCCAATGTAATACCTGGATGTAGATAACAATTGCGTTATCTTAGATTTAAAATGTTATTTAGTCTCTGTGATGCCATATTTAACTTGCTATCTTCTCAGTTAATTTATTATGTATCTCTAATTAGTTTATAACTATGAATATCTTCTGATTCTTTGTAGATCTCCTTCACAAGAAAGCTTTCTGGCAGCAAATCTTTTTATTGCTATGTGATGTATGATTATAAGATTTCGTGACAATAATTTAGGTAGTTAAATTTAGAACGTAAACTTATGTAACACCAAGTTATTTGTTTAAACATTTTAGATTTCTCTTTTTTCAATTACTCATCTTATTATCCTAAATAGAATCACTAGATCTTAAAGGAGATCTAGTAAACTTCTTTATTTATTTCAATTATTTCATTCTGAGAAATAATTACTGTTGTAATATATTTTCATCTTAATTTATTTTGCAATAATTTTCTAATGATATCATTTTTATTCATCTTATTCATATATTTATTTATTTATCTATTCAATATATAATTCATATTATTAAAGACAAATTTTAATATAGTCTTATTTTCTCTCCATGTATTTCAGTACGTAACTATGACACTTATTTTATGAAATACAACAAAAATGTATTACTTATATTCAATTAATATTAGCAAGATTAAATTGTGATTAGAATATAAAACACATATTTAATGTATTCTGTGTGAATTGCTATAATAAACCACAATTGAATGTCAAACCTGTGTATGATTGAGTACTATACTGCGAAGCGATAAATATTTCCTCTTGAAAATAAAAACCTACAACCTGTTTTCCCGTCATTGACCAGGTCACGGATGGAATGAATGAAGCCCCATCCTGCGGCGAGGATAGGAATTGTGTCGGCTGCCGAGGCCTGTCTCACTCCTCTGGGGCAATGATTAATGACTGAGAGATGAAATGAAATGGTATTGTAGAGTGTTGCTGGAATTAAAGACGAAGGGGAAAACCGGAGTACCCGGAGAAAAACCTGCCCCGCCTCCGCTTTGTCCAGCATAAATCTCACATGGAGTGACCGTGATTTGAACCACGGAACCCAGCGGTGAGAGGCCGACGCACTGCCGCCTAAGCCACAGAGGCTTCCACCAAACTAACTAACGAACCCTCGTGGACCGGTCGAAACTGCCAGGAACTTAATTTGGGCCTCCTAAACTAAAGAATAGCAGTAAAAAGGGCATGTACCCAACACAGAACGATTAGGATGATAAAATAAAGTTTATTGACATAACTTGGTAAATAGAATAAAAATTAAAACACACAAAAACAATTAGGGAAATACAAAGGAAAAAAGGATACTCACATTCACAATCTTTTAGGGTATTGTGAACACAGTCGGTCTTTTAAATCATAAATTTCAATGTTATGAATTTTAGTATACGCGTCTCAGGAGCGTAGCGAAAAGTGATTAGAACAAAACGTTAATGATACGTGAAAGAAACATCGTCTCACAGCAAAAGAATACTATCATAGCATAGGAATGGACAAGACTAGAAATCAATTCCTATTTGTAAAAAGATAGCAACAATCTCCAAGGAGACTGTAACCCCCCCAGAAAAAATGTCAGAAATGTAAAGCTGGCAGAAAAGGAATATACAAGGAACACAAAGAGATTAAGGGAGTTGTCATAGTTACGAAGGTAAATAGACATGTCTTAAATTAAATAAGCAGAACTGAGAGAAAAATCCCGAAAATGGGCAAATAAACAGGCAGATACAACCGAGAACAAGTGTAAGATAAATTAACAAATAATAGAAATAAAGCGACATCCGTAAGACACAAAAAATAACATGGATCCAGCAATCATACGATATCAACACACACACACACACTCGCAGAGACCAAAATAAGCAAGGTACAACAAATTATATAGTGCCAAGACACGTTACAACGAGACTTGTAACAGAATGACAAAAGTAATCATAGGCTCGTGAGCTTGATCCAAATGCATAGATCAGAATTCTGGGTTGCAGAAATATACGCAAGGCTCACCCAGTCGTCAACATAACCAAATCTCAGCACACACGCTACGTAATACATTCATATCGCCCGAAAAGACGAACATGAAATACACAGCATTAGCGCTAAACTATATAGACATAATATAAGTTCCAGCCAGGCGCAGAAACCGGAGAGAATGATGAAAGGTCTCTAACAAGATCACACACAAACACATCATCAACACGGATCACATGGACCAGTGTTATCTCCCGCCCCTACGTAGGGATAAATACACAACGAGCAGACGAGAAGAAGATGAAAGACATAAATGTTCTGCAGCAAATGAAATAAAATCAATCTACAAAACAAAAATCTATCAGCATATATGATCAGCATAACTATGGCAAGCCAAGAAAGGCAAAAGAGATAAATACCTGAAGTCTTAAGAAATAGAATCCGTAGATTCTATTTAATCATAAACATTGATTCAGAATGGAGAATCATAAAGGGCAAATAAGGAATCTTTTTAAAATATCAGTAAAAAATCTATTAAAATCATCTCATACCCCAACGCCTCCATCTTTTAAATCCAAGTCATTCTTGCCTCTCTCTTAGAGGGTAAAAAAAGGAAAGAATAGTAAGAAAGAAATGCTTCGTCAATCTTTCATAACAAGAGCTGCCATCTGTCAAATTGAGGTGAATTACATGTCAAGTTCCAGAATACTAAAGCAGTCAGATTAATCTATAGCATCGATCAAGAACACGATGTCAGAAGGTACAGCATAAGGGTAACTTGGTGTGGCACAGGCTTCAAAAATTTGCTCTTCATGAAGTGCATGTCATACGAGTCACATATTCCCCTGAGGAGATGATTTTATGAACCGTAGCAGCGTACATTGGTCGGATCGATCAATTTCGCGGCTAGCCGCTACGAATTCCTGTCTCATTTCACACTGCATTGGTTCATTAGACTGATTAAGTGATTTGATGTCAGTTAATAGTAGTAAATGGGTGATGAGTATCGATGTTTAAAAGTCAAAGAAACAATACGTGAATAAAATGTTCATGGAATCTTTAGTACCAGATTTTGAGACGCTAAATTCATTTACATGGGTTTTTTTAAACCTAGAGGTGGGGAGTGGGAAGGATGAGTCGACAATGAAGTGAGAAGGCAATGAAAGGACCGAGCGAGTTGCTTGGTACGAGTACCTGTGAGTGACCGTGATTACCATTATTATTGTCTTAAGAGAAAGTACAAAAATACAACTGTGTATCCATCCTCCATTAACACTAATCAGAAGGAAAATAGAGGAGACCGGACCCTTGGAAGACTGAAGATATCGGCAAAAGAAAGGGAAGGGCGTGAATATGACAGATGGCGTTGAATGACATTAGAAGACGAAAAAGTTTGAGTGGCGTCTTTAAAAGTAGGAAAGAGCACAATATGAAGATAAAGTTGGAATTCAAGAGGACAAATTGTGGCAAATATTCAATTATAGGAAGGGGAGTTAGGGATTGTAATAACTAACCAAGGAAGATGTTCAATAAATGTCCAGTTTCTTTGAAATCATTTAAGAAAAGTCTAGAAAAACAACAGATAGGGAATCTGTCACCAGGGCGACTGCCCTAAATGCAGATCAGTTTTGATTGATTGATTGATTGATTGATTGATTGATTGATTGATTGATTGATTGATTGATTGATTGATTGATTGATTGATTGATTGATTGATTGATTGATTGATTGATTGATTGATTGATTGATTGATTGATTGATTGATTGATTGATTGATTGATTGATTGATTGATTGATTGATTGATTGATTGATTGATTGATTGATTGATTGATTGAAAGACACCCAAGGCCGCGTAAGCCTAATACCGTCATGTTCGGGAAAGAATAAGGGAGGTTGGATAGAATAGATGAAGGCGAGGAACTTAACACAAGTAACGTCATACTCAACTACGGGAACACTTGATGAGACTCAGTTCTATAAAAGACTTTAAACAGTTCGACCTATTCAATACTTGAACGTAACGATTATATTAAAAGTTCATTTTACATTTCTAAGATATGTTTCGGCCCTTTTGTGGCCATATTAAGCTAAAATCGAAATTGTTTGGTCGCTTAGAAAAGTGATAGCCGATGTCGTGAACAAAATACACATTGTAACACACAGATTGAAACGCACCTAATTACAAATTAAAATAAAGTGCCACCAGATATTGCTTCATGTGTGTTGGCTTGAAAATGTTCTAATATAGTCTTTGGTGAAATAAATTTAAAACTGATGTGTTAACTGATGTTAACGACAAGTGTTGTGTTGAACGCCGGTCAAAAGGTGCTGGAAGAATTGCACTTATTTGAAATGCTGTCAGTCTTTTGTATGACGATGTAAGTTATTTAGGTTGTCAATAATGAATCTGCGGAAGTTTAAGTTATACTGGAAGAACTCATAAAATACCTTGGTAAAGAAGTTGACAAGATCTAAAAATAAAGAGAGAGAATACGTAAGATGAATGGTACGAATATTATTGCGATAGTTAATGCGAGTATAAAATACGGTGAATGATTGAATACAAACACTTCTTCTTTCAGTCTTCCAGCCCCTGATGTTGATTTTATGAGTTATTACTTGCCTTGAACGATTACTGATGAGGGGAAAATTAGAAAATTTAGAAAATAGCCCGAACAGTGGAAAGGTGAAGTAGAGGATTTTAACATTGATTCATATCTAGCTCTGTGGTTGAAGACTCAACCGACGCTCCTAAATTGAAAACTCCTGAGGTACAGTATTTTCCTTCTATTCTCCTCTCATAACTAGCAGGGGATAAGTTGATGTATTCTTTCTCCCTCCAATATAGGTGGTAACACAGTAAATATAACAAAGAGAATTAAATTTTCACTGCAATACTTGGCTAAGTCATTGATGATTTTGTCCTTGTATTTCTACTGTGCCCACTCTTCATCCGTTCTAGTGTTGGAGTTTATTTTAGACGTGGTGGTCTATTTTCTAATTCTACTGCTGACTTCCTCCTGGAAGATCTGGATTAGATTGAAGGGTGGGTACTAGGGTTGTACGAAAGCCAGTCCCACATTGTAAGGCTTTTGTGCTTAATATCGTCCTCCCGGTAGAACATGAAGTTGTGCTTAAAATAATTTCTCCAACCCCATGTAACTTTATACCATACCACTACATGTTTCATAGATTGCTCTAGATTTTTCTTCTGAAGTCCTTCATTAACATTTTGCTATACAGCTGCTCTCCCCTTGACGGAGAGGCATTCACCGTGCGAGGCAAGTCCCTAATACTATTTGAATTCATGCAAAGTGCCCATGTCAAGTTCTACATCTTTGGTCTCTCTCAAACCTCTGGAAAATTTTCTCGTTGATAGTCCTTCCTGATGTAAAGGGATTATGCACACGCGACATGATTCGAAGTGATATTCTTTACGTCCTGTGTGTTTCGCTTTCATGAGGCTGGGCTATGTGGTTACATTCACAGCATTAGTACTGTACATTGAAGACTTGTTGATACAGTGAAGTACATTATTTTACTACATTCCGCATCATCCTCTTTTTGGTATGTGTCCATATTCTTTACTTTTGGTACAGTATTTAATATCTCAAATATAACTATACTTTTTCGAAAAAGGACTCCTTCAGATCTCCACAGAACCCTATGATTCCCACCAGGCCGATTCCTTTGCGTGCATATTGTATACAAATCGGGCAAACCAGTCAATCAAACGTTTAAGGAATGGAACAGTCCAAATTATGGCGAGAACAATTAGGGCATCATTCGTTGTAAATAATTCGTTTAAGGAAAATTAATTCCCATCTTTATGTTATACTACCTATGATAGATATGCAAGGGAAGGCAAAGATAGTAATATAATTAATATTTTAGAACAGATGTTGACTTAAGTAATTATGAATAGATAAAAATGTCACTACAGGATATGATGGTGACAATATTGAATTAGGACACTCTAATGCTCAGTTCACCTGAAAAATATATAAATATTGAAAAACCAGCACGTGAGAAACTGACGTTTGAAAATTGCAAACATCACATAACATTATCTACCATGCACCGCTCAATTGAAATAGCATATCGAAACAGACTTTCAACGTATTAGGTCGTGTTACGTACATGTAGTAGAGCAACCGACGCTAAATCGGAAGGTTGTGGGTTCGGATCCCACTGGTGTCCGGCTGGCCATTTTTGTTCTGTACTTAACATCTCTTCAACACGTACTACATGTACGTAACATGACCTAATACGTTGAAAGTCTGTTTCGATTACAATGCGGTCGTGAAAATTCAATATTCATTGAAATGGCATATATTGAAAAAAAAAGCTGCGACTGATAACTGCCAAATTGAGGTCATAAACAAGTTACAGTCTATAGTACTGACACCTTCCACAGGTAGAATAACGAAAAAAACCAATGAAGTCATAAAACCACCTACCTTCATTTAAAAATCCATTGACGCTAGTTATTCAAAAGTTTTCTCTATAAAGCCAAGGTCTGTCCAAATAGAAAAAGCTGTTCTAAAGCGGTTAATATTGTATTGGAAATTATGCCCACAAATGAGGTTCGCTAGCATCACATTCCCGAAAGAAAGACACATAAACAATTGATTTATGTGAAAAATAAAATGTTGATCGAACAACTTTCACGCTGTCTTATCTTATATTATCTTCATTATAAAAAAATATTCGGTTGATCGGCCATTCAGAACTACATAGTATCTGGTTAGTATAAGGTGTGTACAATTTTTTCACAACATTGATGTAACAAATATCTGAAAGTCCTGTCGAGTATCGGTTAATCGGTTAATGGTTCTTCCTCATATAAGGGTTCTCGTGTTATACAGAAACTAGCTGTAAAGACGGGTTCATCAGAATAAAGGCATAGTTACACTAAGGAGAACATATACCTTTTTAAATTGTGTAGCCTACTGTGTAGCCTAAAGACAACATGGTTCTCACGCATTGTTACTTGCATTTCACTGCCTCAAGCAATGATTACCACTCCCCTCCTCCGAAAAAATGATACGTAGCTTTCTCGTTGCGGATATACTGAAATTTAGGCGCTTACCTGTGAGGCCAATTCTATATTTGAGATCTTTGGAGCACTCATTTAATCTAATGCTCCTTTGCAAACCACATTCGTTGTTCTGTTAGCGTAAGCATGCGGGAAAAGTGATTTACTGCTATTAACACGGGAGCATGTGACGTACAGCTGACCATTTGAGAAGCAACTTGACCTGAAGTCCAAGCCCTGCAACTTTCACTGTCTGACCCCTGTGACTTGTTGGTGGCCATCGTGAAGAATGGAGAAACTGCGAACTGCAAACTCTTGAACTGGAATGGGTAGTTCTTAGGTAATAGCGGAATTCCTTCGTGTGAACACAGACTCGACCACATGTCTGTGCAAGGCCGCTGGTTGCGATCTAGTGCCATTGCAGATTTTCAGAAGGGCAAGTTCCTATGAAGCATGATAGGTGCTCCTAATTTCAGAGCTAAACTATACAGCGGCAGTCCAGGGACTGTGACAAAATTGAGGAATTTAACAGCATAGTGCATCACATCATCCTGATTGATAGCTCGTTTTAGCGACGTAAGCACCACCTTCAGCGCTTGAAGTCTATTCATAATGGACTCATTGACGGCTGTGGCTGGCTTCGTCTCATCTATTTGCTATTTCTCAAACGTGTTCTATAGGTTTAGCCGCAGATTTTCATGTAGTGTTAAATTATGTCTGAAGTTCAGCTCCTTAGCTGAATGGTCAGAGCCGTGGTCTTCGGTCCATAAGGACCTGGCTGTACTTTGCGAAAGAGTCGGAGATTTCAGCCGCGTCTGGTTAATGGCTCCAGGACTGAGTGTTTTTGTCTTAATATTTATCTCATCATGTACACACTACCAACCATCTGAAAAACACCCAATATTTAATACATCCCTCCACACAGAGTTAGTGTCAGGGAACGCATCTGGCCATCAAACGAGGCCAAGTCCACATTCGTGGTAAATTTCATACCCGGGACCCTATCAGGGTGTCGAAGATGTGGCGGAAGAATAAGAAGACGAAAAAGAAAAAAAATCAATTATCAGATGACAAAGGCATCTTCAAGAACAGAGTTCATGATTACAATATTCCTATCATGGAAACCAACGTAAGCTAAAACCTGTGATTAGTAGTGGATCGTAGTGATGATGATGATGATGATGATGATGATGATGATGATGATTGCGGCATGTGGTTACCGGAGAAATTTTATTCAGGTCATTTAAGTTAACGCCCCATGGGGGACCGGCGCGTCTGTGACCATCCCTACCTAATATGTATTCTAATATAGAAGACGACACAAACACCCAGTCTCCACGCCAGAGAAATTAACCAAAGAAAGTTTAACTCTCCAAACCGACAGGCAATCGAACCCCAGACCTCTTGGACCAAGGGTCAGCGTGCTAGCCATTTAGCCACTGAGTCGAACAGTCGTGGTGCACTTATTGGAGAACTACAAGTGACAGTGACTCCATTGAACGCATGATTATCTCCGCATTCCAAGCATGACCTTCAATGCTTTTAACACATCCACTGGTGTTTAACACGTCACTCAAGTTCATTTTGTACGTTGTAGACTAGTCTCCTCGTCGTCATTTCACTCTAGACGCCATATATTTTGTTAACTTGTTGGTATTAGTATTTACTAATTGAAATTATTTGATTTCTCAGGTCTTTCCATACTTAATCCAGAATAGTTCTTGAAATAAGTTCTGTTGAAAGTCATAGTCCATCTATTTCTATACTGAAGCCAAATTATTACAGATAAGTAACACTAGTGCCACCACAGAAACACATATGATACGTCTGTTTAAAATGTATAGGATTCTGGTGACTTAGCTAAAGTGAAATTGGTGCCGTGTCTGGGTTAGGGTGGTAAGTTTTTGCGTAGTAAAGTACGGGGTATCTAGCCAGTGTGGATTTGAAATTTTATTTTGGGCATTTTATTTCTTAATTCTAACCAAGTGTACACAAAGAAAAGCCGTAAAATTAGATGATGGAAGATGAATCCGCTTACTTCAGTTCGCACTAGTTATTTCTGGGGTCGCTGGAGCCAGTCAGGCTCGTTTTAGTTTTGACCAGGGTTTAAGGACGGATGCTCTTCCTTACGCCACTTGGTTTTCGAGGTGAAAATCTCAACCCAGAATTGACCAGGATTCGAACCTCAGACTCCCGCGTGGGAAGCCAGCAATTAAGCCACTGAGGTAACCACGCTTCCCAATGGGGCGTGAATCAAGCATTATTATTATTATTATTATTATTATTATTATTATTATTATTATTATTATTATTATTATTATTATTCACATCATAAGTTAAAAGAATGTTGTTATACCCAATGTTGTTATACCCATTCCCGAGGAAATAGTGTAATCTTATTCTACCCATATGTTTAGACATGATGTTTACGAATGCAGAGAGACGTAATTTTAATTTTATATGGAGAGATATAGTTTTTTGCAACGAACACAATTTACTTCCGTATATGTGTGTTATACTCTATTTGTTTTTGCCATCTAACTATACCAACCGTCTAAACCTCTGTACAAGTCCCAGTTGATGTTGATGTTAACAACACGATTTATACAACATACGACGTAGTCAACTTCATACGTTCAGTGTTCGAACTTGGATTTCTGCTCATAAGTAAATGAAATGGCGTATGGCTTTTAGTGCCGGGAGATCCCAGAACGGGTTCGGCTCGCCAGGTGCAGGTCCTTTGATTTGACTCCCGTACGCGACCTGCGCGTCGTGATGAGGATGAAATGATGATGAAGACAACACATACGCTCTGCCCCCGTGCCAGGGAAATTAACCAATGATGGTTAGAATTCCCAACCCTGCCGGGAATCGAACCTGGACTCCTGTGACCAAAGGCCAGCACGCTAACCATTTATCCATGGAGCCGGAATACTCATAAGTAGAAAAGAATGACTTGTGTTTGTTTAGAAGTACGGCTTTATTGCGTTAAAGTAATGTTCTAAATTTGCGGTGACCAAATATTAAAATGAGTCTGGCAGATCTACGAAGTTGGTGGTCTGATAGAGACGAACGATTCAACTACTGTGAAAAATCCAGCCGAATAGTAAATGCTGTTTTACGCGTAGCGAGTGTTCGTTTGAGCTGCACATTTTACTGAACCAGGTTTTAGTGTCAATTATTCCGTAGGAAAGAAATAAACCACTATAATTAAAAGAAACCTTGTTAAACAATTATCTGTTATTAGTGTGAACTAAACAGCAACGTGAATTGAAGTTAGGTCATGTCTTAATTGAGCTATTATCTGTAGTTATTATGAATTTATCCACTCGACTAGTTCTCGAAATGTTACCTTAATTGTTTTTACTGGATAATAGCCTACTCTGTATTCATCTGAATATGAAATTCAAATACTTTACGTAAGGAGAATGAGAATATTTTCGCTTTCAAAACTATTCTGTACCTCAGTCTACTAATGCCAAGGTAATTTACTTACAAGAGCTGTTGTTGAGTCATGTCTCAGGAAGGTGGTGGATACACAGAGATGACCTACTTTTACCCTCCCCTGTTTGACGTGCTTGCAGACCAGCTCTTGCGTTGAAAGACATTCCCCAGTTTTAACGTTAGATATTCATTCGTTGACGAAGTGGAAGGTAACAGAGTCCCTGTACTGCATCCATGGGTTGAACCTTGGATCACTTTGTAAGCGATCCATAAAGCCAGTAAATACCACATAGTTCGAAAAAGACTGGTAGATTAAGGTACAAATGAATGTGTACAGTGTTCATTGCTCGGTCATAGAGAAATAATACTACGGTTTATATGTGCTTTAGATTATAGTAAACATATAATAAATCACAATATTTTACTTTTAATTATATTTCCTTTACATCCGATTCGTTGGCTGAGTAGTCAGCGTTGAGGCCTTCAGTTCAGAGGGTCCCAGGTTCGATTTCGTCCGGGTCGGGAATCTTAATCGTGTCTGATTAATTTTTCTTTCTCGGGGACTGGATATTTGCGTTTATCCCAAAATTCTTCTCTTACAGTTCAGACATCACACCGCACTACCAACCACCACAGAAATACGTCATAGTGATCACATCTCTCCATACAGGATTGGAGTCGGGAAGGGCATCCGGCCTTAAAAGAGGGCTAGATCCACATGTGCAACATAGTTCGCATCCGCGACTCCAAAGGTGTGGGAAAAGCGGTAAAAGAAGAAGAGGAAGGATTACCTTTCCTTTATATTTGCATTTATTTCGCTAAAATCTGGATTTATTTCAGTTGAAGCTATTTTCAGCTGCGCCCACAATGTTCGTCAGTCAAACGAGAATGTGTATTTTTATTTGACATTTTTCAATTCTTCACATAAATAAGTAGAAGCAAACATAGTAAAAAATTCAACTAATCCTAATTTCATATGCTTAGCAACTGGAAAACATTTGAATGCTTTTACACCTACTTTATCGTGGCACAGATAGACAAATGAATTCAGTTTCAAAGCAGACTCCTCCGTTGTTATATTAAATAACTTACTATATCCAATACATGAACACGCCATGATATAGATTCCTTTTAGAAAACCAGCTTAATTTATTAGCAGTAATCGTCGATTCAGAATACGCGTAAGCAGTCATTAATCGTGCTCCAATTATTTGACCATCTAAATCACTCATTTCATGGGGGTAGGAGCATATCGTAACTTAGCACATATATGCATTAATTAATACATGCTTCACCCTTAACAGTTTTGCACTCATGTTAATTATTTCTTTCCAATCGGCACTACGCCGCTGTTGCTGAGGTTTACGACAGGAAAGAATGACGGACGAACGTTTACTAACCTCCAGCAGTACCACCTCCTGCAGTTTGCATGAAGGACAAGAACCACTTGTAGTTTGTCCACGTATGCTGTACCGTATTAGGGTATTCTTCCATGACTTTTGGGTTGCGATGTTGAATGGCTTTCTATAACGCTTATACCGTGCAGCGGCGTTAACGTTCCCTCTGAGAATCAGTGGTAGAGCGTTGGCATCAGGATTCCAAGATCCCATTCATTTGATGTTGAAATTTAGAAGATCTCTGGTAATATATGAGTTTACACAAAGAAATTAATAAAAATAAAGCAATAGATCGTCCAATAGATTTTTGTTTACTATGCCGTCTGGTGAAGCAAAACGGAGCGACAATATCGAAACATGGTCAGCCTAAGCGGCATATCTGAGACCAAAGAATTATTATTATTATTATTATTATTATTATTATTATTATTATTATTATTATTATTATTATTACTATACCGGGCGGTACACCTGAACCCCGCTCATTCAAAAAAGCGCCTTAATGAACTCCTCTATCGACCAAAAGGTGAAACTGCTACTGCATAAAGTTGGAACTTTAATCAGAAGATGTCACTACTGAAGTATTATGTAATTGTGTTATTGTAAAGTCTCCTAAACTGATTGGATTTCTTTTCATTTTGTTTTGCTGTACATCAAGAAGTTTGGACATTTTCCCACAGATGTCACTACCAAAAAACTAAGGTCTCGCACTCTGGTGCAAGGAAGAACTATTTGTTAGTGAAAGAAATTTTGTGTTTATAGGTTTTCCCAAGTAAATTAAGTTGCATTTGTTTTCTGATGTATTTCAAGATTTTCAACACTTATTTCTCATTCCGCCAGTTTTGAAGTTAGCCAATTGGAATTTTCTGTAATTATTTTTCAGCCTATCACAGGCTTCATTTTGGTTCTTTGGGTTAACTTGTGTGCCTGCCAATAAAATTGAGAGGGTGTATCCGGACTAGTCCAGAATCCTCTCGAACCTTCCCTGCGGGTATATAAGCTGAGACTTTGCTGGCTACCTTGTCTCATTGATCGTCGTCTTTCTGAGTGTGTGTGTGTTAAGGCAGGAGGTGGAGCGTCCACTGATCTCTATACATGGATCGCTGATGGCAGGTCTCCGCTGCAGGAGAAAGTACGCCAAGTTGAGCGCGCGGTTCGCCATGTTGGCGTACCCAACCTAGAGCTCTCCTTATGGGGAAGCAATGATAATATAGTCAATTTTAAGTCGCAATTAATGGCGCATTGGAATAATTAAAAATATAGAGACATGTTCACTCAAAGCATAAGGACATTGGGATCACTGACACGTCATTCCGAGGTCACTAAATCTCCGGGATAGCAATAAACATGAGTGTATAATAACGGCCGACAAATATTAACTTAGGTGCTGAATACATGCAATTAGCGATCGGTAACACAATACAAGTGAAAACCAGTTTCTGGAAACATTGCTGTAAATTGTATACATATATGCCATGAAATTATGCATTCTTAAAATGATGTACCTATAAATGTAGCTCACTATACAGGCCTAGATTCGACATTCGTAATCGGTGCTTGATAATGAATTTCTGTTTCCTGTTTCCATGAAATAACGCGCATATTATCAAATTAAAATATCATTGAAGCAAATGTACACATTTATAAAACCAGCAAATATTCAAAACTTGTCAATATATCACATTACCTGCAGCTTAATTTACTATTACAGACCCCTTTAATTAAATTCAGCTAGCAAAGCGATATTGATAGTCATCATCAGATATAAGTAACACCAGTTAAGAGTCCCAAATACCACGAATTGTATAATGGGATAGCCCCAAACACCCACCACACTTTCCCTTCTCCCACCCATAATTATTACTGATGTAAATAAGGTCTAGAATTCCCCCAGACTTCATTTTCTAAGATTGTTATAAGGTCACGTCAATTATTTCATCGAAACCGTCAGTTTAATTACGAGAAATTAAAAAAAATATAAGTAAATTTTTACTTGCAGTTAATGTTCAGTAAAATTGAAAACAGTTGGCTGTACATCACTTCTAAGGTGTACAGTTTGTCCATTTCTATCAAAATAGTTTTCCTCTAAGTAATCCAAGCAGAGAACAGCTGTTTTAGAAGGCTCCCAATTCTCCCGCCTGATACTCCTAATCGATGATCTTAGATGTTCGGGTCTCGAGAAAGGAAACCTACAAAAATTAATTGCCATTTTGCTCCCGGAATATGCGAAATAAGATACAATAAACCTAAAACTCAAAACACTACCCTAGGAAGATTCTTATGTACAGTATAAAACTCCCCGATGAAATGATTTCTCCTTCTACTGATCGGTTCTGTTTGTACATCCATAAGCTGAACACTGCGGTATGTTAATACCCCGTAGAATGTTTCTTCATTCATATTTCAGATAAACACATCATCATCATCATCTGTCGGCTTTCTCCCTCGGACACAGCGAGGGATCCCACCTCTACCGCCTCAAGGGCAGTGTCCTGGAGCTTCAGACTCTTGATCGGGGATACAACTGGGGAGAATGACCAGTACCTCGCCCAGGCGGCCTCACCTGCTATGCTGAACAGGGGCCTTGTGAAGGGATGGGAAGATTGGAAGGGATAGGCAAGGAAGAGGGAAGGAAGCGGCCGTGGCCTTATGTTAGGTACCATCCCGGCATTCGCCTGGAGGAGAAGTGGGAAACCACGGAAAACCACTTCCAGGATGGCTAAGGTGGGAATCGAACCCACCTCCCGAGGCTGAGTGAACCCCGTTCCAGCCCTCATACCACTTTTGAAATTTCGTGGCAGAGCCGGGAATCGAACCCGGGCCTCCGGGGGTGGCAGCTAATCACGCTAACCACTACACCACAGAGGCGGACTCAGATAAACACATACATATTTAAATTGAATCTTGTAATCCACAAGTATACTACAAGGCAACGAACCTAAATCCGTAAAATACACTACTATTTACTTTGCAATAACAAAGCACAGAACACTCGTGGAACTACAATCAAGAGGCCTGGCGTCACTGAACTAAGCATAAACAAAGCAAGCGCGCTCCTCGTGGTCTACTGCACCGTGCGCTCACTGCCATCTTACTGCGCCAGTCATCTTCTATTCGGCTTACTGCTACCCAAGCTACCAGCCATCCAGGTACAGAGATCAGTGGGAGCGCCTCATTCTTCGGCAGGCAGAATATCAGCCAGGAAATGACCATCAGACTTTGTTTTCTGTAGCTGTCTCCGCATCTTATCCGAGGGGAAGGTCCGAAATTTCTAACTATGTAACTGACCTTTTCTAAAATGTAAATTTTCATTCGGCTAATGTAAAAAATTTCATAAAATCTTTAACTGTAATTCGGGGATAGAGAGTGCGTTACCCCTCTCCAGTTCCTCTTCAACTTGGTTCGAGGTAACTACGATTTTGTAACTGTTTTTCTTCTGTTCTGTAATGCCTTAAACTAACTTTCATTCGAGTCACCTCAGTAGCTTGGGATTAACCCCTGTATCACTGGGCCGAGAGCTCCGTTAGGCCCAGTAGGTTGGGTACTAGATACCCCTGTGTGAAACTATTTCCATTGTAAATCGTGCCTTGAGAGGCCAGAGATCTTAAACGTTGGTGTAATGTTGCCTTGAGTAGGAAGTAAGAAATTGGGAGCATGTAAGCTCTTTTCTAAGTCTTTTGTTATTGTGAGGGCTGCATCTGGAAGGCTAAATATTGTAACTTTTGGAACAAGTGCTCTTTAATTGGGGGATCTGCCCTTGCCTAAGTAGTACCACTTTGAATTTGAAAATTTGTAACATAGGGGCTTGAAGCCCAGAATTGTTAAAATACTGAACCTTGAATTTTTCCAATGTTTGAAATTGTCATTGTACCTGTAGCCTTATTATTTCACTGAGTGAAAAATTTGTTAAGTTTGAAATTATGAAAAAAATATAACCTTTATTTAAAGTGTTTACCCAATTTCTGATTATCGTAGTTAGACCCATTCAACACCCGCACCTTCTTTCACCTCTTTCTGCGATCCACCAAAACACGGTAGCAATTATTATTCATTCATTCAACTTCGCTAATCGGCCAACTAGGGACCACGATAAGCCTCACTTTACATTCTGGCATTTGTTCATCTTTCGCTTGATCCACATCGTCTTCATTAGCTCACTGTGTTTAGCACGACGTTCGTCTGTCCATTTAACACCAGTTGCCCGTTTTTCGTCCCGGAAAGTCCCAAAAGTCTTGATGGCTGCTCTGAAAAGATTTCGATCTTGTGCATCTTCTGCTTGTAGGCCCAGTTCTTTAAGATCTTTCTTGACATTAACGTACCATTGCATTGCCGTTTTCGGTTTCGCGTCAAATATACTGAAGATACGTTTCGTCCATCGAGAGTCGATCATCCGTCGTATATGACCGTAGAAGCGAACTCTGCCTTTACGCATTCTGTCCGTGATCTTCTCTATCTTAGAGTATACTTCTTGCCTGGATTTTCTAATGTAGATGCCATTTTTGTAGTTTGGACCAAGTATGGTGTATAGGATCTTTCTTTCTTTCCTCTCTAAATCCGCAAGCAAACATTTCTCGGACAGGATAAGGCATTCAGATGCATACAGTGATACTGGTTTGATGACAGTGTTGTAGTGACGAATTTTTGTGTTCAGGGAAAAGCACTTTTTGTTGTAAATGTTGCGGGTGGTTTGGAAAGTGACTTCCATTTCCTTGATTCTTGCTGCTATGCCATCTTTGTCAAGTCCATTTTGCTGAATCCATTCCCCAAGGTATTTAAATTTACTAACACGGTTTATCGTTCCATATTTGGTGTTTAGTTGTGCCGTATCATCTTTGATATTTGACATTACTTCTGTCTTTTGAAAGGAAATTTGTAAACCTGTTTGTTCTGCTACTTCCTTCAACACATTGATCTGTTCTGTTGCACTTATTATTATTATTATTATTATTATTATTATTATTATTATTATTATTATTATTATTATTATTATTTGATTGGCCAACTTGGGACCACGATACATTTCACTATACATTCTGACGTTTACTCAATTTTTCGTTTGATCTATTCGGTTTTCATTCGATCGCTGTGTCGAACACGGCATTCATCCGACCACTTTGCACCAGTTCTCCATTTCTTATCCCGAACTATTGTTTTGAAAATGTCTCGTTTGTGCGCGTTATTTAGTCATAGACCCATTTCTCTTAGGTTTTCTTGGCGTTAACATACTAGGGAATTGTTGTTCTTGGTTTTGAGTCGAAATCGTTACAAATGCGTTTTGTACATCGAAGGTCGTCCATCCGTCGTCGGTGACAGTAGAAGCGAGCCATGCTTTTGCGCATTGTGTCTATGATCATTTATATCTTAGAGTAGATTTCTTATCTGAATTTTCTTATATAGGTCCCATTTTTATTCTTTAGGCCTAGTATGTTGAAGAGAATCATGCTTTTTCAACGCGCCTTAAAATGCTAACCTTGTGTCGGTGGATTTACTGGCACGTAAAATCACAAAATTCCGACATCTCGGTGTCTCTGGAAATCATAAGGGTTGTTATTGGGATGTAAAATCAATTACATTAAAAATCATTATATATATTGTGCCCTTCAGGACTCTGAAGTTCCGGCCAGGCGAAAGCCGGTCTCGAACCCAGAGTACAGAAGTGAAAGAACTCTCACAAACGTGAGCTGGTGCACATAGTCTTACCTGAACACATCTCCTCGCTCAGCCGTATAAGATCGCTCTTCTCAGGGATAACATGGGGATCAATGGGCAACAAAAGATAAAACACTAGGAGATGTGACTAATCAGGTAAGAATTCGCTAAATTAAAAATTAAAAATATCTGACAGAAAACATCGCTGCATTCAAAGTTTAACAAACAGGGATTTATTACATAAAATTGAATTTATTTACAAAAATAAGAGCTTTTAAAATGCTTGGGTCAAGATAATGTTGAGCCGATGACAACCAGTTCACTGCCTTCACGAAAACAGCTGTGCTGTAACAAGCATGTTACAATTGTGTAAGTAATGACATCTAGAAAAACGGATATCTGCTGAAATACACATCTAACAGTAATTCCCATAAAATTTACTACGCCTCGTACCATCGAACCCCGGTGCAAATAAATATCACCACATAATGTACAGTGTCCTGACTCGGTCACGAACCCTAGTCCCATGAAGAGTAAGGCGTATAATATTCATAAACAAACAATATAAAAAGAATACAACCAACATATCCAAGGGTGTCAATATCAAACGGGCCAGTGTAAAAATTAACGTAGAGCACATAGAACATTAAAACAAATCATCTCCTTGCTTTCAAAACATCACGGTCGTCCCTTCCTCTAAACACACTCGACAAGCTGCAGACGCCAATATGACCCATTCTTAAGACTGTGACGTCAGGCACAGCACCCTCACCCTCCGACCACTTCACACGCGACAGTCCACATAATTTATGAGCTCAGCTGGGCTGCAGGCTAAAAAATCTCGCCTTTCAAAAACACCTCACGTAATCTGCTGCTAAACGCCCTCTTTTAAATATACCTGGGCTATCCGCCCTCATCTCAATATCACCCGCACTATCACACATCTTACTTCCGCCTCTCATGGGCTCAACCTTGGTGCTACAAAAACACAAATCACTAATCGATAGTCACATGGCCATAATAGGCTTCTCCAATACATCAAATACACTAACTGTGCGGGGCTTTCTCATATCAATACATACAGTTAGCTATATGCATAATGCTCATATCTCTCACATATTCGGACTTGCTTGCTCTATCAGTGAAGCTAGGTGAATTACGGGTTCCATCCTGGTCACAACTATACACGTCTACGTCTGCAGAGACAAGTGCCTGAACGCGACACAATAAAAAGTGCCTGCCTGTTAGACTAACCTACTATGAGAAAATGAGTTCGACCTGACCCATAAAGATAACACGTACGCTAATATAATACTATCAAAGGAAAAACAAACACACCAACAAGGAATCTACAAACAATCATCTACCCTAATGTACGGGGTTCGAGCTTGAGGCCTAGCTCTTTATTACCAAGAAAAATTCCTACCCTAATTAAACTGTTGACTGACGGCCCCCCGATTCCTATCTAAATTGAAATGACATGCTTGAAACAGAATTGGAAAGCTCTGACCTTATATGATTGATGACATGACGGAGCGGCCCTCCCTGTGGACCACTGAATTTACCACATCATGACAGACTGCGGCGCTTGCATCAGATACTGTTGACCACTTGGAGACATTCTTTCTTGCGTGACTCCTTCGTACAGCTCCTTAGATAGTTGAAAGATGTCCCCTTCGACGTCGCGCTGACCAGGTGCTCCCAACGTTCCTGGATCGATGCCCGTTGTCGTGTTGGCTTCAGCTCCTGGTTGTGGCTTCCTCGCAATGATGATGTCCAAAAGTCGTTCTGACTTGATGCTGGGGTAACTGAAAACAAATTCATTCATTACAGACTGTCCAAACTCGATGCCTGTTTCCACTACTATTGTGTCTCACACGTTACATTGACCAAGTCTTGTTCAGAATTTTAAACCTGGTACACAATAGTTTCTTTACTACTCTTAGTCACTGTTATTTCATCCTTTCACTCGGACAACATGTAGTTCTTGAATTACTATCCTGAGCCAATATTAATTCTAGTCTTTCGTCAGTTATACCTTGACCTCAAAGAACTATGAAGCTACTAGTTCATCAGTCTCTTACAGGCAATACCTCATCTCCCCATAGCATATGCTCACAGGTAAAATCAAGAGTTCAGCTGAATATTCAAGTTGATTACTTACTTCCTCGCAGTTACAGTAGTACTAGTAGTATGTGCAGCTCGAAGACAAAGCGTTGTTCTCCGTACCAACACGCAGTATGACGACTCGTTCTAGCCGCCTTCCGGTCAAAGAATGAGCTTGATATGCCAGGCGGCCTTATTTTTATAATCCAGTTTAGCGTCACCACGCCGCTTGATCGCGTGCAAGATACGCGCGCCCGCGACTCGAAGTTTTCCCGCACAAAGTACTTCCAGTGCTCTATTTAACGAATGCATTTATGATTGCAGCCCTCATGCATATCAAAATTAAGCAGAAATTATGCAGGTTGCAATTCTTGTCTCAAATCCAATGCAACTCTT
Source organism: Anabrus simplex (assembly GCF_040414725.1). Lineage (NCBI taxonomy): Eukaryota > Metazoa > Arthropoda > Insecta > Orthoptera > Tettigoniidae > Anabrus > Anabrus simplex. Next base: position 1,403,689,887 of record NC_090265.1, read on the forward strand.
CCGTAACCAAAGATATTAATTTAATTCTTTCTTCCCTCCTAATGTAGGTTTTTCCGGGATCTAGGAAGCGTTCCCAATCTTCATTAAGAGGCTTGGCTTGGGACATAACTCCCTTTAATGAGGTTCTGGAGATTTCTCATAATGACGCTCTAGCTCACTTCACATAAGAACGCTTCTTCTGGACTCTTTTATGAAATATACTCTAAGACAATGACTTCGTGGGTGGTCTTATATAATCCCAATATCCAATACTAAAATCAATACTCTTGGCCCATGAACAGTACGGTTCAATATGTCCAACCTTTGTCCCGTTTTTCTGGGGGTCATGTATGAAGTGAGACTAATCTCTTTAGGGAGTATTTATTTATTTATTTATTTTTATTTATTTATTTATTTATTTATTTATTTATTTATTCACAGCATGTTTATATTCAACTCGATCAATGTTCAGTTTGACTCGGACTGTAGTACTGTAATACTAGAGTATGTTGATTCATGCAGATAATGGTTTATTCACAAGCAATCCGCTCTTACTGAACTCTTCAGAACGTATTTCATTGTACTTGTACTGACTAGATATCCGTTATTAAATTGATTGAGCTCACTCTCTATTTTCTAGGCAGATCTAGTTCACCTTGTTATACTGCCGTACATTATATGGCTCCGTTCCAGCAAGCTGTCTTCTCAATTCTGACTGTAGTAAGCTACCTTGACATGCCTCAGAGTACATCGTCATTATGAACTCATTTTTAACATTCTTTATACATACTTTAATTTAAAACATGTCTCTCTTTGACAGGTTAAATTAACGGACAGCCTGACGTAATATTTATTAAAATAAGTCAAATGTTTAATATCGGGGTGTATTCTTAAAAATGGATCGTGATTATTCAGTTATCTACGTACATGTTAACTGTATCACGCAAGAAGGAATGTACCTGCATAAAGTTTGGAGACGAAGGATTTGTTTCCATTATTTGGTCTCATGTAAATGGAACGTGAGTAGTTCATCGAGTTAAAGTGCTATTCTCAGTGACAGAATCCCGTGAAGTCAGGCTGAAATCTGCCGTCAGCTTTACCACAGTTTCACGTGTACAATTTGAGAAAGATGTTAGCCTTGGTATCAGTGGATGGAGGAAACATAAAGGTCCAATTGCTCGAAAAACCGATGGACAAGATAAAGTACGGGAGGCATCATAAAATTAATACCACCAGGGTTAGAAAAGATTAATAATAGTCATAATATTAACTGGAAAAGGACAGCAGGAAAGAAATTTAACGTGTGTCCGACACTTGCAAACACAAAGAATAGCACGCTCAGAAAGGCTAAAATATGTTTCTACATTTGTTACACTGCGTAAAAATACGTTGCCACAATGCGGAGAGTATGACGTTCCCTTTTAACTACATCACTTAAGCACAGCCCATAAAAGGTAGGTTTTCGTACTGTTAAGGTTTTTCCGACATGATTACAGATCAAGTTCTCACGTGAGGATGTAACTAAATCGTTATTATTGTGCTAATGACGTTCACTTTTTACTTGAGTGACTTGCAGGTTTCCGAAAAGCAGGCAGTGGTAGTACCTATATTATTAACTAAGAATTGTTTCTTTAACCCCTCATGAAAGCTCTCACCTGCGCAGTTTGTTCGGGTGTAGGAAGATCTATGAACATCGGGTCATTGCGCAGAAAGCTGAATTATTGAAGTGTCCTTGGAAGTGTATGTAGCATTAATTACTTATTTATTATTCTTTTTACTGTCAGTAGTGATGGTGGAAATGGTGGTGGTGGTGGTGGTGGTGGTGGTGGTGATGATAGTGATTTCTATTAGCACAATGGAACATCCTACTTTAAGACCAAGCTCACTTATTTCTAGAAATATATCGTCGCCGCCGGGAAGAAACCTCCTATATGTAAAACACCAAACTTTAGAGGAGAGAAAAATAAATCTCTTTCATTTTTAAGAGATGTAGTTAATGACCAAGTTTATGAACAATTCTTGTTTATCATTATCCTTTACGTTACATTTGATGTTTAAATAAATGCAGAATGTTGATATTCGCTACAAAATTAGTATAATTTTGTTATATGTTGCTAAAAGGAGATTTCGTTTCCTGCAAAATGTCACAAGGGAGATTTTCTTCATTAGAGTACAGCGTTGATTTTTAAATGTTTACCAAAGTAGTAGTTCGGATTAGTTCAGATTACAATAATAGCAGGAATAAATACATAATTTCACACTTATACACGCTCAAACGTAGACACCCACACAAACGCGCCTGCATAACCGAACATGTAAACTTCATTTCTTTTATGTTAGCATGAATTAATGCAATAATCCACCAGGTTAGAGACAGAATATTTTCTTGAATAGCAGCTATAATTTTGAAATATCACGTAGGATGCTTTAGTCAGGTTGTGGTCTGAGCTTTCCAGTAGTACCAAGATCTCATTTTCATCCATCGCTCCTCATAGGAGGCTTTTCCTGGGCAGCGACGATATCCCCGTAATTAGGTTAGAATAGAGAGGCAAGTCCGAGGTTAGAATATTAGCGAGGACAGCACACATTTACTGTGTGTTTCACCCAAGGTTCTATCACACTCATTCTAAGCTAATCTGCACATTTTCAAGCCCCGGATTACCTATCCCTATCCTAGGTCTAAATAATTGCGAATATTACCCTATTCATAACTCGACCGCAAGACAGATTATCAGTTTTGATGTAAACATTTATACTGAGATAATGATAAAAGTCTACTACAATAACAAAAGTAATAGCAAGAGACTTGATAAGAACGATCATAAATCCAAGGATTTTAGTCACAGTTCTTCCAGAGTTCAGATCACTTCCATTTAGAATAACAAGGGCTATTAAGGTTAATAATATGCATGTAATAAGAGAAAAGAAGATGAAATATCTTTTAACAAAATGAGTTATGAAAAAGTCGATGTGTAATTTATGGCTTGGATTAATTTGAAAGTAATAACCACGCTATTCATTTACTAATTTCCTAATTAGTGAGATAGTGGGTTCGAACCCCACTCTCGGCAGCCCGAAGGTGGTTTTCCGTTGTTTCCCATTTTCATACCAGGAAAATTCTTGGGCTGCACCTTAATTAACGCCACGTCGCTTAAGACTGTGTCGTGGCGGCGTAAGGAAAGTAGTAAAAAAAATTGCTAATATCCAAGAAGTAATAGTTGGTCATAATTAACATTTGAATAAATATTCATTTTTATATTCTGACTGTCAAAAGGTTAACCAGTTGACAGCTCGACCCTTTTCTGTCCTATGCAATCAGTTAACAACCAGATTTGTGTGTACATATTGAACCCATGTCCTTTTGACCTCAAAGGGTTTAATATAAGCCTGCACCTCAAAGTTTAAATTATATTTCTTGTAGAGTGAGAGTGAAGTTTACTGTGGGTGGTTGAAACATGCAGATGCAGATTGTACTTGACTACTGTAAGAACCGTAGCTGAGTATATATTAGCTTTCATTTAAACATGTCAGATATTTCTCTTCCATCCTTCTCATTACCTTTGTCGAACTCTTACTCTTCATTTTTCTATGTTCTCAGATTTCTTGACGTGCCATCCTAAATGCATAGCAATGCCGGGGTAGTATCCAACAGGTGGACCACGGTCATTCTCTTTCCATTCCTAGCATCAGTTAATTATAAAGGCTCTTCTGCAGATTCCACATACACACAAGTTATTCAACAGATTGCATGCACTATGTGAGGTATCAAGCTCCTACAACACAAAGAACTCGGAAAAAGAAGCTGAAACTCAATAACGGACTTCAGTAGAGAGAATACGGAGCTGTTAGCCACGAAATCATAAACTCCTGTAAGGAAACAACTACCGGTATAGTAATACATCACCATCAAAAACAGCAATGAAACAATAATATCCATAGCACTACCAAGCGTGGCTCATACACTATGCGTCTATCATGTCCTTGTGGTTGTTAATTATTCTAATTTTCTGAAAAATATACACAGTGTGATAGGACGTTCATTTTTCGCATGTATTGAATGATGATACAAATGTCATTTGTTTCGAAGTGAATACGGAGTATCACCTGCCTGGTGGAACGTGCTTGTCGTCATCGGCTGTAACTCGATCCGAGTATATATAACTTCTTCCTCCATACATCGACCACTTCAACTCAGCTTATGGATGTGTTTACGATGACTAAACAGACCAATCCCGTCATCAAATTTACGCCCACACAAATCACACTGAATGGATGGAGGAGGACGGGGTTGTAATTGACAGAGTTTTCTTGCTTGTAGCTTGGCCTCTTGATGTCTGCGGCGTTCTATTTCAAACAAGTTGACAGCGGTGGATGTAGTGTTCCGTCACAGTAAGCGGTCGCTTAAGAGGAGCTGCATGAGGTCTACTGCCAGAGCAAAGTTCACCATAAAGAATTTGGCGGGGAAGCCTGGTATCACCCAAGCGGTGAACATGGCCTAACCATCTCAGTTGATGAGCGATTATTGTTGCCTCAATGCTATTTAGTTGCGCTTTGTCGAGAACTGCCGTGTTGGTCACATAGTCTAGTGCTAGTAGTACTGCTTCAATACGTCACTCTCAAATGGCACTATCTGAAAGAGACATAATAGTCATAAATTGTGCTTGTTTATGGAGCTTGTGGGTGTGTTCGTTTGGATGTACTCATTTTTCCTTCTGTCCATTTCCGAAGTTATTCGTAGAGTGTTGAGAAGATACTTACCCTGTTATACTTGCTATTAAAATATTAAACACCATCAGCGATCACCATTAGAGTTGCAGTGGGAAAATGATGATGATGATGTTTAAAGCGGTCTAACATCTAGGTCATCGGCCCCTAATGGCACGAGATGAGACGAAATGTAATGACTAGAGCCCGGAAGTTAGGAAAAATGCCTTTTTCTATATAGGTAGATATATCGAAGTGTAACATAGAAACAAACACGTTTACGTACGTTTGGGCACTGTAGGACCAGCCATTATTTTGCTTTTTTTTTGCCTATTTTAGCTATTTTATTTGGGGACTTAATGCCCTTTTTCTGCCTTTTTATGTTGTAGATATTTTCTGCTATTATTTATGTGTAAAATTAATAATTGGAAAGAAAAACTACATAATTCCAATGTACTGTATTAATAATAAAGAAAAAAATCACTTTAGCTTAATAGATACAAAGTAACATTTGCATAAATGATATGACGGTTGCCCACAAGTCGAGGGGCCTTGGTCGCCCTTTCAGTCGCCTCATCTTACGACATACAGGGGATACCGTTGACGTTATTCAATCATCTCCACCCACAGGGGATGTGAGACTAAGTACTAAAATGTCATGCAGATGTGTGTTACGTACCTTACAGAAGAAGACCACAAATCTCATTGGTCACGAGTGACCGACGAGTGATTGTAGCCCATCGACCTGTAACGGCCTTGAGTGCTATTTCATGATGTGTGCTACCGAGACTGCATTACTGTGTTGAGTGTGTGGACTTTTGAATGTGGATCTAACTGGCCAGAATATGACCTGCACCCAATGGGGTGAGGAGGGGGTTTAGTTAGTTACATTGAGGGCATCTTTTGGTCTGCGATAGCGAAGACCGTCCGTATCATAATTCCCCAGGTTGGAGATGAGGGGGTTGGAGCTGAGATGGAGTTTGCTGTAAAATTGGTTGGCTGCTCGCTCAATCCTAGTTGTGAGGGTGGAGAGTTGTAGTGTATCATGGAGGTCGTCGTTCCGCTCAAACCATTGAGCACCCGTCAGGCAGCGCAGCGCACGATTCTGCACGCGCTGCACTGTCGACAGGTGGGACTTGGCTCCGATGCCCCAAATAGGACTGGCATATTCTAAGATGGGTCGGACCATCGTCTTATACAAACGGATTCTGTTTTCAAGAGTGAGCCCATTGTCGGCTTTGATCATGGGAATAATTTTGAAAAGGCGCACTTGTGCTTGCGCAGCGATAATTTTAGTGTGGTCAGCAAACGTGAGTCCTCTGTCTAGGGTGACACCTAGATATTTGGTTTTATTAGTCCACCTGATGACCTCGCCGAAAAACATCAGGGGAGGGGGAGGGTCAGGACGGCGTTTGGTAAATAGTGTAGCACTACATTTGTCTACATTAATTTTGATTCTCCACTTCTCGAACCAGGGTTCGAGGGTGGAGAGGGCGTCTTGGAGATATTCTTTGGCTTTAGGTGCCTGCCACGAGACAGAGGATATTGCAGTGTCATCTGCATATAAATATAATTTCCCGTGCGTAGGTCTGGGCATGTCGGTCATATAGAGGTTGAAAATAACAGGTGAGATCACGCCACCCTGTGGTACTCCCGCCTCAAGAGGGCGGGGGTCCGACAGCGCGGCACCAACCTGGACCTGAAACTTTCGGTCGGCTAAGTAGTTCGTCAATAAGCGTAGTACGTAAGGAGGAAAGCCTAAAGTCCTTAGTTTGTAGATAAGTCCGTCATGCCAAACCTTATCGAACGCACGAGAAATATCTAAGAAACAGACTCCTGTATGTCGACGATGGTTGAAATTCTTGGTGATTTCCTCAGTTAGCCGGGTAAGTTGGTGGACAGTGGAATGGCCTCGCCGGAAGCCGAACTGCTCTTCGTTCATAAGGTTTTTGTCGTCAATAAGAGTGTTTAGTCTGCTTAAGAACAGGGTTTCAAATAGTTTTGAAATTATGCTGAGAAGGGAGATAGGTCGATAGTTCTGCGGAAAAGTTTTGTCTTTGTTAGGTTTGGGGATCATAATTACTTTCGCGGTCTTCCAGCAGGCCGGGAAATGACCATACCGGAAGATCGCATTGAAAAGTTTGGTCAAACATGTCAGCGCCTTTCTGGGTAAGTTCTTGAGGAAAGACGCTGACACGTTGTCTAGGCCTGGAGATTTCCTGTTCTTAAGGCGTTTTATGGCGAAGAATAGTTCGGACGGCGTAACAAATTTGAAATCAGGGGGGAGGTCAGTTACGTCAGTGGCGTGTAGTTCGTTTTCATTCTCTACTAACTCAACGAAGTCTTCGTCACAGGGTTCAACATTGGGAGTGCACGTACTTTCAAACGTGTCAGCCAATGCGTCAGCCTTGTCTTTGTCGGTGTAGGCCATTCCATTCCTACCATGGAGGGCAGGTACGCCAGTCCTACTATTAGTGAATTTGCGTGCCAGTTTGTGCAGTGAGTTGTCTTCCACACTGAGGCCAGCCAACCTGGACCGCCATGCATCCCTTCTGTGGTTTATTATCAGGGTTTGTAAATTTCTTTTTGACCGATTCCATTCAGACTTAAGATACGGGTCCCTGGTCAGTAGCCACAGCCTCCGAATTCTATTTTTAATTTTAATCTGCGCCAGGATTGCCGAGGGGAGCGTGTCCTTCTTGGTTTGAACCACGCTAGGCCCCTCCGCAGCAACCTGGGCAGCATTAATGATGGAAGTGGAGATATGGAGGGCCAGACTGTCAATACCATCCGGACCTAACACACTGGGGTTGCCGTTAAGGGTGGTGGAGAGTTCGTCGCGGAAGGTGGACCAGTTGATTTTACGGTTATAAATAGGGATGTGAATGGGGGTATAGTTAGGAGAAGAATCTATGGTCATTAGAACAGGTTGATGATCTGAGTCAAAAAGGTCAAGGGTAGTGAGATGTAGATACTGATGTACTTTATGGGAAATGGCAAAATCCAGAGTGTCAGGTCGGTGATTGGGGTTGTGGGGGAAGTGGGTCGGCCGATCAGGGCCGTGAGTCACGAGATGGTTCCGGTCGCAATGTTGGGCAAGTTGTTTACCCCTGGCAGTGGTGATCTGGCTGTTCCAGCGAGGATTCTTGGCATTGAAATCCCCAGCCAGGACAGTTGGGACCACCACGTCAATAATGCGGTCCAGGTCTTGCGGGTCGAAGACGGCGTTAGGTGGAATATAGCACGCAGATAAGTTGAGAGGTCCTCTGTGGGTGAGAACCTGGATTGTCGTTGCCTCGAGACCAATGAGATTATTGGGGGTGGGGATTCGATGATGGGTGAGGTTATGCCTCACATAAATACTGGTGCCGCCACGAGTGCGATTAGGCCTGTCATCTCTGTAGTGAATATAGTTACTAATACGGGCCGACAATCCAGGTTTCAGCCAGGTTTCGCAGACCAGGGCGACATCAATGCTCTCATCTGCTAGGTATTCTGAGAGCTCGGTAATATCCCTGCAGATTCCCTCGGCATTCCAAAAGAGGACTCTCAACTGTTTGGGGCACGCTTGTCGATTGGTAGGGGCCATTATTCACAAAAGGAGAGAACGGCAGCCATGATAATTTCGAGTTTGTCTGCAGGAGAGGAGGCAGCTTTGAGCTTCTGAAGTGTTGATTTAATGAGAGAAAGAATGCCTCGAAAAGAGGGGTCCTTAAATAGCTTAAAGATTTCCATGTTGTCAGACATATGAGAAGAGGGGGGGGGGGCAGAATACGATTGATGAGAGAGGGGGGGGGGGGAGGTTTGGGGCAGGTCTGGAAAATTCTCATGCGAGAGAGCGGGCGGGGGAGGGTTGGAGGGGGCCTCTGGTTGATGAGCGGTGGAGCTTGAAGGGTTGGTCGCGTTAGCAAAGGTGACGTTGGTGCGTAGCCTGGCGGGTTTAGTAATGGGGGTAGGTCCAGAAGCGCCTTTCTTGGTGGATGGAAGGCGATTTTGCTGTTGTGCTAGTATCCGAAGGTAGACAGGGCAACCCCTGTAGCTGGCAGTGTGATGTTCGTTACAATTAGCACAACGGGGTTTTTGAGTAGCGTCACCTTTGCGTGGGCAGTTTTGAGAACTATGAGCCTCGCCACATACGACACATTTGGATGTGCAGTGGCAACCACCTGAGGTATGCCCAAAGCGTTGGCAACGATAACATTGGACAGGTCCTTCTGGACTGTTGTAACGCTCAATTTTAACAACAGTGTCTAATAGAAATTTAATATCAAAAATATTGTTATCCTCAGTGGCGCCACCATAGTATGTGGCGAGGAACATAGGTAACTTCTTACAGGTACGGGTGGAGGTGAGTTGGGAGACAGTGGCTACCTCGAGCCCTAGTGCCGTGAGTGCATCTTTAATAGCCTGGGGGTCTTCAGTGACGTGTAGGCCGCGTATCACCGCTTTACGATACCGCCGTTCCAAAAGGGGGCGGGTATGGTATTGGCCCATACAAGCAGCTGCCAGGCTCTTCAGGGTCGTATAATCTTGGACAGTCTGAGTTTGGATACGAACCCCGTCGAAGAGGACCTTCATCTTGTAAGTAATTTGATTTTCGCTGAGCGAGCGTCTGAGCGCAGCGATATTCAGTTGTTTGCCCTTTTCCTCACGGACATAAATAGGAGGGATCTTGACTTTAGTAGCCCTAGTGGAGGCATTCTGAGTTGCAGCCTGGTTGTTGGGGGTAACAGCAGTGTTAGGGGCGGCACCGGTTGCGACAACGCTGGTGCGGGCAGCGCTTGCCGGAGCCGGGCCAGACTGGGAAGCGCCTGCTGCGGCAGTGCTGGTGTGAGCAGCGTCTGACGGGGCAGGGTCTCCTTGGGTGGTGCGAGGCGCGGCGGTGCCGTTAGGGGCGGCCTCCGTCGGGCGGTTGCGAGACGCGGCGATACCGCGGTGAGCGGCGTTCGTCGGGTCATTGCTATCCAGAGGGATTATATTAAAAATCTCATAAGAGTTTTTGAGGACCAACGGCCTAGGCTGAGCAGAAAGGCGACGGGGCCTCCTTTTCTGTTGCCTGCCACTAGGGGACTCATAGCCCTCTTCGTCGGAGTCCGTGCTGTCAGGGCCTGAAGAGCCTGAGCAGTGCGAGTGGTCAGGGGTGGAGCGAGGAGAGCACTCAGGCTCATCATGAGTAGTGGCAGTAGCGGTATCGTCCTCACTGGTGGTTGAAGGGAGGACTGGAGACTCAGGTGAGGGCAATAAGTGGCTATCAGAAGTCATCTCTGCCGAAGGAGGGGGGGTGGACGGCTGGTGAGCGTCAGTGGCCTTGGTGGTACCCCTTTTAGGGTCAGCAGAACGTGTCATGGCTCTCGTGGCTCTCGTGAGCATGGGAGAGAATTTATTGGGCACCGGTGGCTCTCCAGCAGCTGGGCCGGGGGGGGGGGGGGTACCGGTGGAATGGTTTTCGAACCAGATCGGACCATAGTGTAAGAAAGAGAGGGCAAAGTAGTTTAATTGGCCAGAGGGTGGCCACCTGCCGAGGCAGGGGGCCGGGACGAAATAGAAGAGTGGCGCAGCCAATGAGGAGTGCACTTGCCACAGTAATGCAGTCAGAAATGGGAAATGGGTGGTGAGCGCAGGGGGGGGGGTATTCAAACACCCAAGGGTGGACGCGGTGCGTGAACTTGTTGTCACCGTCGTGTCAGGGAGAGTTTTTAAAGTGGTTGGTGCCACGGACAAGACACGAACAGTGGTGCACCAAGTTCACGTGCAGTAGTTTATGTTGGCCGCCGGGGCGACTAAAAGGGGGGACCTGCGACTAGTCCTAACACCCGCACTGAGACGCTAAATTTGCTCTCCTAAACTACCAGTCTCAGTACGGGGACAGCAGAGCAGCAGCAGAGAGGATCCGGTTGGACGAGAAGGGCAGCCGGTGGGTGCGCTGGGCGAGCGGGCAGCCCGCGACAAGCACAGACGTAGGGTCCCTCGTCACTGCAGTGGCGGTCGCGGGCACGTGGCTCAGTGTTCCACACAGACAAATTGCTCACGGGTGGGACCGTATTACAGTTAAGTGCAAAGACGACCCCGGACAAATTGCTCAATGCGAATGTGTGTCACTGCGCCCCGTAGCACAACGCTTTCCGCTGTTTCTTCTTTTGTTCGGCGAGGAGAGGCCAAGTGCACGAGCCGAGGTTCCCAGAGAGAATGGTACCTTACATTAAGGAATCTTCATTATTTTAGTGCCCAATTTTTGTCATTATAAATGCCTGTTTAAATTATTTTACTGCCTACTTCCTAATCTTAAGTGCCTATTTTCCTGCCTATTTTAACAAAATTAAATGCCTCAACTTCCGGGCTCTAGTAATGACAAAATTCCAAAACTCGTCCACTGACCAGAATTCAAAACATGATGATGAATAATGAATGAATGAGTGGATGAATTTAAATCAGCAGGTCAAACTGACAATACTGAAAGTTAAAATAATTCCAAAATCCATACTCTGACTAGAATTCAAAAAGACGACTATGAACAATGATTCTGAGCTTAAACGATCAGTGGATCCGAACCGCATTGCCCCACCTTCTCATGAAATAACGTAAAATAATTGTATAAATCGAACAAGAGACTGCTTCCAAAGCAAAATCGTAAATCGATTATACTTGTTGTCTAAAGGGGTCCAAAGCACAGGTCACCGGCCCCTCATGATAGTAATAATCGCTGCTAAAGTAGAACCATAGTGTTCCTCATGTAGCGGTACTAATTACAAGTAATGAAGACTCACAGTATTCCTCACACAGTGGTACTGATCACAGGTAATGTACTACTCACAGGTAACGCAGACCTATGGCTTTCCTCACATAATGGCACCACTCATAGGCAACGCAGACCCATGGTATTCCTCACATAGTGGTACTAATCACAGCCTTCTCGCAGACCTGTAGCATTCCTCATATAGTGGTGCTGTTCGCAGGCAACTTAAACCCATAGTGTTCCACATATAGTGGTACTAATCACGGGTATTGTAAACCCATAGTGACCCACCCACGAGATACTAATCACAGACCCATCGCAAGTAAAGTTGACCCGTGATGTTCGCCGCGTGATGGTACTAATCACAGGTAATCTCATGGTTTAAAATACATCATCCCTTGGACGCCCCATTTAGTCGCCTCTTAGGACAGGCAGGGGATACCGTGGATGTATTCCTTGCGTCCTCCACCCACAAGGATGCAATGGAAGAAGAAGGTGCCACTTGTGTACCTGTGAGGTACGTTCAAAGATGGAAAGTACAAGCACGTCAAGAAAACCTTTGGTCTGTGCAAAACGTATGCATATTGAAACAATGGCAAGAAGACAGCAATCTGCCCTTTTGAAAAACACCGTCATGAAAGTGATGTTATATTGTCGATGGTAATCTAACTATTGTTTTGAAGAGTATTGTAGACTAAGTCACGATTAGGCTATGCTATCTGCATTCGACTGGAATTCGTACGTTTTCTTCTCCAGAGTGGTGTTAATTTACAGTTTCCATAATATGTGTAATCATTTTAAGGAGTAGAGGTCCAAATGTTCCCCTTCGTAGCTCGTGCTCCAATCAACACCTTCGTAGAGCGAGGGATAGGCAACAGTAACATGTATTAGGCTATACTTCAACTTCAAGCTGTGGTTTAGTGTAGATTTTAGATCAAGTTCAAGTATTAAATAACTAAATAGTTGTTGAAATACTGACTTTACAGCTAGTGTAAGTGACGAGTTCCTCCTCCCTTCCAGAACATTAATAATCAGTCCATGCCCCATTCCTGTTTATTACTTGCTCTAGCCACTTGGGAAGGGAATCCATTAGATGTGGGGAACAGTCTGATTCATTCCTCAGACTCGTCAAAACTCGATGGCAATGCATTAACAGAGCCGCTCTTGTCCTCTCCTGACCTGGAACCCACGCGTTTACCATTCTTACCCAAATATGTTCTATTATATTTAAGTCAGCCGACTCAAAGGCCAGTCAAGCACGTGAACGTCAGGATGCTATTTGAAGAAAGCTTTGGTTACATGTGCACTGTGAACATAGCAGTTATCTTTCACAAACCTGATAACGGGAACTACTTCTACGGGGCTGTGGAGTGACCTGTATCAACTCTCCTGGACCGGCACCACTTATCCAACCCAGTAAGCCACATGTAATGCGACGCGGCTGATTAGTTACCTGGACAAAGGGCTCTTCATAATGCTTTCCAACTGGATGCCAGTACTTCATCTGTTTACCTGGAGAAAATATTTTTCATCCAACCAGATCGTAATTTCCCATTCGTGTCGCGAAGTAACACATTCTTGTAGTGCCCCAAGCCTACGCAAAGTTCTCTGTGGATAAGACGTCACCCCTTTCTCGCAGCTCTGCGACTGTGCACACCTGCAGCATGGAGCCGCCGACTCAGAATAGCCCGGCTTACTGGCAGTTCCAATGCGGCAAACGCATTACCTATAGTCACAAACGAAGAATTGTCCATAGTTTGAACGATTCCATAATCCTGTTCCGGAGTAGTTCTCCTAGGAGCCTTGTTATGTGTCCTATGATTTACCAATCCTTCTCCACTTCGTTCTTGCCGTATTTCTACCCATCTCCAGACTGACTTAAGACTGCACAGTATTGCTTGAGCTATTGCTTCGGGGTGGGGGAGCATGTGAGCCTCTGACATGCCAATAACACAGCCTCGATCACTTGTGATAACATAGGAGCCATCTTACAGCGTTGCAGTATAACTACGTATAACTAGGCAGCCACAGAATACACTCTCAGTGCCTTCATCACTTCCCGTTCACTCTCTTCCCCTCTTTTTCAGTACTGGTGTGGCCATCAACATTATCCCTTCACTCCCTTCTCTCCTTTTCCGTACTGGAGTGGGGAAGTGTTGATTTTTAAATCGGTACACCATTTATGTGCACGCGTGTACCAGGAATCATTCTTGCTACCATCATGTCTGTTACTTCCAGCTTATAAGTAACCCTAAGTCCGCTTAGCTTTCATTCCCGTACAACTTAGTGATCTGAAAACGTTCGAGAACTCACTTGTTTCTTTCAAAATAGGCATGATCGCAGCTGTGAGCCCCTACATAAGTGTTCTAATACCTTGATTTTTTCAATTTGCTTTACGTCGCGCAGGCACAGGTAGGTCTTACGGCGACGATGGGGGAGAAATGCGCTAGGGGTGGAAAGGAATCGCCCATTGCCTTAATTAAGGTACAACCGCACCATTTGCCTGGTGGGGTTCAAACCCACTATCTCCTGAATGCAAGCTCACAGCTGCGCGACTCTAACCGTACGGCCACTTGTTCGGTACACCTTGATTCCAGTTCACTACTGTCCCTACCAGTAGCCTAGGATGGTACATTGTAAACAGCACATCAAGGATCAAGGATAACCACATTCAGTATTCTTTCAAAATTGTTTCTTTTATTTTTAAAGACTCCCATTGTACAGTTGAATTATGATTATAACATTTCAATTTGCTCCATGTCCGACTCTTTGGCTGAATGGTCAGCGCACTGGCCTTCGTTTGAGAGGGTACTGGGTTCGATTCACGGCCGGGTCGGGGATTTTAACCTTCATTGGTTCGGGGGCTGGGTGTTTGTGTTGTTCCCAACATCCCTGCAACTCACACACCACACACAACACTATCCTCCACCACAATAACACGCAGTTACCTACACATGGCAGATGCCGCTCACCCACATCGGAGGATCTGCCTTACAAGGGCTGCACCCGGCTAGAAATAGCCACATGAAATTATTATTATTATAATTTGTTCCATCCTATTATTGTTTCTCCATCGAACGATATTATAATTGATATACTTATTAATATAATCATCATCTTAGTATTAGCAGTACCAACGGCAGCCGCGATGACGGTGGTGACAGCAGCGGATGACGAACACTTGAATGAACAAGTTGATTTGCCTCTACAGCTGTAATTGGTGTACGAATTGGTAACGCTGCGAACTCTATTCAGGGGTCCGGGGTACGATTCCTGAGCCAGTGCAGGTCTTTTAAACGTTAAAAATGAGTTTTCTAAAAGTTTAACTACTTCTACTAACTACTTTGATGGTTTTCGGAGACGCCGAAGTGACGGAATTTTGTCCCGCAGGAATTCCTTTATGCCCCAGTAAATGTACCGACACAATGCTGACGTGTTTGAGCAACTTCTAATACCACCGAACAGAGCCAGGATCGAACCTGCCACGCTGGGGTCAGAAGGCCATTGCCTCAACCGTCTGAGCCACTCAACCCGGCTCAAAAAGTCTCCAGACGCGTGTACTCCACCTCATTTTTGAAGTTATCACAAGAAGTAGGTAACACAAAGCAGAAATTTACAGAAAAATAACACAAGAAATTATATTTCTTCTATTAGCATACGAGCAAATACGGCGCAAATTCTCCAGGGACTTGTAAAATATTGAAATGTGAATTATGAACAACTCTACTGATACCAATTATTAAACCATCATAACTGTGTTCAGGAAAAGAAATTATATTTCATGAGGGTGCACACATAGTGGAGAAAATTAACATATTGCAACAACTGTGTATCATTTTAATATTAGTGTTGTAAATTGCTCTATTGTGAACATAGTACAGCGAATATTAAAAGCAAGAAGAGTACATTGCTTCTAATTGTGTTCATCCCTGAAGCCCCTGCAAGATGATATTACAAAAAACCTGTACAAAGCCGAGTACATGACAGTATAACTTCAGAAAATTACGCCGATTCTGAGACACTCTTCGGGGGACCAGTGTGTTACTCTTCCGCTGTCATTACTGTGATATTTGACCTTAATCTTAGGCATCATTATTATCACGAGCAGCCTCAACCTTCATTTCAAATGCGTGCCGTAGAACGTCGGTAACTCGGTTTACTTAGATCAAATGGACTGGTTCGTGTTATATTTTCATCTCACTTCGCATTACGCTTTGAGCGTCGAGTGAATCTAATAAATAGAGCTAGAACTTAACTCGCCGCTAATCACAGGTTTATATGGCGCATATTACAGTTCCATCTGATAGCGCTAAACTTGGTAACTAGATTTCTGTCTCGTGTCTATCGCAACAATAAAGGAAACCAACTGCCAACAGAACTTAATCTCAGTCACATTTGGCAACTTCGGTTTCTTGGCATGCAATCATTAATACGGCAGATTTCTATTAAAGTGCCTATAAGTGATTTATTCTTTGTTTGTGTCGTGCTCGCGTACCACCCAAGTTTCTTCCAATATGGCGCGGCAAGGACAGGTTGGCACGCGAAATTACTCTTTGAAGGCTAACTTTTGCAATTTAACCTGCCCGACTTTCGGATGTTGTATCGTGTGTTTGGTACGTACCAATCTACATCCCGCGGAAGCACCCCCTCATTTCGTGATAAATTGAATGAAAATGCCTTTCTATGGGCCATGTTGTATTTGACGATATAAATAATTCATAAGAAAACACGCAGGGTAGCGAATTCAGTTTTAACGCACCTCTATTTCTGCGCCATGCTTGAAAAAAGTAATTTCAGTTTATATATAATGAAATCATTATGAGAAGTCGTTATACGGAATTTATGTTGCCCTTTATCAGATTGCCCAATGGCACAGTTAATGATCCATTTAACAGAGATTTGAGGTCGTTCACGACTGTGATTTCGTGACAGATACATCACGCATTTCCCAACTAGGTATACAAGTTATGGATTTCAGTCAGTTACTTCTAAGACGTCACCAAATCAAAATCAAAATAATTCAGTTAACAAATAGCAAACTGCAACTACGGACATAATCCGAATGCGAACATTTAAATTCGTTATTATTTTAAGTTTGAGTATATTGGACTTCCTTCCCTTTCAGTAGAATGACTGTGCTATTGCATGATTCAGTTCTGATCCTAATTTCCTTAACAGACTTTTATCTATGTACCCGGTACAGTATATATAAAATAACGTGCCCTCACTGACTGACTGACTGACTGATTGACTCATCATCACCGAGCCAAAACTACTAGACATAAAGAAATTAAATTTTTGGGATACGTTTATATTACAGTGTAAGTGCTCACTAAGGAAGGATTTTGGATATTCGATCGATAAGGGGATGAAAAGGAGGGTGAATTTTTAATATGAGTATATCCATATCTCAAAACTGACCAGTTCAAAGATGTGAAAATTTGTACTTGGAATCTTCTTTAAAAATAAAGAAACGCGTATTTTTTTTGTTTTAGAAAAATCCACTTAAGAGGGGTAAAAATAAGAGAAAAGTGGGTTGAATCCCTTTCATGAAGATACTTATGTCACCGAGCTCGATAGCTGCAGTCGCTTAAGTGCGGCCAGTATCCAGTATTCGGGAGATAGTAGGTTCGAACCCCACTGTCGGCAGCCCTGAAGATGGTTTCCCATTTTCACACCAGGCAAATGCTGGGGCTGTACCTTAATTAAGGCCACGGCCGCTTCCTTCCAACTCCTAGTTCTTCCCTGTCCCATCGTCGCCATAATACCTATCCGTGTCGGTGCGACGTAAAGCAATTAGCCAAAAAAAAGATACTTATATCTCAAAAACTGAAGATGTTACAGACTTGTTTTCGTAAAATCCACTTAAAGGCGGGGGGGGGGGAAGAATTGAAAAAGGGTGAATTTTTAAAATGGGTATATCTCAAAAACTTAACGTGTTACAGAAGCAAAAACTTGTATTTGGAATCATCTTTACAAATAAGCACATTTTCTTTCTTTTCGGAAAATTCACTTAAGGGGGTTAAAAAATTTAAAAGTGGGTGAATTTTTTAAATAATTTTATCTCATAAATTTGACGTGTTACAGACGTGAAAACTGGTATTCGGAATCTCCTATAAAACAAAGAAACACGTGTTATTTCGGAAAATCGACTTAAGTTGGGGGGTGAAAATAAGTTTAAAAGAATTAGAATACTGTTTATGAGGATACTTATATATCAAAAACTGAAGATGTTACATAAGTGAAAATTGTTTTTTGGAACCTCATTTCAAAATGGAGGAACATATATTTGGTTTTCGGAAATTCCACTTAATGTTGGTGAAAATAAGTTAAGGAGTCGAATTCTTTTTATGAGGATACTTATAGGCCTATCTCAAAAACTGAAGATATTGCAGACCTTGAAATAGGTATTTGGGACCTCCTTTTAAAATTAAGAAACACGTATTTTCTTTTCATTTTTTACGACTAGCAGTACTAGCAGTTACCCGCGGCTTGGTTCGGGTGGATTGCATAATTTGATAAAAATAATCGTCCGCCTCTGTGGTGTAGTGGTTAGCGTGATTCGCTACCACCCCTAGAATAATAATAATAATAATAATAATAATTTTATTTGCTTTACGTCCCACTAACTACTTTTTAAGGTCTTCGGAGACGCCGAGGTGCCGGAATTTAGTCCCGCAGGAGTTCTTTTACGTGCCAGTAAATCTACCGACACGGGGCTGTCGTATTTGAGCACCTTCAAATACCACCGGACTGAGCCAGGATCGAACCTGCTAAGTTGGGGTTAGAAAGCCAGCGCCTTAACCGTCTGAGCCACTCAGCCCGGCACCACCCCTAGAGACCAGGGGTCGATTCCCGGCTCTGCCACGAAATTTGAAATGTGGTACGAGGGCTGTATCGAGGTCCTCTCAGCCTCGGAAGGTCAGTTGAGTAGAGGAGGGTTCAATTCCCACCTCAGCCATCCTGGAAGTGGTTTTCCGTGGTCTCCCACTTCTCCTCCAGGCAAATCCCGGAATGGTACCTAACGTAAGGTCACGGCCGCTTCCTTCCCTCTTCCTTGTCTATCCCTTCCAATCTTCCCATCACCACCCCCCCCCCCCCACAATTCCCCGGTTCAGCATAGCAGCTGAGGCTGCCTGAGCAAGGTACTGGTCATTCTCCCCAGTTGTATCACCGACTCAAAGTCTGACGCTCCAGGATACTGCCCTTGAGGCAGTAGAGGTGGGATCCCTCGCTGAGTCCGAGGGAAAAACCAACCCTGGAGGGTAAACTGATTAAGAAGAAGAAGATAAAAATAATCGTTCCTAGGTAATGCATTAAGACATTATCTGAAAATCCCTAATGTATAAAAACCCACCGAAAAAATAAGCTTTTACCCCAGAACCTCTTTGTAAAACACGTTTATGGTTTTGGCCTTTGGGGCTAAGATGGCAAGGCTACTGGCAGAGCAAACTCCGCAAAATGCAACATAGAACTCTACACGTGAGAAACAGTCCTCTCTCAAGTCGTAAAAAATAAAAATAAAATACGTGTTTCTTTATTTGGAGGTTCCAAATACCTATTTCAACGTCTGCAACACCTTCAGTTTTGAAAGATATATGTAACCTCATAAAAAATGCAACTCTTTCACTTATTCTCACCCCTTTCCCCCGTCCAGCTACATGGCTGAATGGTCAGCGTGCTGGGCTTTGGTCGCAGGGGTCCCGGGTTCGATTCCCGGCAGGGTCGGGAATTTTAACCATAATTGGTTAATTCTCCTAGCACGGGGACTGGGTATATGTGCCGTCACCATCATCATTTCATCCTCATCACGACGCGCAGGTCGCCTGCGTTAAATCTAAAGACCTGCACCAGGCCTCTCCGGATGCCACACGTCATTTCATTTTCCCCTTTCCCCATTAAGTGGATTTTCCGAAAACAAAAATATGTGTTTATATATTTTAAAGGAGATTCCAGATACCAATTTTCAAGTCTGTAACATCTTCAGTCGTTGAGTTACAAATATTTTCACAAAGAAGTTCAACTCTTTCCTCACTTCTCTTCCCCCACTAAGTGGATTTTCCGAAAACAAAAAAGGAGATTAAAGGAGATTCCAAATAAAAATTTTCACGTCTGTAACATACTCCGTTTTTTGAAGTATAAGAATCCGAATTAAAGGATTCAGCCCCATTTTCAATCTCTTTCATCCTCGCTTAAGTGAATTTTCCGAAAACAAAAATGTATGTGTTTCCTTATTTTTGAAGGAGATTCCATGTACCATTTCCAAGTCTGTAACATCTTTAGTTTTTTAGATATAAGTATCCTCATAAACGTTATTTCACCCGCTTTTCTCTTATTTTTACCCCTCTTAAATGTATTTTCCTAAAACAAAAATACGTGTGTTTTTATTTTTAATGTAGATTTCAAATACAAATTTTCACATCTTTGAACTGATCAGTTTTTGTGATATGGATGTACTCATTTTAAAAATTCACCCCGCCCCCTTTTTAACCCCCTTAGCGATCGAATATCCAAACTCCTTTCTTAGTGAGCACTTATACACTGTAATAAAAATGTATCCTCAAAATTTTATTTCTTTATGCCTAGTAGTTTTGACTCAGTGATATTGCGTCAGTCAGTCAGTCAGTCAGTCAGAACATGTTATTTTGTATATATCTAGATATACTTTTTTTTACAAGTTGCTTTACGTCGCAAAGACACAGATAGGTCTTATGGCGGCGATGGGATATGAAAGGCTTAGGAATGGGAAGGCAACGCCCGTGGCCTTAATTAAGGAACAGCCCCAGCATTCGCCTGATGTAAAAATGGGAAACCACGGAAAACTATCTTCAGAGCTGCCGTGTTCAAACACCAGATCCCGTGAGATCTCCGAAGTTAAGCAACATTGGGTGTGGTCAAGATTTGGATGGGTTGCCACGCGCTGTTGGTGGGGGTAAGGGAATGGACGAGCTGACCACCCTACTGTACGTAAACTCCGGCTCAGGCACACCTCTGCGGAGATTCGGACCTGCCTTCGGGCAGAATACGCCCTTGCCCTTGCCCTTCCACAATTATACTGATTTTCCTCTCAGAATTCAGGGCTAGTTCCACTATTTCTTCGTTTTTCTTAAATGGTGTTACAATCTGTGACCGAGAGTTGTAAGTCAAAATTATTTCAGTCGTATTTATACAGAAAAGGCATACTCCCGGAAGAGACACTACTTGACTCCGGAACTTGTATGTATTCTCCAAAGTTTATTGAAGTACACTACAGCTAATCCACTGAATACCAAGTATACTGCTTCAAACTTCCTTAAGCTAGCAAGAAGGATGAGTAAAGTGTACTGTTGTCATTTACATCCAGCCTGTTTACCATAATAACAGCAAGTGAAAAGTGATCTCTCAGGGCCACTGTGTGTCTCACTGACCGGACTCTTGTTGGCACAGTCACAGTCAAAGAGGCGACTCGCTTGTGTGCCCCCGAAGGATTTTGGAATGGTGGGACCGCCGACTTTGTATGGTCCGATGTCCCATGACTGTTGGTTAAGTTGTCTGGTTCAACTGGTTTCGTTTAAATTCTACGTCGCGACGTCAAAAAGTCTATGGTCAATGGTGAAAATGTTCTATCTTCCGATGTTTCCTAGAATGATAGTAGAAGCGACTATTGTGTGAAGCTGAAAAATGTTGCTTGTACTGAAGGAAGTTGAACGACTTTTCTCTTTTTTGGTGGGCGGCTACTAGCGTACAGTACGGAACCTGTCATCCGTTCTGGGATGCATATGAGGGGCTACGAGTGACTGATTGGGATGCCGGGCGATCTTATACGGGGATGCAGTATTTAGGGATTTATAGGTTGTAAGGTGGGGGTGGGGGGAGGGGCGTGGACGAACTTGGCTGTCAGGGGATCGGCATGGGTTTGAGTTTGGGCAGGTACTAGCTTTAGATATGGAACGTGGAGTGGGAGGGGGAGCGTTGACTCGGCGAGTCGTTGGTTTAATTCTTGGTTTTTGGTGGGAGCTTAGGTTGCTAAGTATTTGGTTTGAGTTGAAAAAGGGTACCGTAGTTTAACTTGGGTGCTCGCTGTGGGTGCGAGAGTGGGGTTAAATTGTGATTCACTGTGTGGGTTCTTGGGTGAGGGATGAAGAGGGGCTGGTAGTTCTGGTCAGGATGGTCATTTGTTACCGGGTTTACCAAGGAGTCCTGAATATACTTGGCTGTAAGGGTCAAGGCTAGACGGTGATAACCGTAGGAGGGGAGAATGAGGTGGACAGAGGCTGGCAGTGCTGTACAAAGGTTGGGTGAACAGGGGTTCGTAGTCCTGTTCGTTGGTGGTCATTGACTACGGGGTTCACGAGGACGACCCGACTGAGTTGTCAGGGGCGAGACTAGACGGGAATGACTGAGGGAATGTAGAGGTTGGTAGGGGATTTGGTGTTACTTGGTCAAAATCACACTGTGGACTGGGCTGTGTGAAAAGAACCTGTTTTCTGAGTCGAGACAGGAAGAATTTCGGGCGGTTGATGCCACGCACAAGTCACGAACACAGGGCACCAAGCTGTCATGCCAAATTGCTATCCTCATTGTGATGCTTTGTTCTGCCCTTGGCAGGCAGGCTGAAGACCGTGAGGCCAGGCTGGTGGCGGCAGGTGAGCCAGATCTCTGGACTGCTGGCTCATTCTGGTCGGAACATGACCAATGAAAAGCTGTGTCTTGACTGGTGACTCGAGGAGTCATTGGACTCGTGTTGAACGAGCCCAGACACGTGTAATACTTAGCTACCATCCTTTGGTGTACTTGTGGGGTCACTCCTGTCCTCCAAGTCGAGATACTTCAAATGCACAGACTGTGTCGTTAGGTCATTGATGGTACCAGACGTACTCTACCAAATATCTCTTTTAGATGGTTATTTATAATATTTGTTCTTACTATATCATATGACAGAAGTAAAGAGGAAATAAAATATAGACTAGCAAAAGCAAAGGTGGTTTTCTTAAGGAAATAACTTTTCTGACTTCAAACATTGATAAACAAATTAGAAAGGTGTTTTAGAAGAATTTCGTCTCTGGAATGTGTCATTGTATGAAATTCAAACCTGGACAATAACTAGCTCCGAAATAAAATCGAAGATTGCGGAATATGATGTTACAGAAGAATGTTGAAGGTAGATAGAATCACAAATGAAGAGGTACTGAATCGAACTAGTGAGAAGAGAACTATTTTGCGAAATTTGACCAAAGGAAGGTGTACAATGATAGAACACATCTCAAGACACCCAGTATTTGTTCAGGTTTTTGAAGGCAGTGTTGGCGGCAAATGCTGGGGCTGTACCTTAATTAAGGTCACTTTCTTCCCACTCCTAGACATTTCCTATCGCATTGTCGTCATAAGACCTGTCTCTGTCTGTGTGATGTAAAAAACTCTATTCCTGTTGCTCTGTCTACTCTTTCTCTCCCTAGCCACAACAATTCTAGACTGGGATTTTATTTCTAGTAGCCTACCGATTGAGTTAGCTGCGCGGTTTGGGCCATGTAATTGTACGCTTGTATTCAGTAGATGTTGAGTTGGAGGCCCACCACCGGCAACCCTGTAGATGGTCGTCTGCGGATTCCCTTTTCTCGCCAAGCAAATGATGGGGGATGTACCTGAAGTGTGGCCATGGTTTCCTTGTTCTCAACCCAAACCCTTTATATTTCATTGTCGACAGAAAACGTACGAGTATCTGAGTTGGTAAGACGTTAAACCGCAAACAAAAAAAATCTTCTAGCAGTATGGAAGTACCGAAAATTAGGGTACGGAGGCAATTACAAGCAGTAAAATAACGCAGGTAAATATAGGATCCACACATGGAGGTACTCCAAGCAGACGACTATAATATCCGAAGCCCCTATGTTTTCAACAACAACAACAACAACAACAACAACAACAACAAAAACATCAAAAACAACAACAAAAACAACTATGAGGAATTCTACGTTATAGAGTAACAAATTTGAAGGCTTAAATCACGGAGTTTACAAAATACTGACGTTTATTGAGCTTTTGTAAAATGATAACATATACCTGTAACGATACATAACAAAGCTATTCTTAGTCCACATTGCTTGATATTAATATTTCCTTAATGTCTATATCGCGTGCTATGTCAGCTGGTTATGAAACATGTTGTGTTAAAATTTCAGACGTTTGTTATGCTGGTAAGCCAGGCCCAAGAACACCTACGCATTGGATGTACTTCAGCCATTTCAAGCAGATTGAAATAAGTTAGATTTATTTTCTGTGCAAAATAAAATGTAGAAGTAAAAGAGGACTCATTTTGTTGGATGTTTATGTTCACTGCACACGAAATGTGTAAAACAAGTCACTATATTTCACGGGTATAAACGCCGGCATGCGATGAACTATTTCTCGCTGGGGTATTGCACGCACGAAGTACACTGATAGACTGTTTCTTTCCGCTGCACGAAATACCAGAGTAGGAGGTAGAACAGAAAGGAAATTATTATTTAAGCAGCATAAGAACTATTTTATTCCTTCACATTTCTTCATGATTGGTTGTGAACTTTATTTAAATATATAGTGCTTGTTAGAAACCCGGAAATAAGAACTGACAGATTTGTCAGCCTTATGTCTACAAACACTGTATGATCGTCTGCTATTTCGTTTGTGAGGTAATTCTGTAGAAAGTGCGAGTATAACCTACGTATTATTTTTTTATGTTTTTGGTTACTTCTTTAGTTAAGTACCAAACAATTATTATAACAAATATATTAAAATGTACGAATATGAACAGTTCTTCATTATTGTCTTATTTTCTCTCGGAGCGCTTTCATCCCCAACCAGTGCGGCCATCCTCAGCAACTGACTACCGGGAGAGTAATTCCTAACAACGTCCACTCAGAAAGCGATTGTACGTGATACAACAATTGGTTTTACTGTTAAAAGAGTAGTGAAAACTCTTGAATGCTAAGTATCTAGGAACTTTTTCATCGTATAGCTCTATCAGAATTACTGGGAGGTAACACGGATGAGGTAATCTAGAAGCCATTAATGCAAATGAATGTCTACACCGGCGGCGGAGAGTTCCTGTGCACAGTGCATCGGTCCCGATCGGTTCGGCTTGGACCAACGCTTCGCCTCTCGGCTACTCGGCTAAGCTCGGCTCAACTCGGTTCAACTGAGCTCGGATTTGGAGCGCTACGGAGCAAGTGAGGAAGGGAGAGACAGGCGGAGTGAGCGAGACATGCGTGGGGAAAGAGAGAGACAGCGCTGTTGCTCCAAATCGAGGAGTGCGGGTGTGCACTTTGGTCAGCCAAGCGAAGTCGTCTTTTGCACCGCGCACCGTGCATGCACCAGGCGCATGCACCCTGAGAGGCCCTGGTCTACACGTTCAAAATCAAACGGAAAACAAATACGAACTGTTGTAAGACCTGTTCCAGTATATAGTACGGTCTGTTGGGCTAACACTAGGTGTGCAGAATACTCCCTCCACATCATAGAAGTGACGTTACTTCGGTGGATGATGTACTATTCCCTATTTGACTACATTAGGACAAACACCATCAAGTAGCATATTGACATGGCACTAAATTGTTTCGAAAGGTCGTAAGAGGAGAGATTGCTGGTGTGGAAATGTCCAGAGAGCTTAACCTAACACTGTCCAAAGACGCCCTCTGGAAGTCGAGAGATCAGGTCAAGTAGACGACCCAAATACAGATGACAGGGGATACCGTGGAAGTATTCTATCCCTTCCACCCACAGGGGATCTGGAACTGCGCAAATACTTACCCTTAGTTGTGTCACACAGCTCACCTTCAACTTCCCTATCTGATCTCCCTCTCAACATTTATTTTCCTCTGACCCCGCCAGCATTAGGTTTGTGAGGCCTCACGTGTATTTCATTTTCACACGCTTCATGGTCCTCCCCTTTCTTTCGCCGATACCCTTATTATTCGAAAGATCAAATTTTCCTTTCCGATTAGTGTTAAGCGGGGATGTTCATCAGCCTGTGTTTCGCCTTAAACAATATTCAGCATCACTACCAATTGTCCACCGTGCTTTTATTATTTTTACTTGCCATTCCTACTCACATTCCGTTAGTTTCGAGCTTAGGAACGCGTGGATGTTTATTTTTCCATTTAGAAATACGTATAAGAGGACAGACTGGTAAAGCACACGGTGGCTGTCACGCTACTGTTCCCTATATTACAATTACCAGCTATCAAAATAGGGGACAAAGGGAAGCTGCCGTATAATAAGAGCTGACATTCGCTCGTACCAGCCACGCCTGAGCAAGGACAGTGACCCCAATGCAGCTGGGTAAAAGAGAGAATATTTTCCCATCCAGATACTGACTAATTAGCGCAGACGAGAACCTAGTGGAACCTAGTGCAATCATAAATATATTTTCAGTATAGGCTCAAATGCCTGTCCAGTCTGCAAGACTTTGTGAATAAGGTAAATGCATCCACAGCCCTCTATTTGCAACTATTACTGTGGTTTCTTCAATCTTTACATTTCTCACCATGTAATCATTAAAAACTGAAACTAGTCATCGTATCATTTCACTCTCCCCCCTTCTCATACACATTACATCTAGGTGCATTATTCTCCTAAATAATGCATCCTATTCTTCCATTCTCCTCATATGATCCCACTACAAAGGCGATTCATGCGTGCAGCTTCATTCGTCGAGTAATTCCTAATTTAGTAGATTTTATTCTGTCATAAGTGACCTTACAATAGTTTTTTTACATACTATTACAAAGTTGAACAAGTTTGTACCTGTTTTAACAAATTTATTCCTCATTGGTTGAATGGTCACCGTTGAGGCCTTCGGTTCAGAGGGTTCCGGGTTCGATTCCCCGTCGGGTCGCGGATTTTAATTGCGTCTAATTAATTCTTCTGACCCGGGCACTGGGTGTTTGTGTTTGTTCCAAAACTTTCCTCATCATACTCGGACAACCCACTACACTACCAACCACCACAGAAACACGCAACACTGATAGGCCTACATCCCTCCGTATAGGGTTGGCGTCAAGAAGGTCATCCGGCCGTAAAACAGGGCCAAATCCACATACATACATACATACATATATATATGTGTGCCACATTTCGCACACGACAGATGTGGGAAAAGCGGTAGAAGAAGCAAAATATTCTTCCTCGCCTTTTCCCGATTACTTGGGGTCGACTCTATATGTGTATTAGGCCCCGTATGATGGCCGAAAACCTTTTCTAATGTCAACCCAATGTGGAGGGATGCATTCACTGTTTCATGCTTCTGAACGATTGGTGTTGTGATGATATGCAGGCCTACACGAAGAAGTCATATTAAGACCATTACAAGCGCACAGGGGAATTAACCAGACGCGGAAAAATTTCCCAGAATCGAATCCTCGACCCACCAAGAAAGTGAACCTCTGAGGTGGTAGTGATTACTATTTTAAGAGAAAGTACATCTGGGCAAGCACCTTTTATTAACACTAATCAAAGAGAAAAATGGAATGAGTCCAACAATTCGGAAAATGAAGATGTCGGCTAAAGAAGGACAAGGGACGCGAAGGGCGTGAAAATGAAACACTCCCTAGGCCTCGCAAACCTAATACCATCACGATAGGAGAAGAACAAGAGTTGACCAAGAGAGGTCGTATAGGGTAGATGACAGTGAGAAACCTGACACACGTAAGCGGAAGTCATACCAGACTCAAGTAGGAGAACCGTGGTCACCAACCCACGCTCCCATGTTGAGAGTCCCAGGTTCCACTTTTAGCCTCATCTTACGACAGCCAGGGGATAGTGTGGATGTTATTTTATCGTCACCACCCTCAGGGGATCTGGACCGTCCGAACCGAAGACCGATACCCTGACTAAGGAGCTGGTCAATAAAAATAAATAAATAAAATAAATAAATAAATAAATAAATAAATAAATAAATAAATAAATAAATAATACCAAAACTTAAATATGATAAAGTTACTACGGTGAAACAGGCTTAGTGTAGAGGCTCCAAGGTTTGATTTCAGTTCTGCTAAGGATTTAATATTATCAGTAGGATAAAGTTTAACACGGGGTTCCCTGAACTTCTGAGGAACCGAACTGTCTTCAAATAAAGCGAAGAGAAACTGAACCATCTCTGGCTCAAGAGAACTATTCAGTTGTCCTCAGGGGTTCTAGTTAGATCCATACTAACCACTCAGTCAAGGATAAGGATGATTTTGGCTTTAAGGAAATCGAGACATATTTCTCTCCTCATAATTCAGTACTAATTTGAACTATGGTATTCAGAAAGGTTCAACGAAGTAAATAAGACATTCTTTCTCGGCTGTAAATTCGTTTCAAAATTCAGGACAACAGTGTTCTGATTCCTTTTTACTACATAGTTCTCCCTTGGTGGGACATAGCACCCACCTGGATGAAACCGTAGTTGTCAGATTCTCTTGTCCACCTCGAAAATTATACCTTGATCCGAAATGATCGCACAGGTAAAGCCGGCGGCGGAGTAGCTATGTATATTAGGAACGACCTAAAATATAAAATAATTTACAAAACAACTCGTGAATACTCCGCAAGGCCCGAATTCATGTTCATTGAAATTGAGGCTTTAGGTGTAAAGTGCTTACTGAGTGTTGTGTATCGCCCACCAAAGATCGGATATATCACCGACCTTGAAGACATCTTACTTGACCTCCTACCCAGGTATGAGCATGTTTTATTACTAGGAGACCTCAATACTGACATCCTTAACGACAAAATGACTGAGACTAAACAACTAATCAACATATTTAAATCTTGTAACATGACGATTTTGCCACTTAACCCAACACATTACACAGCCACGTCACATACATTACTGGACTTAATTGTGACGAATAACCCTGACAGAGTACTGACCCTCGGGCAAATGTCTGCTTGCGGACTATCCAATCACGACTTAATTTATTTAGCTTATTCACTTAAATGTCCCAAGTACAGACCTAAATTAATTACATTCCGAGATCTAAAAAGTATAAATAATGAAGCCCTATTAGAAGATGCTGCAAACATACCTTGGCATAATGTCCATATTTTAGATAATATAGATGATAAAGTGGAGTTCTTAAACACACAACTGCTAGCTCTTCTTAATAAACACGCGCCAAAACGCACTAACCCGAAACACAACAACAATCTGGAAAATAAATAAATAAATAAATAAATAAATAAATAAATAAATAAATAAATAAATAAATAAATAAATAAATAAATAAATAAATCTGTATTGCCCAGGTAAAGCGATTAATTCATCGTCTACATGTCACTTTTCCGATAACAGGTAGCATACAGGTAAGTCAAATAAACATCATAATTTAAACAAAATGGTTCGTAAGGGAACTTACGTTCCTCATCAACAATAAGGATCAAAGTAAGCATGTTACCGGCTAACATTAAATTAGACCTTCAATTAAATTATTTTATCCAGCAAATTAATGACCATCAGATATTATCTTTCGTGTATGCGGATTAACAAATTATGCCAGTTTTGTGTCCGACAGATATACCATCCCGTAACTGAACTCACTCCTGCGGGACAAACTTCCGGTACCTCAGCGTCTGTGAAAACGAGGTAATGGAAGGTAAAACGAACATTATTGTTATTATTACTGTTATTATTATTAAATACAATATTTATTTATTTATTTATTTATTTATTTATTTATTTATTTATTTATTTATTTATTTATTTATTTATTTATTTATTTATTTATTTATTTATTTATTTATTTATTTATTTATTTATTTATTTTAATCCCTTTACTCTCCTGCGTTGGTTTTCCCTTGGATTCAGCGAGGGATCAAACCTCTACCGCCTCGAGGATCGTGAGATTTGGTCGGGGATACAGCTGGGAAGAAGCCTTGTGGAGTAATGGGAAGATTGGAATGTATAGACAAGGAAGAGAGAACGAAGCGGCCGTGGCCTTAAGTTAGGTACCATCCCGCCGTTTGCCTGGAGGAGAAGTGGGAAACCATGGAAAATCACTTCGAGGATGGCTGAGGTGGGAATCGAAACCCCCCTACTCACTTGACCTCCCGAGGCTGAGTGGACACCGTTCCAGTACTCGTATCACTTTTCAAATTTCGTGGCAGAGCCGGGAATCAAACCCGGGCCTCTGGCGGTGGCTGCTAATCACAGTAACCACTACACCACAGAGATAGACAAATAAAATATTGCTATATCAAAATAGCAATTAATTATCTTACAGCTTCATCCACCGAGTAATTCCTCATTTATATTCTATTCTGTCATATGCGATTGGCTTTACAATGTATAGTATATGACGGGCCACTGCAGTAATGCAAGTAATAATAATACCGTAAAAGATTTTCAAACTATTCGCATTACTTACAATCTACTGTATATTAATATTGAAGTAGGACTAACATTATAAACTTCTTATCCTTCTTATTCTCATTCTTCCTCTTCTTAATATGTCTTCATCTAGCGAAGGTTGATTAACATGGCAATATTGTGTTAGAATTCACCTGCTCATGCCATACCAATCCAACAGATTCTTTACTCACGGCCAAATTTTTAGTTTCGAAAAATTTTCGCTGGTCACAGTAAATACTGTTTTTTTCTGCTTGATTTACGTCGCGCCGGCACAAATAGGTCTTATGGCGACGATGGGATAGGAAAGGCCTAGGAATGGGAAGGAAGCGGCCGGCCGTGGCCTTAATTAAGATACAGCCCCAGCATTTGCCTGGTATGAAAATAGGAAACCACGGTAAACCATCTTCAGGGCTGCCGACAGTGGGGTTCGAACCCAATATCTCCCGGATGCAAGCTCACACCTGCGCGCCCCTAACCGCACGGCCAACTCCCACGGATAGTACTGTTTAATCCCAGAATATGAGTAGCTTCATTAAACATGAAAAAGCTTTCGACGCCGTTAAACATGATATCCTTATACATACCTTGAAACATATTGCGCTTGGATGTAAAGATGTCCGCCTGTTGCCATTTCTTGACGGACGCAATATTTGTTCTCTTGGTGCAAGCAAGATAAAATGTATTTTCCATTGAAGTCTCAGTCTCATTAACAGCTGCGGAAGTATGGGTGGTGCTAAGTAATGACTAGATATCGGATTTAAATGCTGTACAAATCACCAAAATAAGCATGCAACTGTGCCGCAGATGTGATGAAATATACATTTAAGTATGCCCTTATTTTCGTGCTATTAAACACTTGTGTGAAATGCAAACGTATCATTCCTTTACTAGATTCACATGATTCACCGACACCATCATCTTCTTTCTTTCTTTCTTTCTTTCTTTCTTTGTTTTTTTCTTTCTTTCTTAATCTGCTTACCCTCCAGGGTTGGTTCTTCCCTCGGACTCAGCGAGGGATCTCACCTCTACCGCCTCAAGGGCAGTGTCCTGGAGCTTCAGACTCTAGGTCGAGGGATACAACTGGGGAAGATGACCAGTACCTCGCCCAGGCGGCCTCACCTCCTATACTGAACAGGGGCGTTGGTGGGGGATGGGATGATTGAAAGGGAGAGACAAGGAAGGCGGAAGGAAGCGGCCGTGGCCTTAAGTTAGGTACAATCCCGGCATTTGCCCGGAGAAGTGGGAAACCACGGAAAACCACTTCCAGGATGGCTGAGGTGGGAATCGAACCCACCTCTACTCAGTTGACCTCCCGAGGCTGAGTGGACCCCGTTCCAGCCCTCGTACCACTTTTCAAATTTCGTGGCAGAGCCGGGAATCGAACCTGGGCTTCGGGGGGTGGCAGCTAATCACACTAACCACTACACCACAGAGGCGGACACACATAATCATGATCTTGAATTAATAACTGGAAGAAAAAAATTCACACTAGATACAGCTGGAGCTGTTCCTCTAGTACAAACAATCCGTGGGTAGTTCGTGAAGCGTGTCATTCTATCAGTATTCACTGTTAAAACAATATTCAAACATCTCCTAGATAAGACGCAGTGTGTTAATTAATGAAAACCAACAACCTGGTTTCTAGTCATTGACCGGGTCTGGGATGGAATGAATGAAGCCTCCATCTCGCGGAGAGGATAGGAATTGTGCCGGCTGCCGAGGCTTGTTGCACTTCTCTGGGGCAGTGATTAATGACTGACAGATGAAATGAAATGATGATGGAGAGTTGTTGCTGGAATTAAAGATGACAGGGAAAACCGGAGTACCCGGAGGAAATTCTGTCTCGCCTCCGCTTTGTCCAGCACAAATCTCACATGGAGTGATCGGGATTTGAACCACGGAACCAAGGAACCCGGCGGTGAGAGGCCGACGCACTGCCACCTGAGCCACGGAGGCTTCGTGTTAATTAATACACATTATAAATCAATTAGTAAGGTTGGAAGAAAACAGTGAAGAAACCCATAACCATGAAGAAACGCACTTAAATACACATTCCTCTTTCATGTTACACGTTTGCTTTGCAGTACACTACAACAGTCTCCTCCGAGTTTTATGGTAGAAAGCGGTGGCGTTTGTCTGTTTAAAACCAGCTTCACCGGGCGAGTTGGCCGTGCGGTTAGGACCGCGCAGCTGTGAGCTCGCATCCGGGAGATAGTGGGTTCGAACCCGACTGTCGGCAGCCCTGAAGATGGTTTTCCATGGTTTCTAATTTTCACACCAGGCAAATGCTGGGGCTGTACCTTATTTAAGGCCACGACCTCTTCCTTCCCAATCCTAGACCTTTCCTGTCCTATCGTCGCCATAAGACCTATCTGTGTCAGTGAGGCGTAAAGCAAATAGCAAAAAAAAAAACAGCTTCTACGCGGAGAATGTTCTCTCGACATTTACAGATGTGACAGTACAATACTTGAATTCGACACCGCGTGTAGTTGGTTCATTATGGTTCATTCTCATTACCAGTAACAGCCAAATATTTGTTTATAGCTACCATGATGTCGCAGCCCTAAATTCGCTTAAGGTCATCATGATATGTTTGCAGACGAAGTCCAAGGTTTGCTAGGATACCTTCCAGTTCAAGCTTCACATTCACTACAATGTTCAGCGAATCACCAAGGCTCAACCCACGTGTTGCTAGCTTCTTGATTGATTCTAGCTGGTATGATTGGAAGTATATCTTGATATGTGTCACTTCTTTCGAACCGTTTCATTGCCAGAAGCGTTCACGGAATTAATTACTTTACATGTCCTTGAAGACTGCTTGTAAAATATGTTAAATATGCAAAATAAAAGTCAAAAACATTCACAATAAAAGCTAAATTTGAAATGTATGCACTAACATCAAATTTATATGCAAATATATATCCACTATTAAACTTAGTAATCCCTCCAATTTCACCTTCAAACGCACTCCGTTGTAGCTCATGCCTCCGTGATGAGCTGTCTAAGGTGACAAGGACCGGCCGGTTCCTGTGCATACACCAGTTGTTTTACATGACCCCACAGAAAAAAAATCCAGGGGGCGTAAGATCGGTCGATTTGACGGGCCAAGGAACAGGTCCTCCACTTCCTATCCTTTTATCAGGATACGTCGCACTGAGATGGTTCCGGACGACCATCGCCGCGTGCGGTGGAGCTCTGTCATATTGAAACCACATCCTGCAGCAGTCAAGGAGTGGCACATGTTCCAAATACGGTGGTAGTTCATCTTAGAGAAATCGCAGATAGCGTTGGCTGGTCAGTTGGCCCTCAAAGAAATAGGGACCGACGAGGTAATCACCCATGATTCCACACCATACATTCACGCCCAACTGTACCCAAAAAGCTGTCTGTCGCACCCAAAAGGACTTATCCACACTCCAGTAATGCATATTATAGTGATTAACGTTTCCAGGCCACGGCCGCTTCCTTCCCTATTCCTTGTCTATCCCTTCCAATCTTCTCATCCCCCCGCAAAGCCCCTGTTCAATATAGCAGGTGAGGTCGCCTGGGCGAGGCACTGGTCATCCTTCCCAGTTGTATCCCCCGACCCAGTGTCTGAAGCTCCAGGACACTGCCCTTGAGGCGGTAGAGGTGGGATCCCTCGCTGAGTCTGAGGGATAAACCAACCCTGGAGGGTAAACAGATTAAGACAGACAAGACAGAATAATGTTATTGTTTTTACGTCCCACTAAAAACGTTTACGGTCTTCGGAGACCCTCATTGGTTCTTTTACGTGCCGCATATCTACCGATACAAGGCCGACTTATTTGAGTACCTTCAAATACCACCGGACTGAGCCAGGATCGAATCTAACATGTTGGGGTCAGAACGCCAACGCCTCAACAGTCTGATCCACCCTGCCGGGCTACTAAACGAGTTACAGTTGAAAGTACTCACAAAAGAATAACTATCATATATTGCTTTGTCCACCATTAATCATCATCCGGGAATTAATCTATTTTGCCCCATCAAAGGACAAAAAGCGGCCAGTTAAATAATACAGTATATATTTCAAGTTTTGTTAAAATTAGTCTGCCGGCCACGCTGTGTAGGAGTAGCGTGCCTGCTTCTTACCCGGAGGACCCAAGTTCGATTCTTGGTCAGGTCAGGGATTTTTACATGGACCTGAGGGCTGGTTCGAGGTCCACTCAGCCTACGTGATTAGAATTGAGAGGCTAACTAACGGTGAGATAGCGGCCCCGGTCTAAAAAGCCAAGAATAACGGCCGAGAGGATTCGTCGTGCTGATCACACGATACCTCGTAATCTGCAGGCCTTCGGGCTGAGCAGCGGTCGCTTGGTAGGCCAAGGCCCTTCAAGGGCTGCAGTGCCACGGGGGTTTGTATTTTTGTTTTTAAAACTAGTCTTATTCTTCTTCTTCTCCTTAATCTGTTTACACTCCAGGCTTGGCTTTTCACTCGGACTCAGCGAGGGATCCCACCTCTACCGCCTCAAAGCCAGTGTCCTAGAGCGTGAGACATTGGGTCGGGGGATACAACTGGGGAGAATGACCAGTACATCGCCCAGGCGGCCTCACCTGCTATGTTGAAGAGGGGCCTTATGGGGGATGCGAGGATTGAAAGGGATAGACAAGGAAGAGGGAAGGAAGCGGCCGTGGCCTTAAGTTAGGTACCATCCCGGCATTTGCCTGGAGGAGAAGTGGGAAACCATGGAAAATTACTTCCAGGATGGCTGAGGCGGGAATCGAACCCACCTCTACTCATTTGACCTCCCGAGGCTGAGTGGACCCCGTTCCAGCCCTCGTACCACATTTCAAATTTCGTGGCAGAGCCGGAAATCGAACCCGGGCCTCCGGGGGTGGCAGCTAATCACACTAACCACTACACCACAGAGGCGGACCGCAACCATTCATCTCGTTATATTGCTCCGGTTTTGTGAGAGGACCGATGTACTTCAGAATTACAGTAAGAGCGGGAACATGCATAAAACTAGATCGCGAGGGTCTGGTGGACCACCCACTATATAGATTTCATAAAGATTTATACAAACTGAGATTTCGAGAAGTGTCAAATTGGAAATATAGACATAATTATACGGGAAATAACAAGATGTCTCATCTCGTGAGAGAAATCCCGGAATCTCATACATTATAAATTCGAAGAAGTTCGAAGTATTTCTTCATACAATGCATACTTACTGCGACATGAACGATTTCATATTCTAGCTCAGCATATAATTCCACTTCTAACAATATCTGTTGAATGATCTTCTTCTTATTATTCTTAGCCTTTTTTTTGGCACCACACGTTCTTTTTGTCCAGATTCTCGTCTGGATGCCATTCCAGATGCCTTTCATATGAGGGCGGACGCCTCCACTTTTGCGAGTCTCTGTGTTGGTAGACAGTGTATTGTAATGTGTTATGTGTATATGGAAGCTAACACTCACATCCGTTTCTTGAGACAGAGGTATTGACGAGGCACAGCTAAAATCCCGGTCCGAACAAGGATCGAACCCGAGGCTCTGAAATGAAAGGCCACAATGCTCACCATTTAGCTTAGGAGTTGGACGTATTTCAAATACGCTATGGCCTACATTTTAGGAGGGACATTATTTGGTTTATTTACAGGAATGTTTGAAAATTGTATTGAGCTATTTTCACATGATGCATGAACATATGGGTGCATTCATACAAAATCGAATTAATGTAATTTGTTTCATTCCCATGATGCAAAATACTTAGATAAATTAACAGAGTCTGGACTTTAATACAGATTTTGACCAAAAGTTTTTAATAATAATAATAATAATAATAATAATAATAATAATAATAATAATAATAATAATAATAATTGTTACGGGGCTACCCGTGGACCAGCAGAGGTTAAAGAAGGTGCCGGGGTGAATGGGTCTAACTACTATGTCAAGAAAGAAATTAAACTGAAGTGGAAGGTTATATTTTCAAAAAGCAACAAGTTAACAAATTCTCACTTAGTGAGATAACAATGACATATAAGGTACCATGACAAAGTTTAGACAAAGCAAGAAAATCCAAAATTTAGTGA
This sequence comes from Anabrus simplex, assembly GCF_040414725.1. NCBI lineage: Eukaryota > Metazoa > Arthropoda > Insecta > Orthoptera > Tettigoniidae > Anabrus > Anabrus simplex. Next base: position 1,403,725,711 of record NC_090265.1, read on the forward strand.
GTTTAGTAATCAGGGCTTCCAGCCCCTCGCTTCACAATTCTTGAGCACTCGGCTCAAATTTACAAAAGAGCACAATTTTACAAGGGCAGAAATCCCCTAATACAATGGAGAACTAGCTCCGTAATTTACAATATCAAGCCTCCTAGAGGCACTTTTGCAACATTTAAAAAAGAGCTAACGTGCTCTCCGTTTTCCAAGCCTATTCAAGGCGATATCAGAAAATTACAATCACTTGACACCAAGGCACAACTTACAAATTTGAAACAGGGGTATCTAGTACCCAACTTATTGGGCCGTAGCGGAAAAGAACAGGTTAGGTAAATGGCCCGAAACACAAATTAAATGGAGGCGTGTACTTGCACTCCTAAATATGCATTCTAAAAACTTAAGGGGCACTAGGCCGATGAAACAGGGGCTATACCCAAACTATGGAGGTGACTCGTATACGAAAGAAAATTTAAGACATTACGGAAAGGAAGAAAACCAGTTACAAAACGTAGTCACCTCAAACCAATATGCAGGGGAGCTCGAGAGGGTACATCACTCTCTATCCCCGATTCACAGTTAAAGTTTTATGAAGTTATTACAAAAGCCGGTAGGTTACATTTACAGAAAAGTAGGTTACATAGTTAAGGTTTCGGACCTCTCTCTCGGGTTAAACTGCAGAGCTAGCAAGAAATAAAGATGTTAATTGGCCATTACCTTGCTGAAGAACTGCTGCCTGATGAAAGACGCGCCTCCCGCCTCCCTCTTGGCACACACACTAAGTTAGATGCCGATCAAATGGCCAAGAGACGTGAAAATCCGCAGTTTATAAACCCTCGGGGAAAGTTCGAGACCTTTCATGAATAAACCAGCCGCACCTTTCACTTTATTGGTTAACATCAAAAGTGACACTCAGAATGGAGGAAGAAGCCTGTGATAGGCGGAAAATTAATTACAGAAATTCATGATTGGCTAAATTCAAAACAGGCGGAAAGAAAAGATCAATATTGCCAACCCAAAAATGAATGAACATAATTTAGTAAAAAAAGAACTTAGGAATTCAAAACTTCTTCAAATCAAAATTCTTCCACTTCGCACCAGGCTGCATGATCATAGTTTTCTATCAGTGACCTCTATTGAAGGAAGTCCCAACTTCTTTATAAATGGTAAACAAAACACGTAGAATTTCATACAGTATATGAAACTTCAAAATAACAAAATTTCATTAGATTTCTGTAGTGACATCTTCTGAGTAACGGTTTAAGTAGGTGTAGTTTCCAGTTCAAGATTCCTCCAGAAGAGGAGTTCTTTTAGGTGCAAGATATAAATTTGCGGCGTAGAGGTGTACCTCCCGGTACAATAATAATAATAATAATAATAATAATAATAATAATAATAATAATAATAATAATAATAATAATAATAATAATAATAATAATAATAATGGTTTGGCGTCGCTTGGTAGGCCATGGCCCTTCGGGGCTGTTGCGCCATGGGAGTTTGGGGACTTTTGGGTTTTGGGTTTATTGGTTTGGCGTCCCGACAACTACTTGTACAGATTTTGTGAGACGCCAAGGTGAAAAATATTTGTCCCGCAGACGTTCCCTTACGTACATGTAAATCTACTGACGCTAGGTTGTCGTATTTGAGTTCCTTCAAATAACATCGAACTGAGTCGGGATCGAACCCAGTAACTTAGGCTCCGAATGCCTTCTTCTCAGAAACTTTTACCGTTTGAACCACTCAGCTCAGCGCTTTTTTTTTCTGTTTTACGATTTGCTTTACGTCCTACCGACACAAATAGTTCTTATGGCGACGATGGGATAGGAAAGCCCTAGAAGTTTGGAAGGAAGTGGCCGTGGCCTTAATTAAGGTACAGCCTCAGCATTTGCCTGGTGCGAAAATGGGAAACCACGTTATTACATGTAAAGATATTATACTTATATAGTCTCTTCTCTCCATTATATTATCAGATAAAGTTCGTACCTCGTTAGGACTTACAGTAATGTTACCACATGGAAACAATAAGTAACAAACTCATGTCATCATCCCGAGGTGGTGCAGCTCTTTTCAGGCACACCTCCAGTGGAAGTGCCATATACCAGCCCTCCTGCTATTCTTAAATTTCTGGCAGTACCGGGAATTCAGCCCGGGCCTCCGGGGACGGCACCTAATAACACTAACCGTTACGCTACGGAGGCGTACAAGTGTTTGGTAATGTGTATGGTTAGAGGGACTGTGCTGATTGATCTGTGTATTATAAATTAACTAGAATCATCGGGCGAGTTGGCCGTGCGGTTAGGGGCGCGCGGCTGTGAGCTTGCATTCGGAAGATAGTGGGTTCGAATCCCACTGTCGGCAGCCCTGAAGGTAGTTTTCTGTGGTTTCCCATTTTGACACCAAGCAAATGCTCGGGCTGTACCGTAAGTAAGGCCACAGCCGCTTCCTTCCAACTCCTAGGCCTTTCCTACCCCATCGTCGACATAAGACCTGTCTGTGTCGGTGCGACGTAAAGCCACTAGCAAAAAAAATTAACTGGGCTGGTATTGCAAATACAACAGCCGTAGCCGATGTTATATACAGTACTGTCTACCTGGGGATACAACGATGAAGCCGTGACTGGGATTCAAACAAACTTTTCTTTATTTGTCTCGTCAGGGTGAACGCAATTCTAATATTAGTGGCAGAGCGGGCAATTGAATCGAAGTGAACCGACGGACTGTTATCATCTTCGTCTTCCTCATCTCAACAGTAGTCCACAGGAGTACTCATCCAATTCTTTTATTAAACTGAAGAACCAAAAGAAATAAATTATTCGTTTGTGATGAAATACAATGTAAACAGTGATCCTCGTTCGGAAACCAGATTATAAATTGACAGAACGATGTTGTTGTTTACTTCTGAAGGGCTCTCCTCTTTGATTCATGGCAAGCAATATTTCTCCGGTTTGAATGAATGTAGGTCACGCAGTATTCTTGGAATGGGAGAAAAGATAGTCTGTAACCTGCCCCATTGATTTATTGAATATACACAAATAATAACAGGTTTGTATTATTATTAGGCTATTATTGTTATCAGTATGATTATTATGATAATAAAATACAATTTTACTTATACCTAATGTAGGAATCACCAATCCAACGTTGAAGCCATTGTACATCTCACAGAATTAATGTTTAAAAATATTTATTGATATGTTATGTTATTGTCCAAGAATAACGGCCGAGGGGATTCGTCGTGCTGACCACACGCCACCTCGTAATCTGCAAGCCTTCGGGCTGAGCAGCGGTCGCTTGGTAGGCCAAGGCCCTTCAAGGGCTGTAGTGCCATGGGGTTTGGTTTGGTTTTTTATGTTATTGCTTTGGACAAATTTTGTATAAATAAAACTAAATGAAGTATTCGCAATAATGATGTTGATAATTTAATGGCGTGTGGCCTCTGGAAAGGCCTCGTCTAGGTCCCTTGATTTAACGCCCAGGGGCAACATACGTGTCCATGAGGTTGGTGTTCTGCCTAGGATGAAATGTAATTTTGGAAACAGAACAAAAATACAGTCCCCGAGCCAGAGTAAACAACCAATGAAGGTTGAAATCTCAGACCCGGCCGGAAATTGAACCCGGGTCTTCTTGGACCAAAGGTCAGCGTGATAACAAGGTAGCCACCACATAATGATGACGACGATGATGGTGATGATGTCCTAAGGGTCCAAACATCGAACTCACCGGCCCATGGAAACGAAACGCTCCTCAAGGATTGTAATAGAGTACTTTTCCTTATTTCCTTCCAGTGAGGGAGGATTATAAACAGAGAAAGGCATTCGGGGTAAATACTGACACTTGTTCAGTTTTATTTACCAGCCCTATAATGGGTGATATCATGTATTTGTTTAATTTGGTGCAATTACTATAGCTCTTAACAGATGCTGTGATGTCGGTTGATAGAAATTCTGTAAGCCACCGAAACAAATATTCGCATTCAAAGCTCCACAATTGCCACCGCAATCAACCGCGATTGAACCCATAATCTTGAAATCAGAAGGCCACTGAGATAGACCTAATTGATATCTTGACCGAACAGTTGACAGTAAGGTTGAAATGCGACGGCCACCGATTTAGAAATAGCCTATGCCTACAGACCACTCGCCACGTGCTGTCTGTTATTTCCGTGTTGTCGCGGGAAGCTCAAATTGTCAATATGCGAACGGGCCGGGTCGCCGCATGGTACGGCCTGGGCTTGACGAATAGCCTGGAACAGTCTGTCACTCGACTAAAAGAAAAAAAGGACAAGAAATATGAGTCGCGGAAATGAGATTAAAATTTCTTTTCCTTTGCATTTAACTATTCAATGTTACCAATAGTATTTTACTTTCCGCGGTTGACATGAAATTCAAGAAAAGTACTACTCAACTGTAATCCAGAGTGAATAAGATACACGGACTATAATTCAGGCAAAACACGCCCCAAACCGGAAGTTTATTCTAAAATATTTGGGAAATGTAACTACTAAACGACAGTCAACAAAAATAGTAACGTAAATCTACAACTAAACGATAAAACATAAGTTTGTACTAGAATTAAATCCACCGTGACTAACTGCCTGAATTTCGGAAGATAATTACTTAGCGTGTTTTATTTAATCAGTGGTAAATTGCATACAAAACTCTGCCTCCAAAGTTTGCACCCTTTGATTAGTCCATTAATTGCTAATATTTTCTTGAGTTCTAATTTAAAGTAGGCCTATATGAAGTTTCACGTGAAATTCAAAATACCAAATTCGAAGTATTTATTTTGCAGCATGAAATCAGTAACTATAGGAAATAAAAATGCCACTACGATAACAATGCACATTCTTGAACATAACGTTGTCACGTAAGTAGCCTTTAAGACAATATTACTAGGAAAAATAGAAACTAAATACCAAGAAAGATGACAATTGAACCACATGAGAGGCGATGCAGATGATGAGAAGACGGGAACATAATTAAGAGAATATGGAACAAAGGTAAATTGTTAGAGCGACAAGGCGTAATATTTAGAAATGTTATTAAAACGTCCATTTATTTATTTTTCTTTCTTTCTTTTTTCTTTCTTTCTTTCTTTCTTTCTTTCTTTCTTTCTTTCTTTCTTAATCCGTTTACCTTCCAGGCTTGCTTTTTCGCTCGGACTCAGCGATGGATCCCAATTCTACCGCCTCAAAGTCAGTGTCCTGGAATGTGAGACCTTGGGTCGGGTGGATACAATTGGGGAGGAAGACCAGTACTTTGCCCAGGTGGACTCACCTGGTATGGTGAACAGGCACCTTGTGGGGGATGCGAATATCGGAAGGGACAGACAAGGAAGAGTGAAGGAAACGGCCGTGGCCTTAAGTTAGGTAGGTTACCATCCCAGCATTTGACTGGGGGAGAAGTGGGAAACCACGGAAAACGACTTCGAGGATGGCCGAGATGGGAATCGAACCCCTCTCTATTTGGTTGACCTCCCGAGGGTGAGTGCTCCAATTACCACCCCTCGCACCACTTTCCAAATGTTGTGGCAGAGCTGGGAATCGAACCCGGGATTCCAGGGGTTGAAGCTAATCACATTAACCACTACACCACAGAGTTTAATACTAAGAAAATTTCACGTAAATATCAAGCTCAAAAGTTAACTACAGCTCATGAATCAGATAGGAGACTCTGTTAATAGGATGAGAATCAAGGCCTGCAAGTGTGTGTGTGGAGGGGGAGAGGGTCGACGAAAGTCAATATTTATGGTGAGTGCCGACAATTTGGACGGGAGTGCAGCGAGCAGAACAATAATATCGTCGGCGAATTGCGATAAGGAAGCTTCTACTGGATGAGCTGATTAACAATGAAGAATATACCCAAAATGATTTGGAAGTGGGAGGAAAACGAGAATCTTCTGCTGGTATATAAAAAGAATGACCCCGTGAAGTCTGACAAGGTAGCTATATGGGTTGAACCAGACATATTTCAATGAAACGTTGGTAAATAAAATATCCAAGATTTAGTCCGCCTCTGTGGTGTAGTGGTTAGTATGATTAGCTGCCACCCCCGGAGGCCCGGGTTCGATTCCAGACTCTGCCACGAAATTTGAAAAGTGGTACGAGTTCTGGAACGGGGTCCACTCAGCCTCGGAAGGTCAACTGAGTAGAGATGGGTTCGATTCCCTCCTCAGCCATCCTGGAAGTGGTTTTCCGTGGTTTCCCACTTCTCCTCCAGGCAAATGCCGGGATTGTACCTAACTTAAGGCCACGGCCGCTTCCTTCCATCTTCGTTGCCCATCCCCACCAATCTTCCCATCCCCCACGAAGGCCCCTGTTCAGCATAGCAGGTGAGGCCGCCTGGGCGAGGCACTGATCATCCTCCCCAGTTGTATCCCCCGACCCAGAGTCTGAAGCTCCAGGACACTGCCCTTCAGGCGTTAGAGGTGGGATACCTCGCTGAGTCCGAGGGAAAAGCCAACCCTGGAGGGTAAACAGATTAAGAATGAAAGATCCAAGATTTAACAATAATAAAAATGTTGCCGTAAAATTAATAATATTGTTACAAATAATTCCTGAAATATAGCTGGGTGGATCGGAACAGCTATATGATCTGTAAAAATATGTATGTATGTTCAGTTCGTCAGGGATTCCGCTGGTGGGATCCTCAACAGCTCTGCCATCGGCTGTCATAGATGGCCTAGGCATCACTGAGGAGGCGTACTAGGGAAATGAGGAGTGAGGTAGTTTCCTGTTGCTTTCCTCACCGAGCCAGAGTTGCTATTACATATCAGTCTGCCAAGCCCACTGAAATGCATACACCAACCGACCCTATGAGCAACATTTTCACACCATTCATAGCAGGGACTGGCTGCATAAGGATTTGGCATTACTAGCATCGCTCATACCTCAGTCACTTTCATATTGTCAAAGCCAAGGATAAGACGGAGACAGAGCCTATACCAGAAGACATAGTATACTGTAAACACTAGGTCCTGCCAGCAAAGGCATTGTAGTAATATACCGATATAAAATACTTTTTAACGAAAATGAAATGTTGAAAACACTAACAGAATTTGACGTTCTACATTGCCGGCGTGCAAAGTGATCATGAGTAAAAACTGTGTCGAGTGTAATCAACTCTAAACGGCAGTTCCATAAATTTAGTGGATAGTATTGTATGTAAAAAAAAGCTAATTGCACTGAAATTTTATTTAACTTTGTTGGTACAGTATGTGTTCAAAATGTGTACCACCACGTACTGCATCTGTTTGCCCTCCGGGGTCGGTTTTTCCCTCGGACTCAGCGAGGGATCGCACCTCTACCGCCTCAAGGGCAGTGTCCTGGAGCGTGAGACTTGTGGTCGTGGGGTACAACTGGGGACGATGAACAGTACCTCGCCCAGGCGGCCTCACCTGCTATGCTGAACAGGGCCTTGTGGGGGAATGGGAAGATTGGAAGGGGTAGGCAAGGAAGAGGGAAGGAAGCGGCCGTGGCCTTAAATTAGGTACCATCCCGGCATTTGCCTGGAGGAGAAGTGGCAAGCCACGGAAAACAACTTCCAGGATGGCTGATATGGGAATCGAACCCACCTCTACTCAGTTGACCTCCCGAGGCTGAATGGACCCCATTCCAGCCCTCGTACCACTTTTCAAATTTCGTGGCAGAATCAGGAATCGAACTCGGGCCACCGGGCGTGGCAGCTAATCCTACTTCAAAATGTACATACCTACATCATGAAGTTAGTGAATACCGAGCGAGCTGGCCGTGCGGTTAGAGATGTGCAGCTATAAGATTGCATTCGGGAGATAGTGGGTTCAACCCACACTGTCGGCAGCCCTAAAGATTGTTTTCCGTGGTTTCCTATTTTCACACAGGGTAAATACTGGGGCTCTACCTTAATTAAGACCATGGCCGTTTCCTTCCCACTCCTAGCCCTTTCCTATCCTGTCGTCGCCAAAAGACCTGTCTGTTTCGGCGCAACGTGAAGCAAAGCAACGCTCTCTCCGTACTGGCCATGAAGGCCCTTGGAGGAGTGGCAGGTAATGGCTGCTATACCACTCCAGAAGAAAAAATCCCGCTTTTATTACTACCTGATGGGGAATCTAACCCACACCGGGCGAGTTGATCGTGGGGTTAGGAGCGCGCAGCTGTGAGCTCGCATCCGGGAGATAGTGGGTTCGAATCCCACTGTCGGCAGCCCTGAAGATGGTTTTCCGTGGTTTCCCATTTCCACACCAGGCAAATGCTGGGACTGTACCTTAATTAAGACCACGGCCGCTTCCTTCCAACTGCTAGGCCTCTCCTATCCCATCGTCGCCGTAAGATCTATCTGTGTCGGTGCGACGTAATGCCACTAGCAAAAAAAAAATCTAACCCACGTCCTTCCGTGAGAACCAAGCACGCCTTTACAGTCCGGCTAGACATCCCCTGCGACCCTTTGAGCCACTATTGCGACGTAAAAAATGAGTAAACCTTACCCAGGTTATTTCAAAGAAAAGAAAAAAAGAAGAAAGTTGAAAATAAAAGAACAGCCCGATGAAATACATCATATTTCCGTTCCTAGAGACATTTCATGGCCGACTAGAGGCAGTGGGTGTGAAAGGGTCTTAATGATGGGGAGGCTGGAGGTAAGGAAGGGGAAACAAGAACCAAGGTAACTTCCACCACTGGTTTGTGTGTGTACCAAGAATCAGGTGGTACAGAGCATTGGGTATATTGACCCACTATTGTTATCAGTAAGGTCCGGAAATTTATTTAATATCACAGTATGAAATACGAATACAAAAATATAATAATATCAGAGAAATATATAACATTAATGAAATATGGCGTAGTATTAATACATTAAATAAAAAATGTTCGTGTATTCCTTTTATTATGACTGATGGTTATGATATGAGACTGTAAGATTGTTTTCAATACCTCCGTACTTTAGAACAACGGTATCGTTGTTGCTTTAGAAAATTTACACAGTCTATGTTTTCTAATTTGACAGTAAGTATAGTTACTTATGAAATAAACACATTAAGGGCACAATCAAATTATCTGAGATATTTTTCTTCTTTTTACTCAGTTTACCCTCCAGGGTTGGTTTTTCTCGGAGGCCCGGGTTCAACTCCCGGCCCTGCCACGAATTTTGAAAAATGGTGTGAGGGCTGGAACGGGGTTCACTCAGCCTCGGGAGGTCAACTGAGCAGAGGGGTGTTCGAGTCCCCCCTCAGCCATCCTGGAAGTGGTTTTCCATGGTTTCCCACTTCTCCAGGCAAATGCCTGGATGGTACCTAACTTAAGGCCACGGCCGCTTCCTTCCCTCTTCCTTGTCTATCCTTTCCAATCTTCCTATCCACAAGGCCCCGGTTCAGCATAGCAGGTGAGGCTGCCAGGGCGAGGTACTGGCCCTCCTCCCCAGTTGTATACCCCTACCCAATATCTCACGCCCCAGCACACTGCCCTTGAGGCGGTAGAGGTGGAATCCCTCGCTGAGTTCGAGTGAAAAACCGACTCAGGTGAGTAAATAGATTAAGGAAGAGAAAGAAAGAAATTTGTCTTCCGATACATTTAATTTGCAATGTACATTTCATACTAACACTAAATATTATTATGATAAATGTTAGAATTACTGCCGGCTCTGCGGTTTAGGTGTAGCGTGTCTGCATCTTACTGGGAGGCCTCGGGTTCGATTCCTGGCCCGGTCAGTGATTTTTAACTAGATCTGATGGCTAGTTCGAGGTATACTCAGCCTACGTGATTACAATTGAGGAGCTATCTGACACTGAGATGACGATCCCCGTCTAGAAATCCAAGAATAATGGCCGAGAGGATTCGTCGTGCTGACCACATGACACTTCATAATCTGCAGGCCTCCGGGCTGAGCAGCAGTCGCTTAGTAGGCCATGGGGTTCGGTTTGATTAGAATTACTATATTTGTTTTGATCACTGCTTAACTGCTACTACTAAAAAGTTTTCATTTCTCCCCTGGAGGCCGGAAGATTTGTTACCTAAAGGAGGTGCTCGGAGAAGATGAGGCGGTTGGCGGCCGTGGCCTACTGTATACTAGAAACTGTCCCGGCATTCTCCTTAGTGCAGGAGAGTGGGAAAACAAAGAAAACCATTCTCGCCGACGGTTGGGGCCAGCCGTGAGGTCCAGCCCTGTCCCGTCTCCCGAATGCAGAGGCGTAGAGCCACTGTAGAGCAGCGGCCATCCCTCCTCTGCTCGGTTGGCCGGTCAGAGTGCAGAGCTGCTGGACCACGGATCAGCCGTGGCCACTTATGGGCCGAGACCCAGTCTGCATCTACCGACCCCACTGCTTAACACTAGCTAAGGTTGTGTCTTTAGAACAACTGTAGAGTGTGAAATGGTAGTATTACATTAAGTCATAATTCTCGTACAAGTTATGATTGAATGACAATCCATACACTTTGATTAGTTTCAAACAGAGAATCATATATTCCGATCAAATTACAGTCGCATTCTTCAAGTATGTAGTAACTCCATGGCATTATAACGAGGGCAGGCGCGGCTTAAAGAGTGACCTGGTTATAATAGAAAACGAACTCACATTATTAAAGATCACATTCGTGCTGCACGTGTTTACGTATCTGCATCATACAGTAGATGGTGCTATTAGTTTCTCGGAATCGATTCCCCAGTCATATGGAATCGACTCTTCGCGATTCCAGTCTCAACCCATCACTTCACGAAGCACAGCGCGATGAGAAAGCTATAGTGTCAACTAGTGCTGGGGACGGAGCGGAGCGGAGCGGAGCAGTTGTTGTGACGTCATCACCCGGTAGTACCGAGTGAACTACCGAGTGAATGTCCTGACGCGGGACGTTTAAACACGTTATAGGTACGGCACTGCGATGGTATTGCATCCTCCTATTAATACCCTTCTCTCACAACGTAACAACTGTAAATAACTGCATATATATTCACTATAATTGTTATATACGTAACTGCTAGGGAGTAGGAGGTAGTATGTGGAATAAATGTTAGTAACTCGTATAGTTAACTCATTCGAATAGTGAAACAAAGTATGGCACATACCTACCGAAAGGGTTTGTATACAAGGGGATTGGAAGTTAACAGAAAAGTAATGTATTAACAATTATTTCGTAAGTTCATGTGATACGGTACACTGTTAATGAGAAGAATAACCTGAATATAAAGAATCTTATCAGAATATAATGAAAAACACTGACATAATTTCATCTACAGGATGACAAAAGTAATTACGTAAATGAACGTTGACTGGAATGTCCTTCTTTGCAAATGTGATTACAAAACATATCTGACAACATACTACTACACGTCCCAATGCCAAACAGCTCTCAGTAGAATGCTTCTATAAATACAGTTATTATATCATTATATATTATATTATATTATATTATATTATATTATATTATATTATATTATATTATATTATATTATATTATATTATATTATATTATATTATATTTGATGTGCCACCACCCGTCGCGTATGTGCGGCCACATGCGTGTTTCCTATTATCAGTGATGTCAAAAAACTGCCAGGCATCCGACGGTTTTCGTGGCATTTGTGGAACAACGTTCTGTAAAAATTTCTTTAAATGTTCTAAAAATATAACTACTATCTACGAATATGTTTAGATATCACACTAACACCACAAATATAATCTAACAGACTTTACATTATCTACAAAACATAAGAAGCGTAGGAAATATATACGTACATTCGAAACACACAGATTGAATACAGGTACTTTCGTACGTGTGTTGTGCGCTACACTGTGCTCAGGTCCTCCGCGAGTACTCGCAGTTGTAAGCGGAGGGGATCGGTGGTGCGCTCTACCGCTACAACCGGATTACTCATCGGTATTACTCGCTCCGTCCCCACCTCTAGTGTCAACAAACAGCGCCTAGCGTCATTCTTTTGTCTCTAGCTTGGCAACGCGAGTAGGATAAATACTTAGAGCAAGACCATCAACAGCTTAGAGCAGCTCTATTGCAAAGAGAATATCTTCCTGATTCCAACGGTGTGCAACAGATGGCGATTGGGTTAATTTTCAGCTACAATCAGAGCAATTAAGGGAAAGCTGCACAAGTTCGAGTACGTATTCGGGCAGACAGCGAAGGAGCTACAGGCTACATCATACCCTTCTCCATGTTCTTCAAATGACATGAAATTGCCATAATGCCAATGAGTATAAGCTCTCATGCTGAGCTCTTACGGCTAACCCTTCTTACCAGTGGCGACTGGTGATATCTGAAGCTGGGTGTTGCACCAAAATGTTCAGTGTCATATTTTTGTAGCTTGTAGAAGTATTAAGAAACTCTATCATCGTTAAGTAATGAACTACATTCCTACTAAAACTGAACTATATCTGTCAATTACAACACAAGAAATAAGAGGCTAATTATACACTGTAACTACAGTTACTCTTAATAATAATGTTAATGGCTTTACGTCCCACTAACGACTTTTTACGGTTTTCGGAGACACCAAGGTGCCGGAATTTAGTCCCGAAGTTCTATTACATGTAAATCTACTGACGCGAGGCTGACGTATTTGAGCACCTTCAAATATCTCCGGACTGAGCCAGAATCGAACCTGCCACGTTTGGGTCAGAAGGCCACCGCCTCAACCGCGTGAGCCATCAGCCTGGTACAGTTACTTTTGCCTCGCTTGAATTGAAAATTTTCCGTCCTGTTTTTCATTGAAGCAAGATGCTGGTAATATTGTGTGTGGTCTAGTATGGCGTGGGAAAGAAATTACCCAGCAATTTGGCCGCGCGGTTAGGGTCACGTAGCTGTGAGCTTGCATTCGGGCGATAGTGGGTTCAAATACCAATTTCGGAAGCCCTGAAGATGGTTTTCCGCTATTTTGCCATTTTTACACCAGACAAATGCTGTGGCTGTGCCTTAATTAAAGCAACGGTCGCTTTCATCCAACTCCTAGCCCTTTCCTATCCCATCGTCGCCGTAAGACCTATCTGCGTCGGTGCAACGTAAATTTTAAAAAAATGGAAATTATTTACCTTTGCGAGAGGAGAGAAAGTAGGAATGAATTAATCTCCGCAGAGTAGCGCTATCTAACGGTGACATTTGGAACTGTTTCTCGGTAGGGGACTTGCTAGTGTCGTGCAACTCCCTGAGACCGATACCAGCAAACATGCTACCTGATGCTAAGTAGGCTTAGGCTCATCCCTGCTGAGGTACATTTTGCCGCGCTGACCGCTAGGGAGTTGCCGTAGAAAAGCAAACCCCCTGAGTTTGATTAGAAGCCAGCAGCGTTTATTGGTTCGTTACGAAGCATTAGTACAACGGACGACCAAGGTGGGTTAATTTAACCATGTTTTCGAATGTATGTTATGTTTATTAAACTAAAACATCAGAAGAAAAGACGACAAGTGAAGTGTAAAATTGTTGGGAGTTGTGCAACACTGCAACAATACCACGCACCGCCCCTGCTTCTTGCGACGGCGGTTGCAGGGTGGGCTTCGGCTTGTCCAACGGCTCTGCACTCCGACCGACCAACCGAGCAGAGGAGGGGTGGCCGCGGCTTGGCCGTAGCTCTACGCCTTGGTATTCGGGAGATGATGAGGGGCTGGTCCCCACCGTCGGCTGTCCTGAGAATAATTTTTTGTGGTTTTACATTCCCCTGCACTAAGGCGAATGCCGGGACAGTTCCTAGTATAGGCCATGGCCACCAACCGTGTCTCACCTTCTCCGCACATCTCCTTCGCCGTAACAAATCTCCTGGCTTGCGAGACGGCGTCATGGTCTAGGAGGCCCGCCTCCCCCTTCAGGGGAGGAACGAAAAAATTTTGGTAGTAGTAGTAGTAGTAGTAGTAGTAGTAGTAGTAGTAGTAGTAGTTTTTCGACAGGCAGGGGGTATCGTAGGTAGGGCCTACTCTTGACCACACAAGCAGTAGAAAACTTGGTACGATGTTACAGAGCATAAGCATTACAAAAATTCATACACAGTCACGTCTTTAGACATTGAGATGATAAACTATTTGGTGGGCAGTACAATTCAAGTAACAGTTCCCGCGCTCATGTCGGTCAATCACAAAAACAAAAAAATGACTTAACCCGATCACATTCTTACATAACATGTTAGACTTGACTATCAGGCAGCATGACAACTCCAGTTATAAGCCGCTCTGCGAAAGCAATAACCACTGTTATCAGAGACGATTGGCTCTGAAAACATCATTAATAACGAAGTACAACGAACGCTTTCAAGGATACTTAAAAAAATCTATTATCAACAGCAGGCTATTAAGGTAGGTTTGACTTTGAGAAATTCTCTGGAGCATCAGGGTGTAATCTTTTGATTCTCGTCGACTATTTAGATCATACGCTTAAAACACACACCATTACTAGGTAATCGACGCACAGTAGATTGATTCCGAGCTAATGTAACTTTCAGTAACCTTTTCTCAAATTATCTCTGAATTTCCATTTGTCTATAACGTGTATTTTAATGTTGTTACACAGCTACTGACTAAACAAACTGTTTTAAAGAATTTCTTTCAAAATTTGATACACATAGGAAACTGCTAAATCAATGTTATTGCTTATCAGTTCAACTATTTTACTAGTTCAGAAAATAAACATTAGATGTCCGGCACCTTGGTTGAATGGTCAACGTAGTGGCCTTTGTTTCAGAGGGGCCAGGGTTCGCCGAGCTGTTCGAGGATTTTAACTTCGTCTGGTTAATCCTCTTGCTTGGGGGCTGGGTTTTAGTGTTTGCCTTAATACAAATCTTCATTTACATACAATACACTGCAAACAACCACAGTTATTCGCTATAATTAATACTTCCCCCCACATAAGGTTGGCGTCATTCGAGACATCTGGCCGTAAATAGGGCTAAATCCATAGAAAGTGCTGACTATACGCAACTGTAAAATGGCTAGGAAGAACAAGAAAAAATACGTGAGATAAACATTGAAATGGTGTATGGATTTTAGTGCCGGGAGTGTCCAAGGATATGTTCGGCTCGGCAGGTGCACGTCTTTTGAGTTGACGCCCGTAGGCCACCCGCGCATTGTGGTGCGGATGAAATGATGATGAAGACCACACATTCACACACCTCCCGTGCCAGATAAACTAACCAGTGATGGTTAAAATTCCCGACCCTGCCAGGAATCGAACCCAGGATCTCTGTGACCAAAGGCCAGCAGGCTAACCAACACGCAGCACGCTAGCCATGAAGTCGGACAGATAAACATTAATGACAGGAAACTTATTGTATGCATGTGTAGGCCTATATTTCAATCTCCTTCTCAGATATTGCTGAAGATTATTTTTCTCTAAAAGGGAAATACAACGAGATCATCGTCCACTCTTAACTATGATCTTCAGCAGTCTCATCCTGAACGGATAACGTGACTGGCTCTTAGTCGCAAGCTCCGTTTAGGGTACTACTACTACTACTACTACTACTACTAATAATAATAATAATAATATTAATAATAATAATAATAATAATAATAATAATAATAATAATAATAATAATAATAATAATAATAATAATGAAAATCCGCAGCCTAGCGGCGAGGATAGGAACTGTGCCGGCTGTCAAAGACTGTCGCACTCCTCTGGGGCAATGATTAACAACTGACAGATGAAATGGCACTGGAGAGTGTTGCTGGAATGAAAGATGATAGGGAAACTGGAGTACCCGCTGGAAAACCTGCCTGCTTCCGCTTTATCCAGCACAAATCTCACATGGAGTGACCGGAATTTGAACCACGGAACGCAGACGTGAGAGGCCGGCACGCTACCACCTGAGCCATGGAGGTTCAATAATAATAATAATAATAATAATAATAATAATAATAATAATAATAATAATAATGTTTTCACCTCCCACTAACTACATTTCACTTTTCGGGTACCGTACGCTGAGGTGCCGGAATGTTGTCCCGATGAGTTCTTTTACGACACAAGGCTGACGTATTTGAACGCCTTCAAGTACCACCGGACTAAGCCAGGATAGAACATGCCAAGTTAGGCCCAGAAAGCCAGTGGTCTACCATCAGCCCGGCACTGGTTTTGGGATTCCTAGTTATTCGTAGGATTCTAATCTTGAATAAAATGCTGGTGGAACCAACTCAAGATGTGTTGGAACCAACTCAAGATGTGTTGATGTGAAAGGCAACTGACCTGTTTAAGAAAGCCAAGCATAAGTGCTCAGGTATCCGCCACGCTGGCCATGTAACAACACTCCAATAGCTACTCGCCGTTTGACTGCGGAACGGTCATCAGTAACCTTCATGCCAAAGGTCGAACTGTAAGTGTCATTATCCCCCCTAAAACCTTCCTTAATCTAGGTCTTAAATTATATCTAGGCGTCCTTATATCTATTTCTACGTCTTTCTTAGTCCTCACTATTCAAACTACACCTAGACTACCTCAATCACACTGTCTTCTCGTTAGCATTGTTGAAGTCCACATATCGCAGCTAGATAGTTCAATCGGTGGCCACCACCTTCCCATGGGGGATCCGCTGGCTCTGGCTGACGGTGTCCTGTCCTCCGTAGCAATGATCCTCAGGTTCTCGAGTGGCCGTCGACACTCCACTGACTCTCCCCTTAGTCGTGCCTTTGTGTTCTGCCAGGACGTACGCGTCTTCGTAGTCCACCGGTGTGTTGCACGTGAGAGGCTCGCACGTCGTGGTCTTGGTCCCGTTGAGTCTCCTCTTTTTCCGGGGTGCTGAATTCAACGTTCCTACCGGCATATGATTTTGTGCCGGGACTAGTGTCCTGGTTACGTGGCACCCTCGTTTGTCGGTCGCCGTCGCCACAAGGATCCCGTCGTCCCGTGGAGTTGTCATATTCACGACGCCGGAGCCGCCATCACTGCTTGCGGGCTTCACCGGTGTCTCCAGAGCTGTCGTGTTTTCACACAGCGCACTCGCTGTTTCCTCTGGGCCTTGAACTACAGACTCCACCACGACTCGTACTTCGTTGTCCAACGACTTGATGTGGTCCTTTATTCCTTGAGACTGGGCCTCGATTTTCGACCCGAATTTTTCAAACTGGGCCTCGATTTCCGCCCGAGTTTTTCTTATGGGGCATCGATTTTTCCAGACTCGACCTCAATTTTTTCAGACTGGGCCTCTATTTTACCCTCGAATTTTTCGGACTGGGCCTGAATTAAAGCAATTAGTTGTGCGAACATACTGCATACCCGATCGTTGGTTTCTTCCTCCGAGGTGACTTCGAAGTCGAAACTGCCTGGATCCTCTCCGTTGTCTACCAAATCCTGGCGCAGCCTTTCTTGTAATTTCGCTTTGCTTCCAGCCGTCGGTAAACCTCGGGATGTCAGCGCTTTCCGTAACATCACCAAGCTCATTTGGTCGATCTTCATTGCTGAGTCTTGAAGTGTCCTGTCACGGTCGCCAATTTATCGTTCTACAATGCGATTTTATTTAACGTCAATAAATATCACACGAGAACACGTTCACTTCCTTGTATAAATTATATTTACACTGTACATCACAACACACAACTATACACAGTAGCAAATGACACTATATACAACACTCAATAGCGGAGTACCCTGAAGTCGATTCTGACAAGTACAGATATCAACAACACTGACGCGCACACTATAACATACTCTCTTGAATTCCCCGCCCCACTCACTCACTCGAGTCCAATGATCTGACTTCACCTCGGAGCCCGACAGTCACTCCCTGTCCATCACTTGTCTGAGTCCCAAGAACCAAGATCTACGAACTTAGAACTAAGACTGACTTCACTGACTGACAGCTCGATATTTATATTACTCGGGCAACCATCTAGAATGATCGACTTCTGGAAGAGTTCTTACAACACTCTAGTGAAACACACTCGAAACATCGATCGACCAGCTAGTCGAATGGGTACTCGAAGGTTCTTTCAATATTTAAAATGTACATGGAAATATCTACAACATTCGTACTGTCTCTACATGTATCTGGATAATAAAACCTTACAGTAAGTTTCCAGAACCCTTCATATACACCAAATATAGTAGAGTAAGTCTAACATACGAACATTATGGAATTTTCTACCGCTATCGACTCTATAGATTTTGAGGTTAAACAATACGTATTTGAGGTTATACAATTTTATACTACTTATTTACAGAGGAACCATATACTAGTCATGTTTAACACTTAATAAAAAATAATTTAGCATTTAGTAAACTATAATTAAAATATATTAAACATAGTAATTGAAGGTTTTACACCAATTACGATGTCGTTCCTACGATAAGGTGCCGGAATTTTGTCCCGATGAGTTCTTTTACGAGCCAGTAGATCTACCGACACGAGGGTGACGTATTTGAGCGCCTTCAAGTACCACCGGACTAAGCCAGGATGGAACATGCCAAGTTGGGCCCAGAAAGCCAGTGGTCTACCATCAGCCCGGCACTGGTTTTTGGATTCCTAGTTATTCGTACTATTCTAATCTTGAATAAATTGCTGGTGGAACCAACTCAAGATGTGTTGATGTGAAAGGCAACTGACCTGTTCAAGAAAGCCATGCATAAGTGCTCAGGAATTCGCCACGCTGGCCATGTAACAACACTCCAATAGCTACTCGCCGTTTGACTGCGGTACGGTCATCAGTAACCTTCATGCCAAAGGTCGAACTGTAAGTGTCAAAATGGTTCTTTTCTACTGTAATCGTTGGAAAAAGGAAAAGAAGTCTGTTATCTCGAAGATTGAAGTCAGCAAGAGTTGGGTCACGAAAGGCGAGTAAAGCATAAAAATTGTTAAGGCCTTGCAGACCTCTCGAAAGATATATACAGTACTTACACTACATGATCAAAAATATTCGGGTAAACTATAGCCTATTGCTTAATGTTGTTCAGTGTTACGAGTTACCTGCAAAAGTGGTGGAGAGAGGAGGCTTAGGAATGGTTATTGCTCACCACATCAGGACGCAATTAGTCAGACCATTTCTGCCCTTATCACGTTACCCAACTGGACTGTCAGGAACGTGGTTTTTAGGTAGAAACGGAAATACACAACCGAAAGGAAACAAATGGCCGGGTAGACCACGTGTGTTTACCGAAAGGGACTGTCGAACTTTGAAGGAGGTGGTACGGGAAAATCATAAGGCATCGTGTGTTACCATCAAGCGTGACTTCCATAGTACTACTAATTGTGTACCTAGAACCATGATTTACAGTGGAGCATGCAAGGACTGGTGATTTATGATTCAGGCACTCACCCACAAACCGCAACTATTGCCAGCGAACACTAAGCGGCGATATAAGGAGGGTCACCACTGGTCCGTGGACGACTGGAGACGCGTTATTTGGAATGATAAATCACGTTCTACCTTGTGCCAATCAGATGAGAGTGTTTGGCTGTGACGAATGCCAAGCGAACGATACATGCCATCCTGTAGAGTGACCACGGTGAAATTTGTTGAAGGTGGGGTGACAGTGTGGCAATGTTTTCATGGAAGAGACATGGTCCTCCGTAAGACTGCAGAGCACTCCAAGGCGGAAAGGTATAAGGACATTTTGACCGGATGCTTGTTTTCTACGGTTGCAGAACAGTTCAGAAATAATCTCTGTATCAGCATTATAATGCTCCCTGCCTTGAAATAGGATCACTTCATCAATTGTGTGTGGACAACAAGGTTCCGGAACTAGACTGTCCAGCCCAGGCTCCCGACTTCAGTCCTAACGAATACTCCTAGGATACAATAGAACGGTGCCATCGGTCCACACTCCAACGACACACATCACTATCTAGACTTGCTACAGTGCTGCAGGAAAAATGGTCTATCGTTCCACTGGACACCCTCCGACACCTAGTAGACAGTCTGCCCTACAGAGTTTGAGTTGTAACAAAGGGTATGAGAATGCCTACTCCGTATTAATGTCCACTACTGGTAGAACACTTGAGGGAAGTTGTGATTAGGTGTACGCATAACTTTGATCAGATAGAGTATATGAACAAACATCGGGTCTTGGAGAAGGCCATTGCCAGAAGCATTGAGGCAATGATCATTACCAATCGTCAACTTCGATGGGCTAGCAATGTCAATCTCTTGCCTTCCAAAGTAAGTGGCGTATTATCCTTTATGACTGACATATTTAGGAAAGACAACAAAAACTGTAAAAGAATATTCCAGGCTTGACTTTGATGTGAAGAAGTGATAACTGAGATCGAAAGTGGGTGGATACAACGTATGATCGGCCAGTATGGCAAGGAGGGCCCACAACATTCTTAATAACATGAAATCGATAAAGCATTTCGCAGAAGGAAAGGCGAGAACTAGAAAAGAAATAATGACCGGACTCTACGACGACACAACCACTACAATAACAAAAATAAACAGCTATTGTAGTGTACCCTTTTCCCATGGTACCAACTAGAAATACTAACTGAAATAGCGAGAATGCAGGCGCGAGAGATCGAATGCGACGAAGTTCCCCCAATATGGCGCCGGACTTCAAAGGACTCCTTGTTTGATACATGAAGGCAGTAAAATAAATACTACGGACAGGAAATTTCGACAGTGAGTTTGGACTATTAGACTATTATGGCAGTTTATTCGTGAGTATAACAATCGTTTAGTATTCATTTAAATATTCAGTACGTTGTAATTAGCATATTATATTACATGAAACCAACGAAAATAGGTGATGAAGGCCATGGAAGAGGAAAATATCTAAGCCGCGACAGTACGCTGGTGGCGTCACGTTTGTCGAAATTATTGAGTCTATACTCTCTGAAGATATTAGAGAAGGCGTATTAAGTACAGATTCTTTGTTCTATATTATCTGACTGTGTTGAAAAAGTTGTTGTTGTTAAAAGATAGAGCTTTCGGCATTAAAACTCCAAGTTAGAACTGAATGGAAAGATTGGCGATAACTAATAGGAATAAACCATAGTTTACAAAAGGATGTTTCAGGTTCATTCCGGAGAAGATTGTATAGTACACGTTCGTCCGTAACCTGGTCTAAATTGCGATAATGTGCTGCTAAATGTAACGGTGAACTCCAAGCGCCGTTTATTCCGTGACAATGAAGAGGAAACGTAAGTCATGTGCGAACTGGCAACCAAGTCAGCAACCTATTTTGTAGTCATAATGTGAAATAACGTTATTTTTGTTTTCTTTTTAGCTATATTAGATATAGGATGTAATACATACAGTATAATACCTAATTTGTCCTGAGGTAACAGAAGTGATGAAGAGAGCTAACACATAACGTATTATTGCGATTGATAATAATGAGGAGCCTCCGTGGCTCAGACGGCAGCGCGTCGGCCTCTCACTGCTGGATACCGTGGTTCAAATCCCGGTCACTCCATGTGAGATTTGTGCTGGACAAAGCGAAGGCAGGACAGGCTTTCCTCCGGGTACTCCGGTTTTCCCAGTCATCTTTCATTCCAGCAACACTCTCCATTCTCATTTCATAGCATTTATCAGTCATTAATATATCTCTTTGGGAGTGGTGACAACATCGTACTAATAGCCTATAGATATCTGGTTCATTCATTACATCCCTGACCCGGTCAAAGACTGGAAAACAGGTTGTAGGTTTTCATTTTCATTTTTTAATAAGAATGACAGTATTTCGGTATGTATTTATCCGAGATTGAATTTTTAAATCTGCTGTTTCGATTGTCGTGCATGTGATTGTTCTATAGTGGTATTTCTATATTGGTAGTTTGAATAATAGATAATGGCATGAGTTATCGGTGATCCATGTGGTGATTTTCGTGTTCGGCGTGAATTACTTTACCTATTATTTATGTAGGCCTAATTTGGGATTTACTAGTAACATGGGAGAAGCTGGTCGGTAGATTTGATGCTACGTGTTAGTCCAGACAGATATTAAGGGATCGGAGGCTAGAACATGTTCGTTTATTACAATTCAGGTTATAATCAGTTATGTCGTAACTGCGTCGTGTGTTTCTTGTTGAATTGTCGTCGGAATATATTGCATTGGTAAGTTTTATGGGAAATGTTAGATTTACGACTGGTGTTTAGCATATATATTTGTTGGCCTTCGTTTGAATGATGTATTGGACGTGGTAATATGCTAATGAATACTGGTGTTGACGGAAACGACGATTATTCTTATGCTGGTAGCACCAGATTCTTTGAGACATATCATATATCAAATGTCTAGATTGTATTAAAACTTGAACTACGTACATTTAGTAAATGAAGTACCATATGCGAGATGTTCTTGAGTTTATGACATATTTTAGTTTAAGTCTGAGTGTTTGATGTTCCTCATTTGAGTCCCAGTGTTCTTTATACGTATTTCGACACGTGCATACTCCCCTAACCCATATGCCACGTTCATGTCCCACACATTAGAGGCCTCAAATACCTATATTCCATAAACATGGACACGTTGAGTAACATGTTGACGGAACCGATGTCATGAAATATCATTTATAAGCCACTACCAGCCCAACCTTAGGCTCATTTACCTGTTAAGCACGTGTTTTTTTATGAAGATGGCACATTATTTGAATACTACTGCTACGTTTGGGCTACATTATTTAATACTGAGATGAGGTTTAAATGGCACCATAACTAATTAATTAAACGCCGCATATAACTACGTGGATACCTGTCATTTATTTAATTATAGTTTAATTGCAGTTATTTCTAAGTTAAGTTGTAGTGTGCCTCAGAGGTGTGTTGTTGTATTGTTTTATTTGCCTAATATGGTTTTATTTTCTTACTCTCTTGTTTTATATGTTT
This sequence comes from Anabrus simplex, assembly GCF_040414725.1. Classification (NCBI taxonomy): domain Eukaryota; kingdom Metazoa; phylum Arthropoda; class Insecta; order Orthoptera; family Tettigoniidae; genus Anabrus; species Anabrus simplex. The sequence continues at coordinate 1,403,748,414 of NC_090265.1, forward strand.
TAATTGTCATTTGATGTAATTGCTTCATTAGAGAGATATATCCTCAGAGGTACGAGGGCAGATCATAAAATAAGTTGCACTTCCCAGTTATGGCCATTTATTACACCACCTATACAACAGCAACACGACTATAACGACATACACCGTAACGTCACTTTTCCACATAGTTTCCAAGAGACTCCAAACAGTTCTGCGAACGCACAACCAACTTGTCGATGTCGGATGCATAGAAATTTCCTCCAGCGTTCTGCAACCACTCGGAGACAGCGGCCTTCACCTCCTCATCGGTCTAGATACGTCGACCAACGAGGTGCGTTTTGAGCTTACCGAACAGATGAAAGTCACATGGCGCTAGGTCGGGACTGTAGGGTGGATGTTGCCAAACCTCCCCCTTGAAACGCTGCAGCAGTTCACTCGTTTGGCGGACGTTGTGAGGTGTTGCGTTGTGCAACAAAATCACACCGGCGCTCAATTTCCCCCCGGCGCTTCTATTTAATCGCTTTACGCAACCGGTGCAACGTTTGCCAATACGACGCCGCGTTGATTGTCGTTCCTTTCGGCATGAATTCCACGTGCAGCAAACCCTCCATGTCAAAGAACACTGTCGCCATAACCTTACCGGCTGAAGGTTGAACCTTGGCCTTCTTTCGTTGTGGTGATGAGGGGTGGACCCATTCCATTGATGTTCGCTTCGTTTCGGGGGTGAAGTGGTGGACCCACGTTTCGTCGCCTGTGACGATTCGCCGCAGAAACCCGTTGCCGTCTGCGGCATAGCGTTGCAAAAATGCCAGGAAGGATTGGAAACGTTGTCCCTTATGCTCATCGGTGAGAAGACGTGGGACCCATCTTTGACACAGCTTACGATATCCAACAATGGCGAACACACTGGCATACGACATGTTCAGCTGCGTCGCGATTTCTCTCAGTTTAATGAGCCGGTTCTGTCTAATGACCCCATTCACACTGTTGACCTTTCCACGGGTCCTGGACGTTGCGAGCCTGCCTTCGCGATGGTTGTCCGTGATATCCGTGCGTCCGGCTTCAAATTGCTGACACCACTTTACGATACCTTGCAGGGAAATGGCCCGCTCCCCATACACAGCACTAATTTCACGATGAATGTCCGTGCAATTCTTCCTTTTGGCCCATAGGAATCGGATTGTCGCACGCATCTCATATTTGGAGTGAACGTCCACTTGACGCGCCATTGCATTTGGCTGCTATTCACACAATACTAGACGAGACACCACAACGACCTGCCTAACAGACGTGTGGGCAGTGTCTGTCCCTTTCTCCGCTGTGCCCACGTTTGCGACACACAGCGCGCTGCTACAGCGCGTTAGTGCAACTAACCTTTTGATCCACCTACGTATATGCGCACACCATGAGTGTAGACATCCTTAGGGCAAATGTTTGTTTATAGAACGTTAGATTAGATTCAATTTCATTTATTTTACTTTGGGAGGAACGTTATTAGGTAGGATCTTGTTACGGAAAAAATCTCAATAATGGAACGTTTATGTCAATTGACTTGGAAATTAGTATTGGTAAAGGATATAACAGGGTAATTTCAAAATCTGAAGTAGCCTACGTTCATATGATAAAATTACTATACCTATATTTCCGAATGTCAACAAATATTATCCGACGTATGGATATTGATACCTTAGAAGCTGAAAGAAAGCATATTACATATTGATATAAACTAGTGTTCGTATAACAGAACAATGATACTTGGCAAGCAACGCAATTGATTTTCTTTTGCATTGCGTTGTGAAAGGCGCATATTAATAATCATTACCCCTTATTTTATATGTATAATGCACGGTTGTAGGACAGGTACATGCTATATTTACAAAAAGTCAGGGAACATCATGGAGAAAGGAAAACTATGTGTATTAATATTAAGAGCTCAGAGGGAAAGCCAATTTTAGGGAAAGAAGATATGGCAGGAACATATTCAATAATTGTACCGAGGAAAAGTAGTAGAGGATAAGATACTGGAACAAGAAGAGGCCGTTAATGCTGGTGGAATGGGAGAACCAAATATTGAGATCAGAATTCGTCGAGAGGCCTAAATAGGACAAGGCACCTTGTCTTGATGGCATACCCTCAAAATTACTGAACGTCTTAGGAGAAAACGGCATGGCGAGGTTATTTCACTTTGTGTGTAAGATGTATGATACAGGAGAAGTGCCATCCGATTTTAGACAGTATGTTGTTGTACGTATTCCCAGGAAAGCAGGTGATTACAAGTGTGGAAACTACTGCACCATTAGTTTAGTATCTCATGCTTGCAAAATTTTAACATGTATTATTATTCCCGGGCTGAGTGGCTCAGGCGTTTGAGGCGCTGGCCTTCTGACCCTAACTTGGCAGGTTCCATCCTGGCTCAGACCGGTGGTATTTGAAGGTTCTCAAGTACGTCAGCCTCGTGTAGGTAGATATACTGGCACGTAAAATAACTCCTGTGGGACTAGATTCCGGCACCTCGGCATCTCCGAAAACCGTAAAAGTAGCTAGTGGGACGTTAAGCCAATAACATTATTATTATTGTTATTAACATTGTCCGCTTGAAAGACTAGTACCAGGCCTCTACGGAGGCCAGACAACATTCTTCTTCTTCTTCTTCTTCTTCTTATTATTATTATTATTATTATTATTATTACATCCATAAAAACATTGCTGTTTCTCTATCACTTTAGCAAATCCACTTTTTGCTAGGTTTAGTAAATTAAATAATAACAAAAACGTCCAATATTTTAGCGAGTTCCCATATTTACCTCCCTCCTTCTTCATTTTGTCTTCTTCAATACATCATATGCACTCCTCAATATTTACTTTCAACTGGCGCCTAAGAAGATCCCTTAATGGTTTTAACTGACGGTTCGTCATATTTACAAACTTCTGAAAGACGTTTACTGTATATGACAAGTTAAAACGGTTCGACGGTTCTAACGACTTATTAACAACAGAGCTTGCTTAACCAATTAATCCTCTTGTTCAGGTTACGAAGAGAATTTTCACTTCGTAGTACACTTTGAGCGTAGCACTCATCAAATATCTCTTATCAGGTCATTCAATGGGAGGTCAAGATACAACATCGGGTCGAGGGTTACAAAACGAGTTTATTTCTAGATGTTTCCGCTTTACTGACGAGCATTCTCTGGGCTCATTCAAGATGTTGACGGAAAACACAAATGTAAGTAATAGCATCTAATTATTCAAGATAATACAGCGAAACATATAGGCTACTAAATACAACGTTACATTGTAAATATTCGGCCAAAATGGAAGTGAATCAATCTTGTAGGGATTCAGGCAAATGAATCGGTCGGAGAAGGGAACTAAGTCATATTTGCTCACTTTTCGGCGGAAGAAGTAAGTGAATTTCTACAAAAGTCCATTCTATGTGTCTTTCTTGATTTTTCCACGTCAAATATCTTCATTTATTTGAAATTAAACACTGCGAAACATATTTTAGATACATCATTTTTAAATGGGTCGGCCCCGCGGTGTAGGGAAAGCATGCCTGCCTCGTACCCGGAGGCCCCGAGTTCGATTCCCGGCCAAGTCAGGGACTTTTACCTGCATCTGAGGGCTGGTTCGAGGTCCACTCAGCCTTCGTGATTACATTTTAGGAGCCATCTGAGGGTGAGATAGTGGCCCCGGTCTAGAACTCCAAGAATAACGGCCGGACTGATTCGTCGTGCTGACGACACGACACCTCATAATCTGCAGGTCTTCGGGCTGAGCAGCGGTCGCTTGGTAGGCCATAGCCCTTCGGGTCTGTTGCGCCATGGAGTTTAGTTTTTTTTAGTGGACTTCATTCCTTTCTGCACACACTAGCCCATTGAAAACGATAATGCAGTTTATTTAAATATAACAATCGTACCTAGCCACGTTACTAGTTTGTTTTAGCCGGATATTTTACCAACCAAGTAGTATGTAAATCCCAAACGTTTACTGTTTATAGCTCGTTATCACCGAACTTAGGAACAGTTTTAAAAACTAGCAAACCATTGAACACCTCGTCTTGGTGTGTTAACTCCACATCAACCAACCAGAGATGCAAAGTTCACTTTAGTGTTCGATACCTACAAGTATCAGAGTTCCCTATTAACTTGGTTCATTTCTTCTCAGTGTGGAGTGAAGCTCCATGATGTTATCCGTGTAAAGAACAGGCAGTCATGGTTTCTTTCACCACAACAAGGTGCGCCTTGGCCAGTTTAAAAATTGAAAAAATGAACTAGAATGAACTTAGTTTCTTCCGTTTTAGGCTATTTCTGTCTCCCTTTTCACGTCACTTTTCATTTTCGGTACAAGAATATTTATGTCAATGAGGTAATTCAGTCTCGGGTCCTCTTTGGTCCATATTTTTCGGTCCCTCTATGTTTTTGCCATTGTTTAATTTCAGTCATGTGGTTTCAATTAAATATATTGCATGTCTTAGCAATGACAAAAGCATTTTTTAAATTATGGCAAAATTTATGAGTAAAAGTAAAATTAACTGTAATATAACATGGTTGAAATAATTTACTCCACTAAACGTAACCCTGTGCTGATCATGAATGCAGTTTTCTACCATTTTCACAAGTTTAACAAGCAGAGAAGAAGGCATTATTGGAGATGTGAGGACAGAGAATTGTGGTGAGGGAGATGCGCAAGTGGAGAAAATCTCATGATCTTACAAATTGGTAATGTCGGTATAAAAGCCGATGTGTGTAGAGTACGCAATACTCTGAAACGACATGCCTTAGACCAAGTAAATGAATCTCCTAGCAAAAGTTTTTTCATGCTGTATCACATTTCACGGAAGAGAAAAATGCCTCAAGACGGCAAGTCAATAGAATTCAATACCAAGGCAGGCTGCAGAATACCTGACAGCTTGCAAATATAGCGGTAACTTAACGCTGACAGTTTTCTGTTACACGATTCAGGGGCGAGATGACGCATATCGAATTTTAATATTTTCCACTGTACAAAACCTTCATAATTTATCACACACTTTCACAATATACTGCGTTGGAAACTTTCGTGTTGACCCTTCACAGTTCTCCGAGTTATTTACTACGCAGGGTAGTGTACAAGATCATAGATTCCCGTTCGTATACATAAAAAAACGTGAGGGTAGATATAGACGTATATATTAAGCATTTGGGGAAAAAGAGCAACAAATACACATTTACATGGCGCCTCAACGAATTGTGATGGACTGTGAAATGGCAAATATGCTGGCCGCGAGAGTTGCATTTCCTGGAGAACAGATTGAAGGCTGCCTTGTTCACTGCTCACTAGCACTGAGGAGGCGCATTACAGCAGTGAGGATGAAAAAGGGAATATACGACTACTGACAGCCAGGTATACCAGAAAGCTAGCATGCTTTTCGGTTTGCCTTTCGTTCCGGTGAATGAAATGGAAGAGACTTTGAATTTCATAGCGGAATGCTGTTATGACAAGTTATAGGCCGGATAAACATGACCGGTATAGATTGGTGAGGAAAGCGACGAACTCGGCCACCGCTATTTCCTATGGATGTATCAAGTGTATATAGTGTATAGGGTTAGGATTTATATGTAATAAAAATGCCTATATTTATACATACATATGGGGTAAAAATTCTCAAAATATGGAATAAAATATGGGCTAAAAGATTCCAAAATATGGACTACATACATGCCACTCAAAATTTATATGGAAGTCACAAAACAAAAGTTTGACCTTCTAACATGCATAATTGGGATACTTTTTTTTTTTTTTTTTTGAAATTTTGCTACAATTGCCTAATTTGGGTTACGAAACACTGTTTAATATTTTAAACTGAAAGTGCTAATATTCACTCTGTGAATTGTTTTTTACTCAACTGAACTCCGCTTAATATCGCAAGAAGTTATAGTGACCGTTCTAAATCTTGAAATACCTTCAGAAAATAAATCCAGGTCTAGTTCCACACTTGATTTACCAGTAAAAATTGAACTGATTTTGCACATATCACTATATCCTGGATTCCTGACTAGCACTGTGTTTAAACTTCACTTTTGCTACTCCCCTAGTTTTCCACAGTAGCAGTTAAGAGGTTCAGTCCTCCTTTTACAACTGCAAAGATTTTGGGCAGAGTGGTTTCTTGCATTTTGAGAGCATTTAATGCTGTTGTCATGGGAGATAAGTTTGCTTGGATCTAAACTATATCATTTTTCACTGTTTTGTCACCAGCATCTGACTTTGCAGATTCAATTGAAGCAGCGCTTCAGAGTCTAAACAACTGAACACACTCGCGATGGCTTCAATGTTAACAGCATAGTATACTACTACCCCTAACCATGTTCCCCAAACCAGTTATGATGGGTTTGGGAGGCAATGACATTCGATGGTACTTGTGAGAATCGGAATCTTGCCAGGAGCCTTCCCAAAAACATGTTCTTAATTGAAGATATTAAGAGGTCCACGTTAGGGCAGATATCTGGAATAGCTTCTGCAAACCGATGAAGAACATGAGCTGCAAAAGTGCAGTGAGTCACCTTGGGATACATTACTTTCATTGCTTCACCAGCTATGACCATATATGGAGCTCCATCAATTAGTACATGAGATTATTTTCATATCTAATATCATTTGTCTATATAATTACCATGCCCGTTTTAAACAGTTTGGTTATGCTCTTGTTACATACATCCAAGAAATCTCATGCTAATACAACAGGTTTACAAGGCTCGCCATTCATTTAACCGACAACGTTCCTAACCATTCTCCCTTCCTCTCTGTCGTCTCATCAAGTGATGCTCATATTGAAGTTCTTGCGTAGATTTCCTTAGTTATCTCAGTGTCTTTCCTTTAGATCACTGGTGCATAGTTAATGTTGACAGATTTGATATACTCTTTTTCAAATTGTAGAGTGGTATACCTGCGCCGATATGGGCTCGACAAAGGTCCTTACTAAATTGACTCTTCATATACAGCTGCACATATCTGATAGAAATATCTGTTTTTCCTTGTTTTTGAACTTAGTTTTGACTTGAATTTTTCCGCCGAAATGTGTTGTTGCACTACAAATCGTTGAGAACTGGACACTGTTTCCTGGCAAGCGTTATAAACTTCTACTTTATCATCTGTCGATAGTCCTTCGGTCGGAAAATCATTTACACGTAATCGTAATTTTACAGATGAGGACTTAACGATCTGGTGGCATTTTAAACATTCAGTACACTGAATGTAAAAGTATATAAACCACACTGAAGATGCACTCAAAGCTCATACACGACTATAGATGGTTCTTGAAGTAGATCTGAATAGAACAGTTTAACCTAACTGGCCCTAATGGTCTGCTAATTGCCTGGAGAAGACCTGCTGTAGTCAGGTGTAAGGAATTCTTTTGTAACGGGGATGGACTGAAAAGGTCAAAGCCGAATTCCAGAAATAAACAAAATAATGTGCCTACCACACCATCTGTTTTCAACATTCAATAGAAATTCAATAATCCACCTTTGAAATACAGATGCTAGTAAAATACATTTTAAACGATTATCTGACAATAATTTTTAAACCATAAATATGGAACATATTTAAAATAATACGTTTAATTATGTAAAGATACGCATTTTTTCTAAAATATATAAAAAAAAGATATGTGCTATACTTAGAAATATGGTAAACAAAGTGTCTAAACCGCTCCAAATATTCTGATTCGTAAGCATTCGTAGAAAAACAAACATTATTTACATAGCCTAGCCCTGATAATGTGTGTGTATCTGGTGAACAACAAACAAATAATTCGGTAGAAGGCTAACATAACAAATTCCAGAAATTAGTTTTTGTGCAACACTCTTCCATCTGGAAATGTTTAGACGGGCTAGAAAGAGCCGATATGATAACGAACAGGATATTATACGCCTGCCAGGAGGACAAAGAAACGTGAGACATTTCCTGAATAAGAAATTCATCCACAACCAGGAGCGAAAACATTTCAAGACAACAATACCATAGGATCCTTGTATTTTATTCAAGGTCCGTGGGCTACAAACTGAAGAGCGTGTGTCTGAGAGTGGCAGTGAAGAAGAAGGACAAGAAGAAGAAATGGAATATTACTTACTGATAAAAGGAATTTCTGTGTAATTATGTCACAATAAAGTAATAATTCCTTCCTTTTCATATTGCAGGTATTATTATTATAATCAGCTTTATAATAGTAGTAACCATAAAGTCGTTATCAATATGCAGTGATCCAAAAGTATAAATGGCCAAAAAAGCATGCCCAAGTGTCCGATAACCATATGTCCGAGATCCATGTATCCTTCATAACGAAAATATCGGAATGAAACAGCTGCTCATCGTATCTTTCTTCTTCGACCCATTAAATTAAGGGTCACCTCTTACACGCACAGCTAAGGGGATGAAAGGAGGACTGAATATCACTGTTAGTCATTTTGCTTATGTCTTTTCTCGACTTCCACTTTCAGCTTCGTACAAATGTTTAGGTGGTGTCTGTGTTAGCATAAATAATCGACATTTTTCGGACTTAAATCACATAGATGCGGTCCTTGATGGGATTGAAGGGACCATTCATGGACTTTAGGCTCATGATTTCAAAAAAGGTTTAATAATTTTTCATTCATGAGTAAATTTCACGTGTCTTGTCTATCACCGCTAGAGATAAAATGAAATTCTGACCAAAGAATGAGTACCTCTGATGAAAACCTCCAGAACCAGCAAAAACAATTCCTCCCGTGTGATTAATTGGGATCAAACCATAAAAGATCATTTGGTATTTATTTTTGCTGCAAATATTTTGAGGTATACTTAGGTTAACAATGTGATTTGTTACTTCCATTGTTGTCCGGAACTTGCGCAATCACCTGAATGAAATTATTGTTGAATTGACATCGATTGTTGATTTGTTTGAAACCTATTTTATAGAGCGTTGCTTATAGAAAGAACATAGATTCTTCAAGGTTTCATCACCTCAGTATTTTGAAAAGCTTAAATAATTTTATTATACAGTTAAACTGCAATTCCAAGATTTTTTCTCATTTTCTACAGACTTTATCTTGTAGCATTTCTTTTTCACCACCAATTTCTTGTTGCAGTGGGACACTCTCAGACTGATTCCCGTTCGGGGCTCAGGATATTTGTTCAAAATGTTTACTTGGTGTTATTTTTCCTTTTACTAGATTATTTAAGAAAAAGTAGGACATATTATAATTGCTGGAAAGAATTTAGTTGTTAATAAGGTAATCTTTCTATTGATGATGAGGACGATGATGATAATAATTATGATGAAAATTACTGTTGGTTTAAAACCCGTTATCTACAAGCGTGACATTAGAAATAGTTGTTTTCTCTGATTTCTATAAGAAAGTTTAAATTTTGTGGGGTATAACTGTTATTGTAGCTTATAGAATGTTGGTGCAACTGTACTAATTAGCAACGATTATTGCTTTGTTATTTAAACGTTTGCTGAAATTTCGTTATGGCGATGTTTTTGGATATCCATGTCTCAGCCTCGCATAGGTGTACTGAAAACACGCAACATTTGACAAAGTTGTATTGTGTTGAAATTGTGTTTGATGCTGATAGGTAGCAAATATAGGTAGCTATTATTTTGCACGTTTTTTATATTCATGAAAATTGTAAGTGCCGCATTTACCATTCATAATATGGGTTTTGATACCAGAGAGGCCTAAACTTCTCCACCACACCCAGCCCTAACGCACACAAAATACTTACCTTGTGGACCGGTCGGAACAGGCTAGAGACTGCCAGGAACTGAATTCGTGCCTCATAAACTTATGAAAGGAAGTAGAAAAGGCATATATCCACAATAAAAGATAGGGATCAACAGAATAATGTTTATTAACATAACATGAAATTTCAATGAAAATGCAAACAGCAAAAGAAGTAGGGCATACAGAGATAAAGGTACTCACGTTTACAGACGTAATGGGTATTGTACCCGCAGTCATGTTTCTTTTCAAACCACAGAATTCTGCTTTGTAAACATCAACGAGGATGAAACAGAGGCGTTTACGAAATGTGATTCCAATTGTGATCAAAATAGATCTTTCATGGAAAAATAAATTAACTCTTGACGCAAAGCATTCCATTCTCCCGAGTGAGAAGTTGGACACGAGTGAAAGAACCAAAACATTACTTTAAAAGGCCACACAATCAAAGCATTCAGTAATGCTAGACTTGAACTCCAATCATACATTCAAAGACGCGAACACAACAATTATCTCCAAAAAGACAGCATCCTCGGGTACCAAAACACCGAGAAGTAGACCCAGCAAAGAAAACAAAACAAAACAAAACAAGGAGACTGAGAGTGCCATAGTTGCGAGATCAATAACCATATCTAACAATTAAAGAGTTAAAACAGAAGGAAGATCTATTGAAATGAACAAGTAATCGGGCGTGTAAAGCCAAGAGTAAAAGTAATAAAAAGAATAATGGTGGTGTAAAAATAACACCCGTGAGATGCGGATAACATAAATATAACCAGCCAATCCACACAAACGCACCCACGCACAGCGTAGAGACCAGAATGTGCAAGACCAAATAGGAAATGGTTGTCAAGACACAATACGAGACAATCCGTACAGCATGACAAGCAAAATCACAGGCTCGCGAGCTTGATTCAAATACCCAGATCGTAACCCTGGATCGCCGCATAGTAGGCCAGGCTCATCCAGTTACAATGGTGACCGTCAAACAGTATGCACGCTACATGACATATTCATATCGCCTCGCGTAAGGCGAACATGAAATGCATAGCATTAGTGTTAAACAAAATTAATACCAAACAAGCTCAGCCAGTAGTAGAAACGAAGAAAAATAATAAAAGGTCTCAAATCAAAACCACAGGCAAGCACCTCATTCGCACCGATCGATGTTATCCTCCAGCCCTTACGTATGAATAACTGTACGAAAAACAGACCCACAAAAGGAAAGACATATAAGGTCTGCAGCAAATGAATAATGAGAAGCCTGCAGAACTAGAATTTCAGAACACACTGTCAGCATAACTATGACAAACCAAAAAAGTTATATAAATACCTTAAACCTCGTAGGAAAGAACCCGACGATTTTATATAATTATGAATATTTACTCTAGATATAGTGTGGTGTAGAGCAAATGGCAAATCCATTTATAATACCATTTAAAATTTAGCATAATTATTTCACAGCCCAACGCTTCCATCTTCTCAACACAAGTCATTGTTGACTCTCTCCGAGAGCAAAAGGCAAAGAGTAGGAAGGGAGAAATGCTTCGTCAATCTCTGATGGCAAGCGGCGCCAGCTGTCTAACAGAAGCGAACGACATACCACGTTCGGGAATATTACAGTTTTATATGTCTGTGACATTGCCAAAGAACGCAATGTTAGAATGGTGCAACACAGGGCAAACTTGGTGTGGCATAAGCCTTATTTTGTCTACTGACACTTTTGAAAAATTTCAGAGACCAAACAAAGATGTCTGCATCTGCTTTATATATTATACTCGCGATTTCGTTCTGTCAAACATTCTTATCTGATTCACATTTTATACAGTAAAGGGGTAGAAAATGAAGACTTGGCTTTCACCAGCAATATCAACAGCAAGAGGCTTTAGTAAGGACTGAACACAGTGAGACAAGTGTAATCCGAATAAGGGAATGAGACAGGATTGTGGGTTATTCCCACCCTTGTTTATCTTATGTTCTGAGCAGATCTTCCAAAGTGCACTGCAAGAGGCAGAAGTTGGCATTAACGTTAACGGTAGGCTGGTGAATGACTTAGGAACGCAGTTGATACTATAATCTTTGCAGGTAGTCCTGAGGGTCTACAATACTTGATAGACAATATAGTTTATTATATTATACTCAAGTCGAAAACATGGGTTAACGTACACGTCATTTTAAAGTACACAAAACATATAACGTGAAATCATATTACACATGCCCAGTATTTTGCAACGTCCAATGCACTCTGAGTGTCTTTTAGGAGATCAGCCTCTGTGCAAGATGTCGAGTACAGAGGTTAGTGAAACACGTGACTCGTGGTTTGTTCTTGTCCACATTCGCATCTTGTATCACTTGTACTAAACCCCCATTTCTCCAAGTTAACCCTGGATCTTCCCGCTCCTGATCGTAGCCTGTTCAGGGACTTCCGCACCAGCCAGCTTTCATTATGTCCAGGTGTTAACTGCTTAGCAGCTGGCAACCTACCACGAAGGTGAGGGGCCCTCTTATTCCACAGCTCCAGCCTTGCCTTCTCTGGTGAGACAGTAAACACCTCAGATGTCCTCAGGAATATCTTCCGGGATCTCAGCCGTTGCTGAGGAGGACTATGTCCATTCAGTGGGTGGGCGCTGTTCTGTTCCATTTTAAGCCTCTCCCTGTTGGCAACTACTTCCCTACGTACAGAGGGTGGCGCTATTCCATCCAGGTAAAAGAGCTTATCTGTCGGAGTAAGCTTTAAGCAACCTGTAATCAACCTACAGGTTTCATTGGAGAGCCGTATCTACCTGCCTGGCATACGATGAACTGTACCAGACTGGGGAAGCATATTCAGCAACAGAAAAAAAAATAATTCCATTGCTGAATTTCGGATTGTTAGAGGATGAGGAACTCTCTGTGACCCTGACAATTTATGGGTAAGATTGTTCCGTGTTGAGATTTTTATCTTATTACTCTTACAATGGGTTACGAACTTAAGAGCTCTACACAGGTCACTCCAAGGTAATTTGGAGTGTGATAGTGCTGAGATTGGATAATATTGACCATTATAGACATAACTCACGATACTTGTCTTAGAAGGATTGTGTCTGAGTTGGTTCTTATTGTAGTACGTTGTAGTACCAAGGGCAGATTTTAGATTTCTCTCCACTGATTCAAAGCCTTATGCGCTAACGGCTAGTTCATCTGCATATAAGAAGCTTCTTGTATTTAGGGTCAACAGACGGTCATTGGTATAGATGTTGAAAATAACTAGATCCTAGACGCTGGGGGGTAAGGGAATGGAGGAGCGGAAAGGAACTGGCCACCCTACCTCACGTAAACTCCGGCTCAGGCACACCACTGCGGAGGATCGGACCTGCCTTCGGGCAGAATAAACCCTTACCTTACCTTACAATAGGAAGGTAATCCTGTGGATGCATTATATTCCTCATCCACAGTTGTAGGTACATCGAACCAATGACTACGATCTTAATAGCTCCTTAAGATAAAACAAAGAACATCTTGAGCGTATTTTTTCGGGAGCCTAGCAAACGTTTGGTATTTTAACTTTTCTCATACCACCGACTGTTAGCTTGCATTCGGAAGGTAGTGGGTTGGAATCCTACTATCGGCAGCCCTGCAGATGGTTTTCCGTGATTTCCTGTTTTCACACCAGGCTAATTCATTACTTACGGCCATGGCCACTTCCTTCCTAGTCCCACTTACTTTCCATCCCATCGTCACCGAAAATCTGTCTGAATTACTGTTACATTAAAACACTAGCAAAAAAGAAAATATATTGTCTCTTTCACCGTAGGAGTCTCACGTATTACTTCACACTAGTGAAAAGCTAATTATGTTCAGCCTACGGCAAGAATGTTTTTCACTATGAGTATGTTTAGTTAGGAGCAACTGGTAGTGTGTTACCAGGTTAGAACAGCAAGATGTAACACATGCAAGCCTTGTCATCTGTTGCACCACAGTTATCATTTGTCGCGGTGGTCAGAAGGTCATATGAAGTCATAAAGTGAAGGCCAAGGAGCATGAAGGCAACGACCTCAGCTAAGTCCAGAGTTGATAGAGCCGGAAACTCCTTACAGAGTTCCGAACTTCCAAGGAGACATTTCCATTTGTCAACTGACTGACCTTATATTGAGGCAGCTTTACTATTGACTAATGTTAATGGTTACTATTGTCTAGAGGTGAAATGCAACGAAATGAATATTTCATCTAATCAGAAGAGATAAACGAACAGGTCGATTCCTCTAAAAATAAAGTTATCTGCACAAGAAATGCAAGGTCAACGTATGACACGAAAATGAAGGACTTGCCAGGAATAGCGAACCTTACAGTCGGGCAAGGATGCGAGTTGACAAAGGAAGATCAGATAAGGAATAAATAAAACTATAATATTACAGTATATATTCTCCGGCTCCTTGGTCAGCAAAGTGATCTCCAATTCAAAGGGCCCTAGGTGCGATTCCCAGGCGTATCAGGGATTTTAGCCACTGGTAGTTATATAAATTGAAAAATGAGTACTAGTTAATTCCTCTGGCTCGCGAGTGGAGTGCTTGTGTTTTTCTTAATACATATGCTCATTTACTTACAACACATAACACTACCAACCACTACAGAAACACTCAGTATTAAATACTTCGGTCTACGTAGGGTTGGCGTCGGGAAAGCCATCTGGACGTAAAACTGGGCTTAATTAACGAAAAGTGCTATTGTCAAGTAATTATGGAAAAGCCAGGAGCACGAAAAATAGATAATAAACATATGAGACAGAAACAATTCAGTTCTTTATATTTCGTACGTAGTTCTTAAAAACAAAATAACTTGAGTATAGGTATGTCGTCACTATTAGAACATTATAGTACAATCTATCAGTGAAAAAGATCACAAACATCGCAAATCCCTAATACGACGTACAGTATTGCCGGATGGGAACATGTAAAAAGTAATATGTAGGCTATGTATGTAGTTTTCAATATTTAACTTACAATACCGCATAATGAATATAAATAACATGTATAATGAATTAGCCGCCTGGTGACCATGATCGGTAAATGTGTCAAGTCTATACGGTCTGACACCGTGATTAACCGGTTCGAGTCCCGTTGGTCGAAAAAATTTGTCCACAGTGTAGACGAGGTGGTGGTATACAATTTCTAATTCCTAGATTGCATGCCACAGTCTGGATTCAATTCCAAACCCCTCCAAAATTGCCATATGGAATGAGGCTATATGACGCTGTTGATTCGTCCGTCAGATGGGGATGTTAAGTCTTGTGCAGATACCTTGGTGCCATTCGACAGGAGTAGGCAATTTGCCGTCACCGGATTTCAACCCCCCCCCCCTTTTTTTCATTCTATCATATATTACTTCATTTTTTCTAATTATCTCATCTTATGAGGTTGACGTCATGCAGTGTATGCGTCGTAAACACTCGCTACGAAGATTCATAATTCATGCCCAACCCCATAGGGAAACGGGATAAGGGTTGGACATACACAATTAATAAAATGAATTACTGACCTAAAATCTGAAGAAAGTTTCTCTAGAAAGTACATAAATACACATTTCTATAGTCTCGGATCCATTATCAGGATTCATAATATACTAGCTGCCGTACCCGTCGTTGATGGAGTAGTTTTTGTATAAACGAAGCGGTAATGCCGTCTAGCGAAATAGTTTTTCTTCATTTCCAAATCTCATTTAAGTCACACCGATACACATAGGTCTTATGGCGACCATGGGACAGGAAAGGAATAGGAATGGGAAAGAATCAACCGTGTTCTTAATTATGCTAGAGCCCCAGCGTTTTCCTGGTGTGAAAATAGGAAACCACGGAAAAGTATCTTCACGGCTGACGACAGTGGAGTTCGAACCCACTATCTTCCGAATGTAAGCTGATAGCTACATGACCCAAACCGTACAGCCACTTGCTAGATAGTGAAATATTCAATGTAATGTTATTTGTGATAAATTTTGGGGACATGAACCAATTTATTGGTTTGGATAGCTTACGTTTAGTATGGGTATCCGAATGGTTAAGTAACTGGTATTCATGTTTGTTGTGATATAATAGGTCTATTGATATTATTGTTGTTATCAATAGTAGTAATGTTAAAGTGTGTTAGGCTTGTATATTTCGAAATTGTTTCATGAATTTTCTTACTTCACAAAGTCTTCAATAAAATTCACAGTATTTCGACGATCTCTGAAGAGATTAATAGTAATTTCCTCCTTCTGGATATTTTGGAAATACGAATTATTTAAATCCATTCCCGGAATTCCTTCAGCAAAGGAATCTGAAAAACCAGCCATTTCACGACATTTCTCCCCAATAATTCCACAAAAAGTGATGCTTCTGATCTGCACGCCTTCTATTAGCAGGTATTGGTCGCGAACATAGCATCGTGCGTCGACGTTATATAGGCCTATCAACGGACCTTGCTTTGAATCAGCTATTAACGCTCAAGTGAATGGGAAAATATGGAACTCATTACCTGTCATATTAGCGATCTCTCGAACAGTCATCGAAGTAAACACGTATCATCCCGGGTGAACGTATCATGTTGCGATGAAAATAAAATAGCGTATGGCTTTTAGTGCCGGGAGTGTCCGAGGACATGTTCGGCTCGCCAGGTGCAGGTCTTTTGACTTGACTCCCGTAGCCGACCTGCGCGTCCTGATGAGGATGAAATGATGATGAAGAGGACACATATACCCAGCCCCCGTGCCAACGAAATTAACCAATGATGGTTAAAATTCCCGACTCTGCCGGTAATCGAACACGGGACCCCTGTGTCCAAAGACCAGCACGCTAACCATTTAGCCATGGAGCCAGACCATGCTGCGATAATCCACCTGTACGGAAAAGTATTCTATTTTGAAAAGAATTACGTAAACCGGATCGGTAGAAATCGCAGGCAGATGGTCCTGAGAAACAGCCCAGTGTTTTATACAGTACATGCTGAAATTATACCTAGATACACATATTTTAAGTTTTAATTACATTTGGGATCAATTGTTGAGTGCAGGGGTGGAGGTTAGAGACGTCTGTCTCTATGATCCCTGTTTATACTAATCGGGCACTAAATATATAATGATCGTATCTGTAATCAGTTGATTTTTGAAAATACAGTCTTGCCTTTGGCTCGTAATCACTCAATTTATGTCACTCCGTGCTCTTGCCCTTGACCATCAACTGCTCGAAGACCATTACCGCGACATTCAGCAGATATCCACGTGATCACACTGAAACTACAATACATGTACAGTACATCGCAGATATATTATTGCCTTAGCTTTCATTTCTGTTATGTCTATCATATTCAATTGATTTGCCATATAGTTAACTCACGGATCGTTCTTCATCATCGCATATATAAATTGAAATGTGAACCACTAAAATATTTTCATTCTGTAACCTCATCGGGTACGGGGCCTTCTGGATGGTGACACCCCCTCTCGGGCCGGCCCAGGCGGTGACTTGAGGTACGTAGAAGGTGAGAGAGAAGCAGATTTTGGCATTCGCCTTAGTGAGGACAACGGAAAACCACGGAAAACCATTCTCAGAAGAACCTCCGAAATGCAGAGCTGTTAGTCGAAGCTGCTCTGCTCGGTGTATTAACTCGATCGCAGTTAATTTGTTCACTGCAAATATTGTCATATTTTAACAAGCTGCATCAATAATATGTATATCCCCGAAACATTTGTATAACGATTGAATATCTCT
Organism: Anabrus simplex; assembly: GCF_040414725.1. Lineage (NCBI taxonomy): Eukaryota > Metazoa > Arthropoda > Insecta > Orthoptera > Tettigoniidae > Anabrus > Anabrus simplex. The sequence goes on from NC_090265.1 coordinate 1,403,765,850, forward strand.
ATTAATCCTATCAATTTCTATGTTCACTGAAGAACTTGAAATCAGATTATATGTTCGAATCCCGCCGTCGGCAGCCCTGAAGATGATTTTCCTTGGTATCCCATTTTCACACCAGGTAAATGCTGGGGCTGTACCTTAATTAAAACCACGGCCGCTATCTTCCCATCCTTGTGTCCCGAAAACCTTGGATGTGTTAGTGAGACGCTAAACCACTAGCGAAACAACAAAAATAAATAAGATCAAGTGTTTTTGGAATATTAACTATTACAATATTAGTATGCGTTAGCCTACCTAATTTATTCTTTAACTCTGGCCTTACACATTCTGCTTTGTCGTGGGCTACGTCATTGGTTCCTCCGATGACCGTTGTCTGTTAGGTCAGCTGTTCTTTCTCCTATGTAGTGGTACACCTGGGTGAACTACGGTACAAGCTGTGACACCATTGGTACTTGTGTCCAACGCAATAACACGACGAATCCCATCAGCTGTATCCTTAGCTTTCCTATATTGGGACCACTATCTCATCGAATAGTTTGGTACTGTTTTCACCGAGAATTTCGAGATGCACTTAGGCCTAAACCTAGGACTAAACTCCTTCTTCATAAAATATATGCCCCCCTGTAGTGATTGACTGAAGATTCGTTCGCACCTTAATTATCTAATACTGTAAAACTGTTCTTCGAACGAACTTCAAAATCATATCTCGTCAGATACCACTTGAGTTACTGTAGTCACGCACGGTATCTGAATGGACCTCGAATCAGCCTTCAGATCCAGTTAAAAAACCCTGACATGATCAGACCTCCGGGTAAGAGGAAGCCACATTATCCCTAAAGTGCAAATACTAATAATAATAATAATAATAATAATAATAATAATAATAATAATAATAATAATAATAATAATAATAATAATAATAATAATAATAATAATAATGTTTGTCCAACCCTTGTCCCGTTTACCCTGAGGGGTCGGGTATGAGGTGAGATGAATCTGTCGTGGCGGATTTTTATGACCGGATGCCCGTCCTGACGTCAACCTCGTCAGAGGAGTTAATAAGATGAAATGAATGCCGTGATTATATGATAGTAAGGAGAGGGTGAAACCCGGTGCCGGCACATAGCCTACTCCTGTCGAATAGCACCAAGGGGTCTGCTCAAGGCTTAACGTCCCCATTCGACGGACGAATCACCATAAACAGCGTCATATGCCCTCACTCCATATGAGCACTGCGGAGAGGTTTGGAATTTAATCCAGGATTTTGGCAAGCAATCTAGTGATTAGAAATTGTATACCACCACCTCCCCTACCCTGCGGCCAACATTCTGATGGTGAAATTTTTTCGATCAACGGGACTCGAACCGACCAACCTTTGTGTCAGACCGTTGAGACTTCAGCGCCTCAATGATCATGGCCACCAGGCGGGCACAATAATAATAATAATAATAATAATAATAATAATAATAATAATAATAATAATAATAATAATAATAATAAACGTTTCGAAACACACTTCTTTAAGTGCTATAAATATAAACACGAACATTTTTACATATATTAAACAATAAACATGAAATTTAAAACGACCGTCAGGAAAAATGACCAGCTTGACGAAATTCTATGGTGCGTTATTATTATTATTATTATTATTATTATTATTATTATTATTATTATTATTATTATTATTATTATTATTATTATTCCGGGGATTCTGTAAAACGCAGAGATGTAAGAACGTGCGGGCATGAATGGGTGGATAAAGAAAAGTTTGAATTTTAATTTAAAACTCTTATAATTTGAAATGTTACTTCTTTCCTTTTTACCCTTTCAAATAATTCTAAACTTTGTTAAACAATAACACATAATCAGGTACAATAAAGAGGTGAGTTACGTAGCTCAAACGTTGCACTACTGCTCCAATCAATTACAAGTAAGGAGACGGGACTCCAAAATGTACAACATTAGAAAAAGCGTCATTGCTTCCACACGATCACCCAGGAGACTACTCTCAAAAGTTTACAAAATTCCAGCCTCTCAACGGCACAGTTTAACTTTTACATTTGGTAAAAATACAACCAGATTCCACTGTCTTACTCTCTCGTCAGTATACATTACATTTTAAACGGGACATAAAATAAGAATAGTTAACAGAGCCAATAAGTGCCCATTCTACCTGGTGTTAGTAAAAAAGAAAAGTTAAAGTTACTAGCCGGAAACCAAAATTTTACGAGGCTAACACTTGCACTCCCTTTAAATTCATTTGAAAGTACTTAAAACATTATGTGGGCTTATGGCCCGAAGTTACAGAGGCTAACCCTATACTACGGAGGTGGCTACATGGGGAGAAAATTTTAAATTACAAAAGGAAGAGATACATTTTCAAGTTTACGAAATCATAGTCACCTCAATACGAAGTTGAAGGGGAATAAAATATGGTTCCCACTCTTTATTCCCTAAGTTAGACAAAGGTGTTTAGATTAAGTTGAAAATTTACATAGAAGATAGAATTTTACATTAGAAAGAATTTGAAACATTCCCTTCAATTCAGCTTTCTGAGGCTATTACATGATTAAAAGATGTCTGCCATTACCTTGAGCTGGTGAGCCTTCCGGAGATGGGCCACGCCAGCCCTCTGCCTCCTCTACGAACACACTCTACTTCTTGACTAGACTGGAACGATCGAAAAGGCAACCTGGCCAAAAAAGGTCCCAGCTTCTATAGCAGAGAGGAAGATTCGAGAACTCACTGCGCCGGAGCGCTGTTCACACCCACAATTTTGATTGATTACAAAATTAAATACCGAAATTCCATATTGGTCGAAAATTTTGAAGAGGAATAAGAATAAAAAGGAAAGGATGGCAGTGCTAGTAACCTAAGAACACAAAAAAGTATTTACAACATTTCAGTTCTGAAAACCTCAAAATTACAAATTTCTTTGAAAATTATTTTTCTTCCCACCTACATAAGTAGACAGTGGAGACATCTGACGGTAAACGTTCAAACATCTAGTGCAAGGAAGTTCACTGCGCGTATTGCAGATGTCCTCCTAAAAGGCTCTCACTTTAAATTTAAATTTTAAATTAAATTAAATTATTATTATTATTATTATTATTATTATTATTATTATTATTATTATTATTATTATTATTATTATTACTATTATTATTATTATACAACTACATATTTGATACCATTCCTTAGTATAGTCCTCCTGCGGTTTCCACTGAAGCGTTTTATGTTATCTTATTCCTTAAATTAAAGATTTGATGTATGAACACAACGTCTTCGACTGACAATTGATGATAAATTGCCGTTTTTAATATGTATCCATGATAGGATACATATTTACTTAGTTTGACGATCATCCGAGAAATTACGATATGACGTCAAGTTTGTGGCATTTTCCAGCTCTTCAGAATTTATTAACCAAAGGACTCTCTTCTTGAAATTTTTATCTCATGGCTTTCCACCTTCTTAATTCTCTCTGTGTTTTTCTACAGCGTACTTTCAACAAACGTATACCTCTCCTCTAATTAACTGCAACGAACTGTTGTGGAACTATTTTAAATATTTCATGTACAGAAATTACGTGATGCTACAACTCGGTTAACACGACGTGATTTTAGAAATCGTTGTTGCTTCAGGTAATACCAATATTTTATATTACGTATTAATGTACAGATTACTGCGTACTGTCAGTCACAACAATCTTCGTGAATTAGAAATATCGGTGGAGTGTCTTCCATCGTTCTTTTCCGATCTCCCTTGGCCAATTCTTTTTCTCTTCTAATCCTGATGGTTTTAAGGTAACGCAGCCAAAGGAAGTTTTCATTTTATCGCCTTTCTTGGTCCTTGCCTTCCTATAGCAATACTGCCGGTAACATGTAGTTTGTGTTTGTCTTAATGTACATCTATTTTTAAACACAACAGAACACACCAATAACCAGCACAGGAACACGTAATAGTGTATCTTCATCTTCAGCTTCTTATTTTTTACACACTACGAATGCGTGTCATCTGTGTAACAAATGTAAACTTGGCCTAGTTCTATGCTCGAGTGCCTTTTTCTACACCTACTATATATGAAGGACTAGCATTTGTACCCGTTCATCGCATGGGAATTTGCAGCGGTTTGCATGTTTCCTTCAGGAATTTATGCGAAGTAAAATGGATCTATTCCTACGTTTAATGCGACATGTTAAAATTACATTTTCCTTCGAAAACGCGTGGCAAAGACGAGAGTGAATGGGGACGATTTCCGAATTTATTGTACCGTACAGTTTCTGGTACGAAGTTGTGCGAAATTCTCCTTAGTTGTCAGGTTTCATTTTGTATCTCTGACCACTGGTGTGGCGCTCTGACCTTGATGATACCTCCCTTAATATCTGCCTTATCAAAAAGAGTTTTCCTATTACCCACCTTGAAGTGACATGCACGACATGTCCCATGAGACTAGGACTAAAAATCCCCTTTTTGGTAATCATAGCCGTGTTGAAACACCGAATCCCGTGAGATCTCCGAAGTAAAGCAACATTGGGCATGGTCAAGATTTGGATGGGTTGCCATGCGCTGTTGGTGGGGGGGTAAGGGAATTGAGGAGCGAAAAAGACCTGACCACCCTACCGCACGTAAACTCCGGCTCATGTACACCTCTGCGGAGGTTTGGACCTGCCTTCGGGCAGAATACACCCTTAACTTACCGTAATCATACGTAGTCGTACGATAAATACGTGCATGGCATAAAGAAACGGAAAAATATATCCTTAAACGTTTGTTATATAGACCTAATGTTAAAGAAAATATTTAAGAATAATCTTCCTATAAATACCAACTCCAAGTGTTGAACATTACATCATACGCATCTGATAAAACAATACTGAGTGAGTAGATTCCAAATGCATACTTTGGTTGAAGTAAGTCCAGCAGTTTTCCACTTTTAGGAATATACAAGCAGATAGGCAACCAGACAACAAACGGAATACGTCTACCTTATTTTTTCTCAGTGTTATTTTTCTACCGCTTTTCCCACACCTGTGTCCGGCTCCATGGCTAAATGGTTAGCGTGTTGGAGGTTGGTCACAGGGGTCTCGGTTTCGATTCCCGGCAGGGTCGGGAATTTTAACCATCATTGTTTAATTTCGCTGGCACTGGGGCTGGGTATATGTGTCGTCTTCATCATCATTTCATCCTCATCAAGACGCGCAGGTCGCCAACGGACGTCAATTTGAAAGACCTGCACCTGGCGAGCCGAACATGTCCTCGGACACTCCCGGCACTAAAATCCATACGCCATTTCATTTCCCCACACCTGTGGGTTCGCGGGTGCGAACTGTGCTGCACATGTGGATTTTGCCCTGTTTTACGGCCCGATGCCCTTCCTGACGCCAACCCTTTATGGAGGGATATAATCACTCTTGCGTGTTTCTGTGGTGGTTGGTAGTGTGTTTTCTGAATATGAAGAGGAAAGTGTTGGGACAAACACAAACACCCAGTTCCCGGGCCAGAAGAGTTAATCAGAGGTGATTAAAACCCCTGGCTCGACCGGAAATCGAACCCGTTACCCTCTGAACTGAAGGCCTCAATGCCGAACATTCAGCCAATGAGTCGGACTCAGTGTTCAGTTACATTAGATGGGGTTAATTCTCAAAAGAGCTAAATATGATGCATCCTCTGATTTTCTTCTGTTATGCATCCTTCAAATAACTGTATGTCTGCAAGGATGTCCGTCACTGGCTGCACAGCATGAAACCCGTATACAATAGTAATTTTCTCCGTCAGTTGAAGAGTAAGCGAAATTATTTACAACAACTATTTAAAATGAAGGGGCGTTTCACATATAGTCTACAGAATTTATATACCTTATAATCAATAGTGTAAGAGAAAATTGAAAAACTCTTCTGGTCTTCTTGTAAACTCCCAGTATATTTAGTGATTTTTAAATGGTATGCATATCGAATTGATGGTTATGAATTTCATGTTTTTGGTCCGTATTGAACTGAGAATAATATATAAGTAATAATAATAACAACGTAAACGTTTCCACCTTTTCAATACTACAATATATTCACAAAATTACAAATTACACGGTACTAGTTTCGACCCATCTAGGGGTCATCATCATCAGCCGTATTGGAGCAAAGATCATTTGTGGCGAAATCCTAAGAAAATGTTATTTTAAAGAATAACAAGTGAAATGAGATGTTATGGTAATAGTTAATAATACAAGGAATATACATACTAAGAGTTTGGTCGAGACATAATCAATAGTGTAAGAAAAAAATAAAAACATTTCTTCTAGTCTTCGTATAAAGCCCCAGTCTATTCAGTGATTTTTAAATGGTATGCATATCAAAACCTGCTCCTGGATGAGTAGACTCTAAATATGAAGTTTGGTTGAAAGATAATCAGCAGTGTAGGGGAAAATGGGAAATCAACTCTTCTGACTTTCGTATAAACCTCAAGTCTGTTCGGTGATTTTTAAATGATATGCATATCGAAATCTGTGCTTAGATGAGTAGACCCGAAATATGAAGTTTGATCTAGATATATTCTATAGTGTAAGATAAAATTGAAAAGAACCTCTTCTGGTCTTCCTATAAACCCCCAGTCTGTTCAGTGATTTTGAAATGATATGCATATCGAAACCTGTTCCTGGAGGAGTAGACTCTAAATTTGAAGTTTGGTCGGGATGTATTCAGCCGTTTACCTATAATGTTGGAACAATCAGACAAACAAACAAACAAACAAACAAACAAACAAACAAACAAACAAACAAACAAACAAACAAACAAACAAACAAACAAACAAACAAACAGATACGAAAGCTGAAAACTACTTATACGATCTTGAATTGACTTGAAACCCAAATATATCAAAATTTGGCTAAGTAAATGACATTACAGGCATCGGACCCCCTATAATTTTATTTATAAGCTTACATTTTCCTGTGGTGTTTAGAAGTCCAGCGTGTTTTATGCCGATGAAGAAGTGCGTTTTGGGATGAACAGCCAGTTTCTGACATAGAGGAATTAACCAGACGCGCGTAAGTTCTCCTGCCCAACCGGGAATCTAATCGGGACCCTCTGAATCGAAGTACATTATGCTGACGATTCATCCAAGTGAATACTTTTCTCCACAAACGGTTGGCGTCAAGGAATGCATCCTGCTGTAACGCTGGCTTAGTCCACATGTAGAGTCAACCCCAAGTAATTCGGAAAATGGCACGAAGAAAGACGAAATTTGTTATACCAGAATGGCAACGGTTATAAACACAGTTCCTTGAAGCACAGTACACTGGGTTTCGTGACGATAATGATTGAAAGGTGTACGCAACTTGTTCTGTCGCCACCAGGTGATGTTTAATTCACTCACCTGGTAGAAATGAGTGGAAAGCAGACTACTTTGTTAACCAGCCCCACTTAAGCAATTGATAGAGCGTGCGGGAGATAACTGAGTGGATCTAGTCAGATATGAGTATGCCAAGAATGTTAAAGTGACGTCGACAAATATATTACTTTGGCTGCTAAGAAACGTCCTAACATACTTCAGTCCATTACGTGTACCTCCAGCCATCCCTGGAGATCCGAATTTGATTTTTGCTCCTGAGATACTTGAGACTGTAAGATGGCCTGTTACGTAGGTTGATTCAGAAATCATGCGAACGATTTTAATTTCCAGAAAATTCACGAATGCCAGACATGTAATATATACACTTAAAAGTATATTAGGACCTATATGAGTTTCGTAATTTTGCTGGCAGGTGGGGTATGGGTGCATTAGATCACGCTCCCCATGTAATTTGTCTGATGATAGCGGCGCGTAATGGAAGTAACAATAGTCGAGCAGTGTTCGTACACCTTAGTCCGTGAGCCTACGAACTTATTCCTAAAGTGAATTAACCACTGCGTGGAAACGCTTTGCCAAATACATCGTACGAACACTTCGACGGCAGATAGCGTACATTAATTAATCTCATAAAACCGATGGTATTTTCCGTCCTCCTCATCGATGGCGCCGAACAACAGGCAATCTAGGAGACTATTTTGAAAGATGTTAAACAGCGTTTATGATACGAACAAATGATTGTGTGGTTTGTACGAGAATAAAGCAAATAAATAACGATTTCAAAATCCTATGTTAGACCCCTCACCTTACCTGAAATGCATGCAACCCTACGTCGTGTGGTGTCACCTTTAAAATGTTCTTACCAGTAAATGTTCTTTCAAATTTACTCAGTACATTTCCTGTGTTGGTGTTTGGTTGCGATGACTTCTCAATCAATCCTCGTACTTGATAGAAAAGGTACACGTGGCTGACCTGGAAACTAAATTCATATCCGAAAGGTGCTGTATAGGCTCGGGTGTTCATAAGAATAAAGAATTGTTTACTGATCAGTACTTGCCAGATTCAGTTGTGATTTTCAGTGAAGAACAGTAAAAAGTAAGTAAGTAAGTAAGTAAAACAGTGAGAATGAAAGATAATTAAAGTGGTTAAAATTGGCCATTTCTTTCCTGTAATCCAAACTCATCAGCAATCATATCATGTTCACCGAGAATAACTTTATTTAGTTGTTGACATATTTACTGTATATGTACTATTATTGCATTTAAAGTCTTGTTGTTCTTGAATGCATAGTCTTCGCTAGTGCTGAGACTCACTCACTTTTTAGAGGCCAGCTAGTATCATAGACGTCTGATGATAAGTTTTCAAGTACGGTACTATTTTCAGAAACTCAATGATCAAGTAAAGTCACACAGCATTACAACTCTGTGAAAGATCTAGCATTAAACTTGTTGCAGTATGCAAATATATTACGTTTTACTGAATGAATAACAATAATATTACTTCTCTTACTTCTCTGTCATTCCCATTCATGAAATTGTAAACAGTAACTTGCACGCTTCAACCTCGTATATTTGTACTCTGTAACGCAACACTTGCAACATGTCAGTTTTCTTCAAATGTGTAAAGACAGAAAAACAAAACCATGCCTGTTAATATCGAACACAGTATAAATCAAACCCAAAGAGGCTATTTTAAAAGGTCGGCTTTTTGTTTTACGCTTATAGTGTCTCTCTCTGCCTGCTGTCATTTCTTGATGGATACAGTACTTTTGCATCCATCTCTTGGCACAGGCCAGAGTAAAGTGTAGCTTCCATCGAAGTCCCAGTCAACATCCATGGCTGTGACAATATGGAAGTTGCTGGGGTATGGGTAGTGCTGAGTAATGACATTCAGAGCATGACTAGTGCGTCTGAGTGTTATGAAAGGTGCTGCTCATAAGGTCAGTTGTGCTGCAATAGTACTTTCTGACCCAGTGAGGAAAGCAATGGCAAACTACCTCACTCCTCATCTTGCGTAGTACGCCTCATTTTGGTGCTGCCATTGGGTTTTGGGGTTTCCTCATAACCGCATAACCTTTGGTGGTGCTATTTGAGGATCCAGCCAGCCTCTGGGCTGATGATCTAACAGACAGACAGTGTCTCTCTACACTTATCAACATTTCGTCAAAGGCTGTGATGAGAGCTTCGTTAACACTATCGAAAGACATTGCTCTAGTCCCGCGCAGTGTGTGTTCCCTCTCTCGCTTGACTGTGACGTACGTAAGCTTTCCGCATTTCAGACAAGCACGTCCGCCTCAACGGACGCCCAGCTGAGGCAACTCTCATCTATATCGCCGCTTGAGTCATGCAAGGACAAAACTGCAAATTTTGCACCAGAAGGAATAAAAATATAGAATTTTTAAACATGGTCCACTAGTCTTAGGAATTGGTGTTGCACCCGTACAGTCGGTGTAATGGAGCTCCACACTCAGGGTCTTGCACAGGTTCTTCTTACTACAAGAATTTATTGGGATAATTGTATGCCTCAGCTAGCTAGGGTGTCTGAATGCAAGTTAAATGCCGTTACATACAGTATATCATCGTATCAGTTGACATCTAAAAATGACGATAAAATCAAATTGCTTCAGGAATCCTATTCACCGGGCGAGTTGGCCGTGCAGTTAGGACCGCGCAGCTGTGAGCTTGCATCCGGTAGATAATGGGTTCGAATCCCACTGTCGGCAGCCCTGAAGATGGTTTTCCTTGGTTTCCCATTTTCACACCAGGCAAATGCTGGAGTTGTACCTTAATTAAGGCCACGGCCGCTTCCTTCCTATTCCTAGGTCTTCCCTATCCCATCGTCACCAAAAGACCTATCTGTGTCGGTGCGACGCAAAACAAGTATCAAGATAGGAATCCTATTGGGCGATCGGCTTACCAGATTGGAATTCGATTTATCAAGTCATTCTATTGAGTTTTATACCATGATTAATTTTATGCTTGACGTTATACTATTTGATATAGGTACCACATGGTCGCGTATAATTATAGTCGTCGTTTCCAGATTGTTTAGGCTCAAAATATTGACGTCATCTTATATATGTTGATTGACACAATATCATGATATACTCCGTACTATCATGGATGATTCAGCGTACCTAAATTACATTGAACAACAACTGAGTTATTCTGGATAGTAAATTATTTATTCAAATAAAATCCCTAACTACGCCTAGATGAATCCAAAGAATTAAAATTAACCTAAAATATCCGAACATGAAACGATAAAATCCTATGGCCATATCTATAGAATGGATAGCCACAGACTCACCAAAGGTGGAACTCCAAGAAATGAATGTCACGGACGACGTATTAGAAGATCGTGGAGCCTTTAGTTCAATAGTGGTCAAGCACAAATTCGTGGAGAAACCTAAAAAATAAATATGGTAGGAAGTGGTCCACAGAACGCAACGTGCAACACAGTGCATTCATGAAGAGATTTTGGGAGGATAAGAAGGCGAAAACCATCAGGCCAACGAACAATTCAAACGCGCTCTTTGAATGGGCATAATGTAGAAAGAAGAAGAAGAATCGAGTGAGTGGCTGCAAGGTTTGGGTCACGTAGCTGTCAGCTTGCATTCAGGATATAGTGGGTTCGATCTGTACTGTGAATAGCCCTGAAGATATTTTTCCGTAGTTTCTCATTTACACACCAGGCAAATGCGGGGGACAGTACCTTAATTAAGACCACGGCCAATTCCTTTAACACGTGTCGTCATCGTCATTGTTTTTGTTGTTGTTGTTAATATCCAGAGACTGGTTCAATGCAGCAATTCAGGATCTAATCATGTGTTAATATTTGAATCTCTGCTAAAAGTTACGTCTACGCTCATTCTAACTGCAGATCATATGCTTGCCCTTCCTTTAGAATTCTTAATACCTACAGCACCATATGGAAACAATAGAGCAAGTCTTAGATTCCTCAAGATGCATCCTTCTCTTCGCCGGTTCATTTTTTGACATATCGTTCTCCTCTTGCCTGGGTAGTTCATTTGCCATTAACTGCACTGTGATCCGGTTTACCCATTTCACCTTCAATACTATTTTTTAAGACAGCATGTTACCCCTAGCCCAGATCTGATGCGACAATATTTTACCTGGGAGGAATATATGGGTATATCGTACAGACATGCAACTGCATGCCGACGGGACGTACTTTGCTTTCAGTCGAGTAGCCGAGTGACTGTTGCCTTTGTTAAGTCTTGCAATGACTCCTGCTCCTTTCGGAGAACCATTCGTCAGTGTGGTCACTCGAAAGATACCCCCGGGGTATGGTTACACTTAAGGCTCGATTATGTGCCATACTGGGACACTCAATCCTTCCTACCGCGACGAGGTCACAAGGTTCCCATGGGAGGCATTTCTTTGGAGATTTAATCCCAGAACTTTAAACATAGAAGTAGAACGCCTAATTAGTTCACTACATAATTGGTCTGATTTAGTGTGGGGTGTACATAACTTTCGCTCGAAAGAATTCAAAAGTAATCAGTAGCGCACGAACCCCTTTAATTAAACGCATCAGTTGTACTGCGATCGTATCGTTGTAAATACATCAGTTGAGCTCTGACCACTTCGTTGTAAGCACGCCAGTTCACTTGGTATATTTCATTGCAAACACTTCAACTAGGCTCGAACCACTTCGTTGTAAGCACGCCAGTTCACTTGGTATATTTCATTGCAAACACTTCAACTAAGCTCGGACCACTTCGTTATAAGCACGCCAGTTCACGTGGTATATTTCATTGCAAAACACTTCAACTAAGCTCGGACCTCTTCGTTGTAAGCACGCCTGTTCACTTTGTATATTTCATTGCAAACGCTTCAACTAAGCTCGGACCACTTTGTTGTAAGCACGCCAATTCAATTGGTATATTTCATTGCAAACACTTCAACTAAGCTCGGATCACTTCGTTGTAAGCACGCCAGTTCACTTGGTATATTTCATTGCAAACACTTCAACTTCACTGCGCACGGAGGATTTTGTTGCAAATATACCAGTTGAGTCCGGAGCAATTTTATACACACACCATTTTCACTCGGAGCATTTGGTTCAACTTGGTTGAAAATACATCATTTCCACTCAAGCTGTTTCATTGTAAACACGTTAGTTGCACTCGGAGCATTTATCTCCACAGTGGCCATTTGTTACGACTTTCTTCGATACTGAAGAAGATTTTAGTAAATTGAATCCAACCAGTCGATTCAAAACTCAGTCTTGCCGTAAAGTATAGTTAAAAACTTCATAGCATGTGATGAATTATTTTCTCAGAAGTGTCTGATAGCTTTCTCACTTAATTTTAACGGTACACGTCCATATACTGTATTTACTAGTACAATTTCATAGACGCTGTAATTAAAGCCCAAGCTTTATATTTAAATGAATGTCGTAGAAAAAGCCCAGTTAATCAAAATATAAGGATCCCAAATAGTACGTTGAAGAACTGATCTCTCAGTATAGATAATGAAATATTAGGGCAGTAATTGTTATTATTATGAACATAAAGATTAGTTCTGTTCTTATTTTATGAACTCTGGCAAGACCAAGTTACTGGTACGATGATTTTTAAAGTACTTTTATCTTCTTAATCTGTTTACCCTCCAGGGTTGGTTTTTCCCTCGGACACAGCAAGGGATCGCACCTCTACCGCCTCAAGGGCAGTGTCCTGGAGCGTGAGACATTGGGTCGGGGGATACAAGTACCTCGCCCAGGCGGCCTCGCCTGCTATACTGAACAGGGGCCTTGTTGAGGGATGGGAAGATTGGAAGGGAAGGAAGCGGCCGTGGCCTTAAGTTAGGTACCATCCCGGCATTTGTCTGGAAGAGAAGTGGGAAACCACGGAAAACCACTTCCAGGATGGCTTAGGTGAGAATCTAACCCACCTCTACTCATTTGACTTCCCGAGGCTGACTGGACCCCGTTCCAGCCCCCGTACAACTTTTCAGATTTCCTGGCAGAGCCGGGAATCGAACCCGAGCCTCCGGGGTTGGCAGCTAATCACGCTAACCACTACACCACAGAGGCGGACAAGTACTCTTATCTACCGATCGATAGTAAACTGTTCCACGGAGAGTCACAAGTCTATGAAATGGGAAGAAAAATGCAGCCGTACGGAAATTTACCACCGGGCGCAACTGATGTATATCCAAATTTCACCACCGACCCCAAATGATCTCCGCTTAGGTATAATGTTATATTGAGCTCAAATGACGAACTCCCCTAATGTGAAGGACATACACGATCGCATTGACAAATATAACCAGAAGTTCCACTCTCACCATGCACTCGTACATGAATATAGCGGACTTTCTTTCTTTCTTTCTTTCTTTCTTTCTTTCTTTCTTTCTTTCTTTCTTTCTTAATCTGTTTACCCTGCAGGGTTGGTTTTCCCCTCGGACTCAGCGAGGGATCCCGCCTCTACCGCCTCAAGGGCAGTGTCGGGGTTACAACTGGGGACAAGGACCAGTACCTCGCCCAGGCGGCCTCATCTGCAATACTGAACAGGGGTATTTGTGGGAGATGGGAAGATTGGAAGGGATAGACAAGGAAGAGAGAAGGAAGCCATAATAATAATAATGTTATCTGCTTTACGTCCCACTAACTACTTTTACGGTTTTCGGAGACGCCGAGATGCCGGAATTTAGTCCCGCAGGAGTTCATTTACGTGCCAGTAAATCTACCGACACGAGGCTGACGTATTTGAGCACCTTCAAATACCACCGGACTGAGCCAGGATCGAACCTGCCAAGTTGGGGTCAGAAGGCCAGCGCCTCAACCGTCTGAGCCACTCAGCCCGGCAAGGAAGGAAGCGGCCGTGGCCTTAAGTTAGGTACCATCCCGGCATTTGCCCACATGAGAAGTGGGAAACCACGAAAAAAAAACTTCGAGGATGACTGAGGTGGGAATCGAACCAACCTCTACTCAGTTGACCTCTCGAGGCTGAGTGGACCCCGTTCCAACTCTCGTAACACTTTTCAAATTTCGTGGCAGATCCGGAAATCGAACCCGGACCTCCGGGGGTGGCAGCTAATCACACTAAGCACTACACCACCGAGGCGGGCAGAGGCCACTATAGCGGACTTACGTGACTGTATTTCTTCTCCAGGAAGCCTCTACTCTCTCATCGTGCGCAATTTTATAGACAGATTGAATACGGACACATGTACTTCCCTCTAGTGGTTTTGAAGCCACATGTAGTATATTTTTAACTGCCCTTCTTAGGATAATGTTCGTTTCTATGACCGATGTGTTATCGGTTGTTGCTCTGTTCATGATGCGGTGAATTTTCGCAGCCAAGGACAAGGATAAGATTGTCTGCTTGTCAGCAATTTAATGGTTTCGCTGAACCACTGATAAATTTACTATATCGTCACATCCATTCAGATAGTTATGCATTCATATATTAATCCATGCAGCACTGAGCGGATTGGCTGCGCATGTTAACGGGCAACTGCTATGGAGCCAAGCTCTGTATTCCGAAGATGAGTGGGTTCGAACCGCACCGTCGGCTGTCCTGAGAGTGGTTTTGTGTGGTTTCCCATTTTGAATTCCAGCCAAGTGCCGGGACAGTTCCCGTTCATAGGACACAGCTGATTCCTTCTACTTCCTTACACAGTTTCATTCAGCATCATTCATTTCATCTTCATTAGCTTCTCAGCTGAGGTTGGCGTCAGTGTATCTAGCCGTAAAAGCTTGCCACATGAATTTATCTCGTCCCGTATCAAGAAACGTGATTAAGAGATACATACACATACCACAAGGAATAAACGATATAACCGTAGAAGAAACTCATCACAACAACTTCTACTAGGTTTGCTGAAAGTATATTTCATATAATTACCGCAGTATGTTATGTCTCACAGTTACAGCAACACGAAATTATAATACTGATAATAATAATAATAATAATAAAAATAATAATAATAATGTTAATATTATTATTGTCCGCATCATTGGTGTAGTGGTTAGTGTGATTAGCTGCCTCTCCCGGAGGCCCGGGTTTGATTCCCGGCTCTGCCACAAAATCTGAAAAGTGGTACTGAGAGAAGTTCCTGACTGTCTGACTAAATTTACAAACATATAAATCTCTGCATTTAATTGAAAAATCTGAATATCTGCATTTAAAATGGAAAATCTGAAAATTAACATTCATTAAATAAAATACACACTCGTCGAACCTTGTGCTCACACTTACTTGTTACCTGCTTACTTACACATACGTTATTTGAAGGGCGCCAGCTGTCACTCAGTACAGCAATAATAGAATGAGACTCTTGACATCTCTAGGGTGTGGGGTAATAAGCTTACTTTTGACAACATACCATATAAGTTCTGGGAAAATGAGATTGGCGTTCGGTTTCCCCATTAATTTTGAGGTTAAGATATTTT
Organism: Anabrus simplex; assembly: GCF_040414725.1. Taxonomy (NCBI): domain Eukaryota; kingdom Metazoa; phylum Arthropoda; class Insecta; order Orthoptera; family Tettigoniidae; genus Anabrus; species Anabrus simplex. The sequence goes on from NC_090265.1 coordinate 1,403,781,618, forward strand.
ACTGTAAATGAAATAAAAATATGAATTCGTTTGATAGAACAATATATATTCTTTAAATAATATATCAAAAAATAGTGAGTCTTGTTGCGATAAAACAGATGAGAATATGAAATTATGACATTGCAACTGAAAGAAACTAGGCATGAATTTGAATTCTACTTGACCGGACATTTAACAATTTATACGAAATATTTCCCTCACTGATTCACTTGACTGTACCTTCAACACTTTGAGTGTAATTACGACGTAATCCATTGCTCTGGTGTTTACTGTAGATGTGTCACGCCTAACGTGGTGATACATCCTTGAGACTGCTTCTTCTCCATATCATCTGACTTCTTTGTAAGTCAATATGGTATGACCTCTTGGCAGGTCCAGGGTTGCCTTCTCTGACTCCTTGGTAAGCCTTGCGTCCGCGTCTTCCACTAAGTGACGGACCAACCATTTGGTCTCACTCTCTCAATGACCAATAATGGCTCACTGAGTCTTCACCATCTCTCGTTCACACTGGTTGGCTGACCACCTAAGGCCTCTTGATCTAGTAGACTACTTCACTGTACTGCATCCGTATAAGTAATGACTGACGCTACAATGTGCATCCACCTTATATAGACGTTGGTTGACACAACTACGTAATCTCCAGAAATAACAATGACATACTCCCACCTACGCGACAGATATTACAAACAGTGGTGAAATAGCCCCGCGGCGACCAACTCCGTGCGCGCATTGCTAAATAAATACGATGACGTAGCCATGGAGCGGCGATGACTTGGCAGAATCTCCACTGGTATAGCAATACAACAACGTCACTTCCAATCTCTGATATATACAACAATTCTCACTGTACAGGTGTTTAATGATAATCCACACATACGTATATATGCATACATCTAAGTGCAATCTTGCAAGCAACAGGCAATTGCAAAATTGAATAAAACGGATAATTACAATAATAGTAACAATATCACAGATAAAATAATAATAATACTGACATAATAATAATAATAATAATAATAATAATAATAATAATAATAATACAGATAAAATCATACAATAATAAAAATACAGATATCATCTTGTAACGGGATTTGAACCGTTACAATTCGCCTCCCTCATAAATAAATCGAAGAACAAAGAATCGATTGATTTATGAACAACATAATATATATATATATATAACACTGACACATGTAAACACTTTAAATGAGTATACAACAATAATTTTCTTTTTCAGCATCCATACATTTTATAATACATCACATATGAGAATTTTTCTCGCACATTGCCATCGTAGATAACTGTTCAGTGTCCCATTCTCTTTTTCTCTCATACAAATCACAAGAGTACAGCACTCAATTTAACACATACACATAATTTTAAATGATTACACTACATTCTTCTTTTTTTTAACATATCAAAACTTTTTGTGAAATATCACTTATATGAGAACTGTTCTCGCATATTGTTATCGCAGTTAACTGTCCAATGTCCTGTTCTCCGTTTTTTTTTGTCACACAGTACATGACAATGTAGCACTTATTCTTCCAATACACCAATACGACACTTGGTTCACACGCAAATCGCAGATGTTAGTTTTATTTTGCCAGTTTCTTACAAAAATTTAATCATCTTATTATTACCTCAAAAAATCTCACGTGAAATACTTCCTTACATATATAATATTATAAATACCGACAATATCCCCTTCCTGATCTTTTAAGAATATGCACACTCCCCGATACGGTTCACAATAGTGAAATACCCCTGATACAAAATATAACTTCAACATATTTCCCGCCTCTGCAGATGATGAAATGGAACTTTGAGTAGCACTCTGTCACTCAAACTGAAACAATTTTGCCCTCATTAACTTACATATCTCAATAGATCACATCCTCCTTGGCAACAATAATTAAAGAATCAACACTATGGCTACAAGATGGTTCAATTGCACCGTAATCCAGCATAATGTTTATTTGTTCTTTGACTTCACTAGCATTTTTAAGTTGAATGGGGTACTTACCTCCCACAAACGATCTATGGTCATTTACTACAAATTTATGTTCATATACGTGTTTTTCCTCACTTACCACTAAATACCTCTCGATGCTTACCTAACATCGAACAAAATTACTCCTCCTGTAATTCACTCAAATTACCTCACGTCACTGCCTCATACCGACGATCCCTCAGATCCTGGTCGTTATAGACACCTGACACACTTCAACACATTTCCTCTCACTAGGAACACCTTCACTTATCTCTCATATATCTTTAAAGAACACACGTCACTAACACACTTACCTCAGACCATCATAATTAACACGTACTTCTTTGCTAGTTTTTCTCATAGAACAAACACACACTACCTAAATTAAAGTTGTTGTAACCAAGGTTGAAATTTACAGAACACAACTTTTATTGCTTCACTTTATGATATTTACACAAATAACAGAAATTTATTTTGAAGCAAAAAGGAATATTGAATCTTGAGAAAAGTCTATCTTTATACAATATGTACAGGTTTACAGTCTTTATATACACTTCTATCTTGAAAAGATAGTCTTTGTGAATTGACACGTTGATAGTCGAGAACTATCTGGCACACTAACATAAATGTCTTGAGAGAGTCCTTGTTTGTGGAAGTGCCTGAATTCCTAAAAAGCAAGTTCAATTGATTGAAGAAATTTCCACCTAGCGAAACTAAGGGAGCTTGCGTAACTTAGGGAATGAAAATGGCTTGTAAAAGAATTACGGAACATAGGCAGCGGAAACAGGTAAGGGAGCGGTGACCAGAGGTGAAACCTCGTACTGCCAGAAATTCAGTCCACCTGGTCGAAGCACATTTTCAAGAGGAGTAGCCTCCGTGCTCGACGTAGGGTGTATTCTGGAGCTGGACACCGGGCAAGTGGGCAATTGAGCAGGCAGGGAGCTCCTATTTATAGTACACTCGATGGTCAGGCACGCGCACTGAGGGCTGCGCGTCGAAGCTAGCAGAATGATACACAGGCGCGCGTGCAGCTGGCTGACGGAGCGAGAAGAGAGCGCCGGACATACAACACCCTCCCCTCCTAAATACGCCGGTACGGCGTGAAACGGCGGCGGCGCTGGCGGCGACTGCGATGCTGGGGCGGAGCTGCTGATTTCTCTGTTGTATTGTCCGGAGCTGGAACTGGGCGGAGTGGCGCTGTCTCGTCCTGAAAGGAACCCATTGTTATTAAATGATCTAAAGCGCGTTCAGCAATAGATTTATCTGGTTTAGCAATAGCATCAATAGCTGGACAGGGGCGGTAGCGCAGACGTATCTGATCTTGATGGCGGCAGATACGTTTCTCCGTAGTCTGTATCTCGTATAGACGATGACCCAAAGATCGGCAGATGACTCCAGGTATCCAGAGTGGGTTGGATTTGAATGTCCTGGTGTAGACCTTGTCGTTGAGGGAGAACTTCGTTGGTGAGGTCTTATGCTGGGCCGGAAGAGGCTGTAACAGAGAAAGTAAAGTTCTGTGAGGTCGTCCATGGAGCTTCTGTGCAGGAGTGATATTATCAGCGCCGGGTAGGGTTCTGTAGTTGTTTAAGAGTTGGAGCAAGGCTTGGTCTTTAGTTAAGCCTGAAGAGACAGCTTTCTTCATACTTCTTTTAAATGTTTGTACGAAGCGTTCAGCTTCACCATTAGATTGAGGGTGAAAAGGTGGTGCAAGGATATGACGAATGCCATTATGTGTACAAAAGTTCTGAAAAGCAGTAGCTGTAAATTGAGGTCCGTTGTCCGAAATGAGTACTTGCGGTAAACCTTCTGTAGTAAAGATTTTCTGGAGAGCACGAATGGTAGCTTCGGTTGTAGTAGTCGAATGCATATCCACTACATATGGAAAGTTTGACAGTGAATCGATGACTATTAACCACATGGAATTGAGGAAAGGACCTGCGAAATCGATGTGAACTCGTTCCCATGGAGTAGTAGCAGGAGGCCATGAAGCAAGATCAGAAGACGGGGCGTTCTGATTCGTTTGACATTGCTCACAATGACGTATTAGCTTTTCGATGGCGGCATCAATACCGGGCCAGTAGCAGTGTTGACGGGCGAGTTGCTTTGTGCTGGAGATACCCCAATGGCTTTGGTGTAATAATTCGAGAACTTGTTTCTGTAGGCTAAGTGGGATAACCACTCGGAAGATGGTGCCTGCTTCTAGTAATACAACTCCGGCACGAGTCGTGAGACGATGCTGCATACGATGATAAGGTGCCAGGTGGGCAGGAAGTGTGCTCTGAAGAGGCCAACCGTTGCGGATGTAAGTACGTACCGTAGCAAGTGTACTGTCTTTATCCGTAGCTTTAGCTATGCAGGTAGCATCAATAGGAAAACTGGATACAGTATCTTCAAGGTCTATGTCCAACTGAAGACATTCAGATTCTTGAGAATCGAAGGCAGTATCAGGACCAACGGGTAAGCGGGAGAGGGCATCAGCATTACAATGCTGGGATGTGGCTCGATATACAATCTGATAGGAATAATCAGAAAGGAACATGGACCATCTTTGAAGCTTTCTGAGGGAATTCTCTGGGATCTTATTACCAGGATGGAATAAGTGTACGAGAGGCTTATGATCGGTAATGATCAGGAAATGGTTGCCATAGAGATATTCATTGAAACGGCGAATACCAAAGATGATGGCTAAAGCTTCTTTCTCTATCTGTGAGTATCGACGTTGATGGTCATTAAGTGTTTTCGAAGCGAAGGCGATGGGGCGTTCTTGTCCATGACGATCCTTCTGGGAGAGAACGGCACCGACACCGTAGTCTGAAGCGTCAGTAGCTAGCGTGATGATCTTGTCAGGCTGAAAATGAGTGAGTTGTATAGCTTGAACTAAGGCGTTGTTGATTGTTTTCCATGCCTGTTGGCATTGCGGAGTCCACTGAAACTGAACACCTTTTTTACGTAGAGCGTTTAATGGAGCTGCTACTGTAGCGAAGCGTGGAATGAACTTATTATAATAGTTCGCTTTGCCTATGAAGGACTGAAGCTGCTTGAGGTTCTGAGGTGCTGGCATGTTTACTATCGCTGAGACATTCTGTGTACTAGGACGAATTCCATTCTTATCTGTCCTAGGTAGTGAACTTGAGGCTGAAAGAAGGTACATTTAGCGAGATTCGCTCGTAGGCCATTGTCTTTCAATTTCTGGAGAAGGAGGCGTAGATTGGTGAGATGTTCCTGATGATCTTTTCCAGTAACAATAATATCATCCAGGTAGTTAGCACAACCGGGAATGGAGGCGGTGAGTTGAGCCAAATAGCGCTGAAAAATAGCCGCTGAGGATGAAACACCGAATGGGAGCCGCTGGAGCTGTAGCAGTCCGAGAGGAGTGTTGAGTGTGAGAAATTTCTTAGATTTTTCGTCTAAAAGTAGCTGGAGATATGCTTCTTTAAGATCAACTCGAGAGAAGAATTGTCCACCAGAGAGACGACGGAATAAGTCTTCTGGACGTGGAATAGGAAAGATATCTGTGTCGAGTTGTGCGTTGACTGTAGATCGAAAATCGCCACAAAGTCGAACATTACCATTAGGTTTCTTGATTATCACGAGTGGAGTAGCCCATTGACTAGAAGTAACCGGTACAACAATTCCAGTTTGTATCCATCTTTCTAATTCTTTCGTGACCTGGTCTTGAAGTGCTAGGGGTACTGGGCGTGCTTTGAGGAAGCGAGGCTTAGCTCCGGATTTCAGCTGTATGTGAGCTGTATAGTCTTTTGCCGTTCCGAGCTGAGAGTCGAAGACTTCAGGAAACTGCGCTAGGAGAGCGGTAACGTCAGAAGTAGGATGCAATGTAGATACGACGTTAACGTTGTCATGTATCTGGAAACCAAATAAGTTAAATAGATCCATGCCCATAATGTTTGATGCAGTGTAGTTGTTAACTACGAGAAGAGGAATGGCTTTCTGAATTCCTTTATAACTAGCCTGAAGCTTGATTTGACCTTTGATGTCAATTTTCTTCTTGTTAAATGTCACGAGCTGGATGTCAGCTGGAGAGCATGAAGGTGAACCTAAGTCGTGGTAGGTAGTCAGGTTAATAATAGAGACTGGTGATCCAGTGTCTAATTGAAAATCGACAGATCGATCAGAGAATGAGAGAGGAATGATGATTTTGTGAGAATCCTTTGTGGGAAGAATAAGATTGATTTGATCAACTTCCATGTCTTGGCGGGGCTGTATATGCTTCCGGCGTGCTGCAGTAGTCTTAGCAGGGCGGAGCGAACTTTGACAGACAGTCTTAATGTGTCCAAGTTTATGACATCGTTCACAAGTAGCTTTGAAAAAACGACAGTCACGACGTTCATGATGCTTGAAACAACCTCGGCAGGAAGGCAGGAGTTTCGTGGTGCTTGTAGAATTGGGCTTCCGTGTAGCATTACGAGAGGGAACCTGGCGAGAATGCTTGGTGGAGAGCGCCTTATCCGTACGGTTCACTGTAGTAGAGGACTTGCGGGCCTGAGGCGAGGCTTGTGCAACTTCGTGTGGAGAAGCTATGGCTGCGGCAGTCTTGGTAGTAAGCTCATAAACCGTAGCAATACGCTGGACGTCTTCTAAAGAAGGGTTACTCTGTTTGACAGCGTCAAAACGTATTTTGTCTTCAGGAGTATGTAAAATTATCATGTCCCGAATGAGAGAATCAGTGTAGGATGAACCACAACCGTCCTTGGAGCAGATGAACTGGCAGGGTTTAGCTAGACCACGCAATTCAGTTATCCATTCAGTATGTGTCTGATGGGGTTGCTTTCTGCTCTGAAAAAATTTATAACGAGCAGCCACTATGTGAGGAGCTTTGGCATAGTGTTCCGTGAGACGGGCCAAGAGCTGCGTGAAGGGTACTTCAGATAAGTGTTCTTCCGGACTTAATTTACGTAGTAATTCACACGTAGCATTGCCAACCGAACTAAGAAATAGTGCGCGGCGGCGTTGATCATCTGTGACAGAATGGCAGATGAAATGCTGTTGTAAACGGGCTAAATAAACTGACCATTCTTCCTTAGCCGGATCAAAAGCAGAGAACGGAGGAATAGCTGATGGCTGTGTAGAGACAGAAATAGCTTGAATAGCCTGAAGTAATGCTGCCTGTTGTTGTTGCATAAACTGTTGTTGTTGCTGCTGTAAGGCTTGGAAGACCGTAGCGAGTTGTTCCGCAGTAGCCATTGCGAGATGCGTGCAAGAAAGAGTAAGGTAAGCTGTGTGTCAGAACTGGTTGGAGTGTCGTTGTTGTTTAGCACGTCGCCGTAGAGTTGACAACTGGGCCTGTTGAATGGTAGTGTCGTGTTTACCTCGTTGCTATAGAGTTGGCGATTGGGGTCGATGACGTGTAGTTTGTGGCTTTTTACTTCGGCGCCATAGAGTTGGCAACTGGGGTCGAAGAATGGTAGGTGGTTGCTTTTTTACCTCGTCGCCATAGAGTTGGCGACTGGGGCCGAAGAATGGTAGTGGTGTGCTTTTTTACCTCGTCGCCATAGAGTTGTGTTGTAACCAAGGTTGAAATTTACAGAACACAACTTTTATTGCTTCACTTTATGATATTTACACAAATAACAGAAATTTATTTTGAAGCAAAAAGGAATATTGAATCTTGAGAAAAGTCTGTCTTTATACAATATGTACAGGTTTACAGTCTTTATATACACTTCTATCTTGAAAAGATAGTCTTTGTGAATTGACACGTTGATAGTCGAGAACTATCTGGCACACTAACATAAATGTCTTGAGAGAGTCCTTGTTTGTGGAAGTGCCTGAATTCCTAAAAAGCAAGTTCAATTGATTGAAGAAATTTCCACCTAGCGAAACTAAGGGAGCTTGCGTAACTTAGGGAATGAAAATGGCTTGTAAAAGAATTACGGAACATAGGCAGCGGAAACAGGTAAGGGAGCGGTGACCAGAGGTGAAACCTCGTACTGCCAGAAATTCAGTCCACCTGGTTGAAGCACATTTTCAAGAGGAGTAGCCTCCGTGCTCGACGTAGGGTGTATTCTGGAGCTGGACACCGGGCAAGTGGGCAATTGAGCAGGCAGGGAGCTCCTATTTATAGTACACTCGATGGTCAGGCACGCGCACTGAGGGCTGCGCGTCGAAGCTAGCAGAATGATACACAGGCGCGCGTGCAGCTGGCTGACGGAGCGAGAAGAGAGCGCCGGACATACAACAAAAGTCTACTCTACTTCCATGATTTGCAACCAAGTCAGCCCCTAAAACAACTGAATACACAAGTTCTGGTACAACAAGGCCTAGTTGAAACTTACAATTATCTTCAATTATGATTGGTACTGCTATCATTTTATTTACTCACAGTGACTTGCTACCCACCGCTGTTATAATGAAGGTTTGCCTCACAGGAATCTCTGTTATATTCTGACATTCTTTCAGAATTTCCTCGTAAAGCTTGGAGCTAATACATGACCTTTCACTACCAGAGTCTAATAATACCTTCACTTTTCTTCTCCATATAATAATTTCTATCGTCGGAGTCACTACCTCACTACTTACATATTCATATTCTCAGTATTATAAGTACTTACATCACTTAACAAAACACTGCTTACATCTGCCTTACTACTACTATTAATTACTTCATTATCTACGAATACGTCACTACTTAAATATCTCACTTAACATTACTTAGGTCACAATCACACTATACTTAAATCTACTTTCACTACATAGCTACTTATACTAAATACCAGTTCATCTTCTACCTTCGACCTGTCCACTTAACACCCGATTCCCAGTGAATCTGAAATACTCTGGCTCGATAACGACACCTGGATAACATTCATATTAAGACTATCATAGTCTCTCCGATAACTCAAATCCGTACGCCTCCCATCTTCCGATTCTCTCTGATTACTCCTCTGACCTTCTCTCTCATAACTCAAATACATACGCCTCCCATCTTCAGATTCTCTCTGATTACTCTTCTGACCTTCTCTCTCATAACTCAAATACATACGCCTCCCATCTTCCGATTCTCTCTGATTACTCTTCTGATCCTCTCTCTCATAACTCAAATACATACGCCTCCCATCTCCCGATTCTCTCTGATTACTCTTCCGACCACTATCACCTTCAACACAACTATTAATCCTCTGCGGATCATGATTACTCCTTCTCTGATACACGGCTAACATTTTCCCCCTTCTCTCTACAATATTACTTTCCCTAGACATCATGCGTTCTCTCTCACGCGCGCGCCCTTCCACACATTCCTTCCAAAGCCTGTCAATGAAATTTTCTCTAAATTCTCCCAAATTAGACATATTATCCCAGTACACTCGAAAACATATTTTACTTTCACCGATAAAAACATTAGACAAAATTTCCAGCACGTATTCCCATTCAATAATATTATTCCTCAACTTATTTGCAAATCCTTTCTCAACTATTTTTACAAATTCTGTAGTACTGAACTGTTTTCCAGAAAACTTGGTTAAATCACGATCCCTACTGAACAAACCACTCGCTACTATCACGTCTAAACCTGTCTTACCTCTACCTTTCTGCCGTATCACTTCCTGGCAGTTTACAACTTCTTCTTCTTCTTCTTCTTCTTCTTCTTCCGCTGCTCTCTCAGAATTCTCTTCCACTATTCTCACGTCTTCCTGCAATTCTTCTTCTCTCTTTCTCACCTGCTGTGATAGCGTTTCCTGTTCGTTCCGTAGTTCAGTGACCTCCACAAGTTTGCTTTCAATTTGTTCATTTCTACTAATCTGTTCCCCCATCTCTTCCCCAACTGCATTGCAAATCTTGTCCAATCTCTTCTCGACTACCTCATGAATTTCTTCCCGATTACTAGAACTTTTATCACTTAATTCTACGATATTCTCTGTACAAGTTCCTTTGACATGCTCAATTTGAGTATGAAGCTCGCTCCGACTCGACTCCATTTCTTCCCTAAGGTCAACACACTTTTCATTTGACTTACTTTCTAACTTAGATGTTTGATTATTTATCTCTAATATCTTAGTATCTATATTACTAATGATCGTATTACAATTTCCTTTATTACTGCCAGTTAATTCTTCCATTTGTTTCTTATTATTTTCATTACTAATACCAATCATTTCTTCCATTTTCTTACTTATCTCTTTCTTACTATTTTCGTTACTACTATCAATCTTTTCCTCCATTCGTTCCATATGTTTCTTGAGCCCGGTCATTTCGGCCATGAACAAATTAAGAAAATCTTGGTTCATTCCCCCCACGATTTCTTTTTGGGTTTCAGTATGCTTCTCAATTTCTGCACTTTCCTGAATTGCTTCAGAACCTTCCATCGTGCTCACCTGCTCCCTACTCTGAATTTCACCTTGGATGTCCACAGAAACAATGACCTCGTCGTCACATGACTTGTTATTGTCTTCCTTGTCCATCTTTGGTTCACTAGTGATAGTACGCGATCTCAAATTAATTTCCCTCTTCAAAACCCTTGACATATCCCCAAAATACAAATATATATCACAAAATTATAGTCCTGAAATTTACCGGTAATAATTTCTGTTGGCTTAAATTGTGCATACTCCTCTCAAAATGAACCTATGATATGCTGTCATTCAGACCAAGTTCTGAATTTATTCGTGCACCACGTTGCGGAGCCACTTTGAGAGAAGTTCCTGACTGTCTGACTAAATTTACAAACATATAAATCTCTGCATTAATTGAAAAATCTGAATAACTGCATTTAAAATGGAAAATCTGAAAATTAACATTCATTAAATAAAATACACACTCGTCGAACCTTGTGCTCACACTTACTTGTTACCTGCTTACTTACACATACGTTATTTGAAGGGCGCCAGCTGTCACTCAGTACAGCAATAATAGAATGAGACTCTTGACTATCTCTAGGGTGTGGGGTAATAAGCTTACTTTTGACAACATACCATATAAGTTCTGGGAAAAGGAGATTGGCGTTCGGTTTCCCCATTAATTTTGAGGTTAAGATATTTTACTGTAAATGAAATAAAAATATGAATTCGTTTGATAGAACAATATATATTCTTTAAATAATATATCAAAAAATAGTGAGTCTTGTTGCGATAAAACAGATGAGAATATGAAATTATGACATTGCAACTGAAAGAAACTAGGCATGAATTTGAATTCTACTTGACCGGACATTTAACAATTTATACGAAATATTTCCCTCACTGATTCACTTGACTGTACCTTCAACACTTTGAGTGTAATTACGACGTAATCCATTGCTCTGGTGTTTACTGTAGATGTGTCACGCCTAACGTGGTGATACATCCTTGAGACTGCTTCTTCTCCATATCATCTGACTTCTTTGTAAGTCAATATGGTATGTGTTGTAACCAAGGTTGAAGTTTACAAAACACAACTTTTATTGCTTCACTTTATGATATTTACATAAATAACTGAAATTTATTTTGAAGCAAAAAGGAATATTGAATCTTGAGAAAAGTTTGTCTTTATACAATATGGACAGGTTTACAGTCTTTATATACACTTCTATCTTGAAAAGATAGTCTTTGTGAATTGACACGTTGATAGTCGAGAACTATCTGGCACACTAACATAAATGTCTTTGAGAGTCCTTGTTTGTTGAAGTGCCTGAATTCCTAAAAAGCAAGTTCAATTGATTGAAGAAATTCCACCTAGCGAAACTAAGGGAGCTTGCATAGATTAGGGAATGAAAATGGCTTGTAAAAGAATTACGGAACATAGGCAGCGGGAACAGGTAATGGAGCGGTGACCAGAGGTGAAACCTCGTACTGCCAGAAATTCAGTCCACCTGGTCGAAGCACATTTTCAAGAGGAGTAGCCTCCGTGCTCGACGTAGGGTGTATTCTGGAGCTGGACACCGGGGCAAGTGGGCCATTGAGCAGGCAGGGAGCTCCTATTTATAGTACACTCGATGGTCAGGCACGCGCACTGAGGGCTGCGCGTCGAAGCTGGCAGAATGATACACAGGCGCGCGTGCAGCTGGCTGGTGGAGCGAGACGGGAGCGCCGGACATACAACACCCTCCCCTCCTAAATACGCCGGTACGGCGTGAAACGGCGGCGGCGCTGGCGGCGACTGCGATGCTGGGGCGGAGCTGCTGATGTTGCTGTTGTATTGTCCGGAGCTGGAACTGGGCGGAGTGGCGCTGTCTCGTCCTGAAAGGAACCCATTGTTATTAAATGATCTAAAGCGCGTTCAGCAATAGATTTATCTGGTTTAGCAATAGCATCAATAGCTGGACAGGGGCGGTAGCGCAGACGTATCTGATCTTGATGGCGGCAGATACGTTTCTCTGTAGTCTGTATCTCGTATAGACGATGACCCAAAGATCTGCAGATGACTCCAGGTATCCATAGTGGGTTGGATTTGAATGTCCTGGTGTAGACCTTGTCGTTGATGGAGAACTTCGTTGGTGATGTCTTATGCTGGGCCGCAAGAGGCTGTAACAGAGAAAGCAAAGTTCTGTGAGGTCGTCCATGGAGCTTCTGTGCAGGAGTGATATTATCAGCGCCGGGTAGAGTTCTGTAGTTGTTTAAGAGTTGGAGCAAGGCTTGGTCTTTAGTTAAGCCTGAAGAGACAGCTTTCTTCATACTTCTTTTAAATGTTTGTACGAAGCGTTCAGCTTCACCATTAGATTGAGGGTGAAAAGGTGGTGCTAGGATATGACGAATGCCATTATGTGTACAAAAGTTCTGAAAAGCAATAGCTGTAAATTGAGGTCCGTTGTCTGAAATGAGTACTTGCGGTAAACCTTCTGTAGTAAAGATTTTCTGGAGAGCACGAATGGTAGCTTCGGTTGTAGTAGTCGAATGCATATCCACGACATATGGAAAGTTTGACAGTGAATCGATGACTATTAACCACATGGAATTGAGGAAAGGACCTGCGAAATCGATGTGAACTCGTTCCCATGGAGTAGTAGCAGGAGGCCATGAAGCAAGATCAGAAGACGGGGCGTTCTGATTCGTTTGACATTGCTCACAATGACGTATTAGCTTTTCGATGGCGGCATCAATACCGGGCCAGTAGCAGTGTTGACGGGCGAGTTGCTTTGTTCTGGAGATACCCCAATGGCTTTGGTGTAATAATCCGAGAACTTGTTTCTGTAGGCTAAGTGGGATAACCACTCGGAAGATGGTGCCTGCTTCTAGTAATACAACTCCGGCACGAGTCGTGAGACGATGCTGCATACGATGATAAGGTGCCAGTTGGGCAGGAAGTGTGCTCTGAAGAGGCCAACCGTTGCGGATGTAAGTACGTACAGTAGCAAGTGTACTGTCCTTATCCGTAGCTTTAGCTATGCAGGTAGCATCAATAGGAAAACTGGATACAGTATCTTCAAGTTCTATGTCCAACTGAAGACATTCAGATTCTTGAGAATCGAAGGCAGTATCAGGACCAACGGGTAAGCGGGAGAGGGCATCAGCATTACAATGCTGGGATGTGGCTCGATAGACAATCTGATAGGAATAATCAGAAAGGAACATGGACCATCTTTGAAGCTTTCTGAGGGAATTCTCTGGGATCTTATTACCAGGATGGAATAAGTGTACGAGAGGCTTATGATCGGTAATGATCAGGAAATGGTTGCCATAGAGATATTCATTGAAACGGCGAATACCAAAGATGATGGCGAAAGCTTCTTTCTCTATCTGTGAGTATCGACGTTGATGGTCATTAAGTGTTTTCGAAGCGAAGGCGATGGGGCGTTCTTGTCCATGACGATCCTTCTGGGAGAGAACGGCACCGACACCGTAGTCTGAAGCGTCCGTAGCTAGCGTGATGATCTTGTCTGGCTGAAAATGAGTGAGTTGTATAGCTTGAATTAAGGCGTTGTTGATTGTTTTCCATGCCTGTTGGCATTGCGGAGTCCACTGAAACTTAACACCTTTTTTACGTAGAGCGTTTAATGGAGCTGCCACTGTAGCGAAGCGTGGAATGAACTTATTATAATAGTTCGCTTTGCCTATGAAGGACTGAAGCTGCTTGAGGTTCTGAGGTGCTGGCATGTTTACTATCGCTGAGACATTCTGTGTACTAGGACGAATTCCATTCTTATCAAGTATATGTCCTAGGTAGTGAACTTGAGGCTGAAAGAAGGTACATTTAGCGAGATTCGCTCGTAGGCCATTGTCTTTCAATTTCTGGAGAAGGAGGCGTAGATTGGTTAGATGTTCCTGATGATCTTTTCCAGTAACAATAATATCATCCAGGTAGTTAGCACAACCGGGAACGGAGGCGGTGAGTTGAGCCAAATAGCGCTGAAAAATAGCCGCTGAGGATGAAACACCGAAGGGGAGCCGCTGGAGCTGTAGCAGTCCGAGAGGAGTGTTGAGTGTGAGAAATTTCTTAGATTCCTCGTCTAAAAGTAGCTGGAGATATGCTTCTTTAAGATCAACTCGAGAGAAGAATTGTCCACCAGAGAGACGACGGAATAAGTCTTCTGGACGTGGAATAGGAAAGATATCTGTGTCGAGTTGTGCGTTGACTGTAGATCGAAAATCGCCACAAAGTCGAACATTACCATCAGGTTTCTTGATTACCACGAGTGGAGTAGCCCATTGACTAGAAGTAACTGGTACAACAATTCCAGTTTGTATCCATCTTTCTAATTCTTTCGTGACCTGGTCTTGAAGTGCTAGGGGTACTGGACGAGCTTTGAGGAAGCGAGGCTTAGCTCCGGATTTCAGCTGTATGTGAGCTGTATAGTCTTTGGCTGTTCCGAGCTGAGAGTCGAAGACTTCAGGAAACTGCGCTAGGAGAGCGGTAACGTCAGAAGTAGGATGCAATGTAGATACGACGTTAATGTTGTCATGTATCTGGAAACCAAATAAGTTAAATAGATCCATGCCCATAATGTTTGATGCAGTGTAGTTGTTAACTACGAGAAGAGGAATGGCTTTCTGAATTCCTTTATAACTAGCCTGAAGCTTGATTTGACCTTTGATGTCAATTTTCTTCTTGTTAAATGTCACGAGCTGGATGTCAGCTGGAGAGCATGAAGGTGAACCTAAGTCGTGGTAGGTAGTCAGGTTAATAATAGAGACAGGTGATCCAGTATCTAATTGAAAATCGACAGCTCGATCAGAGAATGAGAGAGGAATGATGATTTTGTGAGAATCCTTTGTGGGAAGAATAAGATTGATTTGATCAACTTCCATGTCTTGGCGGGGCTGTATATGCTTCCGGCGTGCTGCAGTATTCTTAGCAGGGCGGAGCGAACTTTGACAGACAGTCTTAATGTGTCCAAGTTTATTACATCGTTCACAAGTAGCTTTGAAAAAACGACAGTCACGACGTTCATGATGCTTGAAACAACCTCGGCAGGAAGGCAGGAGTTTCGAGGTGCTTTTAGAATTGGGCTTCCGTGTAGCATTACGAGAGGGAACCTGGCGAGAATGCTTGGTGGAGAGCGCCTTATCCGTACGGTTCACTGTAGCAGAGGACTTGCGGGCCTGAGGCGAGACTTGTGCAACTTCGTGTGGAGAAGCTATGGCTGCGGCAGTCTTGGTAGTAAGCTCATAAACCGTAGCAATACGCTGGACGTCTTCTAAAGAAGGGTTACTCTGCTTGACAGCGTCAAAACGTATTTTGTCTTCAGGAGTATGTAAAATTATCATGTCCCGAATGAGAGAATCAGTGTAGGATGAACCACAACCGTCCTTGGAGCAGATGAACTGGCAGGGTTTAGCTAGACCACGCAATTCAGTTATCCATTCAGTATGTGTCTGATGGGGTTGCTTTCTGCTCTGAAAAAATTTATAGCGAGCAGCCACTATGTGAGGAGCTTTGGCATAGTGTTCCGTGAGACGGGCCAAGAGCTGCGTGAAGGGTACCTCAGATAAGTGTTCTTCTGGACTGAATTTACGTAGTAATTCACACGTAGCATTGCCAACCGAACTAAGAAATAGTGCGCGGCGGCGTTGATCATCTGTGACAGAATGGCAGATGAAATGCTGTTGCAAGCGGGCTAAATAAACTGACCATTCTTCCTTAGCCGGATCAAAAGCAGAGAACGGAGGAATAGCTGATGGCTGTGTAGAGACAGAAATAGCTTGAATAGCCTGAATTAATGCGGCCTGTTGTTGTTGCATAAACTGTTGTTGTTGCTGCTGTAAGGCTTGGAAGACCGTAGCGAGCTGTTCCGCAGTAGCCATTGCGAGATGCGTGCAAGAAAGAGTAAGGTAAGCTGTGTGTCCGACTTGTTTAGCACGTCGCCGTAGAGTTGACAACTGGGCCTGGTGAATTGTAGTGTCGTGTTTACCTCGTTGCTATAGAGTTGGCGATTGGGGTCGATGACGTGTAGTTTGTTGCTTTTTTTGTACCTCGTCGGCATAGAGTTGGCAACTGGGGTCGAAGAATTGTAAGTTGGTGCTTTTTTACCTCGTCGCCATAGAGTTGGCGATTGGGACCGATGAATTGTAGAGTTGCTTTACCTCGTCGCCATAGAGTTGTGTTGTAACCAAGGTTGAAGTTTACAAAACACAACTTTTATTGCTTCACTTTATGATATTTACATAAATAACTGAAATTTATTTTGAAGCAAAAAGGAATATTGAATCTTGAGAAAAGTTTGTCTTTATACAATATGTACAGGTTTACAGTCTTTATATACACTTCTATCTTGAAAAGATAGTCTTTGTGAATTGACACGTTGATAGTCGAGAACTATCTGGCACACTAACATAAATGTCTTTGAGAGTCCTTGTTTGTTGAAGTGCCTGAATTCCTAAAAAGCAAGTTCAATTGATTGAAGAAATTCCACCTAGCGAAACTAAGGGAGCTTGCATAGATTAGGGAATGAAAATGGCTTGTAAAAGAATTACGGAACATAGGCAGCGGGAACAGGTAATGGAGCGGTGACCAGAGGTGAAACCTCGTACTGCCAGAAATTCAGTCCACCTGGTCGAAGCACATTTTCAAGAGGAGTAGCCTCCGTGCTCGACGTAGGGTGTATTCTGGAGCTGGACACCGGGGCAAGTGGGCCATTGAGCAGGCAGGGAGCTCCTATTTATAGTACACTCGATGGTCAGGCACGCGCACTGAGGGCTGCGCGTCGAAGCTGGCAGAATGATACACAGGCGCGCGTGCAGCTGGCTGGTGGAGCGAGACGGGAGCGCCGGACATACAACAGTATGACCTCTTGGCAGGTCCAGGGTTGCCTTCTCTGACTCCTTGGTAAGCCTTGCGTCCGCGTCTTCCACTAAGTGACGGACCAACCATTTGGTCTCACTCTCTCAATGACCAATAATGGCTCACTGAGTCTTCACCATCTCTCGTTCACACTGGTTGGCTGACCACCTAAGGCCTCTTGATCTAGTAGACTACTTCACTGTACTGCATCCGTATAAGTAATGACTGACGCTACAATGTGCATCCACCTTATATAGACGTTGGTTGACACAACTACGTAATCTCCAGAAATAACAATGACATACTCCCACCTACGCGACAGATATTACAAACAGTGGTGAAATAGCCCCGCGGCGACCAACTCCGTGCGCGCATTGCTAAATAAATACGATGACGTAGCCATGGAGCGGCGATGACTTGGCAGAATCTCCACTGGTATAGCAATACAACAACGTCACTTCCAATCTCTGATATATACAACAATTCTCACTGTACAGGTGTTTAATGATAATCCACACATACGTATATATGCATACATCTAAGTGCAATCTTGCAAGCAACAGGCAATTGCAAAATTGAATAAAACGGATAATTACAATAATAGTAACAATATCACAGATAAAATAATAATAACACTGACATAATAATAATAATAATAATAATAATACAGATAAAATCATACAATAATAAAAATACAGATATCATCTTGTAACGGGATTTGAACCGTTACAGTACGAGGGCTGGAACGGGGTCCACTCAGCCTCGGGAGGTCAACTGAGTAGAGGAGGGTTCGATCCCCACCTCAGCTATCCTGGAAGTGGTTCTCCGTGGTTTCCACTTCTCCTTCAGGCAAATGCCGGGATTACAAGTGATAAGCTTTAAGAGCTTCATTTCAAGTAATACTAATCCCGTAGTGACTATAATCAATCAATGAATATTCAAGATAAATATTATTAAGCGGTCCGCCTATTCAATACAATATATTTATTATATCTAGTATATGTTTCGTCCCCCAAGGGACATCATCAGCTAATAATAAATTAACATTAATATATCAGAAATAAATATTAAAATTGGAAAAACACCTTAACATTTTTGACATTTAAAATAAGATCTTCGAAATTTTGTTAAAATTGTAAGTTATAAGACAGATAAAACAGTTAAATTGTCCATATTTCTCTTGCTGATGTTCTTGGAAAATACCAGTTTTGCTTATAAAATCTTAACATATCATTTGTTGTAAATAGCACACTTGATTTGTATCTCTTGGTAAAAAAAATCTTATTTTAAATGTCAAAAATTTTAACGTGTCTTTCCAGTTTTAATATTTATTTCTGATATATTAATGTTAATTTATTATTAGCTGATGATGTCCCCTAGGGGACGAAACATGTACTAGATATAATAAATTATATATTGTATAGAATAGGTGGACCGCTTAATCATAATATTTAAGTTTATCTTGAATATTCATTGATTAAATGCCGGGATGGTACCTAACTTAAGGCCATGCCGATTCATTCCCTCTTCCCTGTCTATCCCTTCAAATCTTCCCATCCCTCCGCACGGTCCCTGTTCAGCATAGCAGGT
The DNA here is from genome assembly GCF_040414725.1 of Anabrus simplex. Lineage (NCBI taxonomy): Eukaryota > Metazoa > Arthropoda > Insecta > Orthoptera > Tettigoniidae > Anabrus > Anabrus simplex. The sequence goes on from NC_090265.1 coordinate 1,403,800,348, forward strand.
GAGGCCGCCTGGGTTAGGTACTGGTCATCCTCCCCATTTGTATCCCCGACCCAGAGTCTGAAGCTTCAGGACACTGCCCTTGAGACGGTAGAGGTGGGATCCCTCGCTGAGTCCGAGAGAAATACCGACCCTGGAGGGTAAACAGATAAAGAAGAAGAATATTTTTATAAATAGCTGCCTCTGAGGAACAGTGGTAGAGTGTCGGCCTCCGTATCCCAAAATAGTGGATTCAAACCCAGAAGACCGAGCTCGATAGCTGCTGTCGCTTAAGTGCGGCCAGTATCCAGTATTCGTGAGATTAGTGGGTTCGAATCCCACTGTCAGCAGCCCTGAAGATGGCTTTCCGTGGTTTCCCATTTTACACCAGGCAAATGCTGGGGCTGTACCTTAATTAAGGCCACGGCCGTTTCCTTCCCACTCCTAGCCCTTTCCTATCCCATCGTCGCCAGAAGACCTATCTATGTCGGTGCGACGTAAATCAAATAGCAAACCCGGCAGAGGTAGTCGGATTTTTTAAGAAGAGCGGAAGAAAGTCCATTCGACACTCCATGTCGTACGATGTCGGCATGTAAAAGATCTCTGGTGACACATTTGGTGTTTGCCCGACAAAATTCATTAAATCTCAGCCATAGGCTCCCAAGAGATTTTCATTTTACTCTGTCTGCCATCTAGTAGGCCTAGAGTAAAACAGAACGTCGAAATTGACGAGCAGATAGCCGGATGGTGTCAAATTGAAATGTCTGTACACGGTAGCTGAGGCCATACGTTTATTATTATTTTTATTATTAATATTCTTATTATTTTCCGCGGTGGGAAGGCTTGTGCATCCCAATGAAGCAGATAAGCGATCCGTGAGTGCATACATAATAGGGCTGATATCTGTCGGGAGGCCAGACTAATGAATAGTTCATCGAAAGTGTGTTAGCAGCCTTTCGGAAGTTGCAAGAGTGGATGTCTGGATGATGGACTGGTATGGTCTTGTAATAATACTTAACATGGCTTAACTGTTATCACTTCTGGAATTTAGAAAGGGAATCTCAATACAGGGAGAGGAAATAAAATGTCTGAGTCTGCATAGGTAAGGTAAGGGTGTATTCTGCCCGAAGGCAGGTCCGAACATCCGTAGAGCTGTGCCTGAGCCGGTGTTTACGTACGGTAGGGTGGCCAGTTCCTTTCCGCTCCTCCATTCCCTTACCCCCCACCAACAACGTGTGGCAACCCATCCAAACTTTGACCACGCCCAATGTTGCTTAACTTCCGAGATATCACGGGATCCGGTGTTTCAACACGGCTACGGTCGTTGGCAGTGTCCAGAACATATGAAGATATAGTTGAATGGTATGCGCGCAAGTCTTGAGAAGGAGTTCAAGATGAAAGTAAAGAAATCCAAAACACAAGTAAAGGAGTGCAGTCAAACGAAGTCAGGTGATGTAGGAATTATTCGATTAGGAAATGAAGTCTTAAAGAAATTTGATGAATATTGTTACTTGGGCAGTAGAACAACTAATGACGGCAGAAGTAAGAAGGATATAAAATGCAGACTAGCACAAGCAGAGAAACGACATTTGCTCACTTGGAAGTTTGATATAGGAATTGTAAAGTTGCTTCTGAAGACTTTGGTCTGGAGCGTGGCGTTGTATGGAAGTGAAACATGGGCGACAACTAGCTCAGGAGGAAAGAGAATAGAAGTTTCTAAAATGTGGTGTTACAGAAGAATGCCAAAGATGAGATGGATAGATCAAATTACGAATGAAGTGGTACTGAGTCTAATTGGTGAGAGGATACCGATTTTGCTATATTTCACCAGAAGAATAGATAGAATGATTGGACACATCTTAAGACACCCAGGGCTTGTTCAGTTGTTTTTTGATGGAAGTGTGTATATGGTAAGAACGGTAGGGGTAGACCAAGGTATGAATATGAGAAACAGATTAGAGCAGATGTACAGTAGGTTGTAGTAGTTACGTAGAATTGAAAAGTTAAGCACAGTATAGGGTGGCATGGGATGCTGCATCAAATCAGTCTGTGCACTTATGAGCCAAGTAACAACATTATTATGATTATTATTATTATTATTATTATTTATTATTATTATTATTATTATTATTATTATTATTATTATTATTATTATTATTATTATTATTATTATTATTATTATTATTATATGGCCTTAGCTTTATTTCTTTCTTAATCTGCTTACCCTCCAGGGTTGGTTTTTCCCTCGGACTCAGCGAAGGATCCCACCTCTACCGTCTCAAGGGCAGTGTTCTGGAGCGTGAGCCATTGGATCGGGGGATACAACTAGAGAGGATGACCAGAACCTCGCCCAGGCGGCCTCTCCTGCTATACTGAACAGGGGCCTTTGTGGGGGAAGAGGGAAGGGATAGACAAGGAATTGGGAAGGAAGCAGCCGTGGCCTTAAGTTAGGTACCATCCCGGTATTTGCCTGGAGGAGAAGTGGGAAACCACAGAAAACCCCTTCCAGGATGGCTGAGGTGGGAATCGAACCCACCTCTACTCAGTTGACCTCCCGAGGCTGAGTGGACCCCGTTCCAGCCCTCGTACCACTTTTCAAATTTCGTGGTAGAGCCGAGAATCGAACCCGGGCCTCCGGGGGTGGCAGCTAATCACACTAATCACTACACCACAGAAGCGGACATGGCCTTAGCTACTGAGCGGAATTCTGCTGGATGGTTCCGATGACCCAGTTATCTTAATGTTGACGGATGACACTGAATGCAGCATTAGAGATCTTTAACATTTTAACAATGATTTGGAGTGACCATCCTTCAAATAATGACTACTATAGCCGTCATCAAACTCGTCAAATAGGGATGTTGAGTCGAACACTCTACCTCTGATCCACCTACTCTTTTAAAACTAACAACCATCATTGTCGATTACTTCCACCAGCCTTCTGCCAACATTCGATCTTTCTCGCGTTAGGAATCCTCTGTGAGAATTCTTCGGAGACAAAACTCTTCACGGGTGTATCCCACTTTTCACGACCATGAAACTGTCTTCCTAGGAGAAATGATACTAAGTATCGAAAAAAATAGTCAGAGGAACAACATCTAGTTGAGGTGGTAATTTTGTGCTGAGTCTAATTTCTGGCGTAATCTTCCTGGATGAGCTGTAATATTTTTGAAGTATTATAGCGTGCTTTGAATTGATTAAGAATGGGTAGTATTGTCACAAACCATCGTATCTCGATTCAGTGGCTCATAGTAGGACTCAGCGTCAGCTGCGTGGTCATTGGGAATAGATCTGACGTTAACAACATAGGTGAACTTTCACTAAACACCAAAAATGACTCCAAGCTACCAACTATTCATTTCCCTTCTTTCGGTACCTACTGCCTTTTCTTGTCATCTCAACACTATAGAAAAAATATATGGATGGGGACAAAGGAGGGACTCTCCAGCTGATTTATCACGACAAAATCACACGGCGCAAGTCTAAATTTCGGAGAGATGGAAGTAACATGAGGTACGTAGTTCATTGCAATTTTATTTACAAGTGGCCGATGGCAATTACAGAGAGAGACGAATGGCATCTTAGTGGAAAATTATTGTCACGTCAATAAATAAATATATAAATAAATAAATAAATAAATAAATAAATAAAAACCTATTAACTGACTTTATCTTTACGGCTGTGGTGGTATTTATTACGTACTAACTTATCTATCTCGTCACCTAACGATGCAGATGGCTAATTATATCGCCCGACCATATTGTGTTTTCAATACGTTTTGTAATTTACAAAATTTCATACATCACGTCAATTCTTTCCTAATTGTCCTAAGTCTAAAATGGTACTGTTATGTCAGGGGTAAGATTTTCTGATCATTGATGTACAATTCAAAGGTAGGAATGTTAATTCAGACGTCGACATTAAGCAAATTAAGAAATTCGTACATATTCGACTCCGCACAATTTTGTTCCTGGAGGTTATAGGGCAAACGTTGTGGTACTGTCATGTCTGATAGAGAAAGAAATGTATTATGGTATCCCTCCTCATGAGGGACCAAAGTAGATATTTAGAGGGGCGGAATGTGTATTTTTCAAATTTCATTGTTCACAGTCTACCAACTGTACTTGAATTTGTTAGCCAATCTATTTGTGAAAAGAGCGTAACTACAATGTTTTAAAAAGTTAGGCGCATTCACTCACTAAGTGTACTGAATCAGGAATTGAATCCGGGGTCCTGTTAACCGAAGTTCTTACTCTTACCATTCATCCATGGAGCCGAAAAATACACACAATTAAATCAAATATGTTTTTTTTTAAGGTAAGGATATAAGCGCTCTAAGCAGGAGGTGTCCATGGGAAGAGGTTGCACCATCCCTTTAAACGTAGGCGTATTTCTGTCACATTCGACTGAAACTTTAATGCATCAGAACATCGCATTTAGCAGCTTAATTTTCGTAACACCACGTTTCAAAGAATGCTTGGAAGCGAGACCTTGTCAGTTCAAAAGAGCCATTTTCAACGAAAGTCGACCTATCAGCAGCTAGACCAGGAGCCACCAACTCAGTGTACTATCGTGTAGGCTGGACTTACTCGCCTGTATAAGTGCAGAGGCCTATTATGGAGAGGGAGAAGACGGGAATGAATCAAGTGAAAGAGCTTCATTCTGGAAGGCAGTCAACTAGTGAATCGGTATCGTAATTTTAAAAGATAACATTCTTTTTCTTGACCTTTTCCTAATTTCCTAGGGTCGGGATATTGGTGCAGTATGAATGTAGTACATTTCTACAGCCAGATCACTTTCCTGGCACCATTCTCTTGTGTAGGGTTGTATTCACAATTGCGTGTTTTTGTTGTGGTATGTAGTGTGATATATTGTACGTAAATAGAAGATGTGTATTAACTAGTGATATATTTTACTTTGTTTTTCGAATGGAACCGGACAGTTTTCTGCACTTATTGTAGTTTAAAACTTGGGATATAACAACTTCAGCGTTGAGACTATTTTGAAGAAACGGACCAGTATTTCTCGAGAAAATTGAATATATTCAAACGTTCTTCATCTGCCAGCCGTCGACAGTCTGTCGATTGAGTAACTAAGTAGATTAGGTAGCGATCAAAAGATGCGCTACTGAAGAAACATGAGCTGTTGACGTAGAGAGTTCTTTGACCTTCTTCTAACAGCTAGGTATTCGTTTTAATGTACCCATAAATACAGTATGAAAAATTGTATGATGTAACACATTTCATATCGTCATAAGTAACAGGTAAAGGAAATGTATATATGAAGGGCTCTACTTAACCAAATTAGCTGAACAACCAGTGTTGCCAAATGAACACAGTGATACTTCAAAATATCAATTTCCTGAGTGATTTTAATTATTATACTTACCCCTCAAAAGGTGCCAGACAGTAAGTATAATCGAAGATAACCTAGGGCCCATACAGTCCTTGCCGTCACTATTCTGTTGTTGTTTGAGTCATCTGTCCATAGACCAGTTTGATGCAGCTTTCCATGCCACCCTATCCTGTTCTAATTTCATTTCTACATAACTCCTGCATCCTACATCAGCTCTAATCTGCTCATCATATTCATACCTTGGGCTACCCCTACCGTTTTTACGCCCTACACTTCCCTTAAAAACCAACTGCACAAGTTCTGGGTGTCTTAAGATGTGTCATATCATTCCATCTCTTCTTCTCGTCAAATTTAGCCACAGTTACAGTATCTGCTCTCACCAATTCGATTCAGTATCTCTTCATTCGTGATTCGATCTATCCATCTCACCTTCAGCATTCTTCTGTAACACCACATTTCAAAAGCTTCTATTTTCTTTCTTTCTGAGCGAGTTATCGTCCATGTTTCACTTCCATACAATGCCACGCTCCAAACGAAAGTCTTCAAAAACAATATTTTGATTCCTATATCAATGTTCGAAGTGAGCAAATTTCTTTTCTTAAGAAAGGTCTTCCTCGCTTGTGCTAGCCTGCAGTTCATGTCCTACTTACTTCTTCCATCGTTAGTTATTTTAATACCCCAGTAATAATACTCATCCACTTCCTTTAAGACTTAATTTCCCACTCTAATATTTCCTGCATCACCTGACTTCGTACGACTGCACTTCATTACCTTTGTTTTGGACTTATTTATTTTCACTTTGTACTCCTCACCCATGGGCCACCGTGGCTCAGACGGCAGCGCGTCGGCCTCTCACCGCTGGATACCGTGGTTCAAATCGCGGTCACTCCATGTGAGATTTGTGCTGGACAAAGCGGAAGTGGGACAGGTTTTTCTCCGGGTACTCCGGTTTTCCCTGTCATCTTTCATTCCAGCAACACTCTCCATTCTCATTTCATAGCATCTATCAGTCATTAATAATTCACTTTGGGAGTGGCGACCCCATCGTACTAATAGCCTTTATATGCTTTATTCATTACATCCCTGACCCGGTCAATGACTGGAAAATAGGTTGTAGGTTTTCATTTTCACTCCTCACCCAAGACTCCGTCAATACCATTCAGCAACTTCTCCATATCTTCTGCAGTCTCAGATAAAATAACTATACCATCGGCAAATCTCAGAGTTTTGAATTCCTCTCCTTAGATTGTGATTCCCTTTCCAAAATTTTCATTGATTTATTTTACTGCCTGTTCTATATAAATATTGAAAGGGAGTGGGGGATAAACTGCAGCCTTCCCGCACCCCTTTCAGTATTGCTGATTTTTCAAGCCCTCGATTCTTATCACTGCAGACTTATTTTTATATAGATTGTAGCTAATTCTTCTTTCTCGGTACCTGATCCCGATCACCTTCAGAATCTCAAATAGCTTTGTCCATTCAACATTATCAAATGCCTTTTCTAGATCTACGAACGCCATGTATGTCGGCTTGCCCTTCTTAATTCGATACTCTAAGATCAGAGGTAAAGTCAGGATTGCTTCACTTGTTCCCACATTTCTTCTGAAGCCAAACTGAACTACCAACTCAATTTCAACTTGTGTTTCTATTCTTCTGAAAAGAATACGTGCTGGAATTTTGTAGCCGTGATATACTAAACTAATGGTACGGTAGTTGTCACACTTGTCAGCACCGGCTTCCTTGAGAATAGGTGTAACAACATTCTCCCGAAAATTGAATGGCACTTCTCCTGTCTCATATATCTTGAACACTAAATGGAATAACCTCGCCATGCTAGGTTCTCCTAAAGCAGTCAGTAATTCAGAGGGAATGTCATCAATTCCACGTGCTTTGTTTCTACTTAGGTCTCTCAAAGTTCTGTCGAATTCTGACCTCAAGATTGGGTCACCCATTTCATCAGCATAAACAGCCTCCTTTTGTTCCAGAACCACATTATCCACGACCTTACCTTGATACAACTATATTAAATGTTCCTGCCATCCTTCTGCTTTGTCTTCTTCCCATAGATGTGGTTTTACATCTGAGCTCTTAATATTCATACACCTAGTTTTCTTTCTCCGAAAGTTTCCTTGATTTTCCCGTTTGCAGCATCTTTCTTAGGACCATACTACTTTCAATATCCTTGCACTTCTCCTTCAGCCATTCTACCTTAGCTGCCCTGCACTTCCTATCACTTCATTATTTAATCGCCTGTATTCTTTTCTGCCCTCTTCATTTTTTGCATTTTTTGTACTTTTGTCGTTCATCGATCAGGGCTAGTATCTCTTGAGTTCCATTGATTTTTAGTTGATCTTTCCTTTCTTCCTAACATGCCGTCAGCAGCCCTACTGACCTCATTCTTCATGACTGTCCATTCTTCTTCTACTGTGTTTCCTTCAGCCTTTCCATATAGTCCTTGTGAAACATGTTCCTTGAAACAATAATTCACACACTTTTCTTTCAAATTGGATTCATTCCCTTCTTCAATTTCTTCAAGTTCAGACGGCATTCTATGGCCAACAAGTTGTGATCAGTCCACGTCTGCCCCTGGGAATGTTATGCAATCTAACACCTGGTTTCCGAATCTCTGCCTAATCATAATGAAGTATATTTGATACATTCCAGTGTCTCCAGGTCTTGTCCATATGTACAGCCGTCGGTTGTGTTGTTTGAACCAAGTATTAGCAAGGAATAAATTGTGATTTGTGCAGAGTTCAACCAGCCGACTTCCTTTTTCATTCCTTTGTCCCATTCCGAATTCTCCTATTGCATTAAATTCTCTTCCTTGGCCAGCCACTGCATTTCAGTCTCCCATCACAATTAAAATTTCGTCACCTCTTACATATTGTATTAAATCTTCTATCCCTTCACATATTCTTTCGATTTTCTCATCATCCGCTGAACTAGTAGGTATACGTAAAAACATTTTAGTGGCAAGAGGTCACATTCACAACCGTACTGCATTGCTGCCGTGACCAGGAAGTGTGAAGAACAAAGTTGAATATTTTTTATTTCTTGTTCGATGTGAGGGTGATCACGCTTTTAAAGAAAAATACTTCGAGGTGATCACCACCGTCCATATTCCAATCAGCTAACTAAATGAGAGATTTCCAGCCCTTCAAGGTATGAAGGTATCGGAGAGAGAAAGAAAGAAAGATCATGGTGGGCGTAGAAATGAATGACTAGGTCTCTTGAACCTAGTACCGTCAGGATAGGAAAAATCAAGAGTTGACAAAGGAAAGCCGAATAGAAACGATGAAATCGAATAGCCTAACAAGTAACTACAAGTAAGCACTCATTTAGGGGCCCCATGGTCGCTATTCAACGCTTATTAGTGAAAAAATCTGTGTAGAGATAACATGCTTTTCGTTACGAATTAGTATTCGTAGTTTTCACAATGTTCTGGAAATCAAATGAAAGTAAGGCGTTTTGATTCCCATATAAAATTTTCATTGACCGCGCAGGTGGCTTTGCGGTTTGGGCCACGTAGCTTCGGAAGATAGTGGGTTCAAACCCCACTGTCGGCAGCCTGAAGATGGTTTTCCGTGGTTTCCCATTTTAGCACCTGGTAAATTACCTTAATTAAGGCCACGGTCGTTTCTTTCCAATTCCTAACCCTTTCCTATCCCATCGACGCCATAAGACCTATCTGTGTTGGTGCGACATAAAGTATAGAGTAATAATAATAATAATAATAATAATAATAATAATAATAATAATAATAATAATAATAATAATAATAATAATAATCTTGATTGGTTCAGTAATGCAGTTGGTCAGACATTCACTTCCAGTGCTCATGGGTTTTGGATCGAATTCCACTACAATTTGTCGGTGCTTAATGGAGCTTAAATAAGGAAGAGTCGTGCCATTAGATGTACATAGCCTGTATGTGATCGAAAATTGGTACTTCGAGACAAGTGGAAAGCAATAGGAATTAAAGGACCACTAGAAATGTATTTTATTATTATTATTATTATTATTATTATTATTATTATTATTATTATTGTTGTTGTTGTTGTTGTTGTTGTTAGTACGCCTAGCAGCAGTTTTTTTTATTTGCTTTACGTCGCACCGACACGGATAGGTCTTATGGCGACGATGAGGGAGGAAGGGGCTAGGAGTGGGAAGGAAGCGGCCGTGGCCTTAATTAAGGTACAGCCCCAGCATTTGCCTGGTGTGAAAATGGGAAACCACTGAAAACCATCTTCAGGGCTGCCGACAGTGGTGTTCGAACCCACGACCTCCCGAATACTGGATACTGGCCGCACTTAAGCGACTGCAGCTATCAAGCTCGGTAAGCAGCAGTAGTAGTAGTATAATTATAATTAAGCAAGCAATTTTGTAGTATTATGGGAGTCTTGATATACTTTTGCGAGCTGCCTTGCCAAGGCAATTAAGGCATATTTGATTCACACGAAGAGACGTGGGCTCCATTCGCCGCCAGGAAGGTAAAACATTTATAAACGGAACTTACAGTACACTCGGAAGAAGCGCATGGCCCTGGAGTTCACTCAGCCTACATCATAAATAAGTTCTTGGTGAAAAAGGCGGTCGTTCATAGAGCTAACCTCTCCAAACCACTTAGTGCAGAGATTAAGGACAGTAGAAGCCTTTACCTTAAACTCCTGAAAGGCCTTCGTGGTCTGAATGGAAATGGATTTGTTTTTTGTGTTTTCCCGGCAAAATTAATTAACACTCAAGAATGGGTCACCCAATAGAGTTCCAATTTGTAGCTATCAGCTTGCGTTCGGGAGACTGAGTGCGATCCCCACTGTCGGCAGCCCAGAATGTGTTTTTCCGTGGTTACTCATTTTCACATCAGCCAAGTGCTGGGGCTGTACATTAATTAAGACCACTGTCGCTCCCTTTCCACTTCTAGCCATTTCTTATCACATCTTCGCCATAAGACGTGCGGTGCGACGTAATGAAAATTGTCAAATAAATGAAGTACAAGGAATGTCGTATATAAGGACATCCTCTGGTAAATATTTACCCCATTGGCCTTCATGTCATGACGGGTTTTAGCAAGTTTTTTTAATGCTATTTGTTCGGGGCGTCGACCTATAGAGATCTTTTGCCCCAACTTGCACCATGTGATATGAACCTGCGTGTACACGTGGAATGGAGGAAGTGTAGAGTGTTGAATGTGAGGAAAGGAACGTTAAGGACGACACAAACACCCAGACCCCAGGCCAGGGATATTAATCACTTACAATTAAAAAACCCTAAACCAGCCGGGAATCGAACTCGGGGCCGCCGGGTGGTAGGCGGACGGGTTGCCCCCTACACTACGGGGCCGGACTAGCAAGTTATTGTTATTTTTATTATTATTATTATTATTATTATTATTATTATTATTATTATTATTATTATTATTATTATTATTATTATTATTATTATTATTATTATTGCCGGGCTGAATTGCTCAGACGGTTGAGGCGCTGGCCTTCTGACCCCAACTTGGCAGGTTTGATCCTGACTCAGTCCTGTGGTATTTGAAGGTACTCAAATACGACAGCCACGTGTCGGTAGATTTATTGGCACGCCTAAGAACTCCTGTGGAACTAAATTCCGCCACTTCAGCGTCTGCGAAAACCGTGAAAGCAGTTAGTGTGACGTAAACCCAATAACACTATTATTATTATTATTATTATTATTATTATTATTATTATTATTATTATTATTATTATTATTATTATTATTATTATTATTATATTCATAATTTGGAAGTAACAAACAAAAAAAATAACAAGAATGATCACTGATACAATGGCAGAAGTCTACTCGAAATAAGGAGATAAGGTGAAGGTATGAATGAACTCGACGTGCGCTTCGGCGGTGGGGTTATGTAAGACGAATGGAGGTTACACAGGAGAATAACAGACTCGACCGTGAAGGTTGAGAGACGAAATGGGAGACCAAGTTGGTGATGGGTAGACGCAGTTTTTAATGATTTAGAAGTAAGGATTCTCGAACGAAACCAGGTTACAGACTAGTTGCAAACAGACGATCGTGGAAGCACTTATTAATTCAGAGAAACTTGCACAGTGAACGCTGGAAGTCTGTAATGATGATATGTGTATAAAATTATTATTATTATTATTATTATTATTATTATTATTATTATTATTATTATTATTATTATTATTATCATTATTATTATTATTAGTATTGTCATGAGAATGTGACCAAGTATTGTTCAACTAATGTAAACTTCCTCCTCCTTCTTCATCCACCAACTGCAAATCACTGCCTATCTTTCAGTATCACTCCGCGCTGTCAAAATTTCAAGACCGTCACTATTTAGCTCTTGAGTAAAGTTACAGAATATTCAGCACCGAGCAATCTGGCTACGCGTTTTGATTCCTGCAGCTTGCGTACGGGATGTAGGGGGCTCGAACCCTACTGTCGACAGCCATGGAGATACCTTTCCGTAGTGTTTCATTGTCGAACCAAACAAATGGTGGGGTTGTACCTTAATTAAAACCACAGTTGCTTCCTTCCCAGGTGCAGTCGTTTCCTATAACTGGTCGGTATAAAACCTGCCTTTATCGGCGCACCGTAAAATGGAACGATATTCAGCAACAACGCTTCTAATGTTTAAAACTATCGCCAGAGAGTAGTAGCAGTGATCTGTGAGATAATCTTTCGAGGAATAACTGTGATGAAATGAATCTGAATATTAATTATCAGCAACAGAAGTTTCCTTACTAATACGCAAAAACATGGAAGTTGAGATAACTTGACCAGAATGTTCGTAATCTGTATGTTTATCAAGGTTGAAATAAGTGAGTTCTCCGACCTCAACTAAACGAAGGTAAGATCCAGGCACAACCATCTCCTTAAGTCCACCTTCGTTTACACTTCTCGGCTTACAATACGAGTAGCATGAAATCGAATCCAGGCTGCTGTTAGTGCTCCTTGTCACGCGAGATACCCTGGCCTTGTACTAGTTGAGGTCATTGCCGTAAGTGCGCTTGGACCCGATAACGTAACACTGATGGATATAGCAGTGATTTATTTGAGACACAACGAACAATAGTCGAGAAAATTAAAAGCTGTTGATATGAAAGCATTGAACCTTACACACTTTTTTTTAATGTTTCTTAAACTGGCATGTCTTTTTGATGTAGTTTCGTTTGTGGGATGCCATATCAGTACGGCGTATTTCAAACAAACATTCTCAACGTGGACCGACAGAAGTCTTTCTATAACATGTTAGTTTTGATTTTATAAAAGGAGAACAACGTATTAACCTGATTTTCTTGAGGCGTCTTGATAACATTCACTCTGATGATATATTTCAACACGAATGGACAGAGTTTGCAGCGGGTTGACTCACAATCAGTAAAAGGCGTTATAATGTATTCAGTCTCTCAGTTCACATATTCAAATGACTACATGCGGTACTTGAACAACTAGGGTTTGTTTTTTGAAATGGAAAATGTCATTTCAATGTTATATAGCTGCCATGTTACAAAATGGTTTTCTTCTTTAGTGGCCTTGCATATTCCTTTAATTCACATTCTCCGTTCATTGTAGATGACATTACATTTTTACTAAGCCAAGTTTTACTGCCGAATGTCCTCTTGACACTAGTCCTATGTGGAGGGATTAGCAGCTGTCGCTAGGTAGGCCAAGAACGTTCAGTGCTGTTGCACCCTGGGGTTTGGTTTATTTTCACCTGCGGCTTCGTGCACGCGCTGATAGTTTCCAGCTTTATAAAGGAAAGCATGCAGGATAGGATGCTAATGTGTAATATCGAATGGGAGGATATATTTGTTACGGGTGACATACGAACCACTTCAAATTGTATGGTTATACTACGAGCCTTATACTCCAATAAGGGTGATGAAATCTAGTTAAAGGAGACTGAACTGTATGAGAGCAATGGAAGAACGTAATGTGATATTATAATAACAATGTGTGCACTCAAATAACCACAACGTTGGAACTACGAACTAACACGCGTTGATGTCACGCAGTGGTGGAAAATTAAATTCTTTATTTTAGATCATAGGTTTAAAACTTTCATTCTTTGAGCAATTGTACATTAAACGCTAAATCCCAATTATTTAACGAAATAAAAGCGAATAACAGAGGATTAGACCACTTAAATCTCAATCACACAACAAATATAAATGATGTAAAACAAATAGAAAATATGCATTAGTCTGTTCAAGACAGCACTGGCTCACAACTCAGAGCAGGTACCGTACAATCCTATTGTTTCCTAACGCATAATTCATTATCTGTATCTTAATTTATATATCCCAATTAAATACCACTCAAGATTCGGGGCCTGCAAAATAATTTCAGTCCTCAGGAGTTGCTGGCAAATAAAACATCTGAAGATAGCGGTAAAGAGATGCTACATATCCACTTCATACTTCGTTAAAACAGCTGTAAATGACAGTAAGCGCAGTTTCCTAGTCAACCTTAATACTGTAGTAATGAAGAAAATGCCTATCACCATTTTAGGACAAATTTAATTATGAATCCTGTAGTTATTCCCCATTTCCAGTAAGTTTGGACATCATTTTGGTTTCTTCAGGTAAAACATTAGCCAAAACACATAACAGCACAAAAGCATATTTTCCTGGAGAACTGTAAAATTAGGAAGAAAAAATGCATCTGAAAACATCAAGTCATTCAGACGTGATTGTTCCACAAGCATCCAAACACGTTTTCACACTTGTTATATTAGTAAGGGATACAGTTCTAATGGAGCTCTCTGTTAACGTCCTTAGACGTTTCCCCGGCGTACTTTACTTTTTTTACAATTGGCTTTACGTCGCACCGACACAGATAGATCTTATGGCGACGATGGGATAGGAAAGGCTTGGGGGTGGGAAGGAAGCGGCCGTGACCTTAATTAAGGTACATCCTCAGCATTTGCTCGGTGTGAAAATGGGAAACCACGGAAAACCATCTTCAGGGTTGCCGACACAGCTCACAGCTGCGCGCCTCTAACAGCACGGCCAACTCGCCCGGTCCCCGGCGTGCTATGGCCTGGTTCTCGTGCATTTGAACGTTAAATTCTCAATCCTATACTTTATTTCCTTTTATAATAAGATTAACAGCACATCATTTTAGTTTCTAGCGGGTAAATCATGAGCCGAAACACATAAAGGCATATTTTTCAGAGAAACTGTTAGATTAGTTATAAAATGCATGTGAACTATGTTGTAGGAAATTGGTTTCTAAGTGCACTAAGGAATAACAGTTTAGGCAGCGATTTCACGTTTAAAGGTCCCAAGCGTTGATTTTCCTCCAAATATCTATAAATTTGATTTTGCTGAATGGTAATTAAGTTATACTGTACGTTATTTCAGGTCATACTTAAAATGTGTTCAAATTTAATCCAGATCGAATCGTTCATTTTCACATCTGTTATAATAATAATAATAATAATAATAATAATAATAATAATAATAATAATAATAATAATAATATATTTATTGCAGCCAAATAGCCATAGGGAAAGAGAGAAAAATAATACATTTATATACACTGTACTCGCGCGCTTGCGCCTTGGGTTGCATATTCTTTAATTGTTTTTGTTCTTTTGATGCAGAGTTCTACGTGGTAACGTTTCACACATGTATCCACGTAGTTTGCACTTACATGTCTCTGTCGGTTCATGGTATGAGGTGTTGGTACAAATTAGATGGTGGAAACCATGTACTGCCTGTCTTGTTATAGTATTAGGGATATCACACTCCCTGATCCCCATCCCCCTTGTGTAAGTGTAACGTGTTTAACTTTTACATAGAGGACCTAGGTTCGACCACTGTTTCTACTCCTGCACTGAGGGCTGGAAAGGTTCATTCTCCCTCATGAGATCAATTGAGGAGTGGAGAGTCAGCAAACCTGGTCGACTGCCCAGCAATATGGCTTAGGATACCGTCACCTTGACCACGAATTATTCCAATATTTTCTGGCCATCTGCCTTGACAGCAGTCGGGAAAGGCCCCTAGTGGACCGTATGGTTCACTATTTTATTTCTTCTTCAGGACTTTAATACTCTTTTATATAACATCTGTTATAATTGGAGTAAAACACTGTCATGGGCATATTAAATATATGTTGTTACTTTAGCATAAGTCGGTAATTATTTGAGCACTCAGTTTCAAGTGAAGTTATAGGATTCCAGCCCTTGTGCTTTGACTCCATGCTCTCGTTTCGCTTCAACCTTTTGTTAATATTCCCCGAATAAATATGCGATCAAGCGTTAGCTGTTGGTGTAGTGTCCTAACATAGACGCAATACTAACTCTCATTTTAGGTAATAACTCGATTGAATAAATCGCTACCGGGCGAGTTGGCCGTGCGTGTAGAGGCGCGCGGCTGTGAGCTTGCATCCGGGAGATAGTAGGTTCGAATCCCACTATCGGCAGCCCTGAAAATGGTTTTCCGTGGTTTCCCATTTTCACACCAGGCAAATGCTGGGGCTGTACCTTAATTAAGGCCACGGCCGCTTCCTTCCAACTCCTAGGCCTTTCCTATCCCATCGTCGCCATAAGACCTATCTGTGTCGGTGCGACGTAAAGCCCCTAGCAAAAAAAAAATCGCTATTCTTCAGATACACCTTGAAATATGTAATAAGAGTCAAATAATTATGATAAAGATAATGAATGCATGTACCTGATTTGAATTCTTAACACAGAGTTTTGATATCTGATACTGGAGGAGAAGAATTCTCATATGGACAAGCCTACACAAGTGAGCTGTCTCAGGGCATCTGTACCGGCAGCAATGGGCCAAGTTTTCCGTGCGGGCTACACTGCGCGAATTAGCGCACGCTGAGTGCATGGAGAAAACTCTGGACACGTCTTCCCCGCCGTACATTACTAACCGCCAGGAGGCGGTCCAAGTGTCCTTCCTGCGCATGCCGTGAAAACGTTTCTATGACTGCGTGTTCGTAACACGAGCTGCGACATAGTACAAAGGTCATGTTTGTAATTCAGAGTAGACTTACTGAATTATAAGATCGTAAATAATCATTTATTCAAGTCGAACTCATAACGGGTGGCCATCAGTTAGATATCATGAAATGTGACAAAACTAGCTTGCGGACCACTGATCGCAGAACGTCGCAGTCTAATATTGCACTCTGAATACTGCACGCTCAGCACAAAGTGAAGGCAAGAAGTAGACTTCGTTGATTGTAGTTAGCGAGAACGCAAAGGTGAAATGTGAGCATCGCCTCTACTACCTGTGTTCTCAACAAAGAAATAACAAGAAAAGGAAGGAATGAAAGTCTGTTTAGTATTAGGTTCAAATACATTTCATCTGTATCAACATATTTTATTGTCTATTTGAGTCAATGTCACACTGGAACATACATGTTAGCTCGCTAGGCTTTAAAAAATACGGGTTATCTCGTAAGTGGCCACTGCTAAAAGCCACCCTATTCCGTGCTAACGTTTTCATTTCTACGTAACTACTACATCTAGTATCTGCTCTAATCTGCTTGCCATATTCGTACCTTAATGTACCCCTACCGTTTTTACCACCTACACTTCTCTCAAAAACCAACTGTACAAGACCTGGGTGAAGTCTTAAAGGAAGTAGATGAATATTGTTAGTTGGGTAGTAAAATAAATACCGGGCGAGTTGGCCGTACGCGTAGAGGCGTGCGGCTGTGAGCTTGTATCCGGGAGATAGTAGGTTCGAATCCCACTATCGGCAGCCCTGAAGATGGTTTTCCGTGGTTTCCCATTTTCACACCAGGCAAATGCTGGGGCTGTACCTTAATTAAGGTCACGGCCGATTCCTTCCAACTCCTAGGCCTTTCCTATCCCAACGTCGCCATAAGACCTATCTGTGTCGGTGCGACGTAAAGCCCTAGCAAAAAAAGAAAAAGTAAAATAAATAACGATGGCAGAAGTAAGGAGGACACAAAATTCAGACTAACACAAGCAAGGAAGAGCCTTCTTAAGAAAAGAAATTTGCTCCCTTCAAACATTGATATAGGTATTAGAAAGAAGTTTCTGAAGACTTTCGTCTGAAGCGTGGCACTGTATGGAAGTGAAACATGGACGATAACTAGCTCGGAAAGGAAGAGAATAGAAGCTTTTGAAATGTAGTGTTACAGAACAATGATGAAAGTAATAATAATAATAATAATAATAATGGCGTATGGCCTCCGGAGAGGCATGGTGCGGGTCTTTTTCTCGTAGACGGCCTATTAGGCGACCTGCATGTCTGTGAAGATGATTTTTAATGCTGAATACGCCACACACTCCCAACCCCCGAGCCATTGGAATTAATCACTTAAGGTTTTCCATCTGAGCTTTTAATATTCATGCACCTAGTTTTCCTTTTTCCAAAAGGTTTCCTTGATTTTCCTGTATGCAGCATCTACCTTTACAAAGGCCATAAAACCTTCAACATCCTTGCACTTCTCTTTCAGTTATTCTTCCTTAGCTGTCCTGCACTTTCTACCTACCTCATTCTTTATTTGGCTGTGTTCTTTTCTGTTCTCCTCATTTTGTGCATTCTCGTCGTTCGTC
Organism: Anabrus simplex; assembly: GCF_040414725.1. Classification (NCBI taxonomy): domain Eukaryota; kingdom Metazoa; phylum Arthropoda; class Insecta; order Orthoptera; family Tettigoniidae; genus Anabrus; species Anabrus simplex. The sequence goes on from NC_090265.1 coordinate 1,403,818,238, forward strand.
CATCAGATCTAGCATCTCTTGAGTTATCCATTGTTTCTTAGGTGATCTTTCCTTGCTAACCAACTTTTCTTCAACAGCCTTACTGATCTCATTTTTCATGACTGTCCATTCTCCTTGTACTGTGTTTCCTTCAGCCTTTTCAATTAGTCCCTGTGTTACATGTTCCTTGAAACAATTCTCACACTGTTTACATTCAACTTGTCTGAATCAAATCTCTATGCATACTTCTTTTCTTTAGTTTCTTCAATTTCAGATGGCATTTCATGACCACAGGTTGTGGTCAGAGTCCACGTCTGCTCCTGCGAAAGTCTTGCAATCCAGCACCTGGTTTCTAAATCTCCGCCTAATCATAATGAAGTCTATTTGCAAGTTTCTTTACGTCGCACTGACACAGATAGGTCTTATGGCCTAAGGTCTAAGGGCTAGGAGTGGGAAGGAAGCGGCCGGGGCCTTAATTAAGGTACAGCCCCAGGATTTGTCTCGTATGATAATGGGAAACCACGGAAAACCATCTTCAGAGCTGCCGACAGTGGGGTTCGAACCCACTATCTCCCGAATACTGGATACCGGCCGCACTTGAGCGACTGCAGCTATCGAGCCCGGTAAAGTATACTTGATACCTTCCAGTGTCTCCAGGTCTCGTCCATGTATACATCCGTCGTTTGAGTTGTTTGAGCCAAGTGTTAGCCAGGACTCAAGTGTGATCGGTGCAGAATTCAACCAGCCGGCTTCCTCTTTCATTCCTTTGTCCCAATCCGAATTCTCCTACTATATTACCTTCTCTTCCTTGGCCTACCACTGCATTCCAGTCTCCATCACAATTATATTCTCATCACCTTTTACATACTGTATTATATTTTCTATCTCTTCATATTTTCCGATATCTTCATCATCCACCGAACTAGTAGGCATAGAGACCTGCACTATTGTGGTGGGCATTGGCTTGGTTTCTATCTTAATATTGTAGTTTTCCGTTGCTTTACCTATGCAGGTCATAGTAGCATACCCGCTGCCCTATTTTCTTATTCAGTATTAAACCTACTCCTGCATTTCCCCCGTGTGATTTTGTGTGGATAATTCTTAGTCATCTGGTCAGAAATCCTGCTCTTCCTGTCAACGTTCTTCACTTCTACAAACTACATCTACTTTAGTCTATCCACATCCCTTTTCAGATTCTCTAATCTACCACAGCGATTCTAACTTCTATCATTCCGACTCGCAGAATGTCAGTATACATCTTCCTGATTATTGCCCCCTCTCGCGTAATCCCCACCCGCAGATCCGAATATTTTACCCGGGAGGAAGCCATCATCAGTAGATCATTCATACAGAGAGAGCTGCAAGCCCTCGGGAGTTAGTTACGGATGAGTTTTCCGTTGCTTTCAGTCGTGTAGGAGAAACAACACAGCTAGGCCATGTTATGTGTTATTACAAGACCATATCAGTCAATCGTCTAGACTGCCGCCCTTGCAACTTCCGAAAGGCTGCTACCCCCCTTTCGAAGAACCATTCGTTAGTCTGGTCTCTCAACAGATAGCCATCCGATACGGTTGCACCTTCGCTCGGCTATCTGTTTCACTGGGACACGCAAGCCTCCCCACCGTGGCAAGGTCTCATGGTTCACAGGGGAGGGCAGCAACGGTAACGGTTAAATTAACTACTAAAACAAATGTGATCTGGTATTAAAGGTATCGAATTTGCGTTGTACTACGGAAACAAAGTGTCAATCAATCAATCAATCAATCAATCAATCAATCAATCAATCAATCAATCAATCAATCAATCAATCAATCAATCAATCAATCAATCAATCAATCAATCAATCAATCAATCAATCAATCAATCAATCTTCTTCTTCTCTATCTGTTTACCCTCCAGGGTCGGTTTTTCGCTTGGACTCAGCGAGGGATCCCACCTCTACCACCTCAAGAGCAGTGTGCTGGAGCTTCAGACACTGAGTCGGGGGATACAACTGGGGAGGATGACCAGTACCTCGCCCAGGCTGCCTCACCTGCTATGTTGAACAGGGGCCTTGCGGGGGGATGGGAAGATTGGACAGGATAGACAAGGAAGAGGGAAGAAAGTGGCCGTGGCCTTAAGTTAGGTAGCATCCCGGCATTTGCCTGGAGGAGAACCGGGGAAACCACGGTAAATCACTCCCAGGATGGCTGAGGTACGAATCAAACCCACCTCTACCCAGCTGACCTCCCGAGGCTGAGTGGACCCCATTCCAGCCCTCGTACCACTTTTCAAATTTCGTGGCAGAGCCGGGAATTGAATCCGGGCCTCCGCGGTTGGCAGCTAGTCACACTAATCAACACACTACGGAGGCGGCCAATCAATCAATCAATCAATCAATCAATCAATCAATCAATCAATCAATCAATCAATCAATCAATCAATCAATCAATCAATCAATCAATCAATCAATCAATCAATCAATCAATCACCGGTGATCTGCATTTTGGGCTGTCACCCAGTGGCAGATTCCCTATCAGTTGTTTACCTGCAAAGAGTTTGTAAATTTATCGAACATATCCATTGGTAAGTTATTCAAATGCCTAATTCATCTTCCTGTAAACGAATACTTCTCTGAATTTGTCATCTTGAATTCCATCTTAATGTTATTTTGATCCTTCATACTTTCAAACCTTCATTCAGGCTTATTTATCTACTGATGTTATTCCACGCCATCGCTTCACTGACAGCTCGAAACATATCGCTTAGTCGGACTGCTCGTCTCCTTACTCTCTAGTCTTCCCAGCCCTTAATTTACAACATTCTTGTATTAATCCCACTTAATACAAGAATACTGTGAATGAATCCAAAGTTCATGTTTAAATAACTATCTATTGAAAGTCCAAGGTTATTGTTATCATGGAGTTGAAATTTTAACAATAATGAAATATACAACCAAAGCATAAGAATTGTGTGTGGAAGTCATGCTGATAACTTTTTCCCACACATACAGCATTTTGCGAACTCACGTAGATCATGGAAAGATATGATCAAACAGAATTCGCCTTTGCCCTCTGCATACCTCCCGTGATGCTAAAAATACACACATTGGTTACTGAGAGGCTAAACTGAAATTGCGTATGTCGCTTTTAGAACGAGGAGTGTCCGAGGGTCGCCAGATGCAGGTCTTTCGAATTGAAGCCCGCAAGTGACCTGCGCGTCGTGATGAGGATGGAATGAAGATGAAGACAATACATTCACACGGCCCCCGTGTCAGTGGAATTAACCAATTATGGTTAAAATACCCGACTCTGCCTGGGATTGAACCCGGGGCCACTGTGACCAAAGGCCAGCACGCTAACCATTTAGGTATGGAGCCGGACACTGAATACCGAGTAGCAAGTACGGCCGCGCTGCTGCCTTTACCTGAATTCATATGGGCATTGCCAAGGCACTGTTATATCGGTAACTACAGTAGATATATCCTGTAATCGTTACGCCTTGTAACCGTTCGAAATACGTGCCAGTTGAAAAATACTTGTTACGTTATTCATCAACCACCACTATATAGGGTTATCTAGCTATGCGACAGTATTTTATTTAATCTGTTTACCCTCCAGGGTTGGTTTTTCCCTCGGACTCAGCGAGGAATCCCACCTCTACCACCTCAAGGGCAGTGTCCTGGAGAGTGAGATATTGGGTCGGAGGATACAACTGGGGAGGATGACCAGTAACTCGCCCAGGAGGCCTCAACTGCTATGCTGACCAGGGGCCTTGCGATGGGATGGGGATATGGAAGGGACAGGCAAGGAAGACGGAAGGAAGCTGCCTTGGCCTTAAGTTAGGTACCATCCCGGCATTTGCCTGGAGGAGAAGTGGGAAACCACGGAAAACCACTGCGAGGATGGCTGAGGTGGGAATCGAACCCACCTCTACTCAGTTGACCTCCCGAGGCTGAGTGGACCCCGTTCCAGCCCTCGTACCACTTTTCAAATTTCGTGGCAGAGCCGGGAATCGAATCCGGACCTCCGGGGGTGGCAGCTAATCACGCTAACCACTACACCACAGAGGCGGACATTGTAGTCTAATAACCTGTGTCATGGCCCATTTGTGCTGGTGTGTTTGAATGTGCCTGTAAATTGTTCGGACGAAGGTAAAGACTCCAAATATTGCACCATTTCAGCATTGTCACTAGATGAGGAGGCGGTGAAATGCCAAGGAAAACGGAACATTCAGGGCAGCCCCTAGACCCACAAATAAGCTTTTCCACTTTGCAAGTAAGCTAGTTTTTACTTTTAGCGAATATTGGTATATTGATAATAGCCATAGGACCTCCAGTTTAACGTTAAATCCAAACCATAGAGACGTAATTTTCTATCCCAAAAATCCCAGTGATTATGTCACTCTGCTATTACGTCCCTCCACTCAAGTCCGGTTTCTTCTTCAGCACGTAAGTTAATTCGCACACGTTAGAAAACGGACTTGGATTGTAAAACTTGATATCTTCTACGGTATACAGCGACATACAGTACATTGCTAACAGTATTCAGAAACGCCCCAGCCCCGACGTTCGTACTGCAAGCGTTCTTCATGCTCAGTAAAATGAAGTTACTGTATTTATGTGCCGTTTAGTCCTTTCAGTCTGCTTAATGTAAGACCTCGAGCTTAGAACGAGCCATTCAAAGCAACGATGCTACACATAACTTTCTTTATAGCATCGTTTTAGACTAGACAATTTCGTCGTCAAGACAGGGTTTCCAATATCATCATCACTATCACATACTGGTCATCCTTTCGTTCAAAATTTAGTACGCACTTGCGGTAGTAAATTCCTATAAAAGTGTATTTCTTAAGAGGGGAGATCTGCGACCTTTGGACTATTGCTTAGCTCTGTAAATTTAAGATGTCCGAATCATTTTTACAGGACGTAAAAGGTATTTTCGTTTTTTATTTTAATATTCCTACCATTATGCCTTTAGACTTAGAGGATTTCACCTTAGGCAGTAATCCTGCGATTAATAAATTTAACGCTTGCTACTCCTGGAGAAAAGGGGCCGCCTGGCCGAGGCGGTAAAGGCGTACTCGGTCCGCCCGGAAGGACGTGGGTTCGAATCCCCGTCAGGAAGTCGTAAAATTTAAGAAAAGAGATTTCCACTTCCGGAGGTGCATTGGTCCTGAGGTTCACTCAGCCTACACCAAAAATGAGTACCAGGTTAATTCGTGGGGGCAAAGGCGGCGGGCGTAGAGCTAACCACTCTACCCCATCACGTGCCGAGGTTAACAATGGTGGAAGCCTTTACCTTCCACTCCTCCAAGGGCCTTCATGGCCTGTACGGAGGTGACTTTGATTTTTGCTTTGCTTACTACTGGAGAAAGATTAGATCAAACAGGGACCTTTCAGAGCTGGACTCCAGAACTAGATGGGCTATAATAATAATAAGCAGATGAAGAAGAATATATATATATATATATATTTGCTATTTGCTTTACGTCGCACCGACACAGGTAGGTCTTATGCCGACGATCGGACGGGAAAGGCCTAGGAATGGGAAGGAAGTGGCCGCCCTTAATTAAAGTACAACCCCAGCATTTGCCTGGTATGAAAATGGGAAACCACAGAAAACCATATTTAGCACCCACTATCTCCAGGATGCGAGCTCACAACTACGCGCCCCTAAACGCACCTCCAACTCGCCCGGTGATGATGATGATAATAATAATAATAATAATAATAATAATAATAATAATAATAATAATAATAATAATAATAATAAATGTTCTTGTTGTAGATTGTTTACGTCCAAATAACTACATTTATAGTTTCCGCTGACGCTCAAGTATCAGGATATTGTCCTACAGGAGATCTTGTACCTGCCAGTAAATTCACCGATTAGAGACCGGCATATTTGAGCACCTTCAAATACCACCGGGCTAGCCGGGATCGAATCCTCCAAACAGAGGACAGAAGACAAGCGCTCTGTCACCTGTGACACTCATCCCGGCAGGCGGACAAGGAAGGAGGCAGTCGTGGCGTAAAGTACCATTCCAACATTCACCTGGAGTTGAAGGAGAAGTTGATTGTTTGTAGGGGAGGAGGAAACCATCAATGATGGCTGAAAATTCTCGTTTCAAACCAACACTGCTCATTTCTCTCACGAGGCTGAATGCAATCCGTTACAGCCTTCTGACAGATTCGGAAATCGAACCTGAGGCCTCTGGGATCGTAGTTTTAATACCTACAATACTCGTCCTGAGATCGTCATAGCAACTAATTTGGTTATAATGAGCAGAAATTAAGTCGTTCACTGCCTTGGGCACGCTCGTCATGGACTGTTACCCGATTTTGAATGGTCGAACTGGAAAAGATCTTACGTATCCTGTCCTTAATTATTTACAGATACGATGGGAGCAGGTGGATAGCTGCTGGTTCCTCACTCTGGCAATCGAGGCTCAAACCCTTGCTACTGTAAAGGGAGTAATTTTAACCTAAAACGTTGCGTGGCATCTCGATGGGCATTGAGATTTACATACCATCTAAAACGCAAAATGAGCCACAAATAACTGCAATGAAAAATCCCATAATATTTATCCTCGTCAACGGTATGAAAAATGCCGTCGCTTAAGAATGGACACGTTGTGTCTAAGAAATGCTTGATCTTACAGAAGAGCAAAACTCTGTCCATGGATGAAAATGGAAAACGAAAATGTGCTGGTACAAATTATGAATTAAATTTGATAATGGTCACACTGATAAGTAAAAGAACTTAATTTTGTTCTTTTGAGATTTACTTACGAGGCATCTATAGGCAATTTTCATAATATACGAGGTATAAGATGGCAGTGTTGGTTGATTTTATGCAATTCTATGGAGCCGGACAATTGGATATTCTGATTCGTAGCCTACACAGAACGATCCAGAGACGTCGTAAATAATAAAACAGTATTGCGGAAAAATATGTAAATACCTCCATTCTTAAGCACGAATTGAAATTAGTGAATGCATGTGAATTTACAATATGCTATAATACTCTGTTTATCAGAAGTATTAGTTTGAGCAGAAATTCGTTTAGAGCTCTCGCAATTCACATTACATGACGATCAATATACTGTCGACTTTTTGAAAACGTAGCTAGTTTACAGTTTTATGTGACTGTCATATCATAATCCTAGTCACTGAACCTCTAGACTTACGTCGAAATCCGACCCACAGTTATGTCACGTTCTCAAAACTCCTACATGTATTTGTCGGGATTCGAACCAAGTACCCTTTGATAAGAAACCAATGCCACCTAGCTATCAAGAAAACAAACAAACAAATAAACAAACAACACTAAAACCATGGTACTACAAACCTGATGGTCTTTGACCTAACTATGACCAATGCTCAATCTGAAAGCCTGCACATTACGAGGAAGCGTGCAGTAAACACGACGAATCTTCTCAGCCACTATTCTTACCTTTATAGACCGGGGCCACTTTGTCATCGGCCGACCAATCCTCAATTGTTCGCACGTAGGCTGAGTGGACTTCGAATCAGCTACCCTATCCAGGTAAAAGTCATTGAACTAGCAGGGAATCGAACCCGGTTTCTCCCCGTAAGAGGATTGATCGCTACCCCTGGATTGTAGGGACACGGCCATCACATTCCTGGTATTCCATAATACTGTTGGGCTTCGAACCGATTAATGCGAAAATAGATTATGTACTGTACATAAGGGAATGTGTCCTAATACCAGCCGGACTAAGTGGCTCAGATGGTTTTGTAGCCCGAGGTGTTGGGGTCGATCCCGGCTTAGTTTGGTGGTAATTGATGGTTCTCAAATACGCTAGCTTCGTTTTGATAGATTTGTCAAAGATTTAACAAAGAGTCTCGAAATATTCTTTGTTACAAATTTTGACGGAATAAAGGATAATTAGATGTAAAGAAGAACTAATTTAACACAAATGGACGATATAAATGTTTATTTGCCCAAGCATTTGTCTTAAATTTTACCGAATTAAAATTCTTTTTATGTTACTTCTTTTGGAGTCATATTGACTGCTGCAAAGTTTTACCGCTTATCTGCTTTCTTATTTACTTCTAGTGAATAACATCTTTCACATTTAAAATGTGATATTGGAATGCTCGTAACTATTTAGAACTCGAATCAGTACTAATAAATAAGAGAAATTTCATTAGATAGCTGTCGCAGCTGCTATTACTAGTTTTCCTCGGAATGATAGAAAATCGTATTCATGAGAGAGTGAACTACGATGAGCCACATTTTATGAAGCTAATGCTAGTATTTCTGTAATTATTTTGTGGCAGAGTTCGGAGAGGTACCCCTCGACTTGAAATTGGATTACCGAGCTCGCTTAAGTGTAGCCAGTATTCAGTATTCGGGAGATAGTGGATTCAAACCCCACTATCGGCAGCCCTGAAGATGGTTTTCCGTGGTTTACCATTTTCGCGCCAGTGAAATGCCTTAATTAAGGCCACGGCCTCTTCCTTCCAACTCATAGCCCTATCCTGTCCCATCTTCGCTGTAAGACCTATCTGTGTCGGTGCGACGTAAGAGCAACTTGCAAAAGAAAAGAATTGAATACATCTGAGCACATGTCAGAAATTATTGTGGAAAGAAGGGATCACGCTTGCTATTGTCACTACGAACACCAGAGAGAATACCTTTCCAAACTGATGTCTTCAATGACTGAATTACAACAACAACAATAATAATAATAATAATAATAATAATAACATTGGTTTTACGTACCACTAACTACTTTTACGGTTCAGGAGACGCCGAAGTGCCGGAATATTGTCCCACTAAAGGTATTTTATGTGCCAGTAATTCTACCTCGACGGGGTTGACGTACTTTAGCACTTTCAAATACCACCGGACTGAGCCAGGATAGAACCTGAAAACTTGGGCTCAGTACCTTAACCGTCCGAGCCACTCAGCCCTGCTTTTCAGTTACTGAGTTCTCCTACAAGTCTCTATAGAAGAAGTATGTAAATTTGATTAGCTTTCTATTAATGGCAAAAACATTGTCAACCAACCATTTACTTCTCTCCATTTTTACACTATCGAAGAGATTTTGTAATGTTTGTCCAAAACAAATGTATTTATTGGGTAGATTTAATAAAAAGGTGTACATGACTACTTTTTTAAAATTTGTATTTGTAGATTGCAGTTATCAAATTTATCACTAGTCCGTGATAAGGAGAAAATCTATAATTTCCAACGAGGCGATCACATGTACAACCATAACCTAATATGGGTCACTTGAACATAAGGGTTACTTGAAGTAAGCAATGTGACAGGCAGTGCGAAGAGTTGTCTTGGCTACAAGAGCATTGTGATGTGCAGTCCGTCGCCATGCACTGATAAGGGTAAGAGATCTTATGGTGGGAGGCAGAGTGGGAGGGGACGTGGCTGCCATAAGTAGTGCTGAAGTCCGGCCGGCCCGTCCAGTCTTCAATAGTCTTTCACTATGATCATATTACTATGTAGATAAGTGCGAGTGAGTGCTGTTCAGTGTTTGTTGGAACTTTAAACAGTTTTCGAACCATGCCTACGTGTGCTGAAGAAAGTGTGGCGAAGCTGTGGCGATCACAAACATCTAATGGAGTTGGTAGCCGAGGAAACAGCATGCCTCGAGATATTGACAGCCGGCAAAACAGTTCTCCACCATCACCGTCGTCACCGTCATCTCCACTGTCCACCTCACCTATTTCTGCTTCACCTCTGATGAGTATTCCACCCATGACACCTCATCGTCCCTCCATTCCAGCTCTTTCTCATCGCCATAGTGCCAGCAGCCTTTGCCCGGGTCCTAGTCGCCCATCATCTCCCATAGCACCAGATCCTGAGAAAAGTTTACTTGTTAAGCTTGTTGGGTGGTATCCAGCTCTTCTCATTCGATTTGTACAGCATCTCATTTCAACACTCATTTACCTCGGCTGGAGTCAGCTTCTCCTTGTTGGACCTACTCTGTGGCTATCTATCTGGCTGTGGATCTTCTGGAAGACGATTCAATTGCCTCTCATCTTAATCAAATGGATCTTGATGGTTATGTCCACTCCGGCATCTGAACGTGCCAGGAAAAAGCGAACTGTTCTTATAAGCTGTGGAAGTACGATTCAAGCTCTGCATTTAGCACGTAATTTCTACTCCGCTGGTGCAAGGGTGGTTGTGTGTGAGGTAGAAGGCATGTTTGGCCTCGCCCGCTTCTCAACAGCTGTGAGTAAATTCTACACTGTTCCTAAACCAGTGGGAGATCGTCCCCAGAACTATGTACAAGCACTATGTGATATAGTTCAACGGGAGAAAGTGTGTTATTATATTCCTGTCAGTGCGACAAACACAGCTTATTACGACGCCTTGGCGAAACCTCACCTCGAGCTAATGAACTGTACCTGCTTTTGCCCTGATATGAAAGAAATTTGGATTTTAGATGATATTTTAGAAGTTCTACGCCGTTGCCACGGTGCTGGAATACCAACTCCTCTCTATTATCCGATAACGTCGAGAGATGACATCACCAAATTATATGACAGTGGACTTCTTCGTACAGGACGATATTCTATGACAAGTGCCGGGGCTTCAGGGTGCAGAGACCGAGTTAAAATTAACTTACCTCCCTTTCGTCAAGATTTCCGTATGCCTTATGAAATCAATGAACAGAAGCCTTGGGTGATAGTTCAGGACTTGCCAGGAGACCATTTCCTGACATGCACCACCGTCAAAGAATCTCTGGTAGTAGCAAATGTTACTTGCCGTGTAGACCAGGACAGTGGTGGATTAGTGCCTGTGGAGCATGAAGACATCAACCAGTGGCTCAAGCAGTTCTTCAACAAGCTACGTGTCCTGCGCCAAGTGTCTGGACATGTGAGTTTCAGGTTCGTGGTTTCAGAGGTAAGTGGAACACTTGTGCCTTTAGGATGTCGTGTAGGTGTGGCACTTCCCTACATCTGTCATACCAGTGTGCATCCCCGACTTGTATGGAAACCCTGTCGCCACTTTACCCGACAGGCGTCAGGTCCTCTTGTGCGAGATGCTGGAACGTATTGGATGCATGAAGCAGTGCTCAACACTTTGCGCCATCCTAGCGTGGAGTCTGTAGGTCGCCTCATCGGCACAGTCCTAGACAAGCGAGAAGCTCTGTTCGTCTTTTGGGATCCCCTGCCGTACTGTGCATATTACCACCTACAGCTTCCTTTCAGAAATGTACTGGGCTTTATCCGTGGACAAAATCGACAAAATGGGCGGAATGGATTTCATCGAACAATGGCCGCTCCTGCGCAATAATATAAAACTGTTACAATCGAAGAACAATTTATTGTGTCGTTTTGTGATTACTGCACTGACTTTAAAAATAGTACTCGATATTAATTAAAAGAACACTGATCGAGTTGCCTAATTCCCCGAACGAGGTTAATTTGGACATTATTTACTAAGCGAATTACTTCATCGAACTAGATAGTGATTCATCCAGCAGACTGCCGAGTAATATACGTGACGTATAGTAGCTTAAGATTACGGCATATCACTGTTTGCACCAATTAGGATATCACTTTCATATGTGGACATATATTTATCAAGAGTACATTAGCGTTAGTGTAAATATGTGATTACTCTGAACATTTGATATATGTTCCTCTAAAGCAAATGTTTATAAAAACTAGCAAAACAATCATTTCACATGTATATGTCACGTTAAAAAATGTTCATAATTGAAAAATTATCAAGATGAAACATTTCCCTATCACGTGTTACTCGATTAAGTCACCTTCGTGTGTATGATATTAACTCAATGGACTTCATAAAATATGAACTATTTTAAATCAAAAGAATTCGTTGTTGCGATGAGTTTGTATTGGTTACGAGGGTATTTCTCATTGGTATTGTGTGTTTGTACCTAACTATTGAGAGAAATTAACATCCTCTTGCATTGTTCATATGAACTATAAGCTCGGGGAACTGAAATATTTATAAGTGTGTAATTCTTACAGATTATTTTTTTTAGATCCAATGATCTTTAATGTTACTGTAAATTGTCATGAGGATGAATGTGAATATTTTGTAAATATTTTGTTAATGATGTATTGTATGTATTTATTGACAAATATGGTAACATTTATTCTACTGTTTTTTTATAATTTAACGTTTCATATTATCATTTCATTGATCTTAGCGAAAACATAACATTCGAGAACTCCCAAATGAATTAAAACATCAGTATGCTATATACAATATTTAATATTCTTTTTAATTCCAAAATAATGACAAAGGAAGTGTAAAAAGGTATCGAATGAAATGGGATTTTCTATTCTTCAATTTAAATGTGGCCTTCGGTTTAAGAACTGTGATCGATTTTTTTTATTCAGCCTTAAATAATACAAGAGAGTGAAAACGTAACATGTATTTATTGCGGCATGTTCTACAGATCCTTTAAATAATTACCTGTGCTGTTTAAAATAACAGTAATATATTTCATTTGATAAATATCAATTGTAAAATGTAATGCATGTATCTTAGTTGTATCGACTTGACAAAAGATACAGCTGTCTCTCTCTATATATGAGTATAAAACTACGTGCTGCTTGTATCTTGGAGTGGATAACCCTTGATCTTTAAGTCAGTAATAACCGCTCGTCCTCATTAAATTGTCATGTGCTCCTTTTTTTATACTCTAAATGTTATGAAACATCCTAGAACAGCATATTTTATCACTAATGAATCAGCTAATGTCTTCTTTAAAAAATAAGAAAATGAACTTTTTTATACATTAGATAAAGAGAGAATTTAAAATTCAATGAGAGCATCAATATATGCATAGTCTTCGTGTGGTGTCTTGAAAATCTTGAAGGGTAGATAATAGAGACTACTCTCCTCTCCCTGCCTGCTGTCATTTCTTGATGGTTACAGTACATTTGCACCCATCTCTTGGCACAGGCCAGAGCAAAGTGTAGCTTCCACTGAAGTCCCAGTCTCATCCATGGCTGTGACAATATGGAAGCTGCTGGGGTATGGGTGGTGCTGATTAATGACATTCAGAGTACAACCAGTGTGTCTGAGTGTCATGAAAGGTGTTGCTCATAGGGTTAGTTGTGCTACAATAGCACTGTCTGGCCCAGCCTCTGGGCTGATGACCTAACAGGCAGACAGACAGACAGACAGACAGACAGACAGACAGACAGACAGACAGACAGACAGACTCTCCCTGCCGCTTCTCTCAAACCCTGGCGAAAACACATTGAAAGTACGCAGACTATAATATATAAATTTTCATAAACTACATTCTTGTTATATTATTACATTTGATATGTTTGTTATCGCTTCAACTGTAGGACAAACATTATGATGGCAAACTACCTCACTTCTCATCTTGCCTAGTACGCCTCATTTTGGTACTGCCATTGGTTTTTGTGGTTTCCTTATAACCGCATAGCCTTTGGTGATGCTATTTGAGGATCCGACCAGCCTCTGGGCTGATGACCTAACAGACAGACAGACAGACAGACAGACAGACAGACAGACAGACAGACAGACAGACAGACAGACAGACAGACAGACAGACAGACAGACAGACAGACAGACAGACAGACAGACAGACAGACAGACAGACAGACTCTCCCTGCCGTTTCTCTCAAACCCTGGCGAAAACACATTGAAAGTACGCAGACTATAATATATAATTTTTCATAAACTACATTCTTGTTATATTATTACATTTGATATATTTGTTATCGCTTCAACTGTAGGACAAACATTATGATACGTACTTTTCATTGTTTGTTCATCGGAAAAGATTCAAAACACTTCTTTCCTGAAAAATGTTTAACTCTGAACCTCTTCTAGCTTTAATTGTAATTTATTTTCATTTAAATCACATTAGAAAATAGACTAGCAACATATGAAGAAATTCAAGAGGAAGAGAAGGTAGCCATAACAAGCAGAAACATATTCAATCTAACCGGAGCTTATGTAAGTATAATCTATATTATTTCCTTCCTGAATTACAAACTTTCGCAATACGAAGAAAGACAATGTTGTATTGGTTCTCGCTTATTCATAAGACATTAATGCAGTCTACAGATACGAGTTCCTTATCAATCCACATCATATAACTAATACAGAGAATTGATGTTGAGATAATACTGTCGCTAGCTGAATAAAAGATAATTTTAAAAGTGTAAATTCTTAACAGTCCTTAAAGTATTCATTGCGATTAAGTAAGAAAACAAAGCAAATAATTTATATCCAGAACTGCAAATGTAAATTAATAATTTTGTAGTCAAAGTTGAAGTGAAGCTTTAAAATATATTTTCTGGGTTCTGAAAATGTTTTATGATGGACCTCGGAAGAAATACATCTATACCGGGTAGTCTAATAAAACAAACCCCATTACGCAACAGCCCCGAAGGATCAGTGCCTACCACTCGACCGCTGCTCATCCCGAAGACCTGCAGATACGAGCTGTCGCGGGGTCGGCACGACGCATCCTTTAGGCGATTATCCTTACCTTTCTAGACCGGGCCCGCTATTACACCATCAGACGCTCCTTAATTGTAATCACGTGGGCTAAATGCACCTCGAACCAGCCCTCAGATCTAGGTAAAAATATCGTATGTGGCCGATAAAAGAAACCCGAGGCATCCGTGAAGTAGGCAGATAAGCTACCCCTTATAATTCATGAAGATATGCAGCCCAACTAACACTGGTAGTTTTTGGTCGAAATTCCTCTGCTTGCTACATGTATGTCTGCAATGTAAAACGAGACAGACTTACACAGGAAAAGAAAAAACATGATATTTACTGCATGCCTTTATAGGCTGTTACATATACCGCAATTATAAACTACTTCATGCCACCGGGCGAGTTGGCCGTGCAGTTAGGGGCGCGCGGCTGTGAGCTTGCATCCGGGAGATAGTGGGTTCGAACCCCACTGTCGGCAGCCATGAAGATGGTTTTCCGTGGTTTCCCATTTTCACACCAGACAAATGCTTCCTTCCCATTCCTAGGCCTTTCCTATTCCATCGTCGCCATAAGACCTATCTATGTCGGTGTTACGTAAAGCAAATAGCAAAAAAAAAACCTATTTCATAGACTGTGCAAAGCGATCTGTTTTTTTGTTTATGTTTACTATTTGCTTTAAGTCGCACCGACACAGATAGGTTTTATGGCGACGATGGGAGAGCAAAGGGCTAGGAATTGGAAGGAAGCGGGCGTGGCCTTAATTAAGGTACAGGCCCAGCATTTGCCTGGTTTGAACATGGGAAACCACAGAAAATCATCTTAAGCGCTGCCGACAGTGGGATTCGAACCCAATAGCTCCGGGATGCAAGTTCACAGCTGCGCGCCCCTGACCACATGGCCAACTCGCCCGATGATCTATCGTGGCAGAATACATAAGGAAAGCTGTAAAAGATAAATCATAAACATATGAGATTATTGGCCATGCAATACAAGTACGTTCTATCTTGAAGGAAGAGCCGTATTGCAAGCGTGGGGGAAGTGGTTAGGTACCAACCGCCTATCAGGACTGATAACGGATATTTGGTGCAAATTCAGGCGCTCGAAAGTTTTTTTATTATTCACAGCTTCTTAGTACAAAAAAAGATGACAGAAGGCAATTTTAATTCAATATTTGATTCCGTAAAGATTACTATTGGCTTTACGTCGCATCGACACAGATAGGTCTTATGGCGACGATGGGAGAGGAAAGGACTAAGTCTAGGAAGGAAGCGTCCGTGGCCTTAATTAAGGTACAGCTCCAGCATTTGCCTGATGTGAAAATAGGAAACCACGGAAAACCACCTTCAGGGCTACCGACAGTGGGGTTCGAACCCACTATCTCCCGAATACTGGATACTGGCCGCACTTAAGCGACTGCAGCTATCGAGCTAGGTAATTCAATATTTGAAACCCGAATGTACCCTTAAAAACAATCACAGATGCTAATGACGCACAAGTTAGAAAAGGAAGTGAACATGAAGATTGAACGGATACATTCTACTACAACGCAGCCAAACCGGCCGTTTCTAAAGCCAAATCAACAAATCATTCTTTGGAAACGAGTAGGTATGATACTTTGTGACATGTAATACAAAAAAAGTAAAGACGATTAAAACCCGCACCTTTCTTCGTCGTATCCTGGCTTCTCACTCATCATGTAAGATGACGTTTTCAACTGAGCTATTAAGAGGTTCGGTGTAAGGATGACGGTTCGTTCATCTGTCCACAGCCTTCATGTAACATTATTTTGTTACTTAAGTCTCATTCGCGTCAACGATCGTTTTAAAGAGTTATTTCGGGTTTCAAACATTGAATTAATATTAATCCGCCTCTGTGGTGTAGTGGTTAGCGTGATTAGCTGCCATCGCCGAAGGCACGGGTTCGATTCCCGGCTCTGACACGAAATTTGAAAAGTGGTACGAGGGCTGGAACGGGGCCCACTAAGCCTCGGGAGGTCAACTGAGTAGACGTGGGTTCGATCCCCACCTCAGCCATCCTCGAAATGGTTTTCTGTAGTTTCCCACATCTCCTCCAGACAAATGCCGGGACAAAGCCCATGGCCGCTTCCTTCCCTCTTCCTTGTCGACCCCTTCTAATCTTTCCAACCCCCACCAAGGCCCCTGTTCAGCACAGCAGGTGAGGCCGCCTGAGCGAGGTACTAGTCATCCTTCCCAGTTGTTTCCCCTGACCCAATATCTCACGCACCAGGACACTGCTCTTGAGGTGGTAGAGGTGGGATACATCGCTAAGACCGAGGGAAAAACCAACCCTGAAGGGTGAGCAGATTAAGAAAGAAAGACACTAATAGCAGCCCTAGGAGAGAGGAGTGGACAGGGGTGAAATATATAAATAACAGAGAACGACCAATATTAATGCATAGTCAATAGTTTTAGAGGTCTCTGCGGGAAATACTGACACTCTGAATATAATTTAAGTCCAAGTTCACCCGCCATCCACATGGAGGGTGAGAAGCCGAAAACAGAATACGTCCAAGATTATGTGTGTGTGTGCGTGTGTGTGTGTGTGTGTGTGTGTGTGTGTGTGTGTGTGTGTGTGTGTGTGTGTGTGTGTGTGTGTGTGTGTGTGTGTGTGTGTGTGTGCGTTTTCCAGCATAGCTCTCAACCAAAGCCGGTACACGCATGACTTACTACTTGGAAAAAGTACTGTGGTGGTAATACACCACTAGCACCCCTAGGGAAGAAGTTGATACGTAAAACTAAACGAAATCGATCGATATTAGTGTCCAATCCATGGCTTCCGAGGCCGCTGAGTAGAATTGTGACACTCTGTATGCCGTTTATCTCCAAGTTCAGCCTCCATTGGCATGTGGATTGAGAAGAGGTGAATAAGAACATGTCCAAAATGGCTGACATTTGTGTGGAGTCTAAAGTTTTCGGGGTCCCTGGTCTGTTTGTTGACAGTCCAGTGATAGTTGGAATCGTGTGCATCATATCAATAGCTCAAGGCGTAAATACATACAGCTATAATTTACTTTCATTATTTGTTTGAAAGGATCAGCTACTTTTCTGAAAATCTGGGCTCTCACAAGGAAATAGTTCAACGCGAAATTATAATCTCAAACTAAAACTTAAAATTAAACACATAACAATAACTCTAAATTTACAAAAGAATTCGTAAACTATCAGTCAACGTCACAATAAAGAACTCTACAAAAAATCACTTAAGACAGTTAATAAAAATCCTAAAATTAAACATTCAAAGAAAGAGCCCCAGCACTAAGCCAGGAAGCAGTCCGGCCCCACTGTGTAGGGGGCAACACGTCCGCCTGTTCGATTCTCGGACGGGCCAGGGGTTTTTGATTGTGAATCGTTAATATCCCTGGCCTGGGGACTGGGTGTTTGTGTGGTCCTCAACGTTCCTCTCCTCACATTCAACACTCTACACTTCCGCAATTACACTTACACGCAGTTATCTATCATATGGTGGAAGTAGTGGCAAAAGATCTGCAGAGGTCGACGCCACGAACCAATATCATTAAGAGAAAGCCAGGAAGCACAGAATAAGAACAGTATAAGTTCAGGAATGAAATGCCTTTCCGCAGACGAGCAATTTTAACTGAGAGAGAGAGAGAGACTGTCAGGTAATTGCAGTACAGCCAGGACCTCATACAAGGAAGGAACGAACGCAAGAGAAATAAATGGATATTTAAAAAAAAAATTGAAACTGTGTCAAACTGGCCCATTGAAACGTATCCTTTTAAACACTATTAAAATCTACAGAAAGCAGTTCTTGGATTTTCTATTGTATTATGACGGCTTGAATCCTGGGTGCAAAGTCCAGATCGGCCGAATGTTCCCCACGACCTTGATACAGCCTCGTGTCCCTCTGAGTTACTGTAAATAAGGTCAGAGTCCCCGTACACTGGAATAACGCATACTGAGGACCGGCTCCATAACAAAATGGTTAGCATGATGGCCTTTAGTCACAGGGGTCCCGGGTTCAATCATTTAACCCCCTCATGGACGAATTTTGAAATATATATTTTTAAGTAAAACTCATGTTGTCCTTACAGTGTGGTTATCCGTCCCACGCTCATGAACCTATAAAGTGACCTCACTTGAGGTCAATGCGTAGCAATGGAAGCGTAACAGAAAACATCTGTTGTCATGGAGACTTGGCATGACAATTCAAATATCAATTAATTTCAGACCTCATATGAGGCTTTCATGCACGAGAGGGTTTCCTCATCACGACGCACAGGTCGCCTACGGGCGTCAAATCAAAAGACCTGCACCTGGCGAGCCGAACATGTCCTCGGACACTCTCGGCACTAAAATCCATACGCCATTTCATTTCACGCCTACTGAGGAATTAATGTTCTACTAGTTAATTTGTTGCCGGGAAAAGGAAGACGTACTGCTAGGGTTTGTGCAATAAGATGAGTTTCTTCAGATACAAGACTACATAATAATAATAATAATAATAATAATAATAATAATAATAATAATAATAATAATAATAATAATAATAATAATAATAATAATAACAATAATAATAATAATAATAATTTTTTAATTCCGTGTGGCTATTTCTAGCCGAGTGCAGCCCTTGTAAGGCGGACCCTCCGATGAGGGTGGGCGGCATCTGCCATGTGTAGGTAACTGCGTGTTATTGTGGTGGAGGATAGTGTTATGTGTGGTGTGTGAGTTGCAGGGATGTTGGTGACAGCACAAACACCCAGCCCCTGGGCCAATGGAATTAACCAATTAAGGTTAAAATCCCCGACCCGGCCGGGAATCGAACCCGCGACCCTCTGAACCGAAGGCCAGTACGCTGACCATTCAGCCAACGAGTCGGTCATAATAATAATAATAATAATAATAATAATAATAATAATAATAATAATAATAATAATATTCGATAAATCAGAAAGATCTGCATCCCTTATAGAATCTGCTTGTCCAAACACCTCCAATCCGCAAACAACAATAGCCACAAGGATATCAAAATACACACAACGGGCAATAAAAGTACAACGCCCATGGAAACTACAATCAATCATCACGGCTCTAGTAGTAATATCATGTACTTGCTCCCTGGCCGCATTAAACCTGCATCATCACACATACGTTGAACTACAAAAAGCCACTCTCCTGAGCACCTGCCACATTGTGAGAAAGTTTCTAAGGAGCTACTTTTCCCCTGAGTTACAGCAAACAGCATGAAATTCCAGGCCGCAATCCCGGTAATACTGACAGATTTACAAAACGACGAGATAAAGAATTGTTTAGGGACATCATGTGTACACATTTATTGTATATGTTGTGATTATTTCTGTTGTAAATATGTGTAGATAACTGTATAGTTTCATAATCAAGAGGGTGACTTCTTGCTTAGGTCGAGTCAGCCCATTATGTTACCGGCACAAGCCGAACCTTCCTTATTATTATTTATCGTATGGCATTAAAAATAAAAACACACAATCACAAATTAAATATACAACACAATATGTAGGTTAAAATTTCACCATCAGGCTAAGCAAATAGTGTATACAAGAAGGATTTGGGTCAAGAAAGTATTTTGGGTTACCCTGATAAGCACTAAGGGGGCACTGTTCCACTATATGACGAACTGTCTGCTTAGGGGCATCGCAGCTACATTCCGGGGAGGGAAGTTTGCCCCATTTATAGAGGAAGTCAACGCATTTCCCATGGCCTGTCCTGATACGACTGAAGGTTGTCCAGGTTTTACGAGGAAGGGCAAATCCTTTTGGTATTCTTGTAATACAGGGAAAGTTCTGATACTCATCTGGAGCCATGAAAGTCCATTCTTGAATCCAATCCTGCTGCAGGTTGATTTTGTCAACCACGATATTGGCAGTCCTTATTGGTGGATTTCTGGACCGAAGTCTGTTGTTCAAGGCGTTGGGTATATCTCCATGAATTGGCAGATTGGAATTCCTCGACAGCTTCTGATACTCACGCAGCAAGGCATTCTTTCTCCATAGTTGAGGTGAAGGAATATGGCTCAGAACTGGTAGCCAAGACGTGGGGGTAGATTTTATGGTTTCCGGTATAATGCGCAAAGTATTATTTAGCTGTGTGTTGACCAGTTGTGTGTAACAGCTGTTCAGCCAGACTGGAGAGCAATATTCTGCAGTTGAGAAGACAAGGGCAAGGGCTGAAGTTCGTAAGGTCGAAGCAGAAGAACCTCAGGTGGTGCCACACAGTTTGTGGATGTTTTGTTCCGTAACTGGAAGTTCAGCATTTGTCATCTTCAGATAATCCTTGAAGGACAGTGTTCTGTCAAGGATTACTCCGAGGTATTTTGGGTGTGAGGAAGTCTAGTGTTCTGGAATTTGACGTTAAGTTCACGGTGGGCCAGTTTGTTGTTGAGATGGGAACATGAGACTTTAGTATTACTCAAACTTGAACTAAGTCTCCACTTACGAAAGTACTGATCTAAGGTGGTGAGATCAGCTGTCAGCGTATCTTCGGTGTTCTCCATAGATTTGCCCTGCGTTGCGAATGCCCTGTCATCCGCATAACCAAATGTTTTGGAGGCTGTTTTCAGTAAGTCTGATATATATAAGTTAAACAGCAGAGGTACTAGTACCGATCATTGAGGAAGTCCGTTATTAAGAATCCTTTCCTTACTTGTCTTGTTTACCAAAATTACACGAAACCTCCTGTTTATAAACATATTTTCGATGAGCTTGGCGATTTTCTTGCAAAGCAAGCAGTTTGTAGATGAGTCCTTGTCTCCATACTGTATCGTATGCTGCAGTAAGGTCCACAAACAACAACTGCGATTTTTAGTTGATTTTGAAAACCAGCTTCAATATGTGTAGTCAGAGAGAGAGAACCTGGTCTGTGTAAATTCGATTTGGGCGAAAGCCCGCTTGTTCAATGACTAGATGGCAATGAACTACTGAGCCAATTCCGTTGTAAAGAAGTCTCTCCAGTAATATGTAAACCACACTCAGAAGTGCAATTGGGTGGTAGCATTGAGGATTTTTACAGGATTTACCTCGTTTGAGAATGGCGATGATATTTGTCTGTTTCAGAAGTCGAGGGATGGACCCTGTTTTAAAAGTATTGGAGTAGAACTTTGCTAACCAGATCATTGCATACTTCCCAGCATGTACTAAAAATTCTGAGTGAATGCCGTCGAAACCAGAGGCTTTTCCTGATTTCACATATTTTAAAGCCGTAGCAACTTCCTCTCGAGAGAATGGACAAGAAAATCTGCTGCCCTCAAGACAGTCTGTTTTCAAGGCTCTGATTTCACTTTGGTCGCGATCTTTCGGAGCATTTGAACTTGGCACGATATAAGATGCAACTTTGTTGGGGTTTATAGGAATAGTGTCTCGAGCCATTCGGCTCCCATCTCCTAATTTCCTTAACAAGGACCATGCCTTCCTGCTTGAATGTTTGAAGTCGAGGTTTTCAACTGTTTCTGTTCATTTCTGTCGGCGAGCAGTGTGCAGGCTGCGTAATAGTTGATCAGCTGTGTTCTTGTCCCCAGTTATTTGGAATTCTTGATACAGTTCTTCGCTAGCTTCGCTCCAACCAGGAATATATTCCTTTCGATAACCCCTAGGTATAAACTTCTTTGCTGTGCTTATTATGGCACCTGTGAATCTCTCATAGTTGTCACCTGTTGGGGGAATCCATCCCAATACCTTATCAAGCTGTTCAGTAAAGAAAGGTCAATTTGCCTTTCGGAAGATCCAGCGTGGATGAGGAGTAGTTGAAACAATAGGGACTTTTATTCCGATCTCTATTACAACTGGCCGGTGCTGGTTATGAGGAAATCTGGAGAGAACTTTTCGCGTAACTGTTAGGGGAGTGCAGTTGTTAGACACAAAACACAAATCAAGATTAGACTCTCGTCCCCATGCTGTTGATCTCAAAGTGCAGAGATTTTTAGCATCATGAATAAAATGGAGGTTGTGATCCTCAGCCCATGAAACCAAAGATTCTCCGTTCTCATCACTATAAGTGTATCTCCATTGTTCATGATGACTGTTAAAATCCCCGAGGTAGACAGCTGGATGTGGCTGGTGTTGGAGAACACTAGAGGGCCATTGCTCAGCTGGAGGTTTATACACATTAGTGACTCTAATGTATCCTATTCTGGTGATCACAGAGTGGATGTTTTCAGCAGTACTTGTAGTGCACAGCGAGGCAATTTCAACAGCGTGTCTTTCATATGTTGCGACCCCGTATGCATGATGGAATGTAGCTCCTAAAAGATCAAAGCCAGGAAGTTTTCCTCTAGAGTGCAGTTGATCTTCATCTGATGCATGAGTTCTCTGGATATCAATCAAGTCAATATTTTTAAGGAGGGATATTCTCCATAGTATCTCGCCCTTAGTTCGACTCATTCCTTCTATTTTAAGCTGGAAAATTCTGATCATTGGTCCTAGATTTCTACATAGCGGGCCCTTAGAAGGACCATTTCCATTAGATTTTGTCATTGTGATGAGTTTTAAGCCAGGAGATCACTAGGATTATCTGGCTGTCGAATGGATGTAATAATAATAATAATAATAATAATAATAATAATAATAATAATAATAATAATAATAATAATATTAATAATAATAACAATAATAAAAATAATCCGTCCACCTCTGCGGTGTAGTGGTTAGTGTCATTAGCTGCCACCCCTGGAGGTCCGGGTTCGATTCCCGCCTCTGCCACGAAATTTTAAAAGTGATACGAGGGCTGGAACGGGGTACACTCAGCCTCACGAGGTCAACTGAGTAGAGGTGGGTTCGATTCCCTCCTCAGCCATCCTGGAAGTGCTTTTCCATAGTTTCCCACTTCTCCTCCAGGCAAATGACGGATGGTACCTAACTTAAGGCCACGGCCGTGTCCTTCCCTCTTCCTTGTCTATCCCTTCCAATCTTCCCATCCCGCACCAAGGCCCCTGATCAGCATAACAGGTGAGGCCGCCTGGGCGAGGTACTGGTCATTCTCCCCAGTTGTATCCCCTGACCCAATGTCTCCCACTGCAGGACACTGCCCTTGAGGCGGTAGAGGTGGGATCCCTCGCTGAGTCCGAGGGAAAAACCAACCCTGGAAAGTAAGCATATTAAGAAAGAAAGAAAGAAAGAAAGAAAGAAAGAAAGAAAGAAAGAAAGAAAAAAGAAAGAAAGAAAGAAAGAAAGAAAGAAAGAAAGAAAGAAAGAAAGAATAATAATCCCAATCCATTCCTGCTAAGACATCGTGTTACTGTACATTATGTCTTCTGGTATGGGCTAGAAAAGAGTTGTTTCTTGCATTGACCTGTCCCAGTCTCAGGTTTGGCTTTGACAATGTGAAAGTGATTGAGGTATGATCGACGCTTATAATGTCTTCGTTACGAAAGGTGTGCAAATGGGCTTGGTAGGTCCATGTGCATTAGCACATTGTGATTCAGTGAAGATGGTAACGGGAATCTACCAAACTTCTGTAAGAAACCTCCTCATTGCCATCCGAACTATCTACGGCAGCTGACAGGGAAGCTGCTGAGGACCAAATCAGCCACCGGACAGTGGACTCAACACACAATAATAATACATTTACCGGACAATGACTATGTGAGTCGTATAATCGTCAAATTTCATCGGGAAATGTTGGGCTCGAACTTTACCACTGGCAGCCAAGGAGATAGTTTTCCATGGTTTTCGATTTCCACATCAGGTGCTTTAATTGAGGCTACAACCATCTCCTTCGAAATGACAGACCTTTCTCATCCTTGCTTCGGTGAAAACTTCCATGTGTTAGTTAAACCAATACTGAAATATTCATTTTCACTCCTGTTGTAATATTCGGTGCGAATAGTGGTCCGTTGACTATTATAATAAAAAGTTTGGTTCCCGTGGCTCGAGGGTGTAAGCTGTTGGTTGCCGAACAATTCCGGTCACGGACATTTGCGGTCGCCGGACATTTGCGGTCACTGAGATAAACTTGTGCCCACTCACAGAAATTCCCCAGTTGTCGCAGGACAGTTGCCGTCACTGCAGCAGGGGGTGGGCCTCGTTACCTTAATCCCCGCTAACCTGCCTCAGCACCTGCTCGCTCCATGCAGATCAACATATTTTTTTTTTTTCGTGGACATTATTTAGAGATTGATACCTTCAGCCACAAACACCATTCTGCACCGAAACTTCCTGGCGTGATTACTGTATTTACTATTATGTGTTGTAATGGAATTAACAGTCACTCATTAAAGAAATCGTTGTGCACATTACAAAGATTATATATATACAGAAAGTATAGGGAGAGTCAACCTGGTATCGTCACCTGGGTGTGTCTGAAGGAGAAGAACAATTGTAAAGGACGGCTGAGGACAAGAGGCGAAGAAATAATTCATACCGTCGTTCATCAGTGTGGGCCACCTGAAGAAGCGGCCTTCAGAGTGAAAAAGCAGGTTCGAGAGGCAAAGAAGAGAGCAAGACAAGAAGCGATTCAGTAGGGATAATAGGAGAGAGCTGGCGCAGGGGTTAATGCGCAAGATGGCGGATATATATAGGCTCTTATGGAGAAAGCTGGCACAGGGTAGGATAGTTGGTATACATAGGACTTAAGGAGATGGCGGCCGCGTGCATCTCCCTAGTGCTAGGACCCCCGAGGCAAGATTGGTTATATGAGACTAGCTTTAAGGAGATGGACTAGGAGCTGATGGTAATACATTGTTCTTATAGGCATAACTATACAGAGCTACCTCAGGGGCTCACACCTGGTAACTTTTGATCTACTAGTTTTATCAGCCTAACATCCGGAAACTAAGGCAAGGGCTGCTTTGCGAAATGGCTGCTCTACTCTATTCGAATAGACCGAACTGGAGAGCTGCCTCAAGGGCTCACAACTTGTAATTTATGATATATTAGATTATCAGCCTGACATTCGAGAACTGAGGCAAGCGCTACTATGCAAGACGGCTGCTCTACTCTATCCGTATGTACCTAACAAGAGGACTGCCTCAGGGGCTTACAACTTGTAATTTATGACCTATTAGATTTATCAGCCTGACATTCTAGGACTGAGGCAAGGGCTGCTATGCAATACGGCTGCTATACTCTGTTCGTATAGACCTAACTAGAGGGCAGCCTCAGGGGCTCACAACTTATGACCTATTAGTTTTATCAGCCTGACTTTCGAGAATTGAGGCAAGTGCTGCTACGCAAGACGGCTGCTATACTCTATTCGTATAGACCTAACTAGAGGGCTGCCTCAGGGGCTCACAACTTATGACCTATTAGTTTTATCAGCCTAACATTCGAGAACTAAGGCAAGGACTGCTGTGCAAGATGGCTGCTATGCTCTATTCGTATAGACCTAACTAGAGGGCAGCCTCAGGGGCTCACAACTTATGACCTATTAGTTTTATCAGCCTAACATTCGAGAACTAAGGCAAGGACTGCTGTGCAAGATGGCTGCTATACTCTATTCATATAGACCGAACTAGAGGACTGCCTCAGGGGCTCGCAACGTGTAATGTATGACCTATTAGTTTTATCAGCCTGACATTGGAGAACTAAGGCAATTACTACTATGCAAGATGGCTGCTATACTCTATTCGTATGTACCTAACTAGAGGGCTGCCTCGGGGGCTCACAACTTGTAATTTATGACCTATTACTTTTATCAGCCTGACATTGAAGAACAGAGGCTAGGGCTGCTATGCAAGATAGCTGATAAACTCTATTCGTTGAGACCTAAATAGAGAGCTGCCTCAGGGGCTCACAACTTGTAACTTATGATCCTTAGTTTTATCAGCCTGACATTCAAGAATTGAGGCTAGGGCTGCTATGCAAGATAGCTGATAAACTCTATTCGTTGAGACCTAAATAGAGAGCTGCCTCAGGGGCTCACAACTTGTAACTTATGATCCTTAGTTTTATCAGCCTGACATTCAAGAATTGAGGCTAGGGCTGCTATGCAAGATAGCTGATAAACTCTATTCGTTGAGACCTAAATAGAGAGCTGCCTCAGGGGCTCACAACTTGTAACTTATGATCCTTAGTTTTATCAGCCTGACATTCAAGAATTGAGGCTAGGGCTGCTATGCAAGATAGCTGATAAACTCTATTCGTTGAGACCTAAATAGAGAGCTGCCTCAGGGGCTCACAACTTGTAACTTATGATCCTTAGTTTTATCAGCCTGACATTGAAGAATTGAGGCTAGGGCTGCTTTGCAAGATGGCTGATAAACTCTATTCGTTGAGACCTAAACAGAGAGCTGCCTCAGGGGCTCACAACTTGTAACTTATGATCCTTAGTTTTATCAGCCTGACATTGAAGAATTGAGGCTAGGGCTGCTATGCAAGATGGCTGATAAACTCTATTCGTTGAGACCTAAACAGAGAGCTGCCTCAGGGGCTCGCAACTTGTAACTTATGACCCCTAGTTTTATCAGCAAACATCCGTGGGGGTCGGAAGAGAACAAGAGTTGACCAAGAGAGGCCGGATAGGAAACAGAATAGAATATATTTAATTACTTCTTCTTCTTCATCTGTTTACCCCCCAAGGTCGGTTTTTCCCTCAGATTCAGCGAGGGATCCCACCTCTACCGTCTCAAGGGCAGTGTCCTGGTGCGTGAGACATTGGGTCGGGGGATACAACTGGGGAGGATGAACAGTACCTCGCCCAGCGACCTCATCTGCTATGTTGAGCAGTGGCCTTGGTGGAAAGTGGGAAGAATGGAAGGGATAGGCAAGGAAGAGGGAAGGAAGCGGCCGTGGCCTTAAGTTAGGGACTATTCTGGCATTTGCCTGGAGCAGAAGTGGGAAACCACGGAAAAACACTTCCAGGATGGCTGAGGTGGGTATCGAACTCACCTGTACTCAGTTGTCCTCCCGAGGCCGAGTGGACCCCGTTCCAGCCCTCGTACCACTTTTCACATTTCGTGACAGAGCCGGGAATCGAACCCGGCCCTCCGGAGATGGCAGCTGATCACAATAACCACCACACCACAGAGGTGGACTCCGTTGGTAGTACGCAAGAAAATATTTAACTCCTAGTTTGCAAAACTGCACCCTACGTATCTGGCTGTTTATCTGACAGTCGTAGTTCAGACCCTAAATAATGCCCATGAGAGAAAAATGTTGATATGCAATGAGCGAGCAGGAGCTCAGGCAGGTTAGCGGGGATACCCCGAGATTAAGCTAATGAGGTCCACCCCCTGCTGTAGTGACCGCAAATGTCCGTGATTTTATGATGACCGCAAATATCCGTGACCGCATATGACCGGACACCTAGCTGTTAGCCTACATTCGGTTGATACTGAGTTCGAACCCCACCGTCGGCAGACCTGAAGATGGATTTCCTTGGTTTCTCAATTTCACACCAGACAAATGCTGAGGATCTACCTCAATTGGGGCCACAGTGCCCCCTTCCCATTCCTAACACTGTTTTATCTCATTGTCGCCAAGTGCCCCCTTTCCATTCCTAACACTGTTTTATCTCATTGTCGCCTTATGACCACTCTGAGTCAGTGCGACGTAAAACGTATTTTAAAAATTGAAAATATCAAACCTCTCACAATCACTGGTAAAATAACTAGCGTTTATCCGCAGTGAGACGATGAGGTCATCAATATAAATGCCACTCCTCTCGACGACGCTGGCTAGTACACTGTCCATAAACCACTGCAAGCTTCCTCTGAAGCACAATGGAGCGACAATAAGACAGATACTCCTGAATCTGCAGCAGATGAGTGCAGCAACACTTGAGCGCACTAGAAGTTGAATGCAAAGGAAATGGAAGGAGAGCGAATATGGTTTTCCCGGTTTGAGTCTCGGTTCTTTTTCTCGTGTGGCTATTTCTAGCCGAGTGCAGCCCTTGCAAGGCAGACCCTCCGATGAGTGTGGGCGGCAACTTAGGTACAATCACAGAGGAAGACCTAACCTATCTTCATACTGAACACACAATATAATGCTGGAACCTTCAACGTAGCATTATGGGTTCAATGCGTAAAAAATAATGTGGTGCCGGAATTTAGCTCTGCAGGATTTCGCATATTATCAGAATTCCTGAATACAGAATAAAATCCCTACCTACCCTTGACGTGCGATGCCCCTGCATGCTTAACGTTGCGTTGATTACGCGTTGACCTCCTAGGACTTGACATAATACCATAGAGATGGTATAAGACTTAATACATATGCTTTATTTATTGCAACGTAAAGCTGAAAAGCAACTTTAGTTCTTGGGGAGATAAGCGACCGCGCAAGGTAACCGCCAAAGAAAGACAAGGACTACTAATGGCGTGAAAATTTAAGACTCCTTAGCCCTCGTAAACCTAATATCGTGGGGGTCGGCAAAGAACAAGAGTTAACCAAGGAAGATCGGATAGGATAGATAAAAGTGAGTGGTCTAACACCAGTAAGTAGAAGCATGTGTATACATAGACTCTTATGGCACTATAACCAGGCGGAGGCTGTGCTAAGCCTTTTTTCACGTATTACTTTAATTCGAGGTTCTATCCTCCTAACCAGATGCCCTTCCTAACTTGCGACTCTCAGTGGAGTGATATAACATAGACAGGAGGGTGATGGAATACTGCTGTAAGAAACGACTAAAAAGGGGTGCTGGAGGACTTTTAACTACCGAGCGTGGTATTAGCGATTAGAGGACCTTAAGCTGAGTATGGCATTAATTACAGTTGTTTAACTTTCTTTGAATTGAGAATCGGGGGTTTACTGGCTTGAGAACAATCTTCTACTCATAGCCACGAGGCTTTAGGAATCTGCTAACAGTGTAGCCGGTTACGCTATTCAAGCAACAAGCTGTCGCAGAGATGCATGCCGTTACAATTGACATGAATGAAATATTTGAGCCGAGCCGACACCGATTCTTTGACTATGAACACAATTCTGCATCTATTGGTGCAAAGGGTCTATAGCTGAGTCTGACCTAAGCCTAACTCTGCAGAGCTACTACAGGGGTTTACAACTTGTAACTTATAACCTATTAGTTTTTATCAGCTTAATATTCGAAACAAGGGCTACTATGCAAGATAGCTTCTATACTTTATTCATTTAGACTTAACTAGAGGGCTGCCTCACGGACTCATAACTTGTATCTTATGACCTAAGGCATTACAATGGTTTTAAACACGGAACGTAGAATACAGGACATGTTTTTTCTTCGTCTTCCTTCTTCTCTTCCTTCTTTTTCTCAATATATTTAGGTCAACACGACGAAAACACCTAGTTTCCAAGCCAGAAAACGTAATCATACACAGTTAAATTCATGACCTAGCCGAAAATTGAACTCTAAGTCTTTGTTTATAGATGAAGAGTAGTTTATTACGACGGAAACACTTACTTCTCAAGCCAGAAAACTTATTTATAAGCAGTTAAAATCACGACCCGCCGGGGATCGAACCGAACGCCTTGTAAACTTAAGGTCAGTATGCTAATCATACAGCCGAGGATCCTTGTATCTAATAAAATCCATGACCCAGCCTGGAATTACATCAGCCCCTGACAATTCAAACTATCAAGTGAACTACCAGGGATTATTAACAGCGTGTCTCTTATTACCCTTAGAAAATTTACATTTAATCTCTACTGATGAAAGGTTAGTCTCTTCTATCTTTAAAGTCGCAACGATGTATGACCTCTATTGGTTAACACTTGATTTCTTCCGAGCTCAACCTTTAAACTATGTATAGGGCCGATGACCTTCGATGTTAGGCCCCTTAAAACAACAAGCATCAAGCAACATCATAAACTATATATAACGTGTAGCGCACCTGCCTTTTACCCTTAGGCCCCGGGTTCGATTACCGGCTAGGTCAGGGATTTTTACCTGGACGTAAGGGCTGGTTCGATGTCTACTCAGCGTATGTGATTAGAATTGAGGAGCTATCTGACGGTGAGGTAACGGCCCCGGTCTAGAAAGCTAAGAATAACGGCCGAGAGGATTCGTCGTGTTGACTACACGACACCTCGTATTCTGCAGGCCTTCGGACTGAGCAGCGGCCACTTGGTAGGCCAAGGCCCTTCAAGGGCTGTAGTGCCATGGGATTTGTTTATATCATCATACATATCATACATATCTTTATTACCCACCCTAGAATACACCATCGGCTTTACAGGTAATAAAGACAGACAGAGCGAAACCCAAAAACAAAAAATTCAAACAAACAAACACTAGGCACTACATCTCTCCTAAAACTACTTAGCTAAATTATTTACCTCTAAATCTACTCAGTGTCCTCCCACACGCACGCGGATAGCCGGCAAACGTGCAGGAAGCACCGCACTACAAATTACCCTATTTCCCTATTCCCCTATTCCTACCAACCACCTAGAAAAAAAAATAGTAGACTGGTCTCTGCGTCAGCCCTGGTATGGAATACATGCCCACCAACCCGTTGATCGCAGGGACCAGCCTCGCCACGTGAGAACTGATTTTATTTCTCACCTACACCTGCTGACAATGTATTCCTTACCTACCATGTGTGACAAGCCAGCTTGGCGGAAACCAGACACATCACATGGCTTGTCACACACTTCCGCTATATACGTCACACCTTCTCTGTTCATTGTCAGCTCACTACCTTAACTCTTCTTTTTCTTTTCTTGCCGTGCAGACATGCTAAAGCCTAGCTTCTTTCGGTTGGGTCAAGCCCCAACCCCTCCCTCTTCCCTTGATACGCCACCTTCTCCTCTCTCGCACTATCCCCGCCCACTACATCTCACCTTCTTGAACTTAAGACTTAAACATCAACATTTTTTTCTTACACACAAACTGACAGTTTCCGTTCCAAGACCATCAGTTCACTCAGTCTTCACAATCTTCAGCACCACACTTGCCTCAAACTGTTAAACTTAAATTTTATACTGCCAACATTTTCTCCTTAACTACAGTCCCCCTTAATCTATCTAAATTACTATTACACACACCATCTTTATCCTCCATCCTCACACAAATACCTGTTTTTTTACACCTCATATACACAAACAAATAGTACTCCATTCCAAGTTCATTAGTTCGCTCAGCCATCTCACTACTTTTTTTTTACCTAAGATTCATTACAATCATCCACAGTAAACTTAAACTATATAACAGCTTCTTAAATTTACACTACCATCAAGCCAACTCAACCTCCCCTATTCTCAACTCTTACCTAATTTTCTCAGTCTTTCCCTTGTTACCAACTCTTCTCTTAAACACCTCTGCTCTCATATTCCTCAAGTCATTAATCTAACACCTCCTCCCATCCTACTACTTCCCTATCTACTTCCCAACACCCTGCCCCAGGCGGATCACCTTTTCCACAGGGCAAGGTGCTCACCCCCTTTCCCCTAACACTACAGCCCCTTTTCTGATATCATCCCCTTCCCGCATATGCTCAGGGCGGATATCCATTCCTCTGAGCAGAATGCCCTCCCCCTTCGTCCCTCGGCAAGAACCACATTATCTGCACACCCCCTATTACTCCCTCAATTCCTTTATAAATCTAGCTCTGGCCACATTTAAGAATTTCGCTATATTCGTTCCTTTCTCCCACTCTCTACATAACCAAGATGTCATCTCATAACTTTCCCCTTTCAAATCCAGCTCCTTCTTATTTAGTAGTTTAATCTTTATCTCCTCCAAAGCTCGGCATTGATTTAAAATATGCAGATCCTCCCACATCCCTCCACATAACACACATCTATCACTATTCTCACTGCCTACCCATCCCCTGTTCCTCGGAACCCCCAATACCCACCAATACAAACCTCTCCTATCCCTTCTACCCTCAAACTCCGTTTTCGGGTTTATTACTTCCACCAATTTATTTAATACTGATAAAGAGACTCTCTCTCTCTAATTCCCCTATTAAGCTCTGTCTTTCAATACTTGTAGTCTTCCCTTTATCCTTTCCTATACCCATTTATTCCTACTGCCCCCCCCCCCAGGCCTCTCCATATTCCCCCAAACCAACCTGTTGTAACCATTTTTTGCACTTATTCACCCAGTAACCTTCATTCGTCATACCTTTCTGAAAATTAAACGTTTCTTGTACTAATGCCCCGCCCTTCCCTTCCTCCAATCTAATCCAATACGTAAACACCCTCTTAGCTATTTCAACCTCTATCGATTCTTTACAGACTAATCTGGCACCGGAATTGGCTGTACAGTTCGGTAGGTCCATCATAATCTTACTAAATTTTGCCACCACCTGGTTTAGTTCACCCCTGCCTTCCTCCATTCCCCATACTTCGACCCCAAATAGCATTTTGCCCATAACCAGTGATTTGAACACCGTTTTCTGAATTTTGTATTTAACATCTGGGAATTTCTTCTCTAAAACCCCCACTACCGCAAGTGCTCCTCTACCTTTGAATTTTGCGTTCCTACACTGATTTTTCCAAGAACCATTCTTATTAATTATTACACCTAGATACTCCATTTTCCTCCTGGTCTAATGTTTTCCTGGTCTAGCCTCCATACTTCCTTATTCTTTCTCCCACCCCTTTTCCTACATACCATTATCTGAGTCTTCCTTGCATTTACTTTGAGAGAACACTTCCTAGTATACTCAACTACCTTGTCCAACCCTTTTTGCAGCCCACTCTCCGTCAACGCCAAAATCCATAGGTCATCCGCAAATAACAACCCCGGAACCTCCATTTTTCCTATCCAAGGGCACTGCCAAGCCTCTCCACCATGACCCTCTAAAATATTATTTATAAATAATATCGGGGATAGTTTACACCCCTGTCCCACCCCACTCTTCGATTCAAAACACTTACTCAACCTTCCACCCTGCAATTTAATCATCACAAACACTTCCCCATAAATTGTCTGTATTGCCACCCTCATTTTTTTGACATTCCAACCTCCCTTAGTCTCAAAAATAGCGCCTCCCTACTGACCGTATCGAAGGCTTTTTCTAAATCAATCGCTGCTGCATATAATTTACGCCCTGTTATCCTCACATACTTTGTAATCAAAGTGTCCAGAATCCAAACATTATCGACTGTGTACCTTCCTTTCCTAAATCCATTTTGGAACTCAGATATCCTACCGTACTGTTCCGCCCAACTTGTTATCCTATTCGCCAAAACCCCTGTGTACATCTTCGACAACGAGTCTAGGAGTGTAATTCCTCTATAGTTGTTAGGATCGCTCCTATCTCCTTTATTTTTATAAATAGGGCATAATACCCCCTTCCTCCATTCTCTAGGAAATTTCCCCTTTTCCAGCAACCTATTAAAGAACTTCACGATCCCCCTCAACATCGATTCATTTGCCCCAACCTCCTTCCATACACTATTGGGAATATCGTTCACACCTCCTGCAGCCTTGGGTCTAGCATTTTTTAATACTCTAATTACCTCCTGGCTTGTTATCCCCCTTCCCCACCGGTTTCGTTTTTCTAATCTTGTTTATTACCTCCCATATCCTCTCAAATTTCTTCTCACTACAATATCTATTTATTTTATTAGCTTCCGCCTCCTTCCATCCTCTTTTCTACTCATTCAATACCTCCTTATATTCCCTTCTCAATTTACAATATTCCTTCCTCTTTTCTTGCTCACCCTCCTTCCTAAACTCCGCTAGGGCTCTCATTACAACCTCACGTTTTCTCTTGCATTCTTCATCAAACCATCCATTCATTTTATTCTTTTTTCCCTCTACCCTCCTCCTTACTTTCTTTCCCACCCTCCATACAGGGAGTTCTATTAATTTTACCACGCTATCCATGTCGTTCCCTTCTGCCGCCCTTTCAATTCCTACCCTTAATATATCTCCATCCTCTTTCAAATGCCGTCCCAATTTCTCTTTAGTATTGTCATCCCATAGATACTTCCATCCTCCATTCCTATATCTCTCCCTACTTTCCTCCATCTTTCCCTTCTCATCAGCAACCAAAGTTCTCAATTTTATTTTGGTAGGCATATGTTCCGTTAACCCACATTCTAACACTTCAAAACTTATTATTCTCCTTAACGCTATCTCTGAGCTTATTCCTATATCCACTACACTTCCTCCATTTGTTGTAATATACGTCAAATCTCCCACACTATCCCCCTTCATCAACCCATTTAAAATAAATAAATGTTCTATAGCACACAGCTCTAATAACCTTTCTCCATAACTAGTTATAACATTATCCTTACTCTTCTTTTGCAGTTCCCCTTCCACGTTTACTTCTTTCCCGTACACCGGTACCCTATTCCTCACTCTCGCATTCCAATCCCCCAATAAAATCATCCCATCTTCTACATATATCCCTTTAATTGTATTTATTTCTTCAATCAATTCGTCAAAAAAGTTTATTAGCATAAACTGAATCGCTCGGATGGTTATACAGTAGTGCCAGACAAATTGCTTCCGCTGCCCCCTTCCCCATTTTTACTCTCAGCCACACTACCCCTTCTACCCCAGTCTGTAACGTCTCCACCCATTCCGCTACCTCATTTCTTATCAAAACTACTATGCCCCCTGGGTTTCGGCCTCTCTTCCCTATTTTTTTCTTAACACGTTAACTACTCTATAACCGTCCCATGTAATTTCAACCCCTTTCCCTAACCACGTCTCTACTAGAGCAATTATCTCAAAATCTTTCACTAAATCCACAATTTCCCTATTCTCTAACTTCCCCATCAACCCCTCAATATTCAGCACCCCTATCGCCATCTCTAGTTATTTATTTCCTCCCCCTCCCTCTCTATCCTTCTGCGTTTCACCACTTCCCCCCTTACTTCTCGTAATTCTTCCTTTTGGCTCCACCACGTCACTCTCCCCTTCCCTCCCTTTCTTCTCCCCACCAATCTTCCTCTTTTCCGTGCCAGAGCCTTTTTTCCCACCCCATAGATCTTTTAAACTTAACGATCACGCCTTATTCAACGCCTGTATTCTCTCCAGGTTTCTTTCTGTATTTCTCTTATTCGGGGAGGTTGAGTCACTACCCTGACTGCTTTCCCTTCCCGTCACCTCTTCACTACCTGTATCCACTTCACTTCGGTCTAGTGTCCTACTTGTTGATTCACTCCTTCCTGGGTTGTTCTGACTCACCAAGGACTCTGCTGTCTCCGCCACCTGACCGCTGACACCGCAGTCCCGTCTTCTCTCTTCCTTCTCCATACTGATGTCGCCCTGCTCTCGATTTCTGCAACTCATTTCCTCCTCACATTTCTCCATCCTCAGCAGTTCCTCCTGAGTCCACGATCGCGACCAATTTCTGCCTGAAATTACCAGACACCTCCCCACAATCTTGGTTCGCAATCCCTGAGCTCTAGCCCGCCAAATATGCCGCTTATAGACATCCAACCACATCCTGTCTTCTTTCTCTGTCTCAGCTTTCAAATAAATGTTCGATCCTTTTAAATTTCCAGCATTCCTAAGAATTATATCTGCCATCAGGGTTGAAATTAGCCTTAACTTCACCGGCCTATGACCCTTGTTTCTTCCTACTCTATATATATCATCTATATCAACTTCAGAAAAGTTTATTTTCATTTTGTTCGAAACTATGTCCACCACTTTCAATACTAATTCCACTTTTGATTCTGTTCCTTCCTCAGGTACACCATACACAAACACATTTTTTTCTTGCTGATTCGTTCCTCGCTAACCTCACTTCTCTCTTCATTGCTGTCAATTCCTCTTCCAGTACCACCACCTTCTTTTTCAAGCTCCCCAACTCATCTTCTATCTCCACTACCTTACCATTTAGCCCACCAAATTCTTCTTTTATAAAAATTTTTAAGTCCTTCATCTCCTGCGTTTGGTTTGCCTGGTGTTCCTGCATCATTTCCTTTATTTCATCTCCTTTACTCGCTTCCTTCACCACTCTCTTGATCTCTTCAAGTTCCTCCCATCCGAACGGTCCCTGGTTTGGCCCCGGGTTCTTTTCTATACTTCCTACCACCAGCAGTGTCGCAATCACCGCCGCACACAACATAATCTCGAACCGTCCTTTATAACCACTAATTTATCTCCCTCTCTCAGGTCCACCTTCCTTCCAACTCCCTCTTGCACCATGCCATCTTCCAATTCTCATCCTGTATTGCTGTAGCGTTATTCCCATATTGCGCACCTCGTCTTACTCACACGTCTGCACTTCCCGATGTCTCGCTCGTGACTTACGTCTAATCTCTGTTGATAAATTGTCGTTCTTTTCTAACTTCAAACTGGTTACCTATCTGACCTTTATTAATCGAATTTTCGCTTGTTCCAGTTTTTAGCCTTGCGACTGGACAGAAGAACATTTAACTGAAGAGCATGAGTTAACTATTCAGCTGAAGTTAGTACATTTTTGACAGCAGCAACACCCTTATCGATTCTTATCTGCAAAAACGCTTCTACTTTGTTAGGTATAGCAAATTAATCTCTATTGGTAAATGGTTTATCTCTTCTAACTTTAAACTAGCGACGATGTGTAACCTCTGTTGTTCATGATCAATGACTGTTCACAATGTACGTTACAGTAATGTAATCTATTCGTGTTATGTATATCTGTGGTTATTCTTCAATAAACAACTGCATTGAATGATCAACCAGACTTATGGTTTTTGTTATAGTCCTTCTACTATGAGCAGTTACAACCTAAGCTGCTCGACATTGTGTATTATTCCCGCTACAAGTACATAGGAAAGTGATAAATGTCTGGTCCTAAAAAACGAGAAGTTTACCGTGCTAATGATCGTGAGTTAAAAGTTTGTGTTCAGAACCAAAAAAAATCGTGCTACACACAAGATAGTGAATGGAATCTAGGGCTTACATCTTATTATAAGGCAAAAGGGCTCCTCCTTATTCGCCTGGCAAAAGGGCTTCCCCCTCCTGACAAAAGAGCAAAAGGGCTTCCTCCTCCTAGCAAAAGGGCAAAAGGGCTTCCTCCTCCTAGCTAAAGGGCTAATCCTCCTCCTCAGGAAGGCAAAAGGGCTCTTCCTCGTAGCAAACAGGCAAAAGGGCTTCTCCTCCCGGCAAAAGGGCAAAAGGGCTCCTCTTCCTCGATTCTCAACCAGGTCAGGAATTTTCACCTGGATCTGAGGGTTGAACTGAGGTCCACTCAGCCTGTATGAGGACAACTGAGAAGCTATTTGTCCTTAAGGTAATGGCTCCAGTCAATAAAGCTAAGAATAATGTCCGTGAGAGTTCATCGCGCTGACCACGTGTGGCATCGTAATGTGCAAGCTTTCAGGCTGTGCAGCGGGTGCTTGGTTCTTGGCAGACCAAGGCTCATCAGGGTTGAAACATCATATGGTCTGTTCTACTTGTAGTTTTTATATCGTCTCGTGGTTCTAATCAAGGAAGCTGCTGTTCCGAAACACGTTTTAGAAATGTATTATTTTCAGAATAGAAAGTCTCATCTCTGTGATTTAATTACCACATGAAACTACAATTCCAATGCGTTATGTTCATAAATTACACAATAACATGCAAGTAAACGACCGAGCAACAACCGCAACAGTTTCAGCGGCGAAGCGTGAACTAAGTAAGGTGGTAGACAGAGATTTTTTTCTATTTTAAACTATTTTAGTCATATTATATATGGAATTCTGTTTTCGACGCATACAGATATGTAATCATTAATGACTCTGAAACTAAGGTAAAGCCTATAACAACCTATAACCCTACGTGCACTTGTTTAAGTTTTAAATACAGACTAGCATGTGCCCGCGTTTATTAATTCAACCACGTTAGATGTTTCTAAACAGTTTAATTAAATGCAAAAGAAAAACTATATTTATTAACATACATCGTTTTCACTTTTAATATTGGTCATTTTCTATTACCTTAATATTTCACCCCTTCCCGCGCCCGCCCGTAAGGGTGTCTTACCCTACAGTTTTCTCTCCCAAACAGTAAGTCATATGAGTATCATGTTTGGTTGAGAGCCATGCTGGAACATGCACACGTATATCCATGATCTCGGTCATTTTGGACATTCCTTTCACCCCTTCTAGCCCCCATCCCGATTGGGATGAACATTGGCTCAAAGGGCACCCAGAGTGTCACAGTTCATCTCAGATACCCCAAAGACTATGAACTCGCCACTAATATCGGTCATTTTTCGGATTTTTAGAATTAACACCTTTCTTTAGGGGTGCTAGGGGTTTCTTGCCCCTACAGTAATTTTTCCGGATTTTAAGTTGTATGTGTATCTAGTTTTGTTGAGAGCTATTCTGAAATAAACACACACACATTCACCCGTAAACTCTGTCATTTTCGACATTTTCTTTCTTCACTCCTTCTCACCCCCTATGCAATGGGGACTGAACTCGGACTTTTCATTTTCATACACCGTTTATAAAGGAAGAAGAAGCAGAAGAAGAGGAAGAAAAGTTTTAAGAAACACATCATAATCTTCACCTACTGTTGGTTAGGCAACCCACTGATTTTTTTTCACCCTTTTCACCCCCTATGCCGAACTACCCATCAGATTTCGTTCAAACCACTTCGTAAATCCTCCCAGGAGTAATAATAACAAATTGTGAATTAGCCAGATCGCTCCAGTAGTTTTTGAGTCAATTCGAGACATGCATACAAACACACATTTATGTATATATAGACTAAATAGGCAGCGGGAGTTGTCAAATAATGACATGCTTTTAGAATTAAAAAAATAACAATATCTTTCATTGTTATGTACATTTAACAAGAGAAATAAGAAGTAAGTAAATTTTTCGTACAAGTCACCTTAAAAAGTATTCCTGTAAATGAGTTCAATCCGCCTGCCTTTTATTTCAGCAAATATATCTATTACTCTCGCCTTGAAGTCAGGCTTCTTGCCAAGATACCGCAGCAGTTCCTCCTCTGTCGCTAGAGTTCCCAAGTTAGACAGTTTCTGGTTCGTCATCGAATTCCTTAAATAGGTTTTAATTCGTTTCAAGGCACTCATAGCGCGTTCACTAGAAACTGACATAACAGAATATACATCATGTTAAGCAATTTTATTGTTTCCGTATGTGCACACAGGAGCTCATTATTAAGAAAGTAAGCCAATAGTTGTTGGGGTTATAATACCGGAACTAACATTGGCCGGCAAGAAAATACATGTACTTGAAGGGTTTTGATGCTGTCATTCATTTATTAGGTATAAGTTTGATATTCTTCGTATTTGAATATCATTATTTTATTCTTATATGTATCATATTATGCCTTTGCTGGCAGGACCTAGTGTTTACAGTGCACTATGTCTTCTGGTATGGGCTAGAGCAACTTTGGTACTTTCATTGACCTGTCTCAGTCGTATCCTTGGCTTTGACAATATAAAAGTGACTGAAGTATGAGCGATGCTAGTAATGCCATTCCTTCTGGAGCCAGTCCCTGCTATGAATGGTATGAAAATGTTGCTCATAGGGTCAGTTGGTGCATGCATTTCAGTGGGCTTGGCAGACTGATATGTAATAGCAACTTATGGCTCGGTGAGGAAAACAACGGGAAACTGCCTCGCACCTCATTTCCCTAGTACGCCTCTTCAGTGATGACTAGACCATCGATGACAACTGATGGCGGAGCTGTTGAGGATCCAACCAGCCTTAGGGCTGAAGACTGAACATACATACATACATACATACATACATACATACATGCATACATACATACATACATACATACATACATACATACATACATACATACATACTGTCCCCGTTAAATTGGCGATATTGTGTATATTTTCAACAATTGGAAATTAAAAGTTTTATTGTCTGCTTGGAACTGCAATGTGTCATTGGGGAAGTAGTGGCGAGCTAAGAACGAGTTTTTTTCGTCATTCAGAGGGGTGATACATGGCCCGGACCGTGCCAAGGTCGAAGCAAATCACGTGACTACCACCGCACGCGCGCAACTCACATTCTGACTCTGGAATAGTCTGAGCCAATTAAATGAGACCATCAGCCAATGATCGTTCTCGTTGAAGATCACACCTCCCAGGCTGATAAGATAAAAAGGCCTTGTTACGAGTAAATTGCTCTCTCTCTGAATATCCTTCGCTGTATTGCTCTCTCTCTGAATATTCTTCGCTGTGCTGCTATTCTGAACTCTAGACTTGATGTGCGACACCACGTTATCCGACCACGTGGGGGAAATGATTTCCAGTTCAAGTCGACGCCCGTTCTGCCAGAATTTAGCGAGATAATTAGCGATTTCCTATGGAGTAAAACACGCCTTAAGAACCAAGTTAAGTGTGACTGTGTAGACGAGTTATTAACGTTCGACGTGTGCTTATGCAAATACTTAATCTTGTCATCTCAGTTACAGCTTGTGACCGGAATTCTACAGAAGTCGTCTTAGAAGCTGAACACCTCAAGATCGACAATTCCACAACCACCTATAACACAACTTCATCGAGGGACACCTGCTACAAAGCCTCCATGGAGCTGTAAAATGTGAGGCGTATCTGGTAATTGGAAGGAGACTGACCGGAGGAAAATGCTGGAATCATTGACTGTCGACGGGGATCGAACTCCATCTAAAACTTGAGTACCTTTTAATTTAATTTATCTGTCTCACCTTTTGTACAACTAGAGGTTTTTTCTTCTTTAAGTCGTAGATCTATTAGTTTGTTGTAGTTAGAAACATTTCATTTTTCCACTTCTTAAGGTGTCGTGGTAGACTAGGTACATGTGAATGAAATTTTGAATCTGTTAGAGTAGACATGTAGGTTGTCTTTGAATGATTTCCCATGCTTAGGATCTTAATATTTAAAAATCACTGACCACGCGATAAATCTACTTCCCTTGTAATGTTTAAAGTTATTGGACTGAAATTTTGCGTGTACATTTTGAGTGAATAGGGTCGAACCTAGTGTCTTTCAAGATCACTTGTTGTATTTATGATGAAGTAATCTAATTTTATGATATTCCACGAGGATCAGTGGATGTAATAATCACTTAAATAATAATAATATTGACTAAAGATCAGATAAAACAGAATTAAACGCTTGTGAGCCATAAATTTACAGTGGAGTACTTATATGTGAGATTGAATGTGCTCTGTTCCTGAAGGGTCTGGAATATTGCAAATCCTGAGGGATATTTGTTGTATAATTGAGCGATTGATGATTTAGTGATGATATTTGACTTATTCTTGTGTATTGGGAGCGCAAGATAGATTATAATTATTGGAGTACGCGTTGCGAGTGTATTTCACAGGTAGGGAATAAAAATAATACGATTAAGGCTCACGCTCGCGATAGTTTCAACCTGTAGCCCAAGCGATGGTAGTGCTTATGGATTTTACTAGAATCTTCCATTATAATTTCAAGAGTTAGATGAACTCACATCGATATGTGAAATGTGTTTCTACCAAGTGATACCCATGACTTCGATCACTAGTCACCATTAATGAAGAATAATTTCAGTACACAGATTATTTCTGCTAGATATTACGTGACCTGACCACTCGTAAAAATCATGAATAAACTTGCCAAAACAGGATTCGATATAAATAATGTATATAAAATACGTGTTTCCTAGTGTGAATGTGTGTGTATATGTAAATACGTATATTTCTCTTGTATCATGTTGGTCTCATTTAATTTGATCTGGTCGTGCACTTGCTGGGACGCAGATTGCATTCATCGTTGTGTGCTGCCTTAAGAAGTAATTTTCATGCACTTAAGGGAAAATTTGATCAACTTAAGTCGAGGAAGACTAGAAAGGGATTCATTTTTTACATTAGCGAGATTTAAAAGGAAAGATCATTTCGTTATCTTACGAAGGCACTCGATTTGTAAATAAAATTTATTTAACTAGTTCACACGTGGATAACGTAAATTTCTGACACATTTATAG
This sequence comes from Anabrus simplex, assembly GCF_040414725.1. Classification (NCBI taxonomy): domain Eukaryota; kingdom Metazoa; phylum Arthropoda; class Insecta; order Orthoptera; family Tettigoniidae; genus Anabrus; species Anabrus simplex. The sequence goes on from NC_090265.1 coordinate 1,403,860,403, forward strand.
TTGAACTTTGAAATATTTTAAGATTAATTTGAATGGAAATGCAATACAAAGATAAGAAGTAGAAGTTCGTTAGCCGCATGATTACTTTGAGTTATGGTGAAACCAAGTCATTAATAATTAATTGGAAAATAATTATTCGGGAATGCTAATGACGATCGTTAGGTAAATGATGCAGTGGAAAATTAATGAGAACATGATCGTGTGACAGTGAAGCATAGGTTAATTAAATGATGAGAGATTAATAATAATAATAATCAGAATAATAATTAATTAATTTTGAGAATTTTGAAATAAATTTTCATTTCCTACTGAAGTTCATGTTGGTGTCATTGACTAATATTAAATACTGTAAATGATAAATTTAGTTGAGTTCATCTTAAAACCACGTGTTAAGACTACTCTGAATTGGTACAGCTTTGGACACATTTATTGTAAAACCCTCGTTAGCAAGACAGTTGTTTAATTATTTTATGAACCTCTATGTATATATTTTTTAAATTCTTTCAATCAAATATTTTGATTTGGAAAGGCAAGAGGCCTAATTTTTCTTTGGTTTTCATTACACCACAGTAAGGCTGGAGATTAAGAACACGTGTCACTCAAAATCGAGGAAGAAAAACAATATTATGGAAGTTCTATGTAAAAAAATGAATATCATTAAGAATATTTTCATTTATTATTTGCTTATGTGAATAAATGTCAGAGTGCTGTTTTAACATTTCTTTTTATCCTGCTTGGTCATCAACACTTAACTTCCCTTAAATGCCTCTAGAAAGTGATAGCCAACAATCGAACGGTCCACCTCGTGATCTCACGCTCGCTGGCTGGACTTAGTCCGGGAATAATGGGGGCATTTAAGATGGCTTAATCCAAACGTAGGGCTCGAGATTGGCTTATCCAAGCTCGAAAATGATCTTGTGCTGTCCAGTGTTTATGACATTGACAAGATCAGATGACCAATTAAATTAGGCTGACTCTGACACATTTATTCGCCCAAATTCTTGTGGCTAACATAAGCACATGTTAAATGTAACTTATATGAATCATGTTTACGAAAAAAATTCTTGCTGGTAATTAGAAACTCGAATTTGCTGCGATGATAATTAACTAAAGTTAGATTAATAATTGTGACCGATATTGGTGAAAATTCGGAACTTTCATAATATCGACAAATTGTTGTCTTCGTGAATTAGAGGAGTTCGATCCCTAACATTCCAGTATCCCGATCAGAATTCTTCCAGTACCAGAATAGCCATTTAATGAATAATTGTAACTATGGAGGACTTAAGGCAGATGTTGTTGGCTATGGAGGAGAGGATCAATGCCAATTTGAATACTAGTCAAGCTAACTTAGAGAAAACTTAGAGAAAAACTTAGAACAAAAACTTAGTGAAACTCAGTTACACTTAGAGAAAACCTTAGAGAAAAAACTTAATGATCTTAGTGAAAATCAGGCACACTCAGAGAAAACTTAGAGAGAAAACTTAGTGACACTCAGGTACACTTAGAGAAAGGACTCAGTGATCTAAGTGGCGCGCAAATAAATCTCGAAAAATCTCTCGGGGAAGCCATTGAAGAAAAATTGATTGACATTAAAAATCAAACTGAAGAAGGTTTAGGGAAGATATGTTCTGACATTGAACTCTTTAACGGCAAGCTAGCCTCAATGCAGAGCGAGCTCGTGATAGTTAAAAATGATTTCGCTACCATGAAGAAGGAAGTGAACGAAAGTATTGCCAAGTCTATGGAGGGCATGTCCAATGAATTCAGTGAACGATTAGAGAACGTTCAGCAGGACATCTTAACCGGAATTGACAAATATAAGGGCGAAGTCGAACAATCATTCCTGAATATTGGGGGAAAGATTGACACGAACGCAGAGGACCTTAAAGTTACTAAAACGGCTTGGGTAAAGAAATTCCTTGGATTAAACGAAAAGTTACAAGAAGTCGAAAAGAGCATTCTCGACAAAATCGAGATATCCCAAGTTGATAACTCAGAGCGGATGGATTATATCCACGAGTCACTTGAGGATAGTTGGGGCGAAATACACTGACTGACAGAGCAAATGCAACACCAAGAAGGAGTGGTTCGAAAGGGATGAAAGTTGGGGAAAAACAGAGACGGCACGGACGAATAATTGATGCTTATTTCAAACCGATATGCAGGTTACACAATGCGCACGGCATCGACTCAGTAGGATGTAAGACCACCGCGAGCGGCGATGCACGCAGAAACACGTCGAGGTACAGAGTCAATAAGAGTGCGGATGGTGTCCTGAGGGATGGTTCTCCATTCTCTGTCAACCATTTGCGACAGTTGGTCGTCCGTACGAGGCTGGGGCAGAGTTTGCAAATGGCGTCCAATGAGATCCCACACGTGTTCGATTGGTGAGAGATCCGGAGAGTACGCTGGCCACGGAAGCATCTGTACACCTCGTAGAGCCTGTTGGGAGATGCGAGCAGTGTGTGGGCGGGCATTATCCTGCTGAAACAGAGCATTGGGCAGCCCCTGAAGGTACGGGAGTGCCACCGGCCGCAGCACATGCTGCACGTAGCGGTGGGAATTAAATGTGCCTTGAATACGCACTAGAGGTGACGTGGAATCATACGCAACAGCGCCCCAAACCATGATGCCGCGTTGTCTAGCAGTAGGGCGCTCCACAGTTACTGCCGGATTTGACCTTTCTCCACGCCGACGCCACACTCGTCTGCGGTGACTATCACTGACAGAACAGAAGCGTGACTCATCGGAGAACACGACGTTCCGCCATTCCCTCATCCAAGTCGCTCTAGCCCGGCACCATGCCAGGCGTGCACGTCTATGCTGTGGAGTCAATGGTAGTCTTCTGAGCGGTCGCCGGGAGTGCAGGCCTCCTTCAACCAATCGACGGGAAATTGTTCTGGTCGATATTGGAACAGCCAGGGTGTCTTGCACATGCTGAAGAATGGCGGTTGACGTGGCGTGCGGGGCTGCCACCGCTTGGCGGCGGATGCGCCGATCCTCGCGTGCTGACGTCACTCGGGCTGCGCCTGGACCCCTCGCACGTGCCACATGTCCCTGCGCCAACCATCTTCGCCACAGGCGCTGCACCGTGGACACATCCCTATGGGTATCGGCTGCGATTTGACGAAGCGACCAACCTGCCCTTCTCAGCCCGATCACCATACCCCTCGTAAAGTCGTCTGTCTGCTGGAAATGCCTCCGTTGACGGCGGCCTGGCATTCTTAGCTATACACGTGTCCTGTGGCACACGACAACACGTTCTACAATGACTGTCGGCTGAGAAATCACGGTACGAAGTGGGCCATTCGCCAACGCCGTGTCCCATTTATCGTTCGCTACGTGCGCAGCACAGCGGCGCATTTCACATCATGAGCATACCTCAGTGACGTCAGTCTACCCTGCAATTGGCATAAAGATCTGACCACTCCTTCTTGGTGTTGCATTTGCTCTATCAGTCAGTGTACATACATACATGTATCTTATAATAAAGCAAATTCAAATTAATTACATTAAAATCATGTCTGACATGGTAGCCAATAAGAACACCGTTATAACTGAAATCCAAATACTTACTTGTGTAAAATTCGACGAAATTACGTTACCACTTGCTTATCATCAAAACCTGACTGTCACCATTTGACTGAGTCCCTGCTAACGTCTGTAGAATTGCCCTACACTGGAAGATAGGACTCCCTCAAACAATGTACAGGTTACAGTAGGTGTACAAGGGGGAGGGGAAGGAAAGGGAGGAGTTGTAGAAGACAGGTGGTCTAATGTTCTAAGGGGAAGGAGATTGCAGGCTAAGGGCTCCATTCAGGATCAGAATTCAGGACTGTAACGGTTCAAATCCCGTTACAAGATGATATCTGTATTTTTATTATTTTATCTGTATTTTATTATTATTATTATTATTATTATTATTATTATTATTATTATTATTATTATTATTATGTCAGTATTATTATTATTTTATCTGTGATATTATTACTATTATTGTAATTGTCAGTCTTATTCAATTCTATTTTGCAATGCCTGTTGCTTGCAAGATTGTACTTAGATGTATGCATATGTACGTATGTGTAGAATAACACTCAATACCTGTACAGTGAGAATTGTTGTATATATCAGAGATTGGATGTGACGTTGGGACATTGTGCAATATTAGTGGAGATTCTGCCAAGTCATCGCCGCGCCATGGCTACGTCATCGTATTTCGTTAGGACTGAGCTCACTGTCTTTGAGAAACCCAACGAGCCGGCGGCTATTTCACCACTGTATGTAATATCTGTCGCGTAGGTGGGAGTATGTCATTGTTATTTCTGGAGATTACGTAGCGGTGTCAACCAACGTCTATATAAGGTGGGTGCATATTGTAGCGTCAGTCATTAGTTATACGGATGCAGTACAGTGAAGAAGTCTACTAGATCAAGAGGCCTTAGTTGGTCAGTCAACAAGTGTGAACGAGAGATGGAGAAAACTCAGTGAGCCATTAATTATTGGTCATTGAGAGAGTGAGACCAAAAGGTTGGTCGCTCACTCAGTTGAAGACACGGACGCAAGGGCTTACCATGGAGTCAGAGAGGGCAACCCTGGACCTGCCAAGAGGTCATACCATATTGACTTACAAAGAAGTCAGATGATATGGAGAAGAAGCAGTCACAAGGATGTATCACCAAGTTAGGCGTGACACATCTACAGTAAACACCAGATCAAAGGAATACGTCGTAATTACACTAAAAGTGTTGAAGGTACAGTCAAGTGAATCAGTGAGGGAAATATTTCGTATTAATTGTTAAATGTCCGGTCAAGAAGAATTCAAATTCATGCCTAGTTTCTTTCAGTTGCAATGTCATAATTTCATATTATCATCTGTTTTATCGCAACAAGACTCACTATTTTTTATATATTATTTAAAGAACATATTTTGTTCTATCAAACGAATTCATAGTTTCATTTCATTGACAGTAAAATATCTTAACCTCAAAATTAATGGGGAAACCGAACGCCAATCTCCTTTTACCAGAACTTATATGGTATGTTGTCAAAAGTAAGCTTATTACCCCACACCCTAGAGATAGTCAAGAGTCTCATTCTATTATTGCTGTACTGAGTGACAGCTGGCGCCCTTCAAATAACGTATGTGTAAGTAAGCAGGTAACAAGTAAGTGTGAGTACAAGGTCCGACGAGTGTGTATTTTATTGAATGAATGTTAATTTTCCTAATTTCCATGTTAAATGCAGATATATATATGTTTGTAAACTTAGTCAAGGAGTTAGGAAAGTCACAGGACAGGTGTCTGTGCGAAATCGGTACGAGTCAGTCCAGGTAGAACAACAGAGGGAAGATGAGGGACAGGGAACTGTTGCTGAGATGCGTGGAAGTAGGAGGAAGGGAAAAGGTAGGAAAGGGAAATGTAGAGTAGAGGATAGGAAAAGACAGGTGGAACAGGGTCATGGGAAGGAGAAAAGGGAGGAGGAAGTAGCTTCTGCAGCAGTGAGAGAAGATAGGGCTGACCAGGAGGGGAAGGGATCAGATGAGGTGGGGAGGGTTGAGGCTCTGGTCATGGGGGATTCCATCGTAAGACACGTGGGGAAAGTGTGTGGAGGAAAAGAAACCAGGGTAGAATATTATCCAGGAATTAGATTGAGGCAGATGTTGAGGAAAGTAGAAGAGAGGGAGGAGGGGAAGGAGAAGGTGGTAGTGTTTCACGTTGGTACCAACAACGTAAGGCAAGCTGATATAAGTACCAACATAGTTGGAGATGTGTGGGATCTGGTAAATGCAGCACGGGTGAAGTTTAAGAAAGCGGAGATTGTTATTAGTGGAATACTGTGTAGGAGGGATACTGACTGAAGGGTGATTGGGGATTTAAATGAGACTATGGAGTGGGTATGTGGGAAACTGGGAGTGAAATTTCTAGATCCTAATGGGTGGGTAGGAGATAGGGATTTGCGCTCAGATGGCCTTCATTTAAACCGCAGTGGTACATATAAGTTAGGAAATTTCTTTGGAAGGGTAATAGGGAGGTACATTCAGGGAAACGGGATGGCCTAGGGAGCGGTGATAAGGGAACGGGGAACTGGAAATCAAGTAGGGATTACATAAAATTGTTAATGTTGAACTGTAGAAGTATTGTAAAGAAAGGAATAGAATTAAGTAATTTAATATATATATATACCTGATATTGTAATAGGAGTTGAATCATGGCTGAGAAATGATATAAGGGATGCAGAAATTTTCTCACGGCACTGGAGTGTGTATCGTAGAGATAGGATAGGAATGGTGGGAGGGGGAGTGTTCATTCTGATGAAAGAAGAATTTGTAAGCTACGAAAAAGTTAGAGATGAGACACATGAAATTCTAGGTGTTAGGCCCATTTCTAAAGATAATAGGCAACTTGATATATTTGGAGTGTACAGATCGGGAAAGGGTAGCACTGACGTGGATTAGGAATTATTTGATAGGATAGTCAGCTATGTGGGAAACGACATGGAAAGAAATGTGACTGTAGCGGGAGATCTGAATTTGCCAGATGTAAATTGGGAAGGAAATGCGAACGACAGGCAGCATGACCAACAAATGGCAAATAAGTTAATATGGGAAGGACAGCTGATTCAGAAAGTGATGGAACCAACCAGAGGGAAAAATATCCTGGATGTCGTGCTGATAAAACCAGATGAGCTCTATAGGGAAACTGAAGTAATAGATGGTATTACTGATCATGAAGCTGTTTTTGTGGTAGTTAAAAATAAATGTGATAGAAAGGAAGGTCTTAAAAGTAGGACTGTTCGGCAGTACCATATGGCTGATAAAGCAGGCATGAGGCAGTTTCTAAAAAGTAACTATGATCGGTGGAAAACGGTAAATAAAAATGTAAACAGACTCTGGGATGGGTTTAAAGAAATTGTTGAGGAATGCGAAAACAGGTTTGTACCTTTAAGGGTGGTAAGGAATGGTAAAGACCCACCTTATTATAATAGAGAAATAAAGAGACTAAGAAGGAGGTGCAGACTGGAAAGGAATAGAGTTAGAAATGGCTGTGGAAGTAAAGAGAAATTGAAGGAACTTATTAGAAAATTGAATCTAGCAAAGTAGGCAGCTAAGGATAACATGATGGCAAGCATAATTGGCAGTCATACAAATTTTAGTGAAAAATGGAAGGGTATGTATAGGTATTTTAAGGCAGAAACGGGTTTCAAGAAGGACATTCCAGGAATAATTAATGAACAAGGGGAGTGTGTATGTGATGATCTTCAAAAGTCAGAAGTATTCAGTCAGCAGTATGTAAAGATTGTTGGTTTCAAGGATAATGTCGAGATGGAGGAGGAGACTAAGGCCAAAGAAGTAATAAAATTTACATATGATAACAATGACATTTACAATAAGATACAAAAGTTGAAAACTAGAAAAGCTGCTGGAAATGATCAGATTTCTGGGGATATACTAAAGACAATGGGTTGGGATATAGTACCATATCTGAAGTACTTATTTGATTATTGTTTGGTCGGAGGAGCTATACCAGATGAATGGAGAGTTGCTATAGTAACCCCTGTGTATAAAGGAAAGGGTGATAGACATAAGGCTGAAAATTACAGGCCAGTAAGTTTGACATGCGTTGTATGTAAGCTTTGGGAATGCATTCTTTCTGATTATATTAGACATGTTTGTGAAATGAATAACTGGTTCGATAGAAGGCAATTCGGTTTTAGGAAAGATTATTCCACTGAAGCTCAACTTGTAGGATTCCAGCAAGATATAGCAGATATCTTGGATTCTGGAGGTCAAATGGACTGTATCGCGATTGACCTGTCTAAAGCATTTGATAGGGTGGATCATGGGAGACTACTGGCAAAAATGAGTGCAATTGGACTAGACAAAAGAGTGACTGAATGGGTGCTATATTTCTAGAAAATAGATCTCAGAGAGTTAGAGTAGGTGAAGTTTTGTCTGACCCTGTAATAGTTGAGAGGGGAGTTCCTCAGGGCAGTGTTATCGGATCTTTATGTTTTCTTATATATATAAATGATATGAGTAAAGGAGTGGAATCGGAGGTAAGGCTCTTTGCGGATGATGTTATTCTCTATAGAGTGATAAATAAGTTACAAGATTGTGAGCAACTGCTACGTGACCTCGAAAATGTTATGAGATGGACAGCAGGCAATGGTATGTTGATAAACGGGGTTAAAAGTCAGGTTGTGAGTTTCACAAATAGGAAAAGTCCTCTCAGTTTTCCAACTTTATCTTCATATTGTGATCTTTCCTACTTTTATAAACACCATTCAAACTTATTCGTCTACTAATGTCATTCCACGCCATCTCTCCGCAGACAGCTCGGAACATACCACTTAGTCGAGCAGCTCTTCTTCTTTCTCTCAGTTGATGGGGTGAAAGTTCCTTTTGGGGATCATTGTAAGTATCTAGGTGTTAATATAAGGAAAGATCTTCATTGGGGTAATCACATAAATGGGATTGTAAATAAAGGGTACCGATCTCAGCACATGGTTATGAGGGTTTTAGGGGTTGCAGTAAGGATGTAAAGGAGAGTGCATATAAGTCTCTGGTAAGACCCCAACTAGAGTATGGTTCCAGTGTACGGGACCCTCACCAGGATTACCTGATTCAAGAACTGGAAAAAATCCAAAGAAAAGCAGCTCGATTTGTTCTGAGTGATTTCCGACAAAAGAGTAGCGTTACAAAAATGTTGCAATGTTTGGGTTGGGAAGAATTGAGAGAAAGAAGAAGAGCTGCTCGACTAAGTGGTATGTTCCGAGCTGTCAGCGGAGAGATGGCGTAGAATGACATTAGTGGACGAATAAGTTTGAATGGTGTTTATAAAAGTAGGAAAGATCACAATATGAAGATAAAGTTGGAATTCAAGAGGACAAACTGGGGCAAATATTAATTTATAGGAAGGGGAGTTAGGGATTGGAATAACTTACCAAGGGAGATGTTCAATAAATTTCCAATTTCTTTGAAATCATTTCGGAAAAGGCTAGGAAAGCAACAGATAGGGAATCTGCCACCTGGGCGACTGCCCTAAGTGCAGATTAGTATTGTTTGATACTGTGTGATTGATAGTTTTAAAGTCTACAAGCAATTCGTGAATTTGAAAAATTGGACGTTAAATATTTAAAGTACGACAAATTTATAACCTATAATCAACAGTGTGCTTCAATTTTGTCATTTTACGGACGAAATGAATATTAGTCACGCCTAAACTCAGCTGCTTTGAGAGTGCACTAAGATTTCATTTCCATAAGGTACAACGTGTGGAAAAGCTCACGCCGATAGTAACAAAATGATTTTAATGTGTATTCCAACAAATAATTTTAAGACATTCAACAATTTTAACAGATTTTAAATGCATTTATACATGAGACTAACTAGTGAAATTGTATTTCAAATATTAGAACAGGGTTTTAAAGTTTCTAACACAACAAGTAGTTATATTGTTTTTAATAATACGACCTAATATATAAAGCTTTATATTTTAAGAGAATTTTAATAGTTTATTATGGTTAAGTGTTAACAGCAAACAATAAGTGTAAGTTTCTAGAACAATTTTACCGGTTTTAACCTTGTTAAGAATGTTTATAGTTGAAGATGTTCAAAATTTGAACGAAACATCTCCTATGTTTTCAATAATTTAGCAATAAATTAAGGATGAGATCCTAATTTTATAATTGCTTTTAATGTATTGAATAGGTGGAAATAAAAGTTTTATTGTTCTCCTTTATCCAAATACTAGCCAATGGGAGCAAGAAGAGACGCTGGTAAGTCTGTCTACTTGGCGGAGAAATCTCGCTGTAGGAAAGTCATAGTTCCACAGTCAGCACATATAGATAGCGTTAGTGTTGCTCTATCTGAAAGCTTTGAAAATCAAATGGAACATACACAGAATGGACAGCGTCTACTTTCGCCTACGATCTTCGTTAGACTTACGCGAAACCTAACATTGTCGAAGTGAGACGAAAATAAGTAAAGCCGAGAATACAATAATGACATGAATGTGGAAATAATGGATTTATTAAAAAATAATTCAATTAACTAGACAATATTTCGTTCACAAAATTTTAAGGGTACTCGATGTCCACCCTGTCTCCCATGACGCTTCGCCCCTGAGCAGTTTAAATTGCGCATTCACAGAGAGGAAGAAAAACCGCTGTTGGAGCGAAAGTTTATAAGACAAAGTTCCTGTCGCTTTATGAATAAGCATATTTGTGAAGACCTCTGGCTGTCCCAAAGTCTCAAAACACGCGATAGACCACAATTTCGTCATCTGACTACGTATCTGGCAAATATTGCACGAAACTTTTCTCATTAATCACACATAAAAAGACAAGTTGGAGAAATGTGCTCTACGTAATTATTTTATAGTCCTCGTATGGCATTTTATGAATTACAAAAGAGGCAAAGCATTTCGCACCCTAATAGTAATGAATAAAGTTACTCTATAGTTCCCCGAATAAAGTAAACGCATAATTACTTAACTATATCATTACACTTACACCATTACACCATGTGACTTAGACCTGTACATGCGAGAAACAATCATCTCTCAAATCGGAAAAAAAGTTTCTGTTTTTTAAAAGAGATTACAAATACTTATTTCCACGTCTGTAACATCTTCAGTTTTTGAGATGTAGGTATCCCCATAAAAAGAATTCAACCCCTTTATTAGTCCTTCTCCACCCCCATCCTCACTTAAGCGGATATTCTGAAAACAAAAAATACAGGCTTCTTTTATTTTTAAAGGAGATTCAAAATACCAATTTTCACATCTATAACATCTTCAGTTTATGAGATATGAGTATCCACATAAAAATATTCGACTCTTTCTTAACTTCTTTTCACCCCCATTAAATGCATTTTCTGAAAACAAAACAAAGACCATGTTCCAGTATTTTTAAAGGACTTTGCAAATACCAAGTTTCTTGTCTGTAATATGCTACATTTTTTACATATACTGTAGGTACTCATTTTAAACATTCACCCATATTTTCAATTCTTCTCAGCCCCTTAAGGGATTTTCCGAAGACAGAAAATACGTTTCTTTATTTTTAAAAGAGATTACAAATATCAACTTTCAGGTCTGTAACAACTTCAGTTATCGATATCTTAGTATCCTCATAAATGAATTCAACTCTTTTTTTAACTTATATTCTCCCCCACCCCGTTAGGTCGATTTTCTGAAAACAAACAATGCGTGTTTCTTATTTTTAAATAAGATTCCAAATGCCAGTTTTAACGTCCGTAATATCTTCAGTTTTTGAGATATAAGTATCCTCTTAAACGGACTTCAATTCCTTCTTTATTTATTTTCACTCCACCGCGTTATGTCGATTTTCCGAAAACAAAAAATGCGCGTTTCTTTATTTTTAAAGATTTCAAATACCAGTTTTCACGCCCGTAACATCCTCAGTTCTTTTAGATATAACTATCCTCGAGCAAATAGTTCAACTAATTTTTCAATTCTTTAACTCCACCTTAAGTGGATTTTTCGAAAACCAAAGAAGACGTATTCTTTTATTTTACAAGGAGATTCCAAATACCAACTCTCACATCTGAAACATCTTCAGTTTTTGAAATATAAGTATTCTCATAAAAAGAATTCATCTCCCTTTTTATCTCCACCCCAGTAAAGTTCACACCCCCCCCCCCCCTCCACAAAAGTGTTTCTTTATCATTAAAGGAGATTCCAAATACCAATTTTCACGTCTGTAACCTTCAGTCTTTGAGATATGAGTATCCCCATAAAAATAATTCATTTTTTCACTTCCATTCACTTCTCCCCTAAGCTAATTTTCCGAAAGAAATACGTGTTCCTTTATTTATGAAGGAGCTTCCAAATACCAATTATCACGACTGTAACATCTTCACCTTTTGAGATATAAATATCCTCATACAAAGAATTCAACTACATTTTCAATTCCTTACCCCACCCCTACCTCCAGGTGGATTTTCTGAAAACAATAAGTACGCATTTCTTTATTTTTAAAGGAAACTCCAGATATCAAATTTCACATCTGTAACGTTTTCAGTTTTCGAGATATCAGTATCCTAATAAAAAGAATTCAACCCCATTTTCAGTTCATTTTACACTCCCTCCTTAAGTGTTTTTTCCGGAAACATAAATACATGTTTCTTCATTTTTAAAATACTAAAAATACCAATTTTTACGTTTGTGACATATTAAGTTTTTGAATAATACTGTAGATATGCTCATTTCAAAAATTCACCCTCTTTTCAGTTCCCCTGTGGATTTTCCCAAAAGTTTGCCTGTGTTTCTTTACTTTTACAGGATATTTCAAATACCAGTTTTAATGTCTGTAACATCTTCAGTTTTTGAAATATTACTATCCCCATGAGAGGTATTCAGGTCTCTTTTTACCTTTCTCAACCCCTTTAATGGGATTTTTCCGTAAAAAGTACGTGTTCCTTATTTTCAAAGGAGATTCGAAATACTTTTACACTTTTACACTTTTAGGTTTTTAGGTTTTTGAGATACAGATATGCTCATTTAAACAATTCACCCCCTTTTCACCCCCTTAGCGTCCGACTCGTTGGCTGAACGGTCAGCGTACTGGCCTTCGGTACAGAGGGTCCCGGGTTCGATTCCCGGCCGGGTCGGGGACTTTAACCTTAATTGGTTAATTCCAATGGCACGGGGGCTGGGTGTATGTGTTGTCTTCATCATCATTTCATCCTCATCACGACGCGCAGATCGCCTACGGGCGTCAAATAGAAAGACCTGCACCTGGTGAGCCGAACCCGTCCTGGGATATCCCGGCACTAAAAGCCATACGACATTTCATTTTACCCCCTTAGCGGCGAAATATCCAGAAATCCTCTCTTAGTGAGCACCTACACTCCAACACAAATGTACCCGCAATATTTTTTTTACGTCCAGTGGTTTTGGCTCGGCGATGATGAATCAGTCAGTCAGTCAGTCAGTCAGTCAGTCAGTCAGTCAGTCAGTCAGTCAGGACATGTTATTTTAGATATGTAGAGAGAGAGATAAAATGTGGGTGATTGTTATGGCTAAACATCAACTGTAACATGCTCCATGATTCTGAGATATCGATCAAATCAATCAATCAATCAATCAATCAATCAATCAATCAATCAATCAATCATCATCACTTATCTACATTTAGGCCAGTCGCCCAGACAATGGAACCATACTTTAAGTGGTGTCTTACCATGGACTTATATTCCCTCTTCTTGACATCCTTACGTAATACTTAAATACGTCATAACCATGTGAGGAGTTCTGTAACATTTTACTTACTTTAGAATTTACAATCCCGCTTATGTGATTACCCCATTGAAGTATTTTCCTTATATTAATGCCTGTCTAGACCAGGGCCACTCGAACGCCCAAAATCTCACGCGTGCAGACAGCGGCGCAGAGTTCCTGTGCACAGTGCATCGGCCACGCTCGACTCGGCTCGGACCAACGCTTCGTCTCTGGGCTACTCGGCTAAGCTCGGCTCAACTCGGCTACCTCGGCTTGGATTTGGAGCGCTACGGAGCAAGTGAGGAAGAGGGAGACAGGGAGAGCGAGCGAGACAGGCGTGGGGAAAGAGAAAGACAGCGCTATTGCTCCAAATCGAGGAGTGGTGGTATGCACTCTGGTCAACCAAGCGAGGCGTCTTTTGCACCGTGCACAGTGCATGCACCGGGCTCATGCACCCTGAGAGGCCCTGGTCTAGACCATCGATTACCGAGCACGATAGCTGCAGTCGTTTAAGTGCGGCCAGTGTCCAGTATTAGGGAGATTGTGGGTTCGAACCCCACTGTCGGCAGCCCTGAAGATGGTTTCCCATGGTTTCCCATTTTCACATCAGGCAAATGCTGGGGCTGTACTTTAATTAAGGCCACGGCCGCTTCTTTCCCACTCCTAGTTGTGACGTAAAACAAACTGTAAAAAAAACATCGATTCCCAGCCGTGGTTCCGCGGAACCATTGAGTTCTTCGGCTCCACGAAAATGCACAACGTTTAAGAACAGTCATACTTAATCGTTGCTTCCTGTAGTGGACACGAACTTCGCCCATGATTGGAATGGCGGACTTGGTGCTATCTGGTGCCATGGAAATAAGTTGGTCTGGTCAGTATACCTCTGCCGACTGGGTACCTCACTTACACTAGTTGAATATTGGCCCCTGTTGGCAGCAATATACGCCTTTTGCGTTGCCAAAACCACATAACTGTATCACGCTAGAGCGTACTGATTTCTCTAATTATATGATAAACTTTGAAACACTTATCTTTGCCTGTAACAGAAATTATTGTGCTCAAAGAGGCAAGCTTTTCTCGTAGTGTATAGGTTCAGTTCCCGGCCAGGACAAGGATCTCAGGGCTGGGTTCGAGGTCAAGTCAGCCTACGTGACTACAACTCAGGAGCAACCTGACGGTGAGATAGTGGCCCCGGTTTAGAAAGCCAAGAATAATGGGTGAGGGGATTCGTCGTGTTGATGATACGACACCTAATAATCTGCTAACCTACGGGCTGAGCAGCGGTCGCTAGTCAGGCCAAGACCCTTCGGGACTGTTGTGCCATGTGAAGAAAGAGAAAAGCCCAAATATCATATTGAACTGTCGGTGTCAACTATAAACATACATTCAAAGAACTGTTCACTTATTTAATTAAAAATGAAGCTCAAAGTATGTGCTTTTCAGAGGCACTATTTAACATAAAATTATGTACTTAAAAAAACTTTTAAAAGTTTTCTTATAAATGTTATTTGGGTCGTAATTCTATAGGCTGGTTTGATGCGCTCTCCGTGCCTCCCTACAACGTGCTAACATTTTCACCTCTATGGAACAGTTACATCGTACATCTGTTCTATTCTGCGTGTCATATTCATACTTTGATCTATCAATACCGTTTCTACCGCCTACACATCCCTCAAAACCCAAATGAACAAGTCCTCGGTGTCTCAAGCTGTCTTCTATCAGTCTGTCTCTTCTTCTAGCCAAATTTGTCCAAATTGATCTCTTCTCACCAGTTCGATTCAGTCTCTCGTCATTCGTATTACGATCTACTTATCACACCTCCAGCATTCTTCTGTAAAACCACAATACCAAAGATGCTATTCTCTTTCTTTCTGAGCTAGTTATCATCCACGTTTCACTCTCACACATAGCCACGGTCCAGATGAAAGTTTTCAGAAAAGTTTTTCTAATTCCCATATCAATGTTCGAAGTGAACAAATTTATTTTCTTAAGAAAGACTTTCCTTGCTTGTGCTAGTCTGCATTTTATTTTCTTACTTCTGCCATTCTTTGTTATCCTACCATTCAAGTGACAATATTCATATACTCCCTTTAAAACTTCATTATACAGGGTGTTAGGTGTATACGTGCAGATATTAAGTTAGTCGGCAAAGAAAAAGACATCTCACAATATATGCTATGTACTTTTTATCTTGTCCTATTAGTTTGCCCATAACTGAGCCAAATATTTCAGGACCTAATGTGTTTTGAACGGCCGTAGCAGGATATGCCGGTTACCTCATTCTGTCCACGCGTAGTGGAAGTACAGTAGCACAGTGTAGGGCTTGTTGAACCTGTTTCTTATCGCAGGCCAACACATGTTGTTGTGCACTTCCCCTAAAGGCTTGGCAAGTAGGAGAGGATGACTCACGTGCCAGGCCACTTGCTGTACTCGAAAACCGGTCTAGGGTACTCTGTGTGAAATGTACAGAGGATCCTTACAGTGACCTCGAAGATACGCACCAGCACATACGTGCGAATAAAGTATTGTGTAGTTGTGTGTGATTTATAAGACGTTAATGGCATTACTCAGTGATCCAAGCTGACAAAATGAAAGGAAATAGTAAATAAGTAAATGAAAAATGAGCGCAATATTTCTGTGCTGTTATTGCGACAGTCTACGATGAATTTCTGACAATAGACAATGCGAGTTGTCTATGCTTATTCATAAACTTTTCAGGTCAATGAAAGGACGGTGGACACTGAAAGAAAGGGCTGTAAGTATTCAGTCATATTGTTATTAATGAGACAGATTTCAAAAACCGTAGTTGCAACCATGCGTGAACATTGCTCGCAGGAAAAATAGCTACTGTGGATTTCTTTTGCTAGATGCTTTAAGTCTCACCGACACAAATAGTTCTTATGGCGACGATGGGACAGGAAAGGGCTAGGAGTGGGAAGGAAGTGGCCGTGGCCTTAATTAAGGTACAGCCCATGCATTTGCCTGGTGTGAAAATGGGAAACCACGGAAAATCATCTTCAGGGCCGCCGACAGTGGGGTTCGAACCTGCTATCTCCCGAATACTGGATACTGGCCGCAGTTAAGCGACTGCAGCTATCGAGCTCGGTCTACTGTGGAATTGCCGCCGGGCATTTCTAATAGAAGGCTAATTCTTCTTTTTCCTAATCTGTTTACCTTCCAGGGTTGGTTTTCCCTCGGACTCAGCGAGGGATCCCACCTCTACCGCCTGAAGGGCAGTGTCCTGGAGCGTGAGACATTGGGTCGGGGGATACAACTGGGGAGAATGACCAGTACCACGCCCAGGCTGCCTCACCTTCTATGCTGAACAGGGGTCTTTTGTAGGCCTTGCGGGGGAATGGGGAGATTGGAAGGGATAGACAAGGAAGAGGGAAGGAAGCGGCCGTGGCCTTAAGTTAGGTACCATCCCGGCATTCGCCTGGAGAAGTGCGAGACTACGGGAAACCACTTTCAGGATGGCTGAGGTGGGAATCGAACCACCTCTACCCATTTGACCTCCCGAGGCTTAGTGGACCCCGTTCCAGCCCTCGTACCACTTTTCAAATTTCGTGGCGGAGCTGGGAATGGAAAACGGGCCTCCGGGGGTTGGCAGCTAATCACACTAACCACTATACCACAGAGGTGAACAGAAGGCTAATTACTGGACAGTAAGTGCCGATAGGTAATGTAAGGACCCGTTTAATTAAAACGTCCGTAATAATAATGTTACTACTACTACTACTACTACTAATATCTTTACGTTCCACTAACTAATTTTCACGGTTTTCGAAGACGCTGACGTGCCACAATTTTGTAAAGCAGTACTTTTTTAAATGCAAGAAATCCACAGACACGAGACTGGCGTATTTCAGCACCTTCAAATACCACCGAACTGAGCCGCCATCGAACCTGCCAAGGTGGGATCAGAAGACCAGCGCTCTATCGTCCGTGCTACGCAGACCGGCATTGGAGCTTAGAGTAAGTTGATCGTGCGGTTAGGGGCGCGCAGCTGTGAGCTTGTATTCTGGTGATAGTGGGTTCGAACTCCACTGTCGGTAGCCGGGAAGATGGTTTTCCGTAGTTTCCCGTTTTCACATCAGGGAAATGCTGGAACTGTACCTTTAATAGACTTCGAACGCTTCCTTCCCACTTGTATCCCTTTTCTCTCCCATCGTCGCCGTAAGACCTATTTGTGTCGGTGCGACGTAAAACAATTTGTAAGTACATGCTTCGGTAATTTCGGAGACATGTCTGCAATTATAATATTAATAATAATTCGGACCTGTTAAATGTTCACTATTTTCTTTAGTGTTTTCTGACAGATTACGAGCTACGAAGTTTGAGTGGGGCGATTAACATTTATTTTCATAATAGTCAGTAATAATAGACTAACACAGTTTTTATAATAATACTAGCGAATGTACCCGTGCTTCGCTACGGTATTCTACATTGTATTCGAATATCGAAGTAAATAGTGTGCATGCAGTCAATAAGATTGTTTTAAAATTGCATGTCTCTTAGCGTTATCCGAGGAAGAGCATGGGGAGGTCCCCGTACGTTGTTTCCAATGTAAAGTGTTTGTTATGGATTTGTGATATAACGGCAGGCTCACTGGCCTACTGCCATTCACAATCGAGTTGGGAAATTTACATTATAATTGCAGGCCCAAATGCCTACAGCACTGTCACAATCGATTTGGGCAGTTTTCTTTACAATGGCAGGCCACCTTTCCTACTTCCAGACCGATAAAATTTGAGGAGTTTCTATTACAATGGCAGGAAACTACCCTATCAGTCGAAATTGAGTTGTGCAGTTATCATTATAATGTCAGGCCCCTTTTCCTACTGCCAGCCAGCTTACTGCCAGTCACACTAAGTTGGTGAGTTTCCATCAAAATAACAGGCCACTATGCCTAATGCCAGTCACATTTTAGATGAGGACAATTGTTTATAATTGCGGGCACCCTTGCCTACTGCTAAACACAATCGGGTAGGGGAGTTTTAAACAAAACTGCATGCTCACTTGCCTTCTGCAAGTCAAATCGAGAAGTGAACTATTCATTACAATTGTAGACCTTCCTTACTAATGACAGTTACACAGGAGTTGGAGAAGGAACCCTTTCATACTGCCAGTCAAAGTCGGTGTGGGGAGTACTGATTACAATAGCAGACCCACCCTTTCTCGATCGCTAAAAATCGACATCAGTGAATATATATAGATCGACATACGAAAGTATATGCGTGTTTACAATATTGAAGACCTTCATTTACAGATTAACTGCTACTAAACGTACGTCATATCGACAAAGGATTATACTATAAGACACGCCGGATTTAGTGGCCTAAATGGCTGGTCCTATGATATGTAATCTATTCTTGGGTCAGATTGAGTTAGAAACGTGGAACAGAATAACGTTCTTGTAAGATTATCTCACATTACATTAATTTTCGAATAATTATGTGACGGCTACATACATAGCATTTGGCTCATATATGGCTACTGGGTGGGCCAATTTTCGTGAAGAGTTTGATGATTCTGTATTTCATAGAAGTAATCGAAGGTATGAATTATGCATGTGAAAATTCCAAATTGACTTAACATCCATTAATAGAGAAAAATCAAACGTAAAAGTGATACAGATACGGCAAAAAGTCATAAGACCAAGGTTGTAGATCATTCCAAATTGAACGGAGATTGTGCAATCTGTTATGTGATAGGAATTTCCGAAGGTTTGCACCATCATAAAAATTGCCTGCATATTTCGATATTCTTCGGGGATAAAAAGTGAAAAATTTAATGATCTTGGATGTTTTCCGTTCGTTACAGTCTAAAACGTATAATTTTGTCAAATTTCAATTATCTTCTTTTTCTTCTGGCAGATTATGCCGCAATCTGGATTTTGGGCGAGGCGGGTAAAAATTAGGACTTTCAGGAAACTAAACCAAAAATTATGCAGATGGTCATTATTACCCCTTAAACGGAAAGCTGTACGAAAATTTCGCCAAAATAGTCATTGTAGAGGCACACAGTCGTTACGATTTGATTTATGTAGATAAGGAATCTGCTCCATGTAAAACACCTTTTTGGCTATGTCCGCTGGACTTAACCTGCAAAACTGACCATTCATGATATCTCCCTTATTAATCCTCCTGACGAAAAAATGCACATGAAAAAAAGGTTTAGAGGTGGAATTCCATCACGTTTGGTCGATTTCCAGTCAGGTTGGTCTTGTTCTCTATATATTGTGGAAGAGTAAAATCACCATTTCGGTTCCCTATAAACCGCCAGTCCATTCCGGAACATGAAATGTTATTTACGTTTAAAACCTACCTTTGGACAGGTGGATGCTAAATATGAATTTTGGTTCGAATATCTTCAGTAGTTTTCAAGTTGTAAGGAATAAGCTTTACACGCACCCGCTCGTGTGTTAAGTCCGATGGGACTTGTACAAAAAAACGGTCCGTTAATGATATCTCCCTTATTTTTGTTTGCTAGGGGCTTTACGTCGCACCGACACAGATAGGTCTTATGGCGACGATGGGATAGGAAAGGGCTAGGAGTTGGAAGGAAGCGGCCGTGGCCTTAATTAAGGTACAGCCCCAGCATTTGCCTGGTGTGAAAATGGGAAACCACGGAAAACCATTTTCAGGGCTGCCGATAGTGGGATTCGAACCTACTATCTCCCGGATGCAAGCTCACAGCCGCGCGCCTCTACACGCACGGCCAACTCGCCCGGTATCTCCCTTATTAATCCTCGTATCGAAATGATGCACATGAGAAAAAAGGTTTAGAAATTAATTTCTACCGAGGCAGGTAGATTTAAATTAACGTTGGTTGTGTATATTTTGTGGAAGTGCAAAATCACACTTTCGGTTTCGTATAAACCCCCAGTCAGTTCAGGGATTTAGAAACAATATTTGCCCTAAAACCTATCAAGGACAGGTGTATTCTAAATATGAGTATTGGTGGAAATACATCCAGTAGTTTGTAGCACTCAAGTACATACGGCGTAATTAAGGAAGAAATAATACAGTTAAGAAAGTTGAAAGTAATAGAAAATGGATTATAATTGAGGGCAGCCGGAAAACGACAAATATGTAAATGCCAAGTTAATGTATTGGAAAATCAAATGCCCCTCAATAAATTATGCTAGTGTGAGTTATGGATATAATAAAGCGGTAACAGAGGAGAAATTTAGGTCCATTGATTCCTAGGTAAACAAATAATAAGAAGATGACTAATGGTGTTATTACTTAATCTATTCGAAGGCGGTTATAACATCCAACGATATTCCGCCAATATCCCACAGATAGGCCGATTGACGCCTCTCTTGCCTTCTACCTAAGGAACAACACGAATTTAAAAGCATGATGAGGAAAATGGCAATACGTTACTACCCTGCTGACATGCAGTCAGAGACGTTGCCATGGTAACCTGTAGGTTCGTTGTCGGTCTGTCGGTCACTCAAGGCAGAGCATGGTACCAGCAGAAAATTGTAAATTTCTCCGTCATGTAAAGAGTAAGGTAAATTATGAACATAACGAAAGTTGTTTATAATTAAGAGACGTTTCACGTACGGTAAACGAAGTTTACAGAAAATCAATAGTATAAGAGAAAATGGAGGAAAACCATTCTGGTTTTCTTATAAACCCCCGTCTATTCAAAGATTTTAAAATGATATGCATATTGAAACCTTCCCCGGGATGAGTATACTCTAAATATGAAGTTTAGTTGAGATCTATCGAGCCGTTTCCACGTGATGGTGGAAAAACCATTCTGCTTTTCGTATAAACCCCCGTCTATTCAAAGATTTTAAAATGATATGAATATCGAAACCGTCCCCGGGATGAGTATACTCTAAATATGAAATTTGGTTGAGATGTATCCAGCCGTTTCGACGTGATGGTGGAAAAACCATTCTGGTTTTCCTATAAACCCCCCGTGTATTCAAAGTTTCTAAAATGATATGCATATCGAAACCTTCCCCGGGAGGAGTATACTCTAAATATGAAGTTTGGTTGTGATCGATCCGGCCGTTTCGACGTGATGGTGGAAAAAAACATTCTGGTTTTCCTATAAATCCCCCGTGTATTCAAAGATTATAAAATGATGTGCATATCGAAACCTTCCCCGGGAGGAGTATACTCTAAATATGAAGTTTAGTTGAGATCTATCGAGCCGTTTCGACGTGATGGTGGAAAAAACATTCGGGTTTTCCTATAAACCCCCGTCTATTCGAAGATTTTAAAATGATATGCATATCGAAACCTTCCCCGAAATCAGTATATTCTAAATATGAAATCTGGTTGAGATCTATCCAGCCGTTTCGACGTGATGGTGGAAAAACCATTCTTGTCTTCCTATAAACCCCCGTCTGTTCAAAGATTTTAAAATGATATGCATATCGAAACCTTCCCCGGGACGAGTATACTCTAAATATGAAGTTTGGTTGAGATCTATCCAGCCGTTTCGACGTGATGGTGGAAAAACCATTCTGGTTTTCCTATAAACCCCTCGTGTATTCAAAGATTTTAAAATGATATGCATATCGAAAGCTTCCTCGGGAGGAGTATACTCTAAATATATAGTTTGGTTGAGATCTATCCAGCCGTTTCGACGTGATGGTGGAAAAAACCATTCTGGTTTTCCTACAAACCGCCCGTGTATTCAAAGATTTTAAAATGATATGCATATCGAAACCTTCCCCGGGGTGAGTATACTCTAAATATGAAAATTGGTTGAGATCTATCCAGCCGTTTCGACGTGATGGTGGAAAAACCATTCTGGTTTTCCTAGAAACCCCCCGTGTATTCAAAGATTTTAAAATGATATGCATATCTAAACCTTCCCCGGGAGGAGTATACTCTAAATATGAAGTTTGGTTGAGATCTATCCAGCCGTTTCGACGTGATGGTGGAAAAACCATTCTGGTTTTCCTATAAACCCCCCGTGTATTCAAATATTTTAAAATGATATGCATATCGAAACCTTCCCCGGGAGGAGTATACTCTAAATATGAAGTTTGGTTGAGATCTATCCAGCCGTTTCGACGTGATGGTGGAAAAACCATTCTGGTTTTCTTATAAACCCCCCGTGTATTCATAGATTTTAAAATGATATGTGTATCTAAACCTTCCCCGGGATGAGTATACTCTAAATATGAAGTTTGGTTGAGATCTATCCAGCCGTTTCGACGTGATGGTGGAACAGACAAACAGACAAACAGACAAACAGATACAATTTTATTTATATAGATTGTTAGTGGCTTTTCGACGGATGCAAGCTAATCGCACGGCCAACTCGCCCAATAATAATAATAATAATAATAATAATAATAATAATAATAATAATAATAATAATAATAATAATAATAATAATAATAATAATAATAATAATAATAATAATAATAATAATAATAATAATAATAATAATAATAATAATAATAATAATAATAATAATAATAATAATAAATCTTCACGCGCCAATGAGACGCGCGGTGTCGGAATTTTGCCCACAGGTATTCTTTAACGTGCCCGTAAATCTACCGATCAGAAGCGGTCGTATTTGAGCACCTTCAAATACCAGCGGACTGAGGCAGGATCGAGCCTGCTAAGTTCATGAAACCAGTGCTTGAACCGTCTGAGCCACTCAGCCTGACAACGTTTATTTTGATACGTTGAATAGGCACTGCAAAATCAGCAGTAAGCTACAAGGTTCTCATTTACATTTAAACATGTTCTCTTCGGTTGGAAGCACGAAAGGAAGGTACGTTTAATTAATTTATGTTTATAACATGTCCCTTACTGGTATGAAGTAAAACGTTCGATGTGTTTTGACATTTCAATTCCGATACTACTCACTTTGAAATTCTATGCCATGCATTCTTTCGTTGACGTAATAAACTTTATTTACGTACACGTCAACACGGGTTGTTTCTGCATACGGCGAGTTGGACTCCCAAAAGACCATGATATTGAAATCGCACTGTGGGAGAATATTCCACGTAAGCAGTTCGACAAAAGCACTAGACCTGTCACATGCCGGTTGTCTGCTGTTCCTAGCGAGGGGGATGTGGCTGGACGGGTTCCCCACCCCTACATGAAACCTGTCTGTCTCACCTTGACCTGAATAACAGCTGTCAGAGATGCGAATTATCGTCCGTACTAGTACGCGAGTTACTTCGTAATAGTAGTAGCATCAGTAGTAGTATTTGAATAATGCCAGTGTATGAATACCACGAATACCATTATATGCTTCCAGTGTATCGTGTGGCAGAACAGAACACGGGTCGCCCTTCATGAATCTATCGGGAAAGGCTTCCAGCAATTTATATTTTGTTTCTTATTCCCTACGAGTTAAAACAGAGGACACTTTGCGTTTTAAGGGCCTATGACATTAAGACAGCAATCATCATCATCATCATCATCATCATCATCATTATTATCATCATCATCATCATCATCGTCGTCGTCGTCGTCGTCGTCGTCACGTATAAATATTCAATAAAATAATCGTTTTATATTCATCATTACTGAAATAGGAACTATAAGTTAACATTTAACTTAAGAAGATTGCCTAGAGTGTTTTGTTAATTTACAAAAGAAAGTTTAACATTTCTTTTAATGCAATCTGTATGTTTTTGTTTTCTAAACTGTTGTACTGTAATGTTTAACATAGATACATTATGTTGTTCACAGGCGTTTTCGTGTACGTTCGTAAATCCGTACTTTTCTATTCGAGATAGTCTTGTTACCGTCCACCTGGAATTACGGAGCCCGTACTGTATGTTAGTTCATTATTTTACTACAACAGAGTGTTACGAATGCGACTGTAGTTCCCGCGACCACGCCACTCTTATGTCTGTGTCACTAATGTGCACTTTGTTCAGCTGTGTGCTGCTTGACTATGTGGCTCTCGTTACCTTCTTCTTCTTCTTCTTCTACTGCAGCCTGATGTCTTAACAGGTATACTGTATTCTACCGACATCATCTCAACACGCAGTAGCGTAATCTGCTGCGATTTACCGAGCTCGATAGCTGCAGTCGCTTAAGTCCGGCTCCATGGCTAAATGGTTAGGGTGCTGGCCTTTGGTCACAGAGGTACCGTGTTCGATTCCCGGGAGGGTCGGAAATTTAACCTTAATTGGTTAAATTTGCTGGCACGGGAACTGGGTGTGTGTGCCATCTTCATCATCATTTCATCCTCATCACGACGCGCAGGTCGCCTACGGGAGTCAAATCGAAAGACCTGCATCTGGCGAGCCGAACTTGTCCTCGGACACTCCCGGCACTAAAAGCCATACGACATTTCATTTCAGTGTGGCCAGTATCCATTATTCGGGAGATAATGGGTTCGAACCCCACTCTCGGCAGCCCAGAAGATGATTTTCGGTGGTTTCCCATTCTTATATCAGGCAAATGCTGGTGGTGTACCTTAATTAAGGCCACGGCCGCTTCCTTTCCTGTCCTAGCCCGTTCCAGTCCCATCGTTGCCATAAGGCCTATCTGTGTAGGTGCGACGTAAAGCAATAGCTGCTGCGATTTGTTATTAGCACCATCATAGTAAAATGTAATATAGTTGTGGCGGAATCTTCTTAGATATGTTCGACATCTGTGGATTGTGTATAATTTGATAACTCATCTGTACTCATGAAAGCGACCGTCGGCCTGGCGTTCAGGTTAATAGCTACATGTCTCTAACGTGTAACCTTGTTTATGTTTCTTATATTTGTTGATGTGTATGTTTGATGTTTATACACAATACGAGATTACAGCTGACTCATCCCCACGAGCTTGACCTGGTTCTCGTTTTACGCATAGTAATCTGTAGGTAACTACTGCGACCGATGCTAACTCACGTGACATACATTTCATCTTGTTTCCTCTTAAACCACGCATATTTTACTATTTTCTTCCACGTATTTCACCTTTTAATGACCTAATAATAATAATAATAATAATAATAATAATAATAATAATAATAATAATAATAACGTTAAGTGCTTTACGTCCCACTAACTACTTCTACGGTTTTCTGAGACGCTGAGGTGCGCGAATTTAGTCCCGAACGAGTTCTTTTTATGTACCAGAAAATCTGCCGACACGAGGCTGACCTACAGTATTTGAGCACCTTCAAATACCACCGGACTGGGCCGGGTTCGAACCTGTAAAGTTGGAGTCAAAAGGCCTGCACCTCAACCGGCTGAGCATCTCAGCACGGAAGGAGGCACGAAATGTACGTACGTTTAATTTATTTAGTTGTATAACATGTCCAATATTCCTTTGAAACTAAACGTTCGATGTGTTTCGATAATTCAATTCCGATGCTACTCATTTGGGCATCCCATGACTGCTTTCGTTGGCGTAAGGACCTGCCATATTTCTTCTACCTTTACGCAATGCACAACGGGGATCTACTGTATTTCACGTCCCGATGCGCCTATCCCAACCAATAATTATATCACACGCTCGTACAGTTCCCGCACCGATTCAGGTTTTCAGGTCATTTCCATACTCACTAGACCATGGGGCTGATGACCACACATATCCCAATCCCTTAAAGGACATAACAGCAAATGAACCAGTATTAATGCTGAGAATTCGGTACATCTCCAGGGTCCGAAACCGATGACCAGGGTTGTCTGAAGCCCCTAAGACGGAAACTGAATACTGACAACTACGAAACCAGTCTGGCGAGAAAGTAACGTAACAAGGCATACGCTACTGTAGTAGCCACCTTCAGCTGTTATCGTAGCTCAGTTGCTCTTAAACATAAAACCAGTTTGACAAGTATGTTACGTAACATCTCGTGCATTGCATAGGTAGCGTACAGCTGTTGCACGTAAACATACACAGAAACCAGTTTGGCACGCATGGCGCGTGACTCGCCTGTTCTCAAAGGGAAGCTATTCATTCACAAGAACAAGGCATACTACCTATTCTAAAAACATCGTATCTCTTTGCTCTCGAAAATAACTTCCGATAATTACTAACAGTTCGATATATAGTGGTTCGTCACATCGTTCTCTATTGCTAGAAGAAATATCTGCAGGTATACACCTAACACCCTGTATAATCTAATCTTTTCTGCGTTACCTTACTTCGTTAGACTGCTTTCCATTACTTTTGTTTTGGAATTATTTATTTTCACCTTGTAGTCCTCACCCAAAACTCTGCCCATGCCATTCAGCAATTTCTCCAGTTCTTCTGCAGACTCAGACAAAAAGACAGAATCATCGGCAAATCTCAGGGTTTTGATTTCCTCTCCTTGGATTGTGATTTCCCTTCCAAATTTCTCTTTGATTTCCTTTACCGCCTGTTCTATATAAACAATGAAAAGGAGAGTTGGACAAACTTCAGCCTTACCTCGCCCCTTTTCGGGCTGCTGCTTCTTTTCCAGAGCCCCCAAATCTTATCACAGCCGGCTGATTTTTGCAGAGATTGTATATCATCGTTCTTTCTCGCTAACCATTTGACTTGCAGAAGGCAATGGAGCATGCAGTTTTGTTTAAAAGTCCCCAGAAATCTTATCAATTCCAGCCGCTTTTCTAGTTTTTAAATTTTTTATCTTATTGTAGATGTCATTGTATTCATGGATAAATTTTAATACTTCTTCAGCATTAGTCTCCTCCTCTATCTGGTCATTATCCTTGTAACCACCAATCTTTACATACTGCCGTCTGAAAACTTCTGCCCTTTGAAGATCCTCACATACACACTCCCCTTGTTCATTAATTATTCCTGGAATGTCCTTCTTGGAACATGTCTCTGCCTTAAAGTACGTGTACGTACCCTCCCATTGTTCACTAAAATTTGTATGACTGCCATCACATGCTTGCCATCACATTATCCTTAGCTGCTTTCTTTGTTAGATTCAATTTCGTTCAATTTCTTCTTACATCCATAGCCATTTCGAACTCTTTTTCTTACCAGCCTGCACCTCCTTCTTAGTCTCTTTATGTCTCTATTGCAAAATAGTAGGTATTTACCATTCATTACCACCTTTAAAGGCACAAACCTGTTTTCACAATCCTCAACAATTGCTTTAAACCCATCACAGAGTCTGTTTACATTTTTATTTTCCGTTTTCCACCGATCATAATTACTTTTTTAAAACTGCCTCATGCCTGCTTTGTCAGCCATATGGTACTGCCTAATAGTCCTACTTTTAAGTCCTTTCTATCACATTTATAACTACGACAAAGTAGCTTCTTGATCACTACTACCATCTATTACTTCGGTTTCTCTATAGAGCTCATCTGGTTTTACCAGCACTACGTCCAGGATATTTTTCCATCTAGTTGGTTCCATCACTTTCTGAATCAGCTGTCCTTCCCATATTAGCTCATTCTCCATTTGTTGGTCATTATTCCTGTCGTTCGCATTTCCTTCCCATTTGACATCTGGTATATTCTGATCTCCCGCTACAATCACATTCCTTTCCATGTCGTTTCCCACATAGCTGATTATCTTATCATTATTTTCATTATTATACGACTATACATATAGTAAGTACAATGTGCTTGATTGGTTTCTGTGGTTTCGCAGTTCTCCTTCCAACCCTGGTGGATGAAAAGATTAAGTAAGAAGGAAAGAAAGAAAGATTATTATTATTATTATTATTATTATTATTATTATTATTATTATTATTATTATTATTATTATTATTATTATTATTTGCTAGGGGCTTTACATCGCACCGACACAGATAGGTCTTATGGCGACGATGGGATAGGAAAGGCTTAGGAGTTGGAAGGAAGCGGCCGTGGCCTTAATTAGGGTACAGCCCCAGCATTTGCCTGGTGTGAAAATGGGAAACCACGGAAAACCATTTTCAGGGCTGCCGATAGTGGGATTCCAACCTACTATCTCCCGGATGCAAGCTCACAGCCGCGCGCCTCTACACGCACGGCCAACTCGCACGGTATATTATTATTATTATTATTATTATTATTATTCTGTGTAGCGAGAGAGTATTTTGTTTACCTTTTATATTCTCAAGTGTAGCGAGAAGAAACATGGACAACCATTACACCTACTATCAGCGGAACGTGTGCTTATCTATTTGTGCGAAGGAAAGTCGCCTTGCATGTTATCGCCAGCTGGAAGAGACCTGTACTTGTGTATGTGTTTTACCGTTAGTAACTATAATGTCAAAATAATATTATATCCACTTGTGTAGTAGATCGTATAATTATCTGTTTCCACTTGAAGACTGTGTTCGATTCACGGCAGTACTATAAGATTTGAACAGAATTATGCTAAATGTGACTTAGTTTACGCAATATTGTACAGTCAACTGTGTAGACATGTGTTCGAATCCAACCTCATCAACTATTAAAAGTTTCCCTTGCCTCTTGTAAGTGGCGACTAAAAGGGGTCCGTCTAGGGGACTCAACTCAGGAACGAGGGTTGGCGATAGTTTTATCATTATTCTAATGAGGTGGTAGAGTAACACCCGCGGTATCCCCTTGCCTCTTGTAAGAGGTGACTAAAAGGGATCCTTCCCAGGGGCTCTCAACTTAGGAGAGCGTGGAATGGCGACTATAGGGCTATTAGCTCAGTTCTGACATTGCTTCTATTTACCTGTGCTAGGCTCCTCACTTTCATTCGGAGTGTGGGTTGACTACGATTGGGTTATTAGCTGATTTCTGACGTGTGGATATTTTTCATGCATTATTCTACTGAAGGTGGTAGAATTACACCCGCGGTTTCCCCAAGTTTAAAATTAGCGCCTATGCCATCTGTCAAACATACACGCATGCGACACCTACCAAGAGGATGCAAAACTGCTGGTCATTCTTTTTTCAGATGGATGGTGCCCCCGCAATCCTACTTTCCTGCACGACTAACAGAGTGGGTGAGTCATCCGATTTTGCCATTGGTTTTACAGTAGCTCGCACACTCGCCGTCAGAGTGCACCTCAACACTTCATCTTTCCTCCGCAAGACGATGTATTATCCCCCTTCGCACATGCGCACTAGCTATTCCCCCTCTTATGTCTCTAGCGGATTCTGATAGTCGTTTGTTTACATTAACTCACGAAATCACTGCGGGAGCCCGCGTGGGAGCGCACTGTTATGTCTCTAGGGCTGTGTTCATAAAATGCTACTCTGAGTAGAGTTGGAGTTAAAGCAGAGTTAACTCCCTGGAACTGGTTTTTATGAACGTCACAGAGTAAAATGATAGTAAACAACTAAACATTTCTGATTGGTAAACATGACAGACATCTACGTAAAATTATAACCTCTACAGTATTTTTATTCGCCAAAAACATGCTAGTAAACTATGAGGTGAGTTCTTTTCAGTAGAGCTGAAAAACATTCGACAGATATTAATTTAGAGTCTGATGTTCCTGAAAACAATTTTCGATCCCCTTACAGGCAGAATCTGATGATGATGATGATGATGACGACTACGAAATCCTATGTGCAGCGCTTCAGAAAGAAGATAAACTGGTTAGGATTACTGGGTATATTGATGATGTTGTAAGCAGTTATTCAGATACTGAGTTCAAACGTCACTTTAGACTTCCAAGAACTGATTTTGAAAATTTATTGGTTAACATTGGCCCTTTACTAGCTAATCGTAAGAACAATGGTGACGAACGTGGTAGACCCCCAGTTGATCCACGTAAACAATTTTTAGCGGCCATATGGTTATTAGCAACACCAGATTCATTTAGATCCATCGGTGAAAAATTTGATGACTAGGAGTCAATGACGTCGCCAGCCCAAAACATTTTGCTGACTCAGCAAAAATTCAAATTTCCCGCCAAAAGCGTGCGAAATTGCTGACGTAGCAATTTCCCGCCAAAAGCGTGCGAAATTGCTGACGTAGCACCCATTGTTTTAGAACATACACAGCTCATTTACTCTCGAATGGACCTTATCAGCCCTTTAAGAATCTGACTACCAATGGCAAGTTTGAACTCGTGATCTTCAAATCAGGAGGACGGCATCCATTAGCAAGATATTCTATATGGATACTAACAACTTGCAACTTGCAACATGGCGGAACGCTGTTAGTGCTGTGTGTGTGTGCTCCCAGTTTTTTATCATTAGCAGGTGTAGTAAAGGCGTAATTCGTTACGAAAGTAGTGAATTTCAACTTTAAAAGTGTGTGTTGTTTACTTCACGACATCACTCAGTGCTATGCAGTGGATTTTTTCAAATATAAACAAAATTTAATTATGGGGAGAGACAAGAGGAATGCGGCCAGCCGGGGAACCAGGACCGAAACGGGGCCTGCAACCGGCAGCGGTAGTGAAGCTACCCTAACGGACAGCATTGTTCAGCAGGTAAGGGAAGCTCTACAATCGAAAGACATTCTCTCAGCTATCGTTGAGGCAATAACTGAAAGTAATACAAAGGCTATGACTGAACAAGTCAAGGCCACCCGGGACTTCAACACTGAGATTATCAATGAACTTAAAATTGATATTAAAAATAGGGAAATTGAACTGAAAGCAGTGCAGGATGAACTCAAAAGGAGTACTGGTGTTCTAGAGCAATATCAACGTAGAGGAAGTGTGCGTGTGTTCAGAATTCCCGAATCACCGAATGAGAATACGGACGAACTTTCAGTCAGGTTGTTTAAAGATAAACTTGGCCTTGACATTGCCGTGCAGGATATTGATAAGCCTCACCGTGTTAGCAGGCCGGGGTTGGGAGTGAAACGGCCTATAATAGTGAAATTTGTAAGCTATAGGAAAAGGGAAGAAGTCTTTGGCAGCAAGCGCAGGTTAGCAGGCACTATCAGGGAGGACCTGACTGCGGCTCGCACTCAATATTAACGGCGGCTGTAGAGAAATTTGGAGTGAGAAATGTCTGGACCATACAGGGACGCATTGTTGTAAAAAGAGGGGAAATCAGACACAACATAACAACAATGGATCAACTGAACTCTCTCAAATAAATGAACAATACCATAGTGTAGTATCTCACCCTGTGTCTGTAGATTCTACTGTGAAATAGCTTTCTAGTTACTCAACTGTTTCTTCGAATGTGATTTCTCCATTTGTAACAAATTCGTAAAAGAGTCGTATAGCATTCACAAGTTCCACCCACACTTACAAACTCTTTCTCTTCTACTTGTTTCTGAAATGCTCGCCGGCAGGTGCACTTAAAGCCAGGGAGTACATAACCTTAGCAAAACCCTACGCTAGACTAACTCTTCAACTATATATTAGTGTAATTTTATTAATATCCTTATTTTGTTATTATTATTATTATTATTATTATTATTATTATTATTATTATTATTATTATTATTATTACTTATAATGTCTATTGAAATGTTCAAACATGTTATGCTGTGTGTATATAATTATTTGCGCATGTCTGTCAGTGTGTGTGTGTCAGTGTTTGTTCCAGGAATGAGTCACCTACTCTTTAAACATGCCAGCAGCTGGTGTCATTGAAACCACTGTTACGGTAGATGAGGCATTCCTGAATGTCATTGACCCGAGTGTATTCCAAGGCGAAAATAGCCCTCGTGTACCTTCACCAACTGCATCCAACCCTCAGTCTACTGAACTGCTATTGAAAAAATCTCTGTCTCAGTTCTCGCGAAGTCTACAGTGTTGCCATATCAATTCTCTCTCACTCCTCAGTCACATAGATGAAGTTCGTTCGATAATATCAACCAGTAACATGCATATTACGTCTATTACTGAAACATGGTTGTCCGATAAAATTAGCTCTACCCTTGTAAAAATATAAGGATATACTCTCTATCGGCATGATCGTACTGCCAGGCGCGGTGGTGGTGTAGCAGTATATTGTAGAGATGGTATTAAATGTAGAATTATTATCAAATCATCATCTGGCATCACTCCACGTACGGAATATAGTTTGCTGAGACCATAATTAACCGTCAAAAAGTATTGAAGGGAGTTGTTTATAAACCACCGAATGTTACTAACATCTCTGACCTTGAATCTGCCCTTCACAAACTAGTACCAACCTACGAGCATATACTACTTCTTGGTGACGTAAACTCAAATATCTTAGCCCCGAATGGCAAATCAGACCGAATCAGCAACCTAATTACCTCCATCGACATGACGATCTTACCACTAGATGCAACTAATCATGTTCGTACACTTAGATATACAAGCCATACCTCCTGATTACAAATAACCCGCATAAAGTTCTTAAGTACGGCCAATTTCCTGTACCTGGCATCTCAACTCATGACTTAATTTACCTGTGCGACTCTCTACGTGTACCAAAATACAAAGCTACATACATTAGTTATAGGGATCTGAAAAATATCGATCTACAACAACTTCAAAATGATGCGTACACTTTACCTTGGGAAGATATAAAGCAGTTGCACGACACAGACATGAAAGTGACAAGATTTAACTCTCTACTCACAGGACTATATGATAAGCATGCTCCAGTTAGGCAAGCTAGAGTCACTCGCTCACCTGCATCTTGGTTAACAAGCGATATAAAAGCAACAATGGCTCGCCGTGACGCAATGTTCCGCCGATACAAGGAAACAAATAATGAACTAGATTTTGAACAGTATCGTCTTTTACGTTACAGAACAAAGCAATTAACTCGCAATAGCAAATTTAATCACATTAAAAATGTAACAAGGAACTTAAATGCACGTGAAACCTAGAACGAACTTCGAGCTATGGGAGTTGGAAAATGCAAAGAGCCACATGTACCAACTATATCTCTCGATACACATAAATCTCACTTCGTAACTAACCCAATAAAGGAATCTCAACCTCAAAATCATATCAATCGAAATAAAAGAACCAGTGACCCTACAGAAAACGAACATAATTTATCTTTTCACCCTGACAGTGTAAATGATGTAAAGCGTATTTTGAATTCAGTTAAGTCACAAGCTAAAGGAGCAGAAAAATCCCAATAGGCTTTATAAAAACATTATTGGCGCGGTCCTACCGATTATTACCCACATTGTAACCCACTGTCTCACCACAGGGAGGTTTCCAACTGCATGGAAGGATGCTCTAGTAACCCCAATATTAAAGCATACCGGTACCACAGCAAATGCGCCATCTGATTACCGGCCTATTTCGATTCTTCCCGCTCTCTCGAAAGTTCTTGAACGAATTGTACACGAGTAGTTGGTAGAGTTCTTAACCAGACATTCTCTTTTTTGACCCATTGCAATCTGGCTTCAGAAAGGGGCACAGTACTACGACTGCACTTTTTCGGGTAACAGATGACATAAGACTAGCAATGGACAAACGGCAGGTGACGATACTGACACTCCTTGACTTTAGTAGTGCGTTCGACACGGAAAATATAGACATACAGTACATTATCCAAGCTACGCTCTCTGCATATCAGCCCGTTAGCCCTAAATTTCTTTAAGTCGTACCTTACAAATCGTCGCCAGTGAGTAGTCGTAAACAATCAAAGATCCCAATGGGCTGTAAAATCATCCGGTGTCCTTCAAGGGTATGTTCTAGGGCCCTTACTGTTCGTCTTGCATATTAATGACATATCTTTCACACTTCAGTATTGCAACTACCACTTATATGCTGATGATATGCAGATATACAAACACAACACTACAAACAATTTACCACATGAAACAGTTCGCATATTAATTCGGACAGTGAAAGGCTTACCGCCTATGATAAAAACAACCACTAAATCCTAAATCCTCGTAAAACACAAAGTATTATCATAGGAAACTCTAAATTATTACATGTAATAAGCAATATCAATGCTCCTCCAGTCATAATCAATGGCATTGCTGTACCGTACTTAAAAATGTAACTAATTTTAGAATCTCCATCAATGAGAATCTGACCTGGAATGAACACGTAACAAATGTATGTAGGAAGGTTCATGCAGCTCTATATCCCCTGAAACGTCACAAGAAGTCTTTCCTCAAAAACTTGAATTAAAATTAATCCAAGCACTACTATTCCCAATTTTAGACTACAGTGATACTGTACTAGTCAATCTAAATGCTGAACAAGCCTTGAGACTTCAGCGAGCACAAAACTCATGCATACGTTATGCCTTCCAACTGCGACATGACGCTCATGTACACCTTATTTCAAAATATTGGGATGGGTGCGCATAAATGAACGAAGGAATTTTCACCTAATGGCACTTGTTTACCAAGTGCTCTCGACGAACACTCCTACTTACCTCTCTTCTAATTTTCGTTTCCTTTCCTCATTCCATGAAATTAGTACCCGTTCTGGTCCCTACTTGAAATTCCACGAAGTCGAACGAATTCCTACAATCATTCCTTTTTATTTACTGCTTCGAGACTCTGGAATACACTCCCAATGGACATTCGGCACCTTACATTGTTTCATAAATTCAAATCTGCCTGCCGAAAGTTTCTTTCTAGGAAGATAAAACTGAGTTGTGCGAGTCATTGCGTGTATGTTGTGTGAATGAGTTTTCTTCATTTATTATTATTATTATTATTATTATTATTATTATTATTATTATTATTATTATTATTATTAGTATTATTATCATTAGTATTGTCACACTACTGTACTGATATGTAGACCTAACTTAGTCTTAAAATTATCTGTCCATAGTATTACTTTTTAGAATTTCTATGTCTTACTCTTATGTTTACATTTTTAAATTTTATTGTTTATACTGGTTAAGAGAGGGCATGAGCCATAACTTCGCCACAAACGTAAGTCAGAAATAAATAAATAAATAAATAAATAAATAAATAAATAAATAAATAAATAAATAAATAAATAAATAAATAAAATCCCCGTGCTCTGCCTCAGTTTTCAACTGAAGGTTCTTCTTTTGTGTTTCAAATGTTGAAGATTCCACTGTCGGTGGAGCCTGTAAAATACACCATCAGTTCGTACGCCAAACGGTGTTGGAGGAATGGATATATCTTTTTGTTTCAGATCTAGTCTCCATTTGAACCCCATAGAAATTATTTTTTTTTAGAAGAAAATCCTTTCTCATTTAACATCGAGGACATAGAAGTGCCCATTATATGAAATTTCGAATTCGCAGTCCGGCTCCATGGCTAAATGGTTAGCGAGCTGGCCTTTGGTCACAGGGGTCGTCTTCATCATCATTTCATCCTCATCACTGTAACTGCTCCACCTCGTCATAACACTTGGGGAGATGAAAGTTATTACCTTGGGACACATGAATATTCAATAAACTATTTGTGGCTTGCCCGCAAATTGCCACGCAAATAGAAACAGTTAACATTCCATGGTTCCCCATTTCTCTATGTAATGTTTGGGCGCCATGGTTACAGTTTTAAATACAAATGTAAACCAAAATTTATATTTACTAGCATAGAGACTTATACTGAAATCACAGGGGTAGGATTTTAAATAATTAACCATTAAGTATCGCTTAAGAAAGAAAATTAACGCAATATAAAATACAAATTAAGTTATTATACAAAAAAAATGAGATGAATCGGAAAAGTTTCCTTAAAGCGTGGAGGAATTTAGAATTTACTGAATTTACTTTTGCTTGCTTTATCTAATTGAAGCTCACCAATTGCAGCTTTCGTTGACGTCATCTGGTTTCCGTGGTTACTCGTTCTCTTCTTCTCGATGTAGACTTTGCTCCATGGACATCCTTCCTTCCTTCTCTCATGTAGTATGGGCTATCTGGACTAACACTCCCTACTTGCCTAGTCTTTAAAATAGACATTGGCCCTATACTTGTAATAACTGATCAGCTTTGATCGTATGAGGAGAAAATTCAGAGATATGAATTTTTCCATATTAATAGAAATCTCAATCCAACTGAGCTATACTATTTATACGGTACAGACGTGTACCAAAATTCCGTAGACTTGAACTTAAACATAGTTCTTCGTCCACAATATTTACTGAATATAACACAAGCCATAAGCTTGTTTCGTTTCACGTAGATCCGATAACATTACCGCAGCTGAGTACTGTATCGAAGCGATAACACATTGTACAAAAATATCTATGTCGCTGAGCGACCCCACATTGTATCAAAAATCAAATCACGTCGTTCAAAGTAGATGTTCACAGTAGAAGTAGTAGTGATGGAGTTTACGTAGTTAGGTTGTAAGGTTGTAAGGTTCGTAAGGTCTCGTAAGGTTGTAACGTCGTAAGGTCGTAAGGTCCCGTTCTCGTGTTGAGAATCAGTATATATCCGGGCTCACCCCCACTCTTGGTAACAGTTCAATCTCAAAACTCATATACAACGAAGTATCTGATTCGATAGATCGAAGCATCAACTCCCCTTCTCTTCCTCCTCGACAAGTCCAGAAGGCGTGGCGATGATATAGCTGACCAGCTTGTAAGCCTCGCGCACGGGTCGCTGTTTACTAGCCTTGGTCATAAAATAAACCCATGACTCACCCAAAATCCCAAGCTTCAAGAATAACCCTCCGTATACACAAATATGAGATGAAATGAAAACAACTATGTCTCAACATATTGACCGTATTTACAACATAATGAATTCTTATACTACATAATATAATAATTTAAATAATAAAACGATGTTATCATATATACAATATGATTCCAAAAAGCCTTGATTACAAATGATTGACGTTGAATAAATATGTTATTACAAATAATTGCCGATGGCGGATAAACTTGATATCAAATGATATCGCGTAACATGATATTATATTAAATTAGTAGGGCTGGAGAAGCCTGGACGGTTACATACGCCCTCCTGTTATTTACAGATATAACATATATGAAAATAACACACTACACCAAAACGGCTGATATATACATCATTACATCTGACACACACTTAATAAAAAACATACATAACCAAATCTTGTATCTCACTGTAGAGTGTCTGTTTCAACGATACCAGATAACATTAGTAATAAATCCTGCCAATTTTCTTGCGAAAGTTTGTCAGCGACACTCATAATATTTACCACATAACAACAGGTAAATAACTCTATCTTTGCACTTCACCATCAAAGTGTTCGGCAGTTCCAGGTTATAATAATATATACACCACACACACACGTAATCACACGTGGATTACCTCTCTTAGATGGCTGCAAGCAATTTCTTGTTTTCATTGCAAAAAAATATACTTAGAAAATTATTGCATTAATTTCCTTCTGCAGTTTCAAAAAAAATCCCAAGTTACTCATGGCTTCTACAATGGTGTCAGGTCTAGGCTCACAACCTATACATGAATTCACGTTTTCAAACTCAAGTACATTTAATGTTATCAAAACAACATCTGGGAGACATTACACTTAATTCGCAGAAATATATCGTCTCAGAGAACGAATATTATAAGTGCCCAACATGACACGATTACCATCTTTCAATCTGTATGCACAAGGACCAACCCGACAATGAATCTGGAATGGACCCTGATACAACAAAAAGAATTTCTTCGTCACTTTCTCTTCACTGGACGAGAGCATGGAAACACGTAACAGAACAGAATCTCCTACCTGAAATTCGTCTAACACCAGACGTTTCTGCTGTCTGCTACGCTTCTCAGCCGCTTTAATCAAATTCTCTCTCGCTAATCTGACATATATCTGAGAGTCCCGCTGAGGTTCCTGTGAAATACCTAGTACTTTTGTCAGCTCATTCCTAGGATTGCTGCCAAAATGAACCTCTAATGGGGTGAATTTCGTACTATCATGCTGAACCATGTTAATCCATTTCACAATCAACGCTAAAGAACCAACCCACGCAGTGTGCTTGTCATGAACTAAAGATCTCAACATCCTACCTAATTCCTTCATCGTGCATTCACACATATTCCCTTGTGGGTTCCTAATTGAGGAAAAAAACATGTGTGATACCTAACTCTGTCATCTCAGCCTTCCACTTCTTCGATGTAAATTGAGATCCGCTATCAGATAATAACCTACTAGGCGTACCTAATTCCTGAACATACTTGTCACTAATAATCTTACTACAACCAAGACCTGTCGCTTTTCTCAATAAAAGATTGACACACAGACTACTCGAAACTTCAATAATACCATCCTCTAACATAGCTTCAATTTGATTGTCTACCGCTTTAGCATATTTATGTGGTATCGGATATCTCGGTCCAGCGAATATACTTTTATCCAGCACTGAAAATGAGTGTTCATACACATGTGTTTTGCCAGGTTTCGATGAAAATACTTCCTTGTGTTCTCTCAACACATACAACAATCGGTCCCTCTGACCTTCTTCCAAATTGCTACTATCTACCGCTTCTCTCAAAGCATAATCGTGGTTCTCCTCTAACCACACTTCACACAACTTAAAATCCGCTCTCTCTTCTTCATCTTTTGAAACCTCATTAACACACCACATGTTACAAACCTCCACTTTCGTCTGAACTTCGGCATCCCACGTGACTTTAACATCCTCATTATCCCACCTTAAATATACTATCGCCTCATTGTAATCTAGCCGAGCTGAGTATAAACTTAGCCAGTCAGATCCCAAGATAACATCAAATATAAGATTCGGAATAACAAGACAGATCTGAATTTTCGACTTCCCGTTAATACAAATAGGTATGGCAACTTGTTTACATATTTGCTTGGATCGTTTACCTACACCAGTGACGATATATGTGGATTTCACAGGCATTTCTTCAATCTCAATATTCTCCTTCTTTCTATCCTCATACCACTTCGAACTTACACATGATCTTTGACTGCCTGAATCCAATAAAGCCTGATACTGCGCCCTCCATATAACGATCGTAACAACGGGGTTCTCACTTTTACTACCAACATCGACTTGATTCACTTCCACCTCCCGTAATAACTCATCTCTAACATCGAGATCATAATTCATGTGCGTCATTACACAATTTCTCGCAACATGTACTGAAGACTGATAATCTGACCTCTCATTACCGTCTACTATCAGTTTAAATTACTGTGTCTCCTTGTATCCTGATTTCGGCTTGTACCTTCCTCTACATTGCGTTCCCTCTGAACATTCCTATTTTTCTGGTGTGACTGATTACCTACAGGTTGTCTCGATTGAAAGTGACCACAGTGATTGTGTTCTTGTCTTCTGGGTGGTGTCTGATAGTTTGTGTGCTCACGTGTACTATTACTATTTCCTAACGCATAGAAACTTGCTAGCAATCTTTCCATTCCCTGAATAGACTCTATCTGTTGCATACAGCTAGCTTCGCGGATTTTGTTCGGAATATGTCTGAGTAATAACTTCACAATATCTCTCTCCGCTGACATTCCATCTACGTTTTTACAAATCATAACGTGGGCTAAAAAATATTCGGTCATAGAAACTCCTTCGTGTGGCCTAAATTTCCCAAAGACAATGCGTTCTCTTTCCCTGCTTTGTATTGCTTCACTCCAAAAATTTTCCGTGAAATATTTCTGGAATTCCACCATACTGGTCATGCTGCTCTTATACACCGCAAACCATGATTTCGTTTCCCCAATAAAAGCTTTACCAATTATTTCTAACGCTTCTTCCCATTCAATGATTACTTCTTCTATTCGCTTTTCAAACCGTTTCTTAACAGTGTTTAAAAAATCTAAAGGGTTTGTCTGCCTCCCATTAAATTTAGGTAGTTCAGTTTCATATATGAAATTTGTACCATGGCACTGACCTCCTATATTACCTTGCTTTTCTCTGATTTCTTTACGTATTTGTGCCTCCGACCTAGCAATACGTTCATTAATTCTTTTCTCTCTAGTTTCTACGTCACTCGCAAACTTTTCATTACATATTTTGGCATTAATCTCTACCTTACCACACAGATCATTGTATTGTTGTTGTACTTGTTCTCTAACTTTACTAACTTCTCCTACTTGTTCCTGAATTTTACAGTTAATACCTGTGATCTGCTGGTCTACTTCGCTCCTAACTTTACAATTTTCTTTCTCTATCAGTTCCAAGACTTCGCTTCTATGTTCAGTTAACTTTCTTTCTACCTCTTTCTCATGTTGGCTACGTCTCATCTCCTGATTCTCAAAACTTTTCTGCTGCTCTAGTGCTTCATCTAATCTATGATCTAAAGCAACCATCCTAGCATTCACTTCCCTGCTAATTTCCGTTTACGTCTGTTCTATCTCCTTTCTATTTTCTTTAATCTCTGTCTGTGTTTTCTCTACTTCTTTGCTAATTTCGGTTTTAGTCTGTTCTATTTCTCTGCTAATTTCGGTTTTCGTTCTCTCTACTTCCTTCTTAATTTCATCTATCCCTTTCGTTTGCTCTAATATCCCTTGCATCATCACAAACAGTTATTGAATATTCTTATCACTATTCGTACTACTTTCTTTCTCGCCCTCCATCCTAGCTACATCAGATTCTGTGCTATTTTCCATGCTCCCACCACTCTGTACCGTTTTATCTACTTCAATGCTTTCATCAACAACATTCCCAGAATTCAGCGTCTCGCCTCCCTTTACTAAGTTTCCGCTACGTAATTTCATGTTCTTTCCACCTTGAGCAACCATGATTCTCTCAAAATCACACATACAAATTATATGGACACTCACTTAACCCCCACAAACACAGACTCTACTTTACTGCTTTCCTTCCACGAATACTTAATGGTTTTCGAGCTCCACGTTGGTGCGACAAATGTAACTGCTCCACCTCGTCATAACACTTGGGGAGATGAAAGTTATTATCTTGGGACACATGAATATTAAATAAACTATTTGTGGCTTGCCCGCAAATTGCCACGCAAATAGAAACAGTTAACATTCCATGGTTCCCCATTTCTCTATGTAATGTTTGGGCGCCATGGTTACAGTTTTAAATAAAACTGTAAACCAAAATTTATATTTACTAGCATAGAGACTTATACTGAAATCACAGGGGAATCGGAAAAGTTTCCTTAAAGCGTGGAGGAATTTAGAATTTACTGAATTTACTATTGCTTGCTTTACCTAATTGAAGCTCACCAATTGCAGCTTTCGTTGACGTCATCTGGTTTCCGTGATTACTCGTTCTCTTCTTCTCGATGTAGACTTTGCTCCATGGACATCCTTCCTTCCTTCTCTCAGGTAGTATGGGCTATCTGGACTAACACTCCCTACTTGCCTAGT
This sequence comes from Anabrus simplex, assembly GCF_040414725.1. Classification (NCBI taxonomy): domain Eukaryota; kingdom Metazoa; phylum Arthropoda; class Insecta; order Orthoptera; family Tettigoniidae; genus Anabrus; species Anabrus simplex. Next base: position 1,403,901,672 of record NC_090265.1, read on the forward strand.
CTTTAAAATAGACATTGGCCCTATACTTGTAATAACTGATCAGCTTTGATCGTATGAGGAGAGAATTCAGAGATATGAATTTTTCCATATTAATAGAAATCTCAATCCAACTGAGCTATACTATTTATACGGTACAGACTTGTAACAAAATTCCGTAGACTTGAACTTAAACATAGTTCTTCGTCCACAATATTTACTGAATATAACACAAGCCATAAGCTTGTTTCGTTTCACGTAGATCCGATAACATTACCGCAGCTGAGTACTATATCGAAGCGATAACACATTGTACAATTATAACTATGTCGCTGAGCGACCACACACTGTATCAAAAATCAAATCACGTCGTTCAAAGTAGATGTTCACAGTAGAAGTACTAGTGATGGAGTTCACGTAGTTAGGTTGTAAGGTTGTAAGGTTCGTAAGTTCTCGTAAGGTTGTAACGTCGTAAGGTCGTAAGGTCCCGTTCTCGTGTTGAGAATCAGTATATATCCGGGCTCACCCCCACTCTTGGTAACAGTTCAATCTCAAAACTCATATACAACGAAGTATCTGATTCGATAAATCGAAGCATCAACTCCCCTTCTCTTCCTCCTCGACAAGTCCAGAAGGCGTGGCGATGATATAGCTGACCAGCTTGCAAGCCTCGCGCACGGGTCGCTGTTTACTAGCCTTGGTCATAAAATAAACCCATGACTCACCCAAAATCCCAAGCTTCAAGAATAACCCTCCGTATACACAAATATGAGATGAAATGAAAACAACTATGTCTCAACATATTGACCGTATTTACAACATAATGAATTCTTATCCTACATAATATAATAATTTAAATAATAAAACGATGTTATCATATATACAGTATGATTCCAAAAAGCCTTGATTACAAATGATTGACGTTGAATAAATGTGTTATTACAAATAATTGCCGATGGCGGATAAACTTGATATCAAATGATATCGCGTAACATGATATTATATTAAATTAGTAGGGCTGGAGAAGCCTGGACGGTTACATCACGACGCGCAGGTCGCCTACAGGTGTCATATCAAAAGACCTGCATCTGGCGAGGCGAACTTGTCCTCGGACACTCCCGGCACTAAAAGCCATACGCCATTTCATTTTTCCATTTCACCGTGCAAGTCCCTCAGTGATGGAATATCTTAATATCGTTCAATATATAAAACATAAAATAACAAGTCGATGTGAAGTCCTAGTGGACACAGCCGGTTTCGGAGAAATGAATAATCTTCTCTTCGGAGCTAACCCCATTTTTACACCTTAGGAGTAGAATGTTTCTGATAATTTCTTATTTAATGTATAAGACATAAAAGAGCAACCATCATAGAAAGTTTGAACTTCGTATGGCAAACAATTTCAAAGGATTAAATATTATTCTTTTCAGAGATAATCCATTTTTAAACCCCTTAAGCGTATAAAATTTCATACCTAATATCCCAGAAATGAGAGAACAATTATCATGCGAAATTTCGGATTCGCGCTTTATTTTCGAAGGAATGTGCATTTATATTAAGCTAACCCCCATTTAAACTCCTTAGGAGAGGAATGTTTTAAAATATTTCGTATTTCACATTTACGATATAAAAACCAGCCACTTGTGAAATGTTCTAATCGAGGAATAAGTTTTGCCACCGAGTCTTTTTTTTTTTTTTTTTTTTTTTTGCTATTTGATTTACGTCGCCCTGACACAGATAGGTATTATGGCGACGAAGGAATAGGAAAGGCCTAGGAATGTGAAGGTAGCGGCCGTGGCCTTAATTAAGGTACAGCCCCAGCATTTGCCTGGTGTGAAAATGGGAAACCACGGAAAACCATCTTCAGGGCTGCCGACAGTAGGTTTCGAACCCACTATCTCCCGATTACTGGATACTGGCCGCACTTAAACGACGCTACCGAGTCTAACCTCCATTCACACACCCCTAGGAGTGGAATGTTTTAAGACCACAGATCTCATCTTTTTTAAGGTATAAGACATACAAGAGAACCATCATATGAGATCTTTGCCTCGTATAGACAATGGTTTCGGAGGCATGATTATTTCTGTTTTCAGTTCTAATAATATTTGAACCCCTTAGGGATGAAACGTTTAAAAATATTCCTTTGCATACAGTAGATACGCGTGGAATGAGCGATTGGAGCTTGACGGTAGTAGTGCCGGTGCTCGTTTGTGTCCCGCCGGAGTCAGAGTGTCGTCGTGTGTTGAACAGAGTACTGCCTGTATCCTGCCCGGGAGTATTGTGTGCAGCAGTGGACTATACACCTTCTCTGGAATCATATGAAATTTCAAGTTCGTGTATGTCAAATGGTTTTGGAGGATTTTTTGTTTTTTGTTTTTGAGTTTTCATCGCCCTTTAACTTCTGGGGGTGAAATATGTTCAAACCTTGTCTGATTTACCATCTAGGGTGTAAAAGAGAAACCGTTACGTGAAATTTCAAATTTGTACGGTGAAGGGTTTCGGAGAAATGAATATGTTCATGTTCGGGCTTAACTCCGTTTCATTACCTTACGTACTGAATTATTTCAAACATACAATTTAAGGCAACCCTCGTACGAAATTCGAACATCCTACTTTCGGGGCTTTCCTAGATACAGAGTCAGAGAGGTTTCACTTTTGAGTTATTACTTACAGCCACAATTACCAGTTCCAGAGTTCAGTCCATTAGTTGTTTATTAAAAGTCCATAACTAGACCTTCCTCATAACGAAAAGTTAAAAACAGTTTATTTCCCATTTTATAAAGTTATGCTCCCAAGTATCCGCAACCGCGTGCAATCGATTCTCTCCCATGGGACTGCACAAATAGCCCTTCATTAATAATAACTCGCCGTTTAATAGTGTAGGCTAGAACAGATGAGTCACAATACGGACTGATAAAGGAATTGTACGAATGGATAGGAGTGACTCATGCAATGCTTCTCCTGTGTGTTTTAAGTCTCCAGTACATAGGCCAGTCTGAAGCTACACTTTTTCTAACACCTGTATCCGAGAGGTTTAAACCAATATGTACTTTCTACTACTTCTCGTACTTTACTGTTCTTTCCACATTGAAATCTGCTAACTTATGATGCCTTGAAGGTACTTCTATCAATAGTTAGATGGTCCAGCTCCTCAGGTGAATGGTCAGCGTTGTGTCCTTCGATTCACAGAGGCGCCAGGTTCGATTTCTCACAGAGCATTACTTTCCGGATAATTATGTGACAGCTACAAACATAGCATTTGGCTCACATATGGCTACTGTGTGAGCCAATGATCGTGTACAATTTGATGATTCTATCTTTCCTATAAGTGTTTCAAAGTATGAATTTTGCGTGTAAAAATGCCAAATCTACGTACAATTGAGAAATAGAGACAAATCTAACATATACATGGTAGAGATACGACAAGAAGTTATAGGACCAAAGTTGTAGATCACTTCAATTTGAACCGAGATTGTGCCATACGTTTTGTGATAGAACTTGCCGATTAGCCACAAAATGCCTTGAAACAAAGGTCTGCACCGTCATTTGAGATTTTCAGATGACATTTTAATTTTATTTGAGTCTGGAGAACATCTGAAGAAATTGCTGAATTGTATGGGCACAGTCTTGGAGAAGGAGTACAAGATGATACAACAAACGTAAAGGAGTGCAGTCGAACGAAGTCAGGTGATGTAGTAAATACTAGATTATATGGTTCAGTCCTAAAGGAAGTAGATGATTAGTTTTACTTGGGTAGTAAAATTACTAACGATGGCAGAAGTAAGGAGGACATAATATGCAGAGTAACACAAGCAAGGAAAGGTTTTCTTAAGAAAAGAAATTTTCTCCCTTCGAACATCGATATAGAAATTAGGAATAAGTTTTTGAAAACTTTCATCTGGAGCGTGGCAATGTATGGAAGTGAAGTATGGACGATAACTAGCTTAAAAAGAAATAGAACAGAGGCTTTTGAAATATGGTGTCACAGAAGAATACTAAAGTAGAGATGGCTAGATCGAATTACGAATAGAGCGATAGTGAATCGCATTGGCGAGAGGAGATCGATTTGTCTAAATTTGACAAGAAGAAGGGAGTATGATAGAACATAGCTTAAGACACCCAGAACTTGCTCAGGTTTTTTTGACGGAAGTGTAGGCGGGAATAACGTTAGGGGTAGACCAAGGTATGAATATGACAAGCAGATTAGTGCAGATATAGGATGTAGTAGTTATTATTTATTTATTTCATATCTTCATTTGTGGCGAAGTTATGCTCACGGCTCTCTCTTACACTTAACCACATAAGTTTTAATATCTAAAATAAATCAGAAAAAAAATAATGAAATAAGAATATGAAAATCTTAACCTCATTCATTATTCCATTCATACTGACATTCACACAACCTGGTAATAAGTAATCTCGGTAAGACCGCTTGAAAGAAGCTAAAGAGGAGCAATTCCTAGCTCTGACTGGAAGAGCATTCCAGAGGCTTGCACCATACAATTTAAGGGAGCGGTTATATGATGATGAGCACACGATAAGGTGTATGGAGAGCTCCATCAAAGAAGTGTGTTGACTGACCTAAACAACAACAAAACCAACAATAAAACAACGACGTCATGTTCCAATACGGCGAGACGTCAAAACAAAAAAACACCTCATTCCGAATGACAAATGTTAAGCAAACGTCACGTACGTTAAAATGGAAGTAATTTTTTCACTGTCGACTTACAACCTTAATATAACCTGAAAATCTTGAAGATAATATAAACCATACTATTACCATTTGACATGTCAAGTATGATTTCTGGCACATATGATTTCAATTCCTTCAGTTAAGTGGGGGTACGAATGTACCAGAAAGACCAAAGCAGTTAATTTACATTTCATGACTGGTATTGCATTTAGCGAAAAAATAGAATTTGTCTAGATGAACCTTGATAGTAATCTGATATTGTAACGACTTCCCTTCCAAGAAAGCAAGGGCTGTGTCAACCAGTACATGGAAAATCCAGAATATATCATTTGCGACGTTCTCCATTCAGAAGTAGGCTGAGTATATTGCCACATCGCTTGAGATGAAATAATATTACTAGTCCAGAAATGACAACGACATGTAAATAGATCTATAAAGAAAGAAATAAAAATATAACCTTAATTCCAGAAGCAAGTGAATTCTTTGCAAGGAAGTCCTGAAGCTCTTGATCTCTCAGTTAACCATTAGGATTTCGTAACTATTTGTACTTTAAAAAGAGAGCTAAACATGCGATATCGTTGTGTCTACTCTAGTACGTTCAAAGTATGCTACAACCGTGATGGGGCTCGGCCTACCAAGTGACCACTGCTCAGTCAAAACGCCTGAAGATTTCGAGGCAACGCGTGATCACCGTAACGAATCTTTCCAGTCGTTATTCTTGGTTTTGAGATTTGGGACGCTATGTCACCGTCAGATAGCTCCTCAATTGTTCCCTCGTAGGATGATTGCACCCTTGGTCCAGGGAAAACGACCTTGACTTAGCTGGGAATCGAACCCTGGGCCTACGGATAATAGACAGGATCGACACTCTATAGCTAAAGGCAGGCCTCTGGTACGGTAATTGGTAAACAATTGCTCTCCGATTCGGGAAATAAATTACCATTTTCTACTAATGGCACCAATAGGACATTTACCTACCTCTGAAACGGAAGCATGTTAATTTATCCTCGGTATTTCATTAGTCCTTCCCTTTGGCAGAGCAATGGGATGGAAATGTCAGTGATGTGTGCACACTACGTCCACGTGCGCTCGGAGTGAGGAGGCCGAAGTATCAAGTGCAGCTGTCATGACAGTTGATCTTTGTCAAGTCACAGGGTGCGACCGTCATTTCGGTTCACTTTCAAGGACAATAAATCACTCGTAAACAAAATTAATAACCTTCAGAATAAAACAGAGGTCTGGATAATAATAGTGGAGAAATTCTTGGAATTACATCATCTTCCATTTAAGAGAGAAAATACATAGCATACAAACAGACTTTCATAAACGCGCATGGCTGAAAGCTATTTTCAGGTCCTGGATATAGTTTTTTTGCGATATTTCATACACATTCACTCTTTTGAAGAAAAAAATAGGTAGCAATCGAGTTCTAGCTTTTTTTACAATTTGTTTTACGTCACACGGAAAACCATCTTCAGAGCTGCCGACAGTGGGGCTCGAACCCACTATCTCCCGGATGCAAGCTTACAGCTGCGCGGCCGTAACCGCACCGCCAACTCGCCCGATGGTTCTAGCTAATTAACATCAACTGTAGAAGGTCCCTTTAGTTTTAATACATGACTTTCAGGACTCGTAGAAAGATAAACATGCTTCTTAATTTTGTGTGGCTATTTCTAGCCTGTTGCAGCCGTGTAAGGCAGACCCTCCCACAACGGTGGGCGGCATCAGCCGTGTATAAGATACTGCTTGTTTTTGTAGTGCAGGATAGTGTTGTATGTGGAGTGCGAGTTACAGGGTTGTTGGTGACAGTATAAACACCCCGTCCCTACACAGAGCTGAAGAAGATATTGGTCATAGAAACCTGTGGTATTATGAAGGAAGTGCAGAATAAGGAATCGAGTGATCCACAACTGAAGGACATACAATAAATAGTGTTTCACTGGGCTTGGATAGCGAACTAGCCTGGTGTAACTAAACACCAGGGAAACCCTAGAAGTTGTTATTATGATGATGTTGATTATTATTATTATTATTATTATTATTATTATTATTATTATTATTATTATTATTATTATTATTATTATTGTACCGGGCGGTACACCTCCACTCCGTTAATTTAAAATGTGCGCCTGTTGGAACTCCTCTGCTGGAGGAGGGCTGAACTTTATCTACGCTGTTAATTCTTTACTTTCTCAAAAGATGTCACCATGTGGAAAAATTTGAGTTTTTGAACTGTGTCATTTTTGATGTGTTTTTGTTTCGCTTGAAGTAAGAAGTGTGAACTTTCTCTTCTAGAGGACACTACTGAAGATCTACAATAGTGCAACCTAGTGCGGAGTCAAAGAACTATTTTGTTGGAGAAAATTTAATTTCAAGAGTTTGTTCTTTGTTAAATTTCTTTCTGTCATTGTTTAAGTTGGCAATATTTACCCCTTTCTTCCCCTTGTTATGAATGTAACCAATCCCGAATTTCTTTAATTAATTTCTGACCAATCAGGGGTATCTTCCCCCAACCTGAATCTGTTGCGGGGTCCTATCCAATAAAAACGTTGTGGGCGGGTGTTTTCTTTCCCCTAACGCCTAGAACCTTCCACGAGAGGTTATAAACTGCTGATTTTTGGGTCTCCGGGCCACTTCTGTTCCATCTTTCAGTGTGTTAAGTACATAGCAGGGGGCGGGAAGCGCCTCTTTCTTCGGCAGCGGTCAACAACAAGGTAATGGCCGATTAATAACTTCTTTCCTTGCTAGCTCAGCAGTTTAACTTTCAGGGCGGGTTCTAAGCGTTCTACCATGTAACCTTTTCCTAAATATAACTACTCTTTTATATATTCTCTTTTAAAGCTTCATATTGGGATAGAGAGTGCTATCCCTCTCGAGCTCCCACTCATATTGTTGTGAGGTGAACTTAGTTTTCTCAACCTATTCTTCGATAACGTAAAACAAAGTGTTCTCTTCTTAAGTCACCTCTTTAGTATGGGATTAGCCCTTGTGTTAACGGCCTAGTGCCAAGTAGGTCTTAATCAAAGGGTACTAGGAGTGCAAGTTTGCCTCCTCCCAAATTGTTATTTTAGAGGTCATTTAATTAACCTTCTTTTTCATTTAATAGACCTCAGTAGGTTGGGTATTTTACCCCTGTGTATATGTCCTTAGAGGACAGCTTGAAGGTGAAGTTTGGTGTGGCCTGTGATTGGCTTACACTTTGAGAGCAGATTGCGCTTTTGGAATTCAATTTTTGTATGCCTCGAGGAGGCTTTACTGTGTAATTTGGAGCAAGTGCTCCAGGGTTTGATTGGGGTCTTCTGCCCCTTTGTTAAAATTTGTATATCGGAAAGTTGGGCTAGTTGCTCAAGAATTGTGAACTCAGGGCTCGAAGCCCAAATTCTGTAATCTCTGTAATTGTACATTTCAAATTGTGTTTCGGCTACTAAGTACCTGTTCTTTGTTATTACTTAATTTTGAAAAGAAAATATAACCTTGTTAAATTTTACAGTAACTTTGATTCCGTAGTTTGAGACTCATTCACGCCCGCACCTTCTTTCACCTCTACCTACCACCAAAACACGGTAACAATTATTATTATTATTATTATTATTATTATTATTATTATTATTATTATTTATATCGTCATCTTCTTCATCATCTGTTTACCCTCCAGGGTCGGTTTGTCCCTCGGACTCAGCCAGGGATGCCACCTCTACCGCCTCAAGGGCAGTGTCCTGGAGCTTAAGACATTGGGTCGGGGATACAACTGGGAAGAATGACCAATACCTTGCCCAGGCGGCCTCACCTGCTATGCTGAACAGGGGCCTCGTGGGGGATTGGGAAGACTGTAAGGGATAGATAAAGAAGAGGAAAGGAAGCGGCCGTGGCCTTAAGTTAGGTACCATCCCCGCATTTGCCTGGAGGAGAAGTGGGAAACCACGAAAACCACTTCCAGGATGGCTGAGGTGGGAATCGAACCCATTTCTACTTAGTTGACCTCCCGAGGCCGAGTGGACCCCGTTCCAGACCTCGTACCACTTTTCAAGTTTCGTGGCAGGGCCGGGAATCGAACCCGGGCCTCCGGGGGTGGCAGCTAATCATGCTAACCACTACACCACAGTGGCGGACAATTTTATCTATATATATATTAAAAAGTTTACTAAAAGAGATTTGTCCCATCCATCCGGCCGTTCTACTGGGCCTCTTCCCTTCATTCTTTTTTATTCACTCCGAAATTACCTTCCGATGAATCATCAGGCATTGATACGTCTCTACATTCAGTCAACTTTGAGTGATCCTAAAAAGAAATCACTAAAAGACAACTCCAATAATCGCAGACGAAAGCTTGCCCTAGTTCGCAATACAGTCTGTACTTAGCGGGTTGCACACAGTTAAGGAGCAATATCTTTACGTAAAGATATTAATGAAGACAAACGTGCAGTTTCAAACAAACTTGGTACACTATGTTCTTATTACTACCTGGAGAGAAATACTGTGTGTGTTGGGGGGGTGTAAGATGCCTCCAACACCCCTAGAATGGAGTGTGGAGAGAGTAACATGTAGTAATAATCGAAAACAGCCTGTTGAATCAATAGTTTTCTGGGTCGCTGAGATGAATGGCGACATTCCGGATTCCGTAAGTCTCCAACAGCATTGGGGGTGAAAAGGGATGAAAAAGAAAATGTCAAAACCAACCAAGATTATGGACGTATATGGGCCTATGTATTTGTGTTTTCCAGCATAGATTCAACCAAACTGGGTACACACATTACTTACCATCTGGAAAAAAACTGTTTGGGACTAGGACACCCTCTAGCACTCCTACGGTTGGGGGTTGGGATGGAGTAACATTCTTCGGCTTATCCCAGTTATTTCTGGGGTCACTGGGGCCACCCAGGCTCATTTTGATTTTGGCCGGAGATTTGAGACCGGATGCCCTTTCTGACGTCACGTGATTCTTGAGATGAAAATCGCAACCCAGGATTGACCGAGATTCGAACCTCAGCCTTCCGAGCGGGAAGCCAGCTGCTAAGCCAGTGAACTGATCACACATATTGTGACCGCTCGTGGGACGCCTAACTCGGAGATGATAATAAATTTTATAATTCGCTCGACTAGATTTCAGGGGTTTACATGATCCTCCACTCAGGGCATGGCCCTTCGGAAAGGAAGCGGTCACATCCTATCAATAATTAGTCCGATAAATACTCTGACATCAGTTTCAAGATAATAGGTTCACTAAAACTAAGCATAAATGAATATTTGCAATGAGAAATTGGAAGTATAATAATTTTAATAAAATGAAATTAACTGGCTACAACTGAACAACTGAATATGCAACGTAAAAAAAATATATTAACTTTGTGCATCAATACCGCACCGTATTAAAGAATCAAGTCCATCTTGAAAAATAATTGTCAGTCATTAAGTTAAAATCACATCGTTACGCAACACTGATTCGATTAAATAAATATAAAGTAATATAATGGAAAATCAGCAATTTCAGTCTCAAATCGTTCATCTTGTTTGTTCATTTCTGACATATTACTAGACGAACCTGTCCTCCCTGCTCTACTTCTCTTATTACTTCATTATAATTGCCTAACTAACTGAGTAATAACTTGAATTTTCTAACAGCGCATGATAAACACCGAAAATCCATCAAATATATAATAATATCAGTGTTCCATAATCAACTAACTGCATGTCTCCATCCAACCAACGGCATCATGTGGCTGCACCTGAAATAAGGTACTATCTACTGACATAAATAAGAAAACTATCAAATGCCAGACGATCTGCGTTGCATCGGCTCCATTCCATCCGGCTGAAAATACACCTACAGGGCTAACTTACTACATCTAGCAATACCACAAGTTGATCTACAGTACAGGTGACAATAATCTCACAATCTAATAGTCGTTCGAGTAGCTTGTCGAAGATCCTACTCGTATATTCGTAAATACATTCCGCTACCCATGTGATACCAAATTAAACTCATGTCAGCTCGCATGCCTAACCAAACTCTTCGAAAAGCATTCAAACAACGCTACGAAACACGCTCATCTAATAAACTCAAATATACGCGGCGGATATACCTCTCAATACTATTATCCTAACCATTGGCCATCTCAAAGAATTAAATTACTACCGCAATTCACCACTCAATAAATCATTCTCTGCTTATACCGTCAACTATACCTTTAGATGACCCTATATATTTTACGCTACACAATGTCCACCACATAATGAGAAATCATCATTCCCTACATAAATGAGCTAAATATCTTTGAAGAGCTTCACTATTATTCATACAACCATCACTGAGTCGATCCACTAAACATATCACAACACTCCGCGGAATTATACATTATCATAAGATCACCACTTCAAATATTTCACACATCAGCACATCAAAACTTACCTGTGGCATTCAAGATCACACACGCCTTATAACTGTTCCACAAACACGGAAAACAACGCAGGAAAGATCGTTTAACCCTAGTATTCACCAGCGGAAAACGATATTCTAATATACGTAGTAGCATTACATGACGTTACCAACACCGTTAGCACGTTAGAACATTCAAGTCATTTCATTTTATATCACCTGTGTGACATTTTAAAAAAAATATACTTCTACTATAAGCATCTACAAGTAAACAAGAAGGGCAAGGTTCGACTACTCATCTGACTTCTTCGTTTTTCCATGGGTATTGGTCGTCAGGTTATTTCTTCAGCCATCTCATTCATTTCGGCAGAGTGTGGATCCACCAGGATCCTACTGGTTTACTCAGACATCTCTTCTATATGAACTTCCTTATTCACAAATATAGTCAACATCTTGAGTTCAACCTGAAACTTGAACAGAATGGTTAGACTGAATTCGTACAGATTTTTTTTTTTTTAAATCCACTGTTCTAGATTAATACTGGCCTGTGTAAATTTTATATCGCCCAATGCTATACTTAGTTTGTAAACGTATTTAGGCCTCAACTTCTTAAATTTTATGAGCTTTAATTCGCATGCAAGGGCTGAGCTTTCTATTGCTTCACGATCCTTTTTGTACTATCAAAGAATTGACATTTTAAAAACAAATTCAAACTTCATTATTTCAATAAAAAACGAGGCTGCTTTTCATAAACTACATGACTACGATCCTGACTTCTTTACATCTGACTTTGACATTGAGGAACCGTTATCTTAGAGATTCACAAAGGAATGCAGGCTACCATTGTTTATTCTTCTCCACCTGAAATACGCCATACCACACGCCTGTTAGATAATTAACTGTATATAATTCCGGCTCAATCCATGGCCCCCTTGACGTCTGTTATACTAGATGTGATGTCTGGCCGATTTTCTTCTCAACTGTTACTGCGAGTATTTATTGATACCCGCTTGTGACTACACGGTTTTACACGCGGTCCGATGTGTACCACGGGGTTCCGAGCATGATCTATCGATTCTCATCCATAAGATCTGCTATCAATTCGCGAGTTGTCTCGGCTCATATCTTACGAATATATAAATTCGCCGCGCATCAATAATTTATTTTACCACCATGCCGTCCACATGCATTTATCATTCCTATGACCTTCAATGACTCCCTGACATATAATTGCACGTCATTGGAAGGTCATAATATGATGGAATAATCTTCTTCTTCTTCTTCTTCTTTTTCTACCGCTTTTTCCCACATCTCTGGGGTCGCGGATGCGAACTGTGTCGCACATGTGGATTTGTCCCTGTTTTACGGCCGGATGCCTTTCTTGACGCCAACGCTGTATGGAGGGATGTAATCACTATTGCGTGATCTGTGGTGGTTGGTAGTGTAGTGTGTTGTCAGAGTATGAAGAGGAAAGTGTTGGAACAAACACAAACACCCAGTCTCCGGATCAAAAGTATTAATCAGGCACCACTAAAATACCTGACCCAGCCGGGAATCGAACCTGTGACCCTATGAACCGGACCCTTCAACGCTGCCCATTCAGCCAATCAGTCGGACACATTTAGTGGTATAAATGTTGAGTACATAATACTGTATAAGAAATATACAGCGAAATCAAAAGATCGCAAAATTAGTTCCTTCTTTATCTTTTCCCTCAGACTCAGCGAGGGATGCCACCTCCATTGCCTCAAGGGCAGTGTCGTGGAGCTTCATGCTCTGGGTCTGGGGATACAACTGGGGAGGAGGACCAGTACCTCGCTCAGGCGGCCTCACCTGCTATGCTGAACAGGGGCCTTGCGGGGGATGGGAAGATTGGACGGGATAGACAAGGAAGAGGGAAGGAAGCGGCCGTGGCCTTAAATTAGGTACCATCCCGGCATTTGCCTGGAGGAGAAGTAGGAAACCACTGAAAACCACTTCCAGGATGGCTGAGGTGGGAATCGAACCTAAATCTACTCAGTTGACCTCCGTAGGCTGAGTGGACCCCGTTCCAGCCCTCGTATCACATTTTTCCTATTTCGTTGCAGAGCCGGAAATCGAACCTGGGCCTCCGGGGGTGGCAGCTAATCACACTAACCACTAAACCACAGAGGCGGACGCAATATTAGTTACAAATCTAAATCAGAAATTCAACGCATGGCTTCATTAAATGTGAGAAGAAGATCAAAGTGCCCTGGAAAGTGGACACTCAAAGGCGATATGTCAATCTCCCTCTAATTGCTCACCACAATCCGAATTCGGTACGGTTCGCAATTCCCATTCGGTGAGTGTAGCACGACATCTGCCTTGATAATCCCTTATTCTTCTTCTTTATCTGTTTACCCTCCAAGGTCGGTTTTTCACTCGGACTCAGCGAGGAATCCCACTTCTACTTCCTCAAGGGCAGGGTCCTGGAGCTTCAGACTCTAGGTCGGGGATATAACTGGGGAGTATGACCAGTACCTCAGCCAGGCGGCTTCACCTGCTATGCTGAACAGGGGCCTTGCGGGGGGATGGGAAGATTAGAAGGGATAGACAAGGAAGAGGGAAGGAAGCGGCCGTGGCCTTAAGTTATGTACCATCTCGGCATTTGCCTGGAGGAGAAGTGGGAACCACGGAAAACCACTTCCATTAGGGCTGAGATGGGAATCGAGCCCAGCTCTACTCAGTTGACCTCCCGAGGCTGAGTGAACCCCGTTCCAGCCCTCGTACCACTTTTCAAATGTCGTTCATCCCTTATTCAATGGAGTATTCTCCTTTGACGTCTAGGTAAGCGAGACCCAGCTGTCTGAGAACGATTTTGAGCAATTTCATTTCTGTAAAAGAGAAAGAGAAGAACACTCTTTTCACTGACAGTTCCAGATGTCTGAGATATTGAAGTAGTTCCGAAGAAGGTTGTCTACTGTGCGCCGTAATGGTTCCCAAATTCCAGTCGTTTGCTTGTGTTTCTTAATGTTTCTAACTCGGAATTGCTTGCAATTCTCCTCTCTTTCCATTAGTGATTCTGATCTCTTTAGTGATGTTGTGATGGTGGTGGTAAGTTGCTTACCAGATGTGTGTATAAGTATTTTCCGGTTTCACTAAGAAATGGCGCCAGCGAACAGTACGCAGCGTATGTATTTGATACATACACCAGTTTTTTCGTCTAACATTAACCTACCGACACACAAATGTTGAGTCCGCCGAACACTAAGGTCTGTGTTGTGTCGTTCATTGATCATGTCGACGTTTGAAAAAGAACATTTGCGGCAAGCATTAATTTTCTTATTTAATCAAAAGGAAAAGGCTGTGGAAAGTCATCGTTTGCTGGTAGAAACACATGATGAACACGCTCCATCGATTAGAATATGTGAGAGATAGTTTCGACAATTTGAACGTGGTGATTTCAATCTGAAAGACAGTGGTGGGACAAGAACGGTATTGTGTATTATGAACTCTTGAAGCCTGGCCGAAACCGTTAATGCACAACGCCATCGCCAAAAAAAAATTAATTTAAATCACGCATAGACCGAAAGACGACCGGAGTGGGCCAGAAGATATGGCAAAGTGATGTTGTTTCACGACAATGCGCCGTCTCACACAGTATAAACAGTGAAAGACGCCTTGAAATCGCTTGGATGGGACGTCGTTCCGCACCTGCCGTACTGTCCCGACCTGGCGCCATCTGACTATCACCTCTTCGCATCAGTTGGGCACGCGCTCGCAGAGCAGCACTTCAGCAATTTCAAGGAAGTTGGAAAATGGCTCGACGAATGGTTTGCTGCAAAAGAGAAGCAGTATTCATAACTTACCCGAAAGATGAGCGAAGTGTGTAGAAGCCGATGGCCAATATTTTGAATAAACAAAAAATGAGTTCCCGTTGACAATTACGTTGTTTCTTTACCACAAAACCCGCAAAATTTATGTACACACCTAGTAATAGCCAGGGTCAACAAAGAGTCAAAGCTATGAATCGAAGGACGGAATCATGCACTCACGTCCTCAGAATACCTTCAGCTGTACGTGTCACCTAACCATTGCCAAACGAGTGAAAACATAGGTTGAGAACGAATTGTCCACATTGACCGCCCAGTTAAAAAGCAGGGAATAAGAATGATAAATGCATAGAACAATGACGTGCTGCAACCTGAATTAAGAACATAACACTACCTTCCTGGGCCTAAAGATAGTATCTGGAGAACTTCAAACGTTTGGCAAATGAGCAGTTTTGAAAATTACAAACCGAACCACTTTTCAAACCAAAGCTTAATGCTCTTATGTTATGTGATGATATTTATTTCAGTTCTTTATCAACATCTCAGAGTTCACGGCTACATTGTTAAGGTAAAGATGAAACTACTAATTCACTTAGGGTTTACCGCATTTGAAATGCCAGAAATTGGTAGAGTGACCCTTAAATATTCATTCATTCATTCATCATCTGTTTACCCTCCAGGGTCGGTTTTTCCCTCGGACTCAGCGAGGGATCCCACCTCTACCGCCTCAAGAGCAGTGTCCTGGAGCTTCAGACTCTTGGTCGGGGATACAACTGGGGAGAATGACCAGTACCTCGCCCAGGCGGCCTCACCTGCTATGCTGAACAGGGGCCTTATGGGGGGATGAGAAGATTGGAAGGGATAGACAAGGACGAGGGAAGGAGGCGGCCGTGGCCTTAAGTTAGGTACCATCCCGGCATTTGCCTGGAGGAGAAGTGGGAAACCACGGAAAACCACTTCGAGGATGGCTGAGGTGGGAATCGAACCCACCTCTACTCAGTTGACCTCCCGAGGCTGAGTGGACCCCGTTCCAGCCCTCGTACCACTTTTCAAATTTCGTGGCAGAGCCTGGAATCGAACCCGGACCTCCGGGGGTGGCAGCTAATCACGCTAACCACTACACCACAGATGCGGACCCCTTAAATATTAATATGGTTAAAAACGGTGACATGAGGCAGCGGTACGTCATTTAGACTTAATACTACAGAATACCAGGCTAACAAATCTCAGAACTTTCGACTCTAAATCTCAAGCAATAGCTTACGACTGACATTTATATTTTATCTATTCTAGCACTTATTTTCTAACCTGAGCTCTACATACTAGAATACTTCATTTCTATCGTACAGTAACTACGAACTCAGCATAATATTCAAATTGAGTTAAAGCAAATGCTGATACCAAGGTTTCATGCGTGATAACACTCAACGAGCGTATGAATTATACAACAAAACAACAAATGTTACAGGTTTCATAATCTCTTCGGAAAACATTCTTCATGAGAAGTACTTCATCGATTAGAATCCTGATAATAGATAACGGATCATTTACTGCCTCTGTGGATCCGTGGTAGTGTCGGCCTCCCGATCCCAAGATAGCGGGTTCAAGCCCGGCAGAGGTAGTCGGATATTTGAAGGGCGGAGAAAAGTCCATTCGACACTCCACGTCGTACGATGTCGGTATGTAAAAGATCTCTGGTGATACGTTTGGTATTTACCCAAAAAAATTAATTAAATCTCAGCCATAGACGCCCAAGAGAGATCCGGTTTACTCTGTCTGCCATCTGGCGGACCTAGAGTAAAACGGAACGTCGAAATTGACGAGCAGACAACCAGATGGCGTCAAATAGAAATGTCTGCACACGGTAGCTGAGGCCATACGATTATTATTATTATTATTATTATTATTATTATTATTATTATTATTATTATTATTATTATTATTATTATTATTACGGATCATTTATAAAATATCCAGAACTTGGATTTTCATTTTCAAAACAAAGTAATCGTCCGCCTCTGTGGTGTAGTGGTTAGTGTGATTGGCTGCCAGCCCGGAGTCCCGGGTTCAATTCTCGGCTCTGCCACGAAATTTGATAAGTGGTACGAGGGCTGGAACGGGGTCCATTCAGTCTCGGGAGGTCAACTGAATAGAGGTGGGTTCGATTCTCACCTAAACCATCCTGGAAGTGGTTTTCCGTGGTTTCCCACTTTTCCTCCAGGCAAATGCCGGGATGGTGCCTAACTTAAGGCCATGGTCGCTTCCTTCCCTCTTCCTTGTCTATCCCTTCCAATCTTCCCATCCCTCACCAAGGCCCCTATTCAGCATAGCAGGTGAGACCGCCTCGGTGAGGAAATGGTCATTCTCCCCAATATTTATCTCCCGACCCAATGTCTCACGCTCCATACACTGCCCTTGAGGCGGTAGAGGTGGATCCCTCGCTGAGAACGAGAGAAAAGGCAACCCTGGAGGGTAAGCAGATTAAGAAAGAAAGAAAACAAAATCTCCGTACAGGCAATGAAGATATTTAAAGGAGTGGAAAATAAAGGCTTCCACTATTCGTAACCTCAGAACAAGGGAGATAGAGTGTTTAGCCCTCTGCCCACCCACTGCTGCTCTCCAGGAATTAATCTGATACTCAGTTTTGATGTAGGCCGCGTGAATCTCAAGTATACGTGCCACTCTAGAACGGGAAATCTCATTCGAACATTTCTTCGCGTTCCTGACAGGGAATCAAACCCTCGTCTTTTCTTGTGAACCGACGGCATGCCTTTGCCACCTTGAATGGGCTGACTTTTATTTGGATGGAGTAAAACGGCAAGCAGACGGTGTACCACATGCCCCACCTCATGTTTCTCGAGTCCAAACTATCTAGCAACGAGGTGCATCGATAAAACAAGTAGAAGTCGTCAGGGTGAATCAATAACACGAGCAAGGCCTGCACCAATCTGAATAAACACTGCTTTATAATGAGCTGCTAATTCTATGTTTGTACACTAAAGATATTGGGAAGATTAAGATTAGATAGGGGCATTCTGCCTTCATGGTAATATGTTTAATTCTGAGCTTCCTTCCTGAAAACAGACAAGAGGTGTAGACATAGACCAATAACAAAGGTCATACAGTTCTGAACTTCGATCTACCACATGACTCATCTTTGTAGCCAAATATGTTACGTCTCACTCCATTATTATTATTATTAGTATTATTAGTATTATCTATATATTGAAAAAATAAAATGGCGTATGGCTTTTTAGTGCCGGGAGATCTCAGGACGGGTTCAGTTCGCCAGGTGCAGATCTTTTGATTTGACTCCTATAGGTGACCTGCGCGTCGTGATGAGGATGAAATGATGATGAAGAAGACAACGTATACACCCAGCCCCCGTGCCAGGGAAATTAACCAATGATGGTTGGCATTAGGGGTGAAAAAGGGCAAAGGGGAAATGTCCTAAATAACCAAGATTTTTTTTTGCTGGGGCTTTACGTCGCACCGACACAGATAGGTCTTATGGCGACGATGGGATAGGAAAGGCCTAGGAGTTGGAAGGAAGCGGCCGTGGCCTTAATTAAGGTACAGCCCTAGCATTTGCCTAGTGTGAAAATGGGAAACCACGGAAAACCATCTTCAGGGCTGCCGATAGTGGGATTCGAACCTACTATCCTAAATAACCAAGATTATGGATGTATCTGTATATATTCCAGCATAGCTCTCAACCAAACTTGGTACATATATGGCTTACTATTTGGAGAAGAGTACTGTGGAGGTAAGACACCACTAGCACCCTTACGGTTAAGATTTAGAAAACAGTGACACGTAAAAATCACCGAAATCAACCGTTATTAGTGTCGAATCTATACTTTTTGGGGTCTCTGATATGAACTGTGACACTCTGGATGCCGTTTAAGTCAAAGTTCAACCTCCATCCGCATGGAGGTCAGAAGGTCCGAAAAGAAAATGTTGAAAATATATGAAATTATGGTTGAATCCATAGTTTCCGGGTTCACTAGGCTAATCGGAGACAGACCCAATGACAGTTGGAATCGTTTAGAGCATATCTATAGCGCACGCGTAAACACTTGCAATTAGAACTTTTTAAATTAATTGAAAAGGTCTACTACTTCCCAGACAATATGGACTGCAACAAGGACAACGCTCCACGCGAAGCGAAATAATCTAATACAAAAACTTTAAATTAATTATACAACAATAACTCTAAAACTAATAAATACTTCGTAAAATATCAAACAATGTCATAATAAAGAAATATACAAAAAATACTTGACACCTAATTAACAAGCAATATAAATCCTAAAAGTAAACCTTCTAAAAATACCCGGACAACGCATGGAACAATTTCAAATAAAAACATGTAATCTGACCTACTTATAACGAATGCTGCAGAGCTAAGGGGTCCACTAATTATTATTATTATTATTATTATTATTATTATTATTATTATTACATTAGAATAGAGCTACTGAAATTTGAATTCCAGGCGTATCAGTGACAACAGTGCAACCTCTCTGTGACTACTTGAACCTTACTTAGCAACGCAGTTGTTTCTATTGGTGATTAACTTGATTAAGTTCATGTTTTGACGATTGATAACCTGATCGCCTTCAGTTGTTTTCTGTGTTTTTCGCATGTTTTCACCTCTGTCTGTAACTTTGATTGACCAATCAAATTTCTGTTTGTCGACGTAAAGTTTAACAAATCGGAAAGTTGGATACATCATTGTTCTAGAAAAGTTAGCCAAACCCCTTTAAATAGCCGTGAGTTTTGGGCCTGAGGTGTCAATCTTCATCGAGACTGTAAGAGTGTTACATTAAAGGAGAAGGTCTCCTTTGGGAGCTGATGAAGAGTCTGGGGTTTGGCATTAGGTAAAGCCGGACTATAACCTAACTATGTAATCTGTATCTCGTGTGGAAAAGGAGAGATTCCAGTATTCCCCTTAACATGTAGCTGTTAGGTCAATCTGAGTTTTCTAAATTTAAAGTAAAATATGTAAAGACGTACGAGTGTGTACCCTCATTTCCCTAATTCATTTTGGGTTTTTTTATGACTAAGTTTCTACCACCTAAATGTTTCTACCCTGCTTCTAACATTGTCTTCCTAGGCACCATGGAGCATGTCTTAGCCTCTGTGTCACCGAGCCTTAAGCCGGATTAGGTTTTATTGATCGTCTTTATCTAGTAGTGCTGTGAGTTGATTCAGCGTCCATTTTTATATTTTATTTTCAGCCTTTTTTCTTTTAACCTTGTTTTTATTACCTTTCCCGTGTAGTGTGGGCTTCGGCACCTATTTCTTTCCTGGATCTTTCTATCCATCTTCGGATGTGGTTCGCCTATGACATAAGGGTAGCAAGTGTGAAGGCCGTTCAAGCTTCTTAGAGCAGATAGTGTATTCTGCCGAAAGTAACTAGAGGTAAGTTTGAAAATTCATTTATCTATGTAAAATTAAGGCTCATTATGCCATGTAAGCTGTAATTTGTTAAGTGTGACTCAGAGTCCAAGACCTTTCCTAATGGTAAAACTTCGGTTGAGGGTTCGATTCCCCTCTTAGAAACTTTGTTCTAGGAGCCACGGCTTCTTCTTTCATCTGGGTAATATTATATTTTCCCTCTGCCAGGCGGACTTAATTAGGTCCATTGATTTTAACTGTTTGCACCACTACTTGGCGCTGTGTAAATTTTGATGACCCTAATTGCCTGAGATATCTCACCAGCAAATACGGTAGGATTGATTGTATTCTTCGTTAAAGCGATCTCGTTCTATAATTGCTACTTGAGAAGTGTAGCCTATTCGCGATATATGTGTTCTCATCAGAAAACTTGCTTTTAACTTGATACCAGTTTGTTTCTCTGAATTACTGACTTCACAGCTTCTCTTCACTGATAGTAATAGTAGTATTGCATTACTTCTAACCATATTTCTCCCTTCTATCTCAACATGTTTTTCGTAAAGATCAGATAAGATTTGTCGATTTCATGTAGTTATATCCTGAAGTTTCCTCTTTACTTTTATCGGGCCTCATATTATTTGATAGCAGGATGGTGAGGACCAGTAAGGAAGTAATTATTGTTAAATACATCGCAGATGGGAAATATCCCGGTGGCAGTGGTCACAGTTGTGGAATAATAAAGTAAAGTTAACATAATTACCCAACAAACAACAACAGAGTACAACAATCAATTCCATGGAAAGAAATATTACAAGAAATACTACCAGATTAACTACCAGATTAACATTCTAAATCCAGCAACATCATATACAAATTCACACACAACTTAAGTATTTCCAGTACTTCACAATACGGCTTACAATACTATAGCTTGAGCTTACTACTAGCTCAACATTATAAGTGATTACAGAGTAAACACATTGGTAATTACCCAACAACAACAAGAGTACAAGCAATTCCATGTAGAGAAAATTCTAAATCCAGCAGAAAATCACAAATTCAGTGTCCGTCGTTTACACCTTTTACTTTTCACTTTACACTAGCACTAATGATCTTCTTAAACGATTAGATACCGGAAGGGAATCTACCAAAGACTGCTGCACGTAATTTATTCCAATCCCTTATGGTCCTGTTAACGAAGGGAAACTTTCCCACGTCCGTATGCTGGTTTCTGGCGCTAATTTTATGCTTATGATCATTTCTCGAGAAGTACGAGGGAGGTTCCAACTGTTCCTAATACTACTCCAGGCAGCCCTTCCCGTATAGCTTTTATAAAGACAGCACAGGCGTGTTCTAGTTCTTCTAGATTCAAGACTTTCCACATTAATGGTAGTTCCCCTATTCCCGTTTACGGAACGCATCACTCTTCTTTGAACTTTTTCTGGGGTATTTATTACACCAACCCTGTACGGATCCAACCACGCAAACCCATATTCGACAATCGGTCTTACCAAACACTTATTAGATTTACTTTTGGCACCAGAATTAGCTTTCTTGAGACTCCGCATAATAAAATGTAGGGATCTCCACGATTTCTTAACTACATTTTCCAATTGTTCTGACCAGTTTAAGTCTTTTCTAATAGTAATTCCTCCATCCTGTAATTGTTCTTTTACTGAAACACAATGTCTGGCTTGTTCCGCTGTGGATTTTCATTCCGTTTTCACGCGCCCATTTTTCAATCGTATGTAAATCATGCTGAAGCAATAGTTCGTCCTCCTCTGTCTTTATCTCCCGGTATAGGACGCAATCATTACCAACGAGGCGCACCTTCGATTTTATCGAATCAGGCATATCATGCATGAAAAGTATGAAAAGTATTGGCCCAATAACTCTACCCTGAGCTACACCAGACAAACGTTTACTGGAGAAGGTAGTATTTCTCCCACGCGCACCCTCTGATATGTTCCATTGAGGAGTTCTCGTATCCATTTCACCACTTTGATGTCAATGTCCGTACACGCTAATTTGTTAAAGAGGATGTCATGTGGCACCATATCGAATGCCTTAGCAAACTCAATTATTACTGCATAAATTCTTGACTCATTGTCGAGCTTATCCGATATATCTTGACATACAGAACAGAGCTGGCTTCCGCAGGAGAAGCCTTCCCTAAAACCATGATTCCCCTTAAAAATCACTCCAGAATAGTCCAATTTTAACCCCAGATAATCTAGTATTAATTTTTCCATTTTGTTTGCATAGTATTGACGTCAAAATTACCGGTCTGTGTTTATTCAAGTAACTCTTGTCACCCCCTTTGTGAATAGGAACTACAATGGACGATTTCCAATCGTCTGGAACCTTCGAATTGTTCAGTGATATATTAAAGATTCTTATTAAGTTTGGTAGGATTGCTTCACCCACGAGTTTAAATGCCTCTACGGAAAAAAAGAATCTGGCCCACAAGATTTTGTTTTCAGTTTGGAAAGACCTTTATGCAATAATGAAGCTTTAATTAGGAAATCATTATTAGTTTTCGGAAAATTGTCCCTGAATAACTGTGACGCCGGAATAAAAACCTTTCCGTAGTGCTTATTTAATTATTCCGCTTTATCTATATATGTTGTCGCCATTAAATGACCTCATATATAAAGACAAGGAATTGGCTTGTTCTCTCCCTTCAAATTTATATATTTAAAAGAAGGTTTCGAGGAATTAGGATATTGTCAATATATTTCTTTTCAGGCACCTTGTTTTCTGTTATCAAATGCTACACCAACTTCTATACTCTGCTTTAATGCATCATTATTGTCTCTTTTGATGAACTTAGTCTTACAAGCTTCCTAATGGTCGCGGTGTAATACGGTGGACTTGAATTTTCCCTAATTATCTTTTTATGAACGAATTTTTCAGTCCCGTATTTAAAATGGTTTTGAAATTCTCCCAGATGTCGTCCATCCCCTTGCCCTTCTTTAACCAATTAGCATAGCACAACCTCAAATAGTTTTGAAAACCTACGGAGTCTCCCCTCGCATAGCTCAAAGCGAGAGAAACAATGAATTTCTGAACAGCTTCTTCGAAACCAAAGGAATTGGGATCGTCTAAAAACTGAGCCGACCACTTCCTTACTTCATTATTAACTACTTGCCTGCTGTTATTTGTAATACTTGTATTAAATTCCTCATTATTTACATCAGAAATCAACAGTGGTAATAGAACTGAACTCTACGGCTAACCTCTCTGTGCTCTTTAGGATGCGATAAGCAAATGTGTATATTCACTGATTTGAATAGCTTTCCGCTGTGAGTGCAGGAGTATGGTTCTTTCTTGGTTTCTAACCTCTCTGGACAGATTACACAATCAAATACGTTATTCAAAATCTTCTTCTACAACAACTATCCAATGGGCAAATATACGTTAAAATCATTTCCAGAATACCAAAAATAACTTTAAAATGCAGCTATGAAAATTACAGAAAGTAAACAAGTGAAACATAACCTACCCTTGCTATAATCGTAACAATGATGTAAACAACATTTTTCGTATACGGTACTTATTGCTAGTATTACTTATCAAAATTGGAGAAACTTTACACAACAGTGTCTTCCTTTTTATAAACGAAGAGACACTGTATCGAATGTTTAGATGAGAACGATTTTGGATAAATTTGACCAGTTGACGAGATAAATCTATTTTACACATCTTCAGACACCCACGACTTGTTCGGTTATGATTATTGTTGTTTTAAGGGGTGGAACACCGAGGTTGTCGATCTTTTTGTTCAGATAGTTTCTGAGGGACGTGTAAGGGTAATAATAGAAGAATGATTGGGTTAAACGAAGGCGTGAATGTGAAAACACATTAGAGTAGATGAAGGGTGCAGTGGTTGCGTAGAAATGAATAGGTTAGAACAGGATAGGATGGCTTAGAAAGCTAGATCCTCCGACTGCAAATCCAACTGCTAAGCCACTCCCTGCGCCACTTAGGCATTCATAGCAACAAGACAAGGAAAGGAATGTACAGTTTAATGCAGACGGCATAACATAGAAAATATCAAAATTCCACCTCAATGATGAGTCTTTAGCTTATTCTAGTTCTTTCTAGGAACGCTGGAACCAATGTGATTCATTTCGGATTTTGTCCGAACTTCAGGGTGGTATTATCTTCCAGACAGCACATGAAATTTCAGGTACATTCTACTTCACTGCCACTGGAATACGAACTTCATACGTAGAGAAGAAAACCATATTTTTCTAAGACACTAATACACTGCAAAATCGCTCTAAAATTGAGTGCATGGTATTGCATCATTTCCTCGCAGGTACAGTTTGCAGAAAACAACTGAACAATGTTTGTTATCGGTATCCACAGGGTTTGTGTCTACATGGAAGGTGAATTATATTTTGATGGTAGTTAAAATGAAGTCTAACGAAACATTAAATGCGAAAAAATGCAGCCGAAATTCATCGACGAAGTAGTAATGTGTACGATGAAACTTTCAGAGTGACAGCGAAGTGCGGCAATGGTGCAGGAAGTTTGAAGCAGGACGTGCAGGCGTTCATGGTGCAAGCGGTCAGGGAAGAAAGCGAGTGTCAACCGATGATCTTGTTCAGTGAATGGATCAAGTGATTCGAGAAAACTGCACTGCACCCCTCAGCATGAAGAAATCGAATGACAGCATGCACTTCACCCTTAGCGGGAGACTCTATTGTTCTAGGCATTTTTACGTGCTCACTGTTTGCGCAAAACTGACAAGTGCGACGTGACGCGGTCGACAGACACAACGCTTCATCAGATTCTCACGGTGATTTATATTTAGCGACCGATCGGAGGTTGACAACGCTCATTCTTCCTTTGAGCGACGATGCACGAAACAATTTATTTATATTTGATTTATCTTTTGTCTATTTATTTATTTATTTATTTATTTATTTATTTATTTATTTATTTATTTATTTATTTATTTATTTATTTATTTATTTCGTTTCGGATTAGTTGATGATAATGGTTGCTTAAACCTACGAATGAAGACAATCGGGACAATTAACAATATAAGCCGCTAAAAGACTCGTACTTACACATTTTTTTTACATAATCATGTTGTTCAGCTCATTTGTTGAATGGTCAACGTAGCGGCCTTTAATTCAGAGAGTCCTGGATTCGATTCCAGGCTAAACCGGGGATTTTTAGCTTTACTTGACTAATTGACTGTTGTAGTGGACGTAACCTGGAGAAGGTAAATAGGTAATTTACTCCTTCTAGCAGTGATTGAAGTTATATCAATAGCAATATAGGTAATCTGTTACAAGAGCTGTAGAACTTCGACAACCAAACGAGTAGGCTACGCGGTACGGGTCGAGTAGTTGTGAGTTTCTGTTAGGATATACTGTCTTCAGTCCCACTGTTGGCCACGCAGAACAGAATTTATCGTATTTCTTTTCATTTTCAAACCAGGAAGCCATACCCTAATTAAAGCCACGGCCGCTTCCCTCCGCTTTCTAGCCATTTTCCATCCCAGTGTTATGCATACGTAAATCCACTATGCAATCTCCAATTGACTTTGTGATCTTGAAACGATACGTTTAAAACTCAGGGTGGGAAAAATGACGCTTTCCTAAAAAATTTGGAACTTTGCAAAGGAACTATCTATAGCTCATATCGAAATGTATCTTGAAAATTTTCTAAAATCATCTACGTCCATTAGGAATCTGATTCACCAAATATTGGCTGTGAGCTAAAGCGGAAGGTTCAGAGTTTGAAACCGGAATCCCGAGAAAGTAGTATAACTACGTGGTATTTTAGAGGTACATTCACCGAGCTCGATAGCTGCAGTCGCTCAAGTGCGGCCAGTATCCAGTATTCTGGAGATAGTAGGTTGGAACCCCACTGTCGGCAGCCCTGAAAATGGTTTTCCGTGGTTTCCCATTTTCACACCAGGCAAATGCTGGGGCTGTACCTTAATTAAGGCCACGGCCGCTTCCTTTCCACTCCTAGCCCTTTCCTCTCCCATCGTCGCCATAAGACCTATCTGTGTCGGTGCGACGTAAAGCAACTAGCAAAAAAAAAAAAAAAAAAAAAAGGTACATTTGGGTAGCCGTGATTACTGGCGAAACACAAACGTCCATGCTGCGATCAAGCGCGCCCTCCACCACTCGTTGGAGTAATGGAACTGTTTAGGGTTCTCGAACTCCTTTCATATGACATTCAAGGTTCCACTTCGGAGCATTCCAGTTAAACCTTGCGGACAAGTTTTGTTTCCTATAGAACTAAGATGACTTTAGCAACATTTCCAAGTAGGTTTCTATATGAGATAGTTGATAGTTCCCTTATTAAACTGCTCATTTCTGTACAAAGTTTGTTCAAAATGGAGACACTGTTTCGCCATACGCAGTTCATATCCTTTAAGCTCAGAATTAGAGATAACAGAATGTAACTGACGATTATTATCGATTTTCTCAAACGATAGTTGTATTAGATGCTGCAGATGATGCAGATCGTGTGGTTTCTCAGAAACAAAGTCATATTCCATGACACCCCAGTTCATCGGGCCATGGAATTGTTTTCCAACGGCCAGAATCAGCTTGGATGAGAAACCATTTGCAGAATCGAAACTTCGGTTCGGATCATCTTCGTCTAACACTTGCAAAGGCTTTCGTAGAGGTGGTTCACTTTCAGCGTGTGGAACAGGCTGGTTTAATTGAAACAATCCTCACTTCGAAAAAACTCCTTTTGTCGAACGTCCATGAACTAACGGAACTACTCTGAAACAGGAGACACTCATTTACTTTCGTTCTAACTGTTCCTGTTCCTGGTTGAACACTTCGCGGCAGAACATTAAATGTTTTCTCAAATGTTTTCTTCGAAGTTCTCATTGCTTGACGTGACAGTGGTTGAATACCAGGAAACCACTGTTTGAAGTCTGCTGTTACCAACGCTATGTTTTAAATTTGTTTCCATCAGAATTACAGCAAAAGGGCGGGTTGATTTTCGGTTAATTTGCTATTCGTTGTAAGAAAAACGAGCTATTTATTGACACAACCCAGCACAGTAAGCAATCATAATCCAACATCAGAAAGCAAATGTGGAATATAAACATGTCTGGCATTTGTATAAAAAAATTAAGTCCCAGAAGAAAATCAAAATGTAATTATATCGACTGCAAATGTTAAAAGCATTCAAGTTCATTAGGCTGTCCGACTCCTTGACTGAATGGGCAGCCTTGAAGCCTTCAGTTCAAAAGTTATTGGATTCGAACCCCGGTCGGGTCGGGGACATCAGTCGCGTCTGATTAATTATTCTGGCTAGGGGATTAGGTGTTCGTGTTTTTCTTAACACTCTCCTGTTCAAATTCACACAACCTACCATACTACCAACCACCACAGAAACAAGCAATAGTGATTTCATCCCTCTACATAGCGTTGGCATTAGGAAGGCGATCCGGTCGTAAAACATGACCAAATCCACATGTGCAACACAGTCCTACCCACTACCCCACAGGTGTGGTAGAAGCCGCAGAAGAAGATTCAAGCTCTTTAGGCATTCCAACTGATGATGCCACACAGGGGCGAAACGCTGGTAATTTCACGACTGAAAATACCTAAAGAGCTTGAATGTTTATAAACAATATTGTTACACAATCTTACCTCTTACACACGTTGTTCTCGTTTGTTCAACTTGTAACACATGTCTATGTGTTCATGCGCTGAAAGGTACAAAAACTGAGAATTAATTTTTGTGGAAAGTAACGTTTGTCCCATCCTGTATAAACGTACACCATACTGTATTTACTGATATAAAGCATTAACCATAGTTATTGTGCTATTTATATATGTGTTCTATTTTATGTTACTGTATCTTCCTGAACCGATGATTGTAATGTGCTATGGTGGTTATGGTCGTGACTGTTGTTTGAAGGGACAAAACTATGGGATTACAATAACCATAGGAGAAAAAGGACGAGTTTCAACCCGTCATAAAATGAAGGGTCCGGCTAAAAATATAAGAGATGCAATATCGAACGGAACTGAAGAAAGCACGAGTTGACTACGAAATGTCAGGTAGGAAAGATGAAGGAGAGGAGTCTGGTTCGAAAGAGTAGAACAAAGATTGGAATGTGTATCTTATGATTTGCTCTGAGCTACTTCCACAGTATTTTTCTGAAAATGTACAAGTGATGGTAGGAGGAGGGAGGAGGTAATAGTATCAAAACTGTCACCAAAAATTATGCGTAGACGATATCCAGCTTTTTTTAAAAAATCTCACATAATACTTATGGCTATGGAGACAGGTTGAGTCATTTTGCACTAAATGGATGTCAGTTACTTAGATATTATACCGTGTTATTCAGTATTAATCCTGAAGTTTTGAAAATGAGTTTAACATTAATTTCTATTCGTTATGGTGTTGCAACTAACAGTATCGAACTTAAATAATTTTAGTTGAATCTGACCATTTCTTGATTTTTTTGTATAGAAGGTCTTCAAAAGCCCGGCTCATTGGCTGAATAGTCAGCGTCGAATAATTCAGTTCAGAGAACCCTGGGTTGGATTCCCGGTCGGATTGAGAATTTAGTCGCGTCTTGTTAATTTCTCTAACCCGGGGAATGGGTTGTCTGTATTCGTCTCCCTTGATACACACACAAGACACTACACTGCCAATCACCACATACACATTTGATAGCGAATGCATCCCTCCACATCGAGGTGAGGTTTAGGAAGGGCATTCAGTTTCAAAACAGATCTGAGTATGCATGTGCGACACAGGGTGTGGGAAAAAATCGTAGAAGAAATACAGTAGGTTTCAAAATCTAGTTTACATTAATGTGCCTCTCAACAAATACACAGAATAGAGATGTTTACTTTATAATTAAACTTTATTAGGAATATATAACCATTTATTCAAGTTTCATGTTGGAATTTTTTTTAATAAAACCATGTTGTTTGCATTTTTAACATATTTGATGTAATATATCAGTCAAATATTATTTAATCGTACAATTAAGTTAGGTAATTCTTGCCGAATTGAAGAAGGAAGGGACAATAGCAAGACAAAAGAAATTTAAAAGCTCCTAATTTGAGAAATAAATAATGGTATAAATATAAATTCCATCAGCACTCTCTCTTGTTTAACACATTGCAACGCAGTATTGTTGCGTAAATGTAGAAGTGTTGCCGGAAACAATAGCTTTGTCGATATAACTGGCAGATGTTTTCATAAACTACTTTGAAACTGTAATTTAACCAATGTTAGTCTAGCGAACAAGGAGGTGTATTTTACGAATATGCTTCCTTCTTCGATGCAACTCTGCATTATTTGAAGTCGGACAGCAGCATCATTATTGAATTGTAAATTGGGTATCACTTTCAACTGATCTAACTCATTTAAAAGGCTTTTAATCCAGATAATTTCGCGGGCTGCTTCGCTGACAGCTATAACTTCAGCATCAGTTCTGGATATGGTAAAGGAAGGTTGCCTATGACTCTTCCAGGAGATAGGTGCTCCGGAATAGGCACGGTACACCCGATGTCGAACGTCCCGTACTAACATCTCCAGAATTAACTGCACCACTGTAACACTATAAACAAACCTTTTAAAATTGTTCTTATAATTAAGTCCTCAGTTTGTGCTACCCTCCGGGTACCCTAGTATCCTTTTAACCCTGAGTATGTAACGTTCTGTTGGATTCTCGATATTTATTGACACCACACTAACCCCGAAAGCAGAACCGGGACGTGTCCCATGCATCAGGAACATCACTACACCAATAGTTTGCCTGCACAGAAACCAAGTTTCGGCCATGCAGTTTCTCATGTTTAATCACTGCAATAATTTCTCGGCGTGATGAGTTCGACTCACACATACACAGCCATCTTTTTCTCGATTAGATTTCAGTCCAGGTAAAATGACACCGCCTTAGATATAATTTTGAACTCATGTCTCAAATAATTGATTAATTGTTATAGTTTTCTTTCATTGTTAGCTGCAATGAAACCATCATCAACATAAAGAACGATGGAAACGTTTCTACGGACCGTTTTGTCTCACAAAGAAAGTAAGGATGAGCTTCGTTCTTTTGTAATATCTTTCCAGCAGTTTAAGTCCGTATGAAATTTTCTTCAAGCAGCATACCCTCCCAAACCAATCCTTATGTCCTTCAAGTTGTTTCTTGCATGCGATTTTTTAAAGTGTTTAAAATAACTATAGAAGAAACTCTGTTGAAATTCAAGATTCATCTGCGGATCAGATTAGTTATACATCGAGTGAGAAGTGTGACAAGGTTGCGTGCTGTCACTCCTGTGGTTCAACGTTTACATAGAAGCTATCTTCAAAAAAGGCCTCAGAGGATGTAAATTATGGCTTTGTTATCAACGGACATTAACAACCTACGGTACCGGTACGCTAACAATGCTGTCTTGTTTGCTAAAACAGAAGAAGGCTTGAAAATATTGATGAAAGAAAGTCTCTAAAGGATGCGAAGAGAATTGCTTTGTTAAACACACATTACTCTAAATATTTTACTCTAAAGTGCACAGTTGCTTCTTCCTAGGGATGTGTACTGAATTAAAATTGGACCCATCAAAATAAATTAGGAGTCACATCGAGAAATCTTTATACACCTTGATAGGATTTTTTCTATGTAATCTGCAACATTACGTACTCCTCAAAACTAGAATACTGCACTGTTATGTGTTATATAATACATTATTTATCACAGAGTGGGAGAGGTCATAAATGAGGGCACGATTCGATTAATAGAAGCATTTTAAAAGTGGCGTTAACACAGTATGCCTCGCATATACCTTGTTGCAAACGATACAATGCCACAGATGATAAAGAAGGGAATGACGAGCATCCATGAGGTAAAGAAAAAAGAAAAATAAGGTAATTATGGGACATAATGTGGAGAGGGATGTACCAACCTTTTCAGCTCATCACCGCAGGGAAAATCGAAATCAGATGGGGACCAAGAAAACAAGCACTAAATGGCTCAAGAATAATCAACTGATTGACATAATATAAGCGGAGCTATTCTGAACATACAAACGCCAAAGTTTTGTAGATCATATTCATCACCAACGTTTACCGAAGACAAGAAGAAGAAGAGAAGAAGGAGGAAGCACAATTGACTCCATTTTATAATGGGTAATATAATAATTAGTAACTACAATTATCTCAGACAGTTTTATTATCACCAAGGAACACGAAAATGAAGTAGCAGCATGAGATCTTATTAGAAGAAGTGACATCTTCCTCACTTTACTGAAGTGAAGATAATACACTAAGAAAGTATACATGTTATATCGTCTTACGCATCCCCAGTGTCATCGCACGCACACGGCTCCACCACCACCCCCTCCCTCCTTCCTCTCCCGCTGTACGTACCAGCGCCGGCTGGCACCCAGTCGATACCTGCTTGTGACTCCCACCAGCTGGTCCCGGCCTACCTTAGTCCACCCGCATCGCATTCCTGTGATTGATGTGCCTACTGGGTCAAATCTGCGGACACATTCTAGCCGAGGGATCCTGTTTTAGCCATAAATCTTGCTAAAACATATTTACTGTCCAATTACAGTGTCGACTTCCTTCTGTCTTGAATCTAAATTAAAATATAATCTTGAATACGTGTACACTGCTAATACTAATCGTCTTATTCAGACTTGCTCAAAGTATATGAAAATAGATCTATATTTTAGTCGCCTCCTAGTATCATGTTGGCTGTAATGTCTGTACCTGAAGGATTCTTATCATATTCACCCTCCGTCACACAGCTTATTCCCCTTCATTCACCTTCCATGTAAAATGAAGCCATACCGCCGAAGCGAGTACAGAATATACTCATCAAAGAAAGATTTATATCGCCCAAGCACTAAAAGTGGATGTGATACTCGTAAATATAACATGTTCAAAATATCTGTAATTTACCAGCAATAAAATGAACGAACGTCTGTTCAAGAACAGAGCGTTGTGCTCCCAGATTTCGTTATGCATGCAAACATTTTTCCTACCTGGTACTGTGCCATTCCACTACTCTATAAATTAAGCTCAATCGAATTAAGACGAACGTGATTACCAGTAATGTAGTTAGACACAGAGAATAAATGATATAAAATGTCAAGGAAGTTGAGAATAACGTAAAGTCGGAATGAATGAGATCGTGATGGCAGTGACCAAGACATATTCGAATTATTAAAACCAACACCATTTAAAATTACAAATGAAAATCTAAATCAAAGGACTGGACGTGTCACAAGCAAGAAGCTGCATAAATCCTATAAGATATTAATAACGATATAATAATTTAAGAAACGAAAGATATTTATAATATCTAAACAAGAATGCAAGAGAAGAATATATAAAAGGATTAAATAACACGCGTAAGTTATTGAAATACTGCCCAGCTCCATAGCTAAATGGTTAGCGTGCTGACTTTTGGTCACAGGGGGCCAGGGTTCGATTCCCGGCAGGGTCGGGAATTTTATCCTTAATTGGTTAATTTCGCTGGCACCGGGGCTGAGTGAATGTGACGTCTTCATCATCATTTCACCCTCTTCACGACGCGCAGGTCGCCTACGGACGTCAAATCGAAAGATCTGCACGTGGCGAGCCGAACTGTTCCTCAGACACTCCGGCCACTAAAAGCCATACGCCATTTCATTTCATTGAAATGCGAAACTCGTAAACTGATTAGCAGCGGCATAGAAAATCTACGAAGACAAGGCCGAGATTATAAAAGCAGGCATTGAATACATCGCAGCATAAGCGATCAATAACTAGAAAATCCATTCTACACGAGATGAAAATAGTAGCATACATATTGGAGACTAGCAAATGTACTCGTGCTTTTCTACGGTATTCTACATTGTATACCGATATCGATGTAAATTACTGTACATGCAGTGAATGAGATTTTTTTTAAAATTGTATGTCTCTTAGCGTTATCCGAAAAACAGCATGGGGAGGTCCCCATACGTTGGTTCCAATGTAAAGTGTTAATTGCGGAGTTGTGATGATAAAAGCAGGCTCACTTGCCTACTACCATTCAAATGGAGTTGGGAAATTTATATTATACTGGCAGGCCCCATTGCCTAATCCGGGGTCACAATCGATTTGCAAAGTTTTCTATAAAATCGCTGACCCTCTGTCCTGCTTCCAGACAGATTACGGTTGAGAAGCTTTTATAATAATTGCGGGCAACTTCCCTACTGCCAGTCAAAATTTTGTTGTGCTGTTATCATTATAATGAGAGGCGCTTTTTCCTAATACGACCCAGCTTACTACCAGTCACACCGAGTTGGCGACTTCCATTAAAATAGCAGGCCACTATGCCTAATGTCAGTCACATTTTAGATGGGTACATTTGTTCATAATAGCGGGCACCCTTGCCCACAGCCAAACACAATCGAGTAGAGGAGTTTTGAGCAAAACTGCACGCTCCCTTGCCTTCTGCAAGACAAATCGGGAAGGGAATTATTCATTAAAATGGTGGGCCCTCCTTACTAATGCCAGTTACATAGGAGTTGGAAAAGGACTCCATGCCTACTGCCAGTCAAAGTCGATGTGGGGAGTACTAATGGCAATAGCAGACAGCAGACACAGCCTTTCTCGATCGCTACAAATCGATATATCGACATACAAAAGTATATGCATGTTAAAAATATTCCAGACCTTCATTTTTACAGATTAACTGCTGCTAAACGGTACGACATATCGACAAACGGATTGTACCATAAGACGCCGTATTTAGCGATCTAAATGGCTGGTCCTATGATATTATCTCGAAACTCATCTATCCATGGGTCAGATTGAGTTAGAAGCGGTGAATAGGGTGAAATTTGGGAAAGATTATCTCACAGTGCATTACTTTTCGGATAATTGTGTGACAGCTACAAACATAGCATTTGGCTCACATATGGCTACTGTGTGGGCTAATCATTGTGTAGAATTTGATGACTCTATGCTTCCTATAAGTGATTCAAAGTATGAATTATGCGTGTAAATAGCGCAAAATTTACTTACAAGGGAGAAATAGAGGCAAATCTAACATAGGCCTATAAGGGATAGAGATACGGCAAAATGTCATAGGACTAAAGTTGTTGATCTATTATGACTGTTACTATGTTGTTACAGTACTCTTCCAGCATGCGGTAAGAGTATGTTAGGCCGAGGTTACAGTTCAATGACAGAGTACGGGTTTAACATCAATATTACTGATAATAGTAATAACTAAACACTTTTGTGCGCAGTGGAAGATACCTCAGATCAATCCGGGACATAAAGGATGGTGACAAGATATACAATGAAACGAAAGATAATTTTGATAATGATAACAACAACCTTTTACTTGAATAGATATACGTATGTGTACATAGCCGACCAGCTGATACAAAGCATAACAAATATAATTCGATGGATAACCGAGACAAATTTGAAAGTGATATATAAAGTGTGTTTAGTTTAATTACTTTATGTAGTTAATCCAGAACCTTAGATGTGCAAATACTTATTCCAAAATCTTTTACAAGCCTTATCAATTTAACTGAATAAGTAACATAATTCAAAAGAATCAACAGTGAGCTTGATCAAAACGATAACTAAGTTCTTTACAGCCGGGCTGAGTGGCTCAGACGGTTGAGGCGCTGAACTTCTGACTCCAACTTGGCAGGTTCGATCCTGGCTCAGTCTGGTGGTATTTGAAGGTGCTCAAATACGTCAGTCTCGTGTCGGTAGATTTACTGGCACGTAAATGAACTCCTGCGGGACTAAATTCCGGCATCTCGGCGTCTCCGAAAACCGTAAAAGTAGTTAGTGGGACGTAAAGCAAATAACATTAAATTAATTAAAGTTCATTACAAGTCTGTCCTAAATTTTAAATACCTTGTACCAAATCATCATATAACATTTCAAACAAGATGAGGAGTGGAGACGGGACGGGAATGAGGGAACCGAGAGGCACGACCGACGCGAAAGAGTTCTAATATGAATAACGGCAGGCACATGAAGATAGAATTTGGTTGAAGAGTGAAGTAGTTCAAAATACGGTGGAGTGTGTAAGTCCAAGCTTGCATTAAAGATCAGTAGCCAAAAACACAAGTAAACTTCAGTGCCATGCGACTGCATGACTCTCCTAACTCCGTCATTATTTAGAAAGATGAATGCAACAATGTTTTACATGACTTGATCTCAGTGGCGAAGGGTGCTAGTATCCACTGTTACCACTGGTAACAGTTTGAAAATATAAAAATAGAATATTCTTTAATACTAATATTAATACTTAATATTTTTGTTTATTCGCCGGGACGTGTCGCGAGAAATCTATTGCAGCAGTTTACCACCGTCAAAGCTGAGCGAGAGGCTGTTACCACCCCGTGCAGTGGTTACGCTTTAAATCTCTTCTAACAGCTAGGCGAGTATTACTGCGCCTGCGCCAAGCAAGGCTCCTTTCACCTCGACACTGAGATGTATCCTGCTACGTTCTCCGGTCATGTTACCACAGTAAAAAGTGGAAACAAAAGCTTATAACGTCGGTATTGAGCTGTCCCCTTCGTTCGTTCCACCGCGCTCAACAGCGCATTGTTATATTATTGTGTTATTGTTTTCTGTTATAATACGATGTGACTTCCCTTGTTAAAGTGTGAATTTATATTTAATTTATGTTACGTAAGGATAGCCTATAGGACAGCACAACGTATTAAATATTAAAATTGCTGTCGCTTCCACCTCGAAAACAAGTGAGTTGGCAGGCCCAGAATATTTGTGTATAGTAGAAAGCTTAATGAACACGCCATTTTCGTTAAGAACTTTTGAATAAAAGAAGAACATAATTGAAAAAGGTAGACCCACGCCTTCTCTTGCAAATTTATTCAAGGAATTCGAAAGAACAGCACGATATTTTCATGATTCGTGGTACATAAATCTGGACTGGTTATGTGGTTGTGCAAAAATGAATAAACTGTATTGTTGGCCATGTATTTTATTTTCCTCAGAAAATAATGCTTGGAATAAAGACGGTGTGGACAATTTAGATAGTTTCGGAGTTTTAAAGAGACGCCATGAGGTGTCTCAAGCACACATTAACGCTGTTGCGGATATGATTCAGTTCGGAAGACCAAGAATAGAGTTCTGTTTGAGTACAGCTTGCAGAAAGAAAATTGACGAGCACAATAAGCTAGTAAAAAATAACAGATATATTGTCAGCACATTAATAGACGTTTCTGAGTGCATGAGTAGCCTGCCATACGTTTTTCATGATGTGAATTATTTTCAATTAGTGCATAATCGAGACTTCTTTTCTCTATGATTTTGATGTTCACTTACTGTTCAGTATATTATGTGCCATTTCATCATTTTCAAATGATGTTATACAGAAGTAATATCAATTATCAACTCTTTCACTTTTATGAAATGACATCTGTACTGCTCATAAAAATGCTGCGGTGCGAGCGGCAATATACTCTCAGAAGGAGTGTGGTAACACTTTTTAAAACAACACGCGTACCCACTGCTTGAACTCTATATCTCACCTGAAACAAAACAGCAGCAGTCGAAGGGACTAGAGAAACAGCCTCTGACCAGTGTTGTGTGGTCGCACATCCAGCAGGGAACGGCCTCTCCTTCAACCTGCCCAGCTGGGCCAGATGACGAGTGTTTATATGGGCTACAGTACATTCTAGAATTCGAGAAACATAGAGCAACGTCAGAAGGTGTGGGGGAGTCAGCTGATCATTCAAAATGGCGGTCAGTCGGTGGAGAACAAGGCCGGCACAAAGTAGAGTGATATGAAATGCCGGGTACACAAGGTAAGTTCAGGGCATTACAGCACAGATCACTCCAATTTGAACAGAGATTGTGTCATCCTTTTGATAGGACTTACCGTTTACCCACGAAATACCTCGAAACTAATATCTGCATCGTCATTAGAATTGCCTCAATATTTCAATATTCTTCGGGGATAAAAATTGAAAATAAATATCTTGGCAGTTTTCCGTCAGTTACAGGCTAAAACGTATAATTTTGACAAATTTCAATTTTCTACTTCGTCTGGCAGATTTTGCCGCACGGCCGTTAGCTCGCATCCGGGAGATAGTGGGTTCGAGCCCCACCGTCGGCAGCCCTGAAGATG
The DNA here is from genome assembly GCF_040414725.1 of Anabrus simplex. Taxonomy (NCBI): domain Eukaryota; kingdom Metazoa; phylum Arthropoda; class Insecta; order Orthoptera; family Tettigoniidae; genus Anabrus; species Anabrus simplex. The sequence continues at coordinate 1,403,939,039 of NC_090265.1, forward strand.
GTTTTACGTGGTTTCCTATTTTCACACTAGGCGAATGCTGGGGCTGTACCTTAATTAAGGCCACGGCCGCTTCCTTCCCATTCCTAGGCCTTTTCTCTCCCATCGTCGCCATAATACCTATCTGTGTCGGTGCGACGTAAGGCAAAAAAAATATTTTGTCGCGTCCTTGATTTTGGGGGAGGGCGGTAAAAATTAGGACTTTCAGGATATGCAGATGGTCATAATTACCCTTTAAACGGGTAGTTGTAGGAAAATTTTGCCAAAATATTCAATTCACAGACACACGGTCGTTACAATTTTTTTATTATCTAGGTAGATAAGGAATCTGCTCCACTGGACTATGTCCGCAGGACTTAGCATGCAAAATCGACCGTTCATGATATCTCCATTATTAATCCTCCTATCGAAATGATGCACATGTGAAAAAAGTTTTAGAAATTGATTTCCATTAAGGGTGGTAGATTTCCGTTAATTTTGGATGTGCATATTTTTCAGGAGTGCAAAATCATTGTTTCAGTTTTGAACAAACCCCCAGTAAATTTAGGTATTCAGAAATAATATTGGCCCTAAAACCTACCCAAGGACAGGTGGATTCTAAATATCAAGTTTGGTAGAAATATATCCAGTAGTTTTCAAGTTATAAGAACTCAGACAAACAAACAAACAAACCGACAGACAGCAAAGCTAAAAAATATGCAGATTTGTCATTATTACCCCTGAAACGGATAACTGTAGGGAAATTTCGCCAAAATAGTCAATGTACAGACACACGGTCATTACGATTTTTTTATGTGGATCTAATAGAAATTGAGATTATACGAAGAAATATGAAGCAGAATTAAGTAGTTAAATTTTGTTAGAAGGCTTTGAAAACGATATCACAGCTGTTTTCATCAATGTATTTTGTCTTTTCAGCCAAGCTTTTGAAGGAAACCATGGCTAAGAAGATTTGAGATCGACTATCTGGATGATTCCGAGCTGGATCGACAAGGCAGAGATGACCCCTGGTGCCCGATGACATCACGATGACAGGCCAAGCAGAATGACCAGAATCCAGAGCTGCCGAGGATGACCAAATGACAGATATCATTCCGGAAAGCGACGGGAAAGGTTAAGTTTTCAATATGAAAGAACAAGGTTATAAATTTTTTAGTTAAAGCCCACAGTAATAGATATATAGTCTTCATCAGAAATAAGACAAACCCCAGTTAGGAAATGTAATAAAGTGATAATATTTTTTTTATGAGAGCAAAGAATACCAATTATGCATCGTATACCGTATCATACGTGGTGTGTATAAGAGGAATAATTTTGGGATCTTCGATACGTAATGCCAAGTGATATTATGATATGTAGAGGTTATAAGTTATGTTACCATAAAAAGTTAGGATATATGTTAGACATAGGTATGATGGCAGACTGAAAACATGTAGATGTTGTTGAAGAAGATATTAATCTGATACGACGAATGTTTGAAAATAAGGTTATTTAAGCGTCAAATAAGATATACTGTATATGCGAAATATATCAAAGAATATGAAGAGATATAAAATGAGTTAGGATGAAGATATTATGACGTTATATGAAGAAAATGGAGAACATATTGAAGGAATAAGTAATGCTACGACGAAATATGAGATGTAAATGATATATTTGAAATGTTAGGAAATAAATATTGAAGCACAATAGGATCATACATGTTCATTGTGCAATAATAATGTATTGTTCGAGAATCCATATCATATGTTAATGGTCCTCACCTGCGAACCATGTGACCTTGCCGCGCTGGGGAGGCTTGCGTGTCCCAATGAAGCAGATAGCCGAGCCGCAGGTGCAACCATATCGGAGGTATCTGTTGAAAGACCAGACTAACGAATGGTTCATCGAAAGGGGGGTAGCAGCCTTTAGGAAGTTGCAAGGGCGCCAGTCTGGATGATTGACCGATATGGTCTTGTAATAATACTCAACATGGATTAGCTGTGTTGATACTGCTACACGGCTGAAAGCAACGGGAAACTACAGCCGTAACTAACTCCCGAGGACATGCAGCTCTCTCTGTATGAATGGTGTACTGATGATGGCTTCCTCCCGGGTAAAATATTCCAGAGGTAAACTAGCCCCTCTTCGGATCTCCAGGTGGGGACTACACGAGAGAGGGTGATCATCAGGTAGATGGATACTGACATTCTGCGAGTCGGAGCGTGGAATGTTAGAAGTTTGAATCGTTGTGGTAGATTAGAGAATCTGAAAATGGAGATGGATAGACTAAAGTTAGATGTAGTTGGTATAAGTACGTTGGTAGGAAGAACAGGATTTTTGGTCAGGCAACTACCGAATTATCAACACAAAATCAAACAGACGAAATGCAGGAGTTGGTTTAATCTATATATATAAAATAACTTGTCCTGACTGACTGACTGACTGACTGACTGACTGACTGATTCATCATCGCAGAGCCAAAACTACTGGACGTAAAGAAATGAAATTTTGGGGATATATTCATATTAAGATGTAGGTGCTCGCTAAGAGAGAATTTTTGGATATTCCTTCGCTAAGGGGGTGAAAAGAGGGGTGAAATTTTAAAATGAGTGTGTCTATATCTCGAAAGTTTAAAAGTTTACAGATGTAAAAATTGGTATTTAGAATCTTCTTTAAAAATAAGGAAACACGTATTTTTTTGTTTTCAGAAAATCCCAATAGGAGGGGTGAAAAGGGGTGAAAATGGGGAAAATGGGTTGAATGCCCTTAATCAGGATACCAGTACTTATATCTCAGAAACTGAAAATATTACAGACCTGAAAATTGGTAATTTTGATCTCTTTTAAAAATAAAGAAACACGTATTTTTTGTTTTTGGAAAATCCAATTAATGGGAGGGTGAAAAGGGGGTGAATTTTTAAAATGAGTGAATCTATATCTCCAAACTTTTAAAGTTTGCAGATGTAAAAATTGGTATTTAGAATCTTCATTAAACATAAAGAAACACGTATTTTTTTGTTTTCGGAAAATCGCAATAGGAGGGGTGAAAATGGGTGAAAAAGGGGTTGAATGCCTTTGATGAGGCTACTTATATTTCAGAAACTGAAGATATTACAGACCTGAAAATTGGTGTTTGGGATCTCCTTTAAAAATAAACAAACACGTATTTTTTTGTTTTTGGAAAATCCAATTAATGGGGGGTGAAAAGGGGGTGATTTTTTAAAATGAGTGTATCTATATCTCAAAACTGTTACAGTTTATAGATGTAAAAATTGGTATTTAGAATTAAAGAAACACGTATTCTTTTGTTATCGGAAAATCCCAATAGGAAGGGTGTAAAAGGGTGAATAATGGGTTGAATGCCTTTAATGAGGCTACTTATAACCTGAAGATATTACAGACCTGAAAATTGGTATTTGGGATCTACTTTAAATGTAAAGAAACACGTATTTTTTCGTTTTTGGAAAATCCAAATATTGAGGGGTGAAAAGGGGGGGTGAATTTTTTAAAATGAATGTGTCTACATCTTAAAACTTTAAAATTTACAGATGTAAAAATTGGTAGTTAGAATCTCCTCTAAAAATAAAGGAACACGTATTTTTTTGTTTCCTGTAAATCCCAATAGGAGGGGTGTAAAAGGGTGAAAAATGGGTTGAATGCCTTTAATGAGGATACATATATCTCAGAAACGGAAGATATTACAGAACTGAAAATTTGTATATGGGATCTCCTTTAAAAATAAAGAAACACGTATTTTTTTAGTTTTTGGAAAATCCTATTAATGGAGGTTAACAGAAGTGACAAATTGGGGTGAATTTTTTGAAAGATTATCTTGGAAACGTAAAATGTTACAGACGTAAAAAGTCGGTGTTTGGAATCTCCTGTAAATGTAAAGAAACATAGGTGATTTGTTTTTGGAAACTCCACTTAAGGGGAACCTAAAAGGGGTGAAATTTTAAAATGAGAATTTTTACAGTATATCTAAAAAAACTTAACATGTTACAGAAGTGAAAAATTGTATTTTTATCTCTATTAAACATAAAGAAACGTGTATTTTTAATTTTCGGAAATACCACTTGGGTGAGGGGGGTGAAAGTGACTGAAAATGGTGTTGAATTCTTTTAATTAGGCTACTGATATCTTAAAAATGAAGATGTTACAAACGTGAAATTTGATATTTGCAATCTGCTTTGAAAGTAAAGAAACACGTCTTCTCGGAAAATCCAATGAAGCGGGGGGAGGGGGGTGAAAGAATTGAAAAATTAATTGACTTTAATTGTATGAGAATATATACATCTAATAAGAACTAAAGTTGTTACAGACGTGAAAATTCGTATTTGGAAAAACGCGTTTTGGGGGGGAAACCATCTTGGGGGGCGGAAGTGTAAAGGAGTTGAATTCCTTTCATGAGGACACATAAATCAAAAAGTGAATAAGTTAGAGTCGTGACAGTTGGTATTTAGAAGATCCTTCACTATTAAAGAAACAAGTACTTTTTGCGGGAAAATTCACTTACGGGGGGGGGGGGAGTAGTTTGAAATGAAGTGACAAAAGTAAATTATATTTATGGGGATACTTATATCTCAAAACTGAAGGTAATAGACGTGAACATTGGTGTTTGGAATCTCCCTTAAACATAAAGAAACACGCCTTCTTTTAATATTTTTTGGGCGGGGGGGTGGGTGGCAGTAAATACTAACGGCGGTGGGGTGTAAAAGGAGGTGAGACCAATTGATTTTACTGTTCTTAAAGTACTTATAAGGATCCTCCGTTGCTCAGGCGGCAGCGCGCCGGCCTCTCACAGCTGGGTTCCATGGTTCAAATCCCGGTCACTCCATGTGACATTCGTGCTGGACAAAACGGAGGCGGGACAGGTTTTTCTCCGGATACTCCGGTTTTCCCTGTCATCATTCATCCCAGCAACACATAATAGTAATAATAATAAGAAGAAGAAGAAGAATAACATTAATAATAATAATAATAATAATAATAATAATAATAATAATAATGTTCCGGACCGTCGTCAAATGTGCGGACCGCGCTGGAAACGGCTCCTGGACGGGTAATGACTAAGAATGCTGTCCGGCCGCGGGTTGAGTGCCGCCAAGGCACCCAATATGACACCACGCCGAATCTCCTGAAGGATTTTATCCAGATTAAAAATGATTATAGGAAAATACGGTATGGCAAAGATTTACGGACCCAACTGACCGGGAAGAATACCTGAGCCTAGCCCGGGAAGTATGAAATCGATTGCTGGAAAGGAAGACTGAAAAATGGGAGGAAACGTGCCGTAATCTAACAGAAAACGAGTCAGATCGGGAATTTTGGTGGATTCTAGCTGAAAACGTGTCAGATCGCGAATTTCGGCGGATTATATATCTAAAACAATAAGCATTCAATTATAAATTTCAGTATAATACCGTAGCGAAGCACGGGTACCTTGCTAGTAATGAATAAGAAAATAGGGCTGCGGGTAAGCTATTACGACCAGCATAGTGAAAGAATTATTGTCGTCAAGATGGACACCAAACCAATGCCCACCACAATAGTGCAGGTCTATATGCCTACTAGCTCAGCGGATGATGAGGAAATCGAAAGAACATACGAAGATATAGAAGATATAATACAATATGTAAAAGGTGACGAGAATCTAATTGTGATTGGAGACTGGAATGCAGTGGTAGGCCAAAGAAAGGAAGGTAATACAGTAGGAAAATTCGGATTGGGACAAAGGATCGAAAGAGGAAGTCGGCTGGTTGAATTCTGCACTGATCATAATTTAGTCTTTGATAATACTTGGTTCAAACACCACAAACGACGGCTTTATACGTGGACGAGACCTGGAGACACTGGAAGGTATCAAATAGACTTCATTATGATTAGGCAGAGATTCAGAAACCAGGTGTTAGATTGCAAAACTTTCCCAGGAGCAGACGTGGATTCTGACCACAATTTGTTGGTCATGAAATGCCATCTGAAGATGAAAAAATTCAAGAAAGGAAAGAGTGCAAAAAATGGGATCTAGACAAGTTAAAAGAAAAGAGTGTTAGGGATTGTTTCAAGGAACATGTTGCAAAAGGACTAAATGAAAAGGCTGAAGGAAACACAATAGAGGAAGAGTGGGTAGTCCTGAAAAATGAAAGCGGGGCTGCTGAAGAAATGTTAGGAAGGAAGGAAAAATCAACTAAGAATCAGTGGATAACTCAGGAGATACTATACCTGATTGATGAACGACGAAAATACAAGAATGCTAGAAATTAAGAGAGCACAAAAGAATACAGGCGATTAAAGAATGAAGTGAATCGAAAGTGCAAGGTAGCTAAGAAAGACTGGCTGAAGGAGAAGTGCAAGGATGTCTAAGGTTGTATGGTCGTGGGAAAAGTAGATGCTTCATACAGGAAAATCAAGGAAAACTTTAGAGAAAGGAAATCTAGGTGTATGAATATTAAGAGCTCAGATGGAAAGCCACTTCTAGGGAAAGAAGACAAAGCAGAAAGATGGCAGGAACATATCCAACAGTTGTATCAAGGTAAAGATGTAGATAATTTGGTTCTGGAACAAGAAGGGGCTATTGATGCTGATGAAATGGGAGACCCAATTTTGAGGTCAGAGTTTGACAGAGCTGTGAGCGACCTAAATAGGAACAAGGCACCTGGAAATGATGACATTCCCTGTGAATTACTGACTGCCTTAGGAGAAACCAGCATCGCAAGGTTATTCCATTTAGTGTGTAAGATATATGAGACAGGAGAAGTCCCATCCGATTTTAGGCAGAATGTCGTTATACTTATTCCCAAGAAAGCCGGTGCTGACAGGTGTGAAAACTATCCCACCATTAGTTTACTATCTCATGCCTGCAAAATTTTAACACATATTGTTTACAGAAGAATGGAAAAACAAGTTGAAGCTGAGTTGGGAGAAGATCAATTTGGCTTCAGAAGAAATGTAGGAACACGTGAAACAACTTTACGTCTGATCTTAGAGGATCGAATCAAGAAGGACAAGCCCATGTACATGGCATTCGTATATCTAGAAATGGCATTCGATAATGTTGACTGGACCAAGCTATTTAAGATTCTGAAGGTGATTGGGATCAGATACCGAGAACGAAGAATTATCTACAATCTGTATAAAAATCAATCTGCAGTGATAAGAATCGAGGGCTTTGAAAAAGAAGCAGCAATCCGAAAGGAGTTAGGCAAGTCTACAGTTTGTCTCCCCTCCTTTTCAATGTTTACATAGAACAGGCAGTAAAGGAAATCAAAGAGGAATTTGGAAAGGGAATCACAGTCCAAGGAGAGGAAATCAAGACCTTGAGATTTACCGATGATATTGTTATTTTATCTGAGACTTCAGAAGATCTAGAGACGCTGCTGAATGGTATGGACGAAGTCTTGGGTAAGGAGTACAAGATGAAAATAAATAAGCCCAAAACAAAAGTAATGGAGTGCAGTCGAACGAGGACAGGTGATGCAGGAAATATTAAATTAGGAAATGAAGTATTAAAAGAAGTAGATGAATATTGTTACTTGGGTAGTAAAATAACTAACGATGGCAGAAGTAAGGAGGACCTAAAATGCAGATTACCACAAGCAAGGAAGAGCTTTCTTAAGAAAAGAAATTTGCTCACTTCAAACATTGATATAGGAATTAGAAAGATATTTTGAAGACTTTCGTGTGGAGCGTGGCATTTTATGGAAGTGAAACATGGACGATAACTAGCTCAGAAAAAAGAAGCTTTTGAAATGTGGTGTTACAGAAGAATGCGGAAGGTGAGATGGATAGATCGAATCACAAATGAAGAGATATTGAATCGAATTGGCGAGAGGAGATCGATTTGGCTAAATTTGACGAGAAGAAGAGATAGAATGATAGGACACATCTTAAGACACCCAGGATTTGTTCAGTTGGTTTTTGAAGGAAGTGTAGGTGGTAAAACGGTAGGGGTAGACCAAGGTACGAATACGACAAGCAGATTAGAGCAGATGTAGGAAGCAGTAGTTACATAGGAATGAAAAGGTTAGCACAGGGTTGGGTGGCATGGAGAGCTGCATCAAACCAGTCTATGGACTGATGACTCAAACAACAACATGTTAATGGTGACGTGGTAACACATACATGAAATGTTATTAAAGATTAAGATCATCAAAAAGGAATCCATTTTAAGATTGATTAGTTACTCACTTGGATATTTTAACCTGGTACTTCTACTTTGAAAATCACATTTCTTTCAAAATAACGATGGCTTACGTAGGTTAACATGGATAATCGTTACTGTATTTTATAACAAATATAATTGAGAGTAGATGTTACATAGTGTCTTCAAAGAGGATTTTCCATAGGCAAAATATTTAGAATAACTCGCACATTAGATCATTTATTGATACATTTGGGCATATTTGAGAATATTATCACCTTGTTATTTACGTCCAATGATGATTTTCTTTTAAAGATGAATTAATATCAATTATGATAATGGTTAATATAATAATATTTAAATAGAAGAAGACTTGTGTTGTCGATAGAGAAACTTATCAAGCTTGTCCTAAGCAAAAATCATCAAGAACTGATGTATAGAATGATCTTCCACATCAATGTAACCAATAACTTCCCATGCTAAAAATGCATTTTTATCATTTTATATGAATGTTTAATTAAATATAAACAATAACTCATTTCAGTTATGAGAAAAATATGATCAATGCAAATAATATGAGCCTGGATAGTTAGTACATTCCAGAAGAACAAATATCAATTTGTTTCCAAACTTAATTTCACAATTTATATTTTATTTTCTTCTTTGTCGTTTAGGCCTACTGAGGACCACGGGGCTCGTATCTACTCTTGGGTAAAGTTGTTGCTTTCTTCTTCTTCCAATACTCCTTCATTTGCTGACTATGAGCCAGCTTTCTCTCCTCGGACCACTTAGTTCCTGTAGTCTTCTTACTTGTAAGGGACGTTGGGAAAACTCCGTGTCGGATGGCTTGACGGAACAGTAGTCGGTCATGAGTTTGTCCCGGTGGGATATCTAGTGTTCCATATCTGACTTAACTGACGTGATCCATTTGTTCTTAGAAGCCTTGCCTCTTCCTGTTACTGTGAATATCCTTTTGGTGAGTCTTTCGGAATCCAGACGGGCCAAGTGTTCATAAAAGGTCAGGCGCCTTTTCCTTATAGACGTGACGATGTCCTCCTGGTGTTCATACAGTTCATTATTATGACGGATTCTGTAAGTGCCTCCTTCCTCTCTGATTGGTCCTAATATCCTCCTCAGGATCTTCCTCTCTTTTAACTCCAGCTTTCTGAGTGGGCCCTTCCTAGCCATTACAAGGCACTCAGAAGCATACAGAACAGATGGTTTGACTACCGAGTTGTAGTGTCTGAGCTTGAGGTTCTTGGAGAGGCACTTAGATGAATAGATACTACGACACGAGTGATAAGCCCTTTCAAACTTGGTACATCTGGCATCTATGGCTGGGTTCTCGCTCTGATTCGCAGAGATCCATTCTCCCAAGTACTTAACCGCAGGTACTTTTCGTATGGTAGCGTCTGTGAGAGGAATTGTAGAAGGGGCCTCCTTGATATTGGTCATAAATTCAGTCTTCTGGATGCTGATTTTCAGACCAGTCTTCACTGCTACACAATAAAGACTCTGTAAGTTGTAGGTAGCCTCCTCTATATTGTTTGCCAGTAGAATGAGGTCATCGGCAAAGGCTAGGCACGGGACAATGAGGTTGTCTCTCTTGTACCCAAGCTTCAGTCCAGCTCCCGGTGGTAGCATAGTTCTCCATTCTCTAATGATCTTTTCCAGGACACAGTTGAAGAGAATGCAGGAGAGACCATCACCCTGTCTAACTCCTGTTCTGATTGGAAAGCTTTCAGATAGTTCACCTCTGAACCTGACCTTGGACGTCGTGTTCCTCAGAGTGGCTTGAATCAATCGTAGGGTCTTCCCATCCAGACCAAGTTCCCATAGTATGGAGAAAAGGGTGTCTCTGTCCACAGAGTCATAAGCTTTCTGAAAATCTACTAGGACTACCACCCAGGGATGTCCACCTCGGCTTTTGTAATTGAGAACTGTCTTAAGATTGAGTATCTGATCTGGACAAGATCTAGTCTTACGGAAACCAGCTTGGTATTCACCTAACTGTGAGTCTAGCTGTGTGGTGACTCTATTAAGCAGGGCTACAGAGAGGATCTTGTAGGTAATTTGTAACAAGGAAATACCTCTATAATTGTTGAGATCTGTCTTACTTCCCTTCTTGTGGAGGGGGTGAATCACGGCAGACGTCCATCCTTCGGGTAGGGACTCTGTTGTCCATATGTCCTTTATGATTTGATGGATGCTCTCCAAAGACTGGTCATCTGCATGTTTCCACATCTCGGCAACTATGCCGTCTTCACCTGAAGCCTTGTTGTTCTTGAGACCAGCGATGATGTCCTTTATTTCTTCTCTCGTAGGTGGTTGAGAATCAGGGTTCCTGTGTGAAGGCTCATGGAAAATAAGCTTTTCTTTAGGTTCCTCTGCGTTTAGTAGCATCTGGAAATAATCTGCAAGAGTTTTGATGCAGTCTTTATTGTTCAGTTGAAGTTTTCCATCTGGCCCGTGGAGGATGAGGGTAGGAGCTGTGTACTGGGTCGTTTGCTTCTTAAGTCCTTTGTACAGGTCTCTTGAGTTGTTTCTCTGAAAATTATTTTCAGCCTCTTGCATTAGGCTCCTGAGGTAATTTCTCTTGGCACTGCGGATGGTGTTAGCTGTAGCTTTTCTTTGCATGAGGAAGGCTTCATAATTGGCTTCAGTTTTATGTTGGTTCCACCTAGTCCAGGCTTTACGCCTTTCTTCTATAGCCTCATCACACTTTGAACTCCACCATGGGTGTTTGCCTTTGGTTGATGAGGCAGGGATAGTTTCTTGAGCGGCATCCAGCAACGCCTTTTGTAAGGCAGGCCATCCTTCTTTCTCTGTATTCTTCCTGAGGGTATCCTGAAAATCACAATCCTCATCGTGCAGTCGCAGAGTGTTGAACCTGGGTATCTTACGACTACTTCGGAGAGTTGGTGTTTTTCTAAAGGGTTGCATATTAATCTTAACAAGTGAAAGGTAGTGATCAAAATCTATGTTGGCTCCTCGTAACACCTTGACGTTCTGTATGTCTGTATGATGTTGCCGTGCTATAGCAACATGGTCTAACTGGAATTCACCAAGCATAGGATTTGGACTCCTCCATGTTTTGGCCTTTCTAGGTAGATGTTTGAAGGCTGTTGATTTCAGGACTAAGTTGTACTTGTCACAGAGTTCAATGAGACGTTCTCCATTTCTGTTTGTTCTCTTATGGGCTGGATAATGGCCTACTATCTTCCGGTACTTCCACTCCTTACCGACTTGTGCATTGAAGTCTCCCATGAGTATGATGGAATGGTGGGAAGGGATCATATCTAGAGTTTCTTCTAAGGTGGCCCAGCATTGTTCTACATTTTCCAGGTTTGAACGGTTTGTGTCATTCGTGGGTGAGTGGAAATTTACGATTGTGTATGCTCTATTACGAGACCTGAAGGATAACGCGGAGGTCCTTCCGTTAGGTGAAGTGAAATCTAAAATATGGTCAACCATCTTGTGGTGTACCGCGAATCCAGTACCAAATTGTGGAAGTGTCTTGATAACTCTTTCACCAGGTTTCCCCTTGTAGATTCTGTACACTCCGGACTCTACTGTATCCTCGTCGGTAAACCGAGTCTCTTGTAGCGCTGCTATCATAACCTTGTACTTTTCCAGCACGTCAAGCGTTTGTTTGAGCTTACCTACCTTCAGTAGGGAATTAATATTTATTGTAGCAAAGTACTCGATGTTTCTCTTTGGTTGTCGTTTAGCAGAATTAGATAGAAGTGGGAAGCATGAAGGTGCAGGTTCCCCAGAATCCGATGACCTGCTTGCCCCAGACTGTGTGGGGGTGGATTGTTTACCACCTGGGGTACATTTCTGAATATTCTTTGTCTCCATGTTTCGAGTATTACGAGAGTCGTAATGGTGGTTACCTAAAAGGTAACGGGTTTTTAACTATCAAGGTTGTAAGCCTTGAAGCCACCAGCACTGATCGGCTCACCGACCCAGTTTCCCGCTGGGATTGGTTACCCAACCTTCCACTGGGTTGCTCGGTTTAACAGGGGCACCTCTTGTAGGTTACATGCTGGAGTTGGAGTGAAAGAGGCTAAGTTGGGTTCTCTTGCTGAACCCAATATGTTATAGTTGCAGATGACAAGCAACGACGCGTTTCACTCCCATTTGCCCAGAGCCATGTGATGACAAAAGCCACATGGACTCCTCCCAGGTTAATTCCTGGGAGCTATATTTTATTATTATTAAATGAAAAGCGCACAATGTGCAAAAACAGTTTTTGTACAGATGGTCAACTATGCTAATGCCATTCTTATTATTGAGGTTGTCCTCATTTTGCAGTTTTGTGCATGGTACCTTTCACAATGATCGTTGCACAGGTTACATATACAGTCTTCGTTCGGCTGGTGGAAGTTTTTGGTTTGGCAGAATCTGTGGTGAAATCCATGAGTGGCGTAACGTGTAATTACGTGCCGTAGCTCGTAATTTGCTTGCTTCCATTCTTCCGTCATTATAGCGTCCGTGGAATAGAAGTCGGACCAAATAGCATTCCTTTTCTCGTTTAAATTTTGGCGCGCATTCTCGTAGGGCTTGGTGTTTGGTAGACAAAACTGTGTTTTGATATCGTCAATGAAATAGTCCTCCTTGGTTAGAACATACGTTAACCTTGAAGGGGCTGACTTCCCAATGCCTAGTATTCTCTTGAGATATCGGGCCTTGACTTTTTCTATTGTCATCAGGTCGCTGAGTGTGAGTTTTTCCCAGGTGATGCTAATCCCATAGGTTGCTATTGGTGATATGGCTGTCCTGAACAGTAGCATTGCTGTACCCAATGATATTTGTTGAGGTTGTTGAACGTTGTAGATGTCTTTTATTGCTGCGGCTGCTCTTTCTTTAACGTGGATATTGTAGGATGTTAGAGTAGTTTGGAGGGTGACTCCAAGGTACTTGAATTTCGGCACTACTTCCAGAGGTTTGTTGTGCATGGTTATTGTATTTTTAGGTGCATGTTTTCCTCCTTTCCTAAAGGTCATTTGTTTAGTTTTGTTGTGGTTTATTTGCAAACCGTTTCTTTCTGCCCATGATGTGAGCCTATTGAGGACCTCTTGGAGCTCTTCTATGTTTCCTGAGCCTATTGCCATATCATCTGCGTAAAGAATAAGCAATGCTGAGGTATCTGTGATTATTTCTGTGATGTCTGCTGTCATGATGTTGAATAAAATTGGGCTGATTGGGTCACCTTGTAGGACTCCGTTTGTTTGGGTTACGTTTTTGTATAGGGTTATGTTGTCTGATATTTGGACATAGTTATATTTGAGGATATTCGAGATTATGATTGCTATCGGATGTGTAGCTCCTATTAGGTAATTGAGTTTTCGGATGAGTGTTGCTCTATCAACAAGGTCAAAAGCCTTACGATAGTCTACGAAGACTACAAAATATTTCTTTCCTGGATGCCTCAATGTATCTTGGACCTGTTCTATTAGATATTTTACAGCATGTAGTGTGCTTCTTCCCTTTCGGAAGCCGAATTGATTTTCTGGTATCTGGGAGTCTATTTCTTCTGCAAGCCTGATTGTTAAGATTTTCATGAAGATTTTGAATGATGTATTTTCGAGGGCTATACCTCGATATGAATCAGGATTGTCAATTTCTCCTTTCTTAAATATCATTTTCATTGTTGACAATCTCCATTGCTCTGGAATTTCCCCAGTGTGCATGCATGTGTTGAATAGTTCTACCCAGTAGTCTAGCATGACAGGTAGAGAGTCTTTCAGGTGTTCTGTGCAAATGCTGTCTGGGCCGGGGGCCTTTCCATTTTTTGCTGCTGTTATTGTATTATATATTTCCTGCCTCGTTATGGGGATGTGATTTCCCGTCATTGTTACTGGAGTTAATTCAAAAGCTGTTGATCGGTGTTGGAGGTTGAGAATGCTTTTGAAATGGTTTTCCCATGACTCCATTGAGATATTATTTGTTACTGAAGTTTTTGGTTTCCTAAGCACTAGGAACGGGTCATTTTGGGCGTTTGCAGCACGTCTCCTGGAGTCTTCCTCAATGTACTCCGTTCTTGTTTTCTTGATTAGTGATTTATATTTCCTTCTTTGTTTGGCATATTGGGCCAGGTGACTCGGGTTCGATGTGTTCTTCGCTCGATGTAGTGCCAGGAGGGTCTTTTTCCGTTCATTGTAACAGTCTTTATTGAACCATGGTTGTGATCTCCTTACTTTCGTGTGAGTTTGGCATGATTGAAGGGTTCTTGTACACATTTCCACTGCTTCAGTTAATTCATGTCGTTGAACTAATAGCCTTGCTTTATCTATCTCATCACCGATATGTCTTAGTTTCTCTGGATCTAATTTCCTGGATATTTTCTTACTTGGTTGTATTGGTAATTGATCTTTATGAGTAATTTCAAAGACTGTCGAGATTGGTATATGTTTCCTAATCGGAGCTATGGCTGAAGTCCATAATGCTTTTTGACTGAATATTTTAATGTCTGCACCTCTGTAAAAGACTAAATCTATGGCGCTGCTTCCATTCGAGGCTATGTACGTTTTCATGTAGGGACTGTTAACAAGGACATAGCCGGCTTCTTCCAGAGCCTCTTTAATCAATTCTGTTCTGACGGTTGGTTTGTCTATTCTTGCATTTAGGTCGCCTGCGAAGATTACTCTATCATCTGTTTGCGTTTGTGACAAGGCCTCTGTTATTCTTTCGATTGTGTCCTCTGTTGACATATGTGGTTGAACATACATGCCAATGATTGATAGTAGGCTGGTCTTTACGGTAATTGTGTTTTCTTCTTTTATTATTTGTTTTATTTTCCCTAAGTTCGGTTTGAGAAAGATGGAGAGCCCTCCTGATGGTCTTCCTGTGGTCTGACGAGCGAATGAATGAATTCCGTAATATCCTTGAATGTTGAAATCCTGTGTTAAGAATGTTTCTGTCAGTATAATGGCGTTGTAGTTGCTTAATGTCTCTATTGGAAAGAGAGGCAGAGCGTTTTTTATGCCTTCAATGTTCCATAGGAGCATATGTGTATGTTTATTGTAGTTCTCCTCCTTCAGCACGGTTTGCTCTCCGAAAACGAAATCTTCTTACGATTGTTCTATTTGGCCAGAATTCCGGTCGTACAGCATCTTCAAGGAATTTGAAAGGGAAACCTATTTTGAAGGCCTTGTTTTCACTTCGTGTGTGAAGTTCTTCGCAATGGATATTATCTTTAATTCCATTTTTCTCTAGGTACTTCTTAACCTTCTCTTCTGTTGCGTTTCCCTTCAGATTGCCTAGGTAAAGCCATGCCATTTTGTCAGCAGCTTGTAGATCATCTTCTTGAACCCTTGTCCCTCTGATGGTTTGTGTGTTTCTTTTATTTATTACAGTTGTCCATTCTGTTTCTCCTCTATAGTTATGATCGTTATCCCTTCCGTCTGTTTTGTTATTGAGTACCGGTACTTCATTTTCCTTGTGAGTAAGCACTGCATTCCTATTCAGGGTCTGCGTAACTTTTTCTTCAATAATTATATTTATTTTATTCGTTATGAAGTCCATCATATATCTTACGGTTTCTTTTAAATCCGCTAGATCTGTAGATTCATTGTTCACGGCTTTCTTTTGCTGAATGAGCTGGGTTGTCCGTTCAAGTAAATGCGAGCTTTGCATTCCGCCGTCAGATGGTTGAAGTTGCTTGTTGTTGCTGTTTGTAGGTTCTTGGTTGTGGCCGGGAGATGAAGCTATTTGTTCCGAGGTCGAGCTACCTTCTCCTGCTTGGGTGTGGCCGCTAGATGGAAGTAGCTGCCAGTTGGAGTTACTTACAGGTTCTTGGTTGTGGCCATCAGATGGCGCTAGTTGTCTCGGAATCAAACTGTCTTCTCCCTCTGATACGTCTTCTCTTTGGTATTCCATAACCTCGCTTTCAGAAACGATCATTTCGTTGTTCTTGTCTTTCACTACATTAGTTAATATATCAAAGCAGTTTCTCAGATCACTTACCGCTTTTAGTATCTCTTCTTTCTTCTCATTTTTAAGGTAACCACCTGTTTCTGTAATATTAACTATCGTTTTGAGAGTGTTCTCAATCCGTGTTTTCATCTGGTCCGCCGTATTTTTTATGTACGTAAATCTTAGAACTATTTAGCGTATCAGAATTGTATGGATCCCACGTTAAATATATTATTGAAGCTAGAAAGAATGAACCCAGAGATCTGGACGCAGGAAGTGCGTAGTACCCATCACCTCACCGAGGTGCATGCTTGTATTCTCCCTGCCAACAAATACACCATCCTGTCAAGCAACGTTTGATCCAAATAATCCTAATCTTAAATGGCTATTCTAGATAGATCATAGACAACATTCAAAACTGACTTCCTTTAAAGGATGATCTGGAAGAAAACAGATCATTTTAACCAAATGAATGTATTTTCATGAAAATTTTCACGTAATTTCTTCTAAATAATTTAAAAATGTGTTCTCAAAATCTATTTGAGAGAGACCCCAAGCAATAACCTGTTTCTGAAAATGTAACTTCTTTGTTGTTTTATGGGAGTTGGAAATTTTGAAATTAGTAGATAGTACATATTCAAGAGAACTGTTTATAGATTTTTCTGTATGTAAGTCATATTCTTCTAACCTACCGTATATAAAATAATGTTTTTGTACGTAAATTTAAGATACAACCAGCTCTACTACCTGAGGAAATCATGCAATAAAAAATACTGCAGAGGTTTTCAAAGAATTTGACGTTGTTAAACAGAATACTACAAGAGGAAAATGAATTTTTTTCATATCAGAAAGTGATGGAACCAACTAGAGGGCAAAATATTCTAGACGTGGTGCTAATAAAACCCTATAGAGTAACTGAAGTGATAGATGGTGTAAGTGATCATGAGGAGGTATTTTTGTAGTTTAAAAATGTAAAGAAATGAACGTTGTAAAAGTAGAACTGTTCGTCAGTACCATATGGTTGATAAGAGAGGCAAATGAGAGTTTAAAAACGTGATTATGATCAGTGGAAAATGGTAAATAAAATTCAAAACACCCTATGGGGTGTGTTAAAAGCAATTGTTAAGGAGTGGGAAAACAGGTAAGAAATGGCAAGGAGGTACAGGTTATAAAGGAATAGGAACGGTTGCGGAAATAAGAAGAGACTGAAGGAACTGTATAGGAAAATGGTATTCAGCAAAAATGTCAGCTAAAAATAACATGACATGGCGAGTTGGCCGTGCGGTTAGGGGCGCGCAGCCGTGAGTTTGCATCCGGGGGTAGTGGGTTCGAACCCCACTGTCGGTAGCCCTGAAGATGGTTTTCCGTGGTTTCCCAGTTACACACCAGGCAAATGCTGGGGCTGTACCTTAATTAAGGCCACGGCCGCTTCCTTCACATCCTTAGGCCTTTCCTATCCCATCGTCACCATAAGACATACCTGTGTCGGTGCGACGTAAAGCAAATAGCAAAAAAAGAATATGATGACAAACATAATTGCAACCATAAGAATTTTAGGGAAGAGAACGTCCAGGAAGAACAGGTGCGTAAAACTGGCAAATTACTGACATTTTCCAACGATATTAAAGAAGTTTACAAAAGTTGGAAGCAAGGAAAGATAACATTTCTGGGGATATATTAAGGCGATGGGTTGGGATATAGTGCCATATTTGAAATACATATTTTATTACTGTTTGCGAGAATGAGTGATACCAAATGACTGGAGAGTTGCAATAATAGTCCACAGTATACAAAGGGAAGGGTGTTAAATATAAATCGGATAATTCCAGGCCATTCATCTTGATATGTGTTGTTTGTGAGCTGTGGGAAAGCATTCTTACTGAATATATTAGACATGTTTGCGAAATGACTAACTGATTTGACAGCAGGAAGTGTGGCAAACGGCTACAACGAATGAAGCGCACTGCACTTATTGTCAGCATTATGACACACCCATTCAACCAAACAACTGCGCACGTTTGACTCGAAGAACGACTGGACTTCATGCGTCGGTCACATGAAACAGCACATGGTTATCTTTACTGCAAGGTGCAGGCATGTTCCAGCATAAACGCTGCAGCAAGCAAGAATGACTCACCTCTACCGTACTCTGATATGCATTAACGAAGGAGGTGGTCATTTTGAACATTTCCTTCATTAATCGAATGGCCATGCACAAGTGAATTCTTTGTAACGCCTATTTTAAATACAAGTTGATGTTCTCCCATGAGTATTGCCGGTATTTAATGTAAGACCGTAGCTAACGGCAGTTAAGTCTAGGTGACAGTTCTATTTGATACCAGCAAAGTGCATTTTGGGACAGCCGACGTCAGGAACAAAATACATTCCGACACACGGTTATGATAATACTTCATTATTGTAAATTTAATTCTATTCTGTTTCCTTACTAGAAAACATCGCTGACTGGAAACATTGCGGGTGCGAAAATCAATTTTATTACAATGAGAGTTTAGCTCGCGTAGGTTGATGAGAAGTTACTTCATTGGATAGTTCGTGATGACACTTGTTTGGGAGTGTTGACATAGCAGGTCAGTTGGAACCTCACACTCGGGTTATGCCGTTAATATCGTGGTGGTTATGATTATTGTTTTCAGTGATATTACGTATTATCATACTAGATTGGAGTTAATTTTTTTGTTTAGCGAACTTCACCACATTTGTTTAAATTGTAATGAGGAATAGATTAAACTATTCGAACATGTATTTAATTTCGATTTCACCCTTTATTGTAGGAAATAGTAATAACTCCAGATTCGAGTTAATTTTTGTAGCGAATTTCACTTCATGTGTTAGAGATTCAACGAGGATCAGATTTAATATCCGGACACTTTGTTGAAGTTCGATTTCGCCTGGCAGTATGAGTGATGTGTAGATACCATCACGTTGGCTCAACGATAGATTCAGGATGCCGCGTGTTTTATAATTATCTTAAGGACGAGCGGACACAGTGACGTTGACTCAACGACAGGATTAGGACGCCGTCTGTACATAGCCAAGTCAAAGGTTATGCATTTTTGCGAATCGACTTGAACGATGTTAGTGCTTGCAGTAGTGGATACGAATGTGGAAGATATTAGCAGGTAATATTTAGGCCACATTTCTGCATAATCCTCGCTGGACAAAAGGTGCTCCCATAATAGCTTTGTATCAGTAGCGGCATAATTGTAAGGGTTGTCCAACGTGGAAACCTGACTAATGGAGATCGAACCCTACTACTTAGCCGCCAGTGTTCAAGTTCGATGAACTTTCGTTTATATTTCTTTCTTTTCTTTACTTTAAGATTTATTGTTTGTGGGTCCGTTATATTATGATAGTGCCGTGTGTTGACACTTTGTTGACTTTTGTAGGAATTGCACTACGAATGCGGTTTCGATTCGTCAGCTGTTATTTACATTATTTATTTTATTTTATTTATTTATTTATTTATTTATTTATTTATTTATTTATTTATTTATTTATTTATTTATTTATTTATTTCTTCTTCTTCTTCGTTTAGGCCTACGATGGACCACGTGGTTCTTAACTCTGGTGAGCTCTTTTCTTCCTCTTAGCCCAGTATTCTTTCATTCTAGCGCTATGGATGTCTTTTCTTTCTTGAGTCCATTTCACTCCTACTCCTGGACGCAGTGATTTAGTTATTAGTGACTGGAGAGAGTCAGATGTCTTGACTAACTTTCTGAATTTATCTCGGTTGTAAATGTGAATGTGAGTAATGTTTAGGTATTGTAGGTCTTTCCGTACTAAATTCGTCCATTTGGCATTTGTTGCTTTCCCTCTGGATACAGTGTTGAAGATTCTTGAAGTGAGTCTCTGGCTGTCCATCCTGACTACATGACCATAGAAGATTAGTCTTCTCTTCCTCATAGCTGTTGTAATGCTCTCTATTTTACTGTACAGTTCCTTGTTGTGCCTGATTCTGTAGCCATCTCCTTCTTTAATGGGACCCATAATCCTTCTGAGGATCTTTCGCTCTTTCAGTTCTAGTTTTCTGAGTTGTCCTTTCCGGGTCATGTTTAGGCATTCTGCGGCGTACAGTACAGATGGTCTTACTACGGTGTTGTAGTGTCTAAGTTTAAGATTCAAGGAGAGGGATTTAGACTTGTATATGTTCTTACAAAGATGATAAGCTCTTTCTAATTTAGTGTATCTACTCTTCATTGCAAGATCCTCATTAACATTTGGGGTTATCCACTCTCCAAGATATTTGAATGAGTTGGCCTTGTGTATTATTTTGTCCCCCAAAGAAATGAAGTTGGGTGCTTCTCTGATGTTTGTCAGAAATTCTGTTTTATTGACAGCGATCTTTAGCCCTGCTTTAGCTGCTATGCGTTCTAGGGAGGATAGCTGGAACGTAGCTTCTTCCATACTTGAAGCTAAGAGTGTGAGGTCATCTGCGAAGGCTAAGCAAGTAACTGTTAACTTGTCTTTTTTGTGGCCGATTTTTAATCCAGAGTTGTTAGCTAGTTCTTTTCGTCCATTCCCGAATGACCTTCTCCAGCAGACAGTTAAACAGGATAGGGGACAAACCATCTCCCTGTCTAACACCTGTTTTGATCTCGAAGCTTTTTGATAATACCCCTCTGAATTTGACTTTGGACATGGTGTTTGTCACAGTAGCCTTCACAAGATTCAAAGTCTTCTTATCCAGTCCCATTTCAGTCAACGTCTCAAAGAGGGACTGTCTGTCTACCGAGTCGTAAGCCTTCTGGAAGTCAACGAAAATTGCTACATAGGGTGAGGTGCTGAGGTGTTTGTAGGTAAAGATAGTTTTGAGGTTCAGAATCTGCTCTGTGCATGATCTTGACTTCCTAAATCCAGCTTGGTACTCTCCTATGCAGGAATATAATTGTGCCTCCACTCTTTTAAGCAATGCTTTGGAGAAGATTCTGTACGTCACTGATAGGAGAGAGACCCCTCTATAGTTGTTAGGGTCTAACTTGTCTCCTTTCTTGTGCAGCGGGTGGATGATAGCTGAAGTCCAATCCCTTGGTAGTGTTTCCGTTGTCCAGATGTGAGTTATGATTCTATGGATACTATCAATTGACTCTTCATCTGCATGTTTCCATGATTCTGCAATGATGCCATCTTCGCCTGCTGCTCTGTTAGATTTCAGTTCAGAGATGATCTGTTTGATTTCTTCTTTGGTAGGAGGAAGGGAGTCAGGGTTAATAACATTCTTAGGTTGAAATTGTAGTTTTTCCTGTGGTTCTTCTGCATTGAGGAGGCCATCAAAATATTTTGCAAGGGCTGTAGTACAATCGTCATTGTTCATTTTCAGTTCTCCGTCTGGTCCTCGAAGGTGGAGTGTAGGGGCTGAGTAAGCGTTTGTCTGAGGTTTTAGAGTTTTGTACTAGTTACTGGTGTTGTTCCTTTGAAAGTCTTTCTCTGCCTGATCTATGATGTCGTTGTTATATTGCCTCTTAGCATTTCTAATGGTCTTGGCCGTGTTCTTTCTGACTGTTAGGAAGGCTGTATGATTTTCCGTGTTTTTGTTGCAGTTCCATTTCACCCATGCCTGTCTTCTCTCCTCTATTGCCTTATCACATGTTGGTGTCCACCATGGGTGTTTACTCCTTCTGGTTGCAAGGATGGTTTCTGTTGCTGCATCTATCAGTGCCTTCTGTAGGTTAGGCCAATCTGTTTTATTCTGATTATTGCTTAGTACCTTAGTAAAGTTGTTGTTCTCTTTCAGCTGGGCTGGATTAAATTTTGGTATTCTGGACTTGGTGTAATTGTTACCTCTGTACTTCGTGAGTGGAATGAAATTTGCTTTGACCAAAGATAGGTAGTGGTCTGAATCAATATTGGCACCTCTCAATACCTTGACGTTCATTATTTCCTTGCTATTCCTTCTACTGATGGCAACGTGATCTAACTGGTACTCTCCTAGCAAGGGATTGGGACATCTCCAGGTCTTGGCTTTTCGGGGGAGGTGTCTGAATGCTGTAGATTTAAGAACAAGGTTGTGATTTTTACACAGATTGATCAGCCTCTCACCATTACAATTGCTTCTCTTGTGGGCCGGGTATTCTCCGACTATGTTCTTAAACCTCCGCTCCTTACCAATCTGGGCATTAAAGTCCCCCATTAAGATGATCACGTGATGTTCTGGAATTTTATCGATTGTCTCTTCCAGTTCTTCCCAAAAGTATTCAACACTTTCAATATTACTCTTATTAATATCATTGGTAGGTGCATGGAAGTTAACAATCGTGTAGGCTTTGTTGAGACTTCTGAAGGCTATAGTGGACGTTCTCCCATTTGGTGATGAGAAGGAGATAATAGAGTTGATCATTTTGTTGTTGACTATGAAGCCTGTACCCAGGTGAGGCATATTCTTCATCACTTGTAGTTTGGTTTAATGAGGCAAATATAGGTAGACATATTTGTAATTGTAGTCGTAGTTATAGAAAATTGGAAATATGTCCTGTTGTTTGTTTTGTATTGTGGACTTTTATTTTAAAGAATTTAACGACGTAACTGTTTCATAACCTGAAATTTTGTTTAGTACCTAAGAACATTTTCAAGTGATTTAACTTCAGTGTTTGCGTTTCTACTAAACGCATAATGAATGAATGTTCTCCTGCATTTCGCAGTGTACTTCCTTCAGAACGATGTAACATAAGATCCCATCGGATCAAGTGTTGCTGGTTCCTTCTGAACATCTGTTTGAGGTGGTGCGTGATTCAGCATTGGAATTCCTCTGAAACTTAAGGGTGTCACGAGATGACAATGCATGGTGGAAGTTTATTATTCGAGGCAGACGACCAACGATGGAACGGTAAGTTCAAGTGTTCAATATTCACAATTAGTTCAAACATAAACAGCTATTTATATCTTTTTTTATAAAAAATATATTATGAATCATATCCCGCTTTCTTAAATTTTTTAACACCATTTCCTTTAATTGAATATTTTGTAGTTAGGATACTGATTCAGTGGTTGACTGCCTGGCTGTACGGCACTGTTGTCAGCTGATTCATTCTCCCACCCGTCCTGCTACATATACACCGCTTGAAGGACAGGCCTGTGCAGGCGAGCAATTCCAGTAAACACGATAGTGCACAGAATTGATAGTATCTTGCTTTAGATGATAGCAGCCCACCAGATATCATTTTCAGGAACGAACTAGTACATGCTTTTAGTTCTGACTGTAAGTATGGAAGTCCCTTCAACTCGTCATGAATATTACGAGTCCCTGTTGGTAGTTAAACAAAAGGATGAATATACTGATGGTACTGAGACCCACAATTTTGTGTTGATGTTGTGAACAATATATTCGCTTAAAAAGTAGTTGAATATGGTAATCGGGTTCATGTTTCTTTAGATATTTTACAAACCTGAATAGAAATACGTGCAGATACGCTAAAGTTACGTTTGAACTTTTATCATATCCTACTAACAAAATTAAGTTTTATCTCAAGAAGTATTCAGTTGTAATAAACTAAACAGCCAAGTCCCTGAAATTCAGGCAGCCATAATGAATTAAGAGCACACAACGCCTTATTAAATTAAATATTCTCAGTTTTGACATTGAAGTTATATCCAGTACCTGAGTAAAAATGAGAGCCGTTGTAAGGCAGACCCTCCGATGAGGGTGGGCGGCATCTGCCATGTGTAGGTAACTGCGTGTTATTGTGGTGTAAGATAGTGTTATGTGTGGTGTGTGAGTTGCAGGGATGTTGGGGACAGCACAAACACCCAGCCCCCGGGACACTGGAATTAACCAATGAAGGTTAAAATCCCCGACCCGGCCGGAAATCGAACCCGGAACCCTCTGAACCGAAGGCCAGTACGCTGACCATTCAGCCAACGAGTCGGATGAGGTACTTAGTACAATATGGCCTTACATTGGCCAACTGAGTATAATATACTAGGAAATCGTTAGAACGAATATGAAGAAGAATCACAATTCCACTAATGTGTTAATAACTCAGTAATTATGATAATTATTTGAGAAATAAAACAATTTACTACTGCCTTAAAACATTAAGTTTTATTCCAAGTTTCTATTTAGCCACGCAGCTCCTTCCGTAATTGCCTGCGAGTCGGTCGGTGGGTCCAAACTTTCCTACTAAGCATTGATGGCCGCATTGCATGAAGAGATCTATGTTTAACAAAAGCTCATACGGACGCGCTCCTTTTCATGGAAATTCGTTACTGTGTTTTCATCTGAAATCATATAATAAAGTTTAAGTTTTAACAAGCCTCCCATAAACAACAGTAAAAAGAGAATTTATCATGACTTAAGGTTCCTGATGTCTCTGGCTACGAAAAAGAGGGGGAGGGGGGGAAGGGACCACGCAATCAACTTTAATACAGGTTTCCACACAATATCTGACTGCTGACGTTATTGGTGGTTATTGCTTTAAAAGAAAGAAAGTGCAATTGAATCGGTCATTGTTAGAAGGCACTAAATCAGTTTTTTTTACGAAGATGACAGTTTGACGGTCAATCATTTTATGAAGATGAACGTATCTGGTCATGCTAGAAGGAACTAAACCTTCCCTTTCATTTTAATAGTAAAACCGACAGTTGAATTTAACGTTCAGTATCAAAGAGAACTGTAACAGACCTTTAATATTGCCATCCTTTGTATTGTATGTTCATTTCTGTATGTCTTTTCATAAAATACAGTCATATTCACAAATGGCAACTATTAATGTCTTCATTTTGTCATACAAATAAACCGACTTATTAAATTGTGATTGTTAAAAAAGACTAAATTAGTTTTCCTTTCAATTTCAGGGATAAAACTAAGCAAATAAACCTTTCTAGAGTCGTATTATCATGGTGAGTAATGAACGCAAACGATAGGAAAAGGTTTTTTCATTAAATGAGAAGAACTGCTTTCTTCAATTATCTCCATACGGAAAATTTACCTTGCATCATTTCAAATGACCGAATCAGTAAGACAATCATCTCCTCTTAACCCTAATCAGAAGAAAAAGGAAAAAGATCCAGTTCTTCGTACCGGCAAAAAAATACAATTGAAGGTCCATGAATAGATTGAAAGTGGCAGACTCCTTTTGCCTCCCACAAGGGTCGGAAGAAAACAAGAGTTGACCAAATGAGGTCGGATAACCATGATGCCCCGTGGTTGTTAATCCAAGTTGAAATCATCTGGAGTATCGCCAATTTGAATCGCCTCTTAAGACAGGCAAGGGATAACGTGGATATATTTCATGCCACCACTCACAGGGAGACAAGTGAAGTTCCGGGTTTCGTTCTCCACCAAGTTGATTTTAAAATGTGTTTAAAACCTGTATATGGGCGTTTGTTCTGTCCGAATCATTCTGTATCTGGCAACGCACACGCTACACCTACTACTTCATAAAACACGCTGTTTCCTTTTCACGACAGATGCCGCCTATCCTTATCAGGAGCCCTGCGTTACAAGGTCTGGACCAGAATCTAATAGACTTAGTCACACGGATCTCGTTCGAACAATACACATAACCGTTTACTATGATGTCTCAAACCATGAAATGAAAATAATAGCCACTATCTTCATCTCACTAGGATTCATGTACGAGCGTACTCGATTGATTTTCAAAGCTTGAATCTATTTTAGTCGTGGATTTAGGATACCTGGCGCCCTGGCACAGGGGATAGCCCATTTTGACGTCCCCTCACATTATACTATAACTGATACCTACAGAATAGTAATAAATTTCAGTATTTAACTATCCAGGGTAGATTGCTATTATTATTATTATTATTATTATTATTATTATTATTATTATTATTATTATTATTATTATTATTATTATTATTATTATTATTATTATCTGTACTGCATGTTTAAAACACAAGGCTAATTCTTGGCATCGTCTACTTTCCTACTCAACCGATTTACGTAATTCTCTTATTGAATCCAAGATTTTGCGTATCGATGAATTTTTGACTGATTATTGGTTTTATGTATTGAGCACTAATATTTAATTCAAAGACATGTCCGTTGACACAAAAATCCATGCAGATATAGCAAAAGCATCACACTGTATGAATTTATTGGGGTGAAGTTAAGGAAAATAGCTTCTTTATCTTCAGATCAACATTGCTCAAAACATTCCAAGAATGGATTTAAGATATTTAGTGTTTCCAAAAGATCCGGGAAGAAAGAGGAAATGACTATAAAATTCCTTCAGAGATAAGTGTAACTATGAAAAATTTCAGAATAGTACAATTCCTTATTTTACTTAAACATTAAACACTTTACTTGATTTGGATAGGTTATTTTTAGAGTCGGTTTAGAGCGATCTGTATACAAAGGTATAAAAATAAAAATAGACGTGAATTAAGGAGGCATTTCCAGGCATCTTATAAACTTAAAGCTTGGTACCAAAGAAGCTGATGACCTCAGAAACGCTACCAAAATCGAAAATTCTCAAAATACACTGAGAGTGTCACGCTGGGGTGGTTCAAATATGAGGCTCAGCATGAGAACGCAGTCGGATATATTTGTCCAAAATGATAATCTATAGGTTTCATGGGCTTAACAGATTCCTGAATGTTCTAATTTTTACCCACCTCCAGAAATCAAGACGGCGGCCATATCTGCTAGACGAGCTAGAAAGTTGAAATTTTGCAAAATTATACCTTTTAGTCTGTAACCGACAGAAAAAGTCCAAGATGTATATCCATTGAAGTCGATTTGTAGCGATCTAGGAATATGGTTTCTGCCATTATAATTAATACTTCACAAATCGATAGTGACTGTCAGTAGGTGAAGCGTCTTTTATTGTAATCAATACTCCCCACATCGACTTTGACTAGCAAAAGGAATGGAGACCTTCTCCATTTCCTGTGTAACTGGCATTTCATATAAAGGGATAGGCCCCTAACTAATGCTATCTGCCCCATTTCCTAATTCCAGACACATTCCAGTTGAAGAGTTTTCATTATAATGGCAGGCATCTTCCCTACGCCCGTCAAAATTGAGGTGTACTGTTATCATTATAATGACAGGGCCCTTTTCCTATAGCCAGTCACACTCGAGTTGGTGAGTTTCGATTATAATAGCAGGCCACTTTGCCTAATGCCAGTCACATTTTAGATGTTTAGATGTGTTTGTAATGGCGAACACCCTTGCTACTGCCAGACACAATCAGGTAGGGGACTTTTAAGCAAAATTCCATGCTTCCTTGCCTTCTTCACTTCTAAAAATGCTGTGTAATCTTAACGTTGTAGATGATGGTACATATAACGATACAGTTTCTTTCGCGCTGCGAATCAAAACGATCGACAACAATCACCAAGAGTTATAACTGCTTTGTAAGGTTATTACACCCCATGCACACATCGATTTTGTTTGTTGATTGCTCTTCCTGGAAATGCCGTACAAATTTAACGTTTCTGGTTACCATAGTACGGTACTTTACATCGTCCTGTGAATCAAAATAATGGGTAATAAGCGCAAAGAGAGGTTATTTTAGCCATGAAACGACATCTTAATTCGCGGTAATTCCTTATTTCATGCTATTCATCATTATTTCTTTCATACCTACAGTACAGGCATAATCGTAAAATTCGGTTGCAAGAAGTCGAAGAAATTGAAGTTTTCTCCTTTTACAATTTGCTGTACGTCTCATCGACACAGATGGGTCTTAGGGCGACGTGACCCAAACCGTACAGCTCGGTCGAAGAACTTACTAGTGAATGGGATCGTTATGTGTATTCCATTGTCTATGACACATAGACGTTTTATTACTAACTACATAATATGTAAATTTATTGTCTTTAGACGGTGGGTGTGGTCGCCAGGTTGAATTACACCGCATTAATCAATTATTCCATGATCATTTATATAGAGTATACAGAAAGGATAATACAAATATTGACTGTGATACTAGGAATATTATTTCCAATTTACTTTTCTCTGGCAATGTTGATGTAAGCGTTGTAGAATTTCGTTCCAGCTCATTTTTTCCAGAAGTATGCTTTCAATATGGAGAACAAAATTTACAGCCCAATAATATCAATATCAATTTAGATTTAGAAGTTACACCAGTGGCATGGACAGATCAGGTATTGCAGCTATGCTATTTCCAAATGGTCGTACAATGAAATTTCAGTTAAATTAACTCTAAAGCTGCACGAATCTTCTGTGTCTTCTTGGAAAATCAATTTTGCCAGCAAATATGTGTCACTGAGTGTTGACAGACTCCTCAGAAATCTTATGGACCGTAGTGTTTCTTTTGTAAGGAAACTAATCGTACTTGGAAGAGATTTTAGACAGGTCTTGCCAGTACTTCCACGTGCCACTAACTGAGCAATAGGCCTAATTTGTAGTATATTTTCTCCACATTGGTCATAGTGTATGTACTTCAGTTGTTTAAAAGCTCGTCGGCAAAACCATATGAATCAGAATTCTTTCATTTCTAACCGTGAATATTTTCCGGTGTTAAACATTTAGTGTCTAGGTTACAGCGGAAAAAAGACATTGTTTAAGAATGAATGTTTTGGAAGAAAACTTAAATCAGAACATGATTTGTTGTTTTTAACTAAATTTTTCTATTCTTGCTCCCCCCTTCCCCCTCCAAAAAAAACTGCGATGAAATCCATGCTAATATGCGGAACACCGGAGACATGCATCAGTGTAAACAAAACAATTTGAAGAACAGAAGAAGAAAAGGAACTCCTTTATTTTCCAACATAAATTTTAAACAGATTAGAAGTAAGGGGTTTAACGCCCCATACCTTCACGTTAAAATATGGCGGTAATGTAATTTTATTAAGAAATGCAATTTTTTAAATATTTTTACATGGAACACAATTAATTGTGTGGAATGTGCACGGCAGTGATCAAGACCTGATATCATCACTAGTGAAAGGATAGTTGAAAGGACTCTAGTTCCAAGAATCATTCTGACACCAGCAGATAGAACACTTCCTTTTCACTGAACGGAGTGATCCTTTGACAACAGAGTGACACTCAAAGGAGTGATCGTATTAATAGTACGATTAGTATGCATCAGTGCTAATGGGGGAGGGGCATTTTGAACAATTCATGAAGGAAAGGGTTTTATGTGGTATGCTGGTACGTTCTGTGCATGTGTGATTCCCATGATTAAAGTGCTATGTAGAGTTGTATAAAATGATTCGAGTTTTACCATGAAAATATATCCATACGCATATTTTCTTCTACGTGTTAGAAATGTGTCCTAAAAGTTTGGTTGTATCTTATTGTTACATCTGTACATAGGTCATACAACTGTCAATATATATATATATACTGTATATATAAAATAACTTGTCCAGACTGACTGACAGATTCATCATCGCCGAGCCAAAACTACTGGACATAAAGAAATTAAATTTTGAGGATACATTCATATTATAACGTAGGTTCTCACTAATGAACGATTTTTGGATATTCCGTCTCTATGGCGGTGAAAAGGGGGGTGAATTTTTAAAATGAGTGTATCCCTATCTCGAAAACTGAAAAGTTTAAAGACATTAATATTGGTATTTGAAATCCCCTTTAAAAATAAGGAAACCCGTATTTTTTGTATTCGGATATTCCTGCCAAGGGGGGGGGGGTGAAAAAGGTAAAAAAGGGGTTGAGTGCCTTTTATGTGGATACTTATATCTCAAAAACTGAAGATGTAACAGTCATTAAAATCGGTATTTGGAATCTCCTTTCTTATCCGCACGAGCCGTTTTGCAGACCATAGAATTAGACAAATGAAAATTATCTAAAGCACTATCCATGACAAACGTGAACAAGTAATAGCATCCAACGTTAGGCAATGCGTGGAGAAAAATTCATAACGCATATTTTTGTGCTACAGAGACGTTGAAGAACATTTGAACTGGGCTGTAGTGGGTTCAAGGGCGCACGTTTTATCGTAGAATATGTACCAAGATCTATGGTCGAAATATTCTAATCAGCTTTAGTTTAAAATTTTATGGTTGGCATTTTATTTCTTAATTCAAACAACTTTACACAACTTCAATACAAAGCTGATCAGATCAGGATGAACAGTATCTATCCATGAGTTTCAAATCATTTTCCACCACAAGGGCAGTAGATGTGATCTGTGTTGGGGATCCAGTAGCGCGGAACTCGCCTCACGAAGCCCAGTCGCCTTAACTTGGAAATGCTCCCTATAAACTTTATGACGTTCAACATTGGCAATTTTGGAATTCCTGGAATCTTGAAAAGCCACTCTATCCTTTCGAATTGTTCTTTTTACATTCTGAAACAATGTATTGTCCATGTGTCGCGACGTTTTGTGACAGAAAGTAATTTTACGCACTTCTTCACACCATAATTGTCTCCAATATTTATTATTTAATTTATTTTCTCCTTGTAGAACTCACTCAGATAAATCAAAAGACATCTTACATGAACCGTTACTACGCCGCAGACCAGAGATACATTTTTTGTTAACCCCGTGTCTCTGTGATTTTAGTTCCTTGGAACGATGGCGCTATTGTATCACTGTTGGCCCTTGGGGTGCGGCAATCATCGGCCACTATTTCACAAGACGTGATTCAGCGCCTGAGACGTTGTAAGCACATCTCTTCATGGTGTTGCAATTTCCAATTTCCCAATACGCCAGTGGTGGAAAATGATTTGAAACTCATGGATAGATCTGATCTGATTAGGTTTGTATTGAGCATCTCCTGAATGAGGCTGAAGGTGCTAGCGAGACAGCAATGCACAGTTTACAAAATATTCAATTGT
Source organism: Anabrus simplex (assembly GCF_040414725.1). Lineage (NCBI taxonomy): Eukaryota > Metazoa > Arthropoda > Insecta > Orthoptera > Tettigoniidae > Anabrus > Anabrus simplex. Next base: position 1,403,969,832 of record NC_090265.1, read on the forward strand.
TTCAGACTTATGTAAACGTGTAACTACTGGTTGCAGGTAGTGCAAGGAGTGTGCTGCACGAGGAAGTAATTACTGACGCTGCTCAACTTGAGTTTAACAAAGACACACGCGACCGTACTCTGGTCATGCAACGGTCTGGGTTCCACTGCCGGCGCGTGCAATAGTTTCAATTGTTACAAACTTTCTCGTTCGCGAGGTGAAGCACAATCGTAACAAGTGAGGCAGACACCCATCCTCAACTCTGTTTTACTTTAATTAAAAGTCGCTTGCTATGTAATATGTGAATTTTAATTATCAGAGTTAGCTCTAATTAAGAGCATGGAACACTTTTCACACAGAATATACAGTTAACTTCAGTATAATTGTCTAACACCTGACTTTGTTCATTCAACTGTAACAACATTGCATGAAGTACATATAGTCATTACACAAAAATATTTGGTGGTGAAACGCATTCATCCGTCTGGGCTAATCGCGAAGCTGCACGCTACGCCAGAGGTAAGTTATAAAACAGCGCAGTTGGCTGAATGGTCAGCATACTGGCCTTCGGTTCAGAGGGTCCCGGGTTCGATTCCCGGCCGGGTCGGGGATTTTAACCTTCATTGGTTAATTCCAATGGCCCGGGGGCTGGGTGATTGTGCTGTCCCCAACATCCCTGCAACTCACACACTACACATAACACTATCCTCCACCACAATAACACGCAGTTCCCTACACATAGCAGATGCCGCCCACCCTCATCGGAGGGTCTGCCTTACAAGGGCTGCACTCGGCTAGATATAGCCACACGAAATTAAAAAATTAATATCCCAGAAACCATAAAACCTAGAGCTAAGTGTACAGGTTAGTTATAATGATTCACAAGGTGATATAAAAATCACTTCTGCTGATGACGTAATCGTGCACAGTAAGGGAAACAAAATCCCGCAGAATGTAGCGTGGTTTTGTTTTATTATCGGCTGTAACTTAGGACTGAGCAGTCGTATTTCGATTATCGAGGTTTCATTTATAAAGGAAATGAAGAGTTATTTAAGGCATAAATGACTGTTATATATTGACTTTTGAGGCAAGAGAATGGTCGACGTGTAAAATGAAATTCAATTGATGAGGAATTATTACAATCACAGTCACTACTGATCTGCATTTAGGGCAGTCGCTCAGGTGGCAAATTCCCTTTCCGCTGTTTTCCTAGAATTTTTTTAAATTATTTCAAAGAAATTGGAAATTTATTGAACATCCCCCGTGGTAAGTTATTCCAATCTCTAACTCCCCTTCCTATAAATGAATATTTGCCCCAATTTGTCCCCTTGAATTTCAAATTTATCTTCATATTGTGATCTTTCCTACTTTTAAAGACACCACTCAAACGTATTGGTCTACTGATGTCCTCCCACGCCATCTGTCCACTGAAAACTCGGAACACACCACTTAGTCGAACAGCTCGTCTACTTTCTCCCAATTCTTATCAGCCCAAACTTTGCAACATTTTGTAACGCTACTCTTTTGTCGGAAATCGCCCGGAACAAATCGAGCTGCGTTCTTTGGATTTTTTCAGTTCTTGAATCAAGTAATCTTGGTGAGGGTCCCATACACTGGAACCATACTCTAGTTGGGGTCTTACCAGAGACCTATTTGCCCTCCCTTTTACATCTTACTAAAATCCCTAAACACTCTCATGTGCAGAAATCTGTGCCCTTTATTTACAATCCCAGTTATGTGATCACCCTAATAAAGATTTTTCCTTGGTACTTAAGGAACTTTCACCCCCAAGAACGCAGTAATTAAAACTGAGAGGACTTTTCTAATTTGTGAGACTCACAACCTGACTTTTAACCACGTTTATTATCATACCATTGCCTACTGTCCAACTCACAACATTATCGAGGTCATTTTGCTGTTGCTCACTGTACCGGGCGGTACACCTCTACACCGTTTATTTAAAAGTTGCGCCAGTTGAAACTCCTCTTCTGGAGGAAGGTTGAACTTTATCTATTCTATTAATTCTCTACTTTCTCAGAAGATGTCACCACGTGGAAAATTTTGAGTTTTTGAACTGTGTCACTTTTGATGTGTTTTTGTTTAGCTTGAAGTAAGAAGTGTGAACTTTCTCTTCTAGAGGACACTACTGAAGATCAACAATAGTGCAACCTAGTGCGGAGTCAAAGAACTATTTTGTTGAAGAAATTTTTATTTCAAATGTTTGTTCTTTGCTAAATTTCTTTCTGTTATTGTTTAAGTTGGCTGTATACCCCTCTCTTTCCCCTTGTTTTGCATGTAGCCAATCCCGAATTTCTTAAATTAATTTCTATCCAATCAGATGTATCTTCCCCCAACTTGAATCGATTGCGGGGTCCTATCCAATAAAAACATTGTGGGCGGGTGTTTTCATTCCCCTAACGCCTAGAAACTTCCGCGAGAGTATATAAACTGCTGATTTTAGGGTCTCCGGGCCACTTCTGTTCCATCTTTCAGTGTATTAAGTACATAGCAGGAGGCGGGAAGCGCCTCTTTCTTCTTCAGCCGTTCAACACCAGGTAATGGCCTATTAATAACTTCTTTTCTTGCTAGGTTGGCAGTTTAACACTCGCGGCGGGTTCGAAGCATTTCCATCATGTAACCTTTTCCTAAAATGTAATTACTCTTTTCATCTTTTTTTTGTAAAGCTACATATTGGGATAGAGAGTGCTACCCTCTCGAGCTCCCACTCACATTTGTTTTGAGGTGAACTTATTTTCTCAAACTATTCTTCGTTTATGTAATGTAAAGTGTTCTTCTCTAAGTCACCTCTGTAGTATGGGATTAGCCCTTGCGTTAGTGGCCCAGAGCCAGATTAGGTTTTAAAAACAAAGTGTATTAGGAGTGCAAGTTCGCCTCCTCTCAAATTGTTATTTTAGAGGTCATGTAATCAACCTTCTTTTCATGTAATAGACCTCAGTAGGTTGGGTATTTTACCCCTGTGAATACGTCCTTAGAGGACAGCTTGAAGGTAGAGTTTGGTGTGGCCTTGTGATAGGCTTACAATTTTGAGAGCGGATCGCTCTTTGAAATTTGTTTCTGTATGCCTCGTGCAGGCTTTATGTGTAATGTTTGGAGCCAGTGCTCCTGGGCATGAATGGGGCTTTCTGCCCCTTGGCTAAAATTTTTTTGGAGTAAGGCGGGGCTGGTGGCCCAAGAGTTATGAAGTAAGGGCACTGAGCCCGAATCCAGTAATATTGTACCTACATTTTTGCTACTCTGTACCTGTTATGATTGTTATCTCTTGTTTTTGAAAAGAAAATATAACCTAGTTAAATTTTAAATTAATTTTACATTGCACGTTAAATTCGTAGCTTGAAACCCATTCACACCCGCACCTTCTTTCACCTCTACCTACCACGGATATCTCCGTAACAAGTGGTAGCAGAGCGTGGTTGAATGGGTCTCAATTTAGCCCCTTTTGACGGCTAAACATTGCTTTAATTCGAACTCTAACAATTTTCTCAGTTGCTGGAATTTTTTGAGTTTTTTTTTAAATTGTTCTGTCATCATGTCCGGCCCTCGCGATGTTCTCCTCCTTAACTATTTGCGCAAAGAGGAGTTGATATACGAGTTAACTATCAGAAACGTTCAATCTGGAGGCACGGTTGCAATAGACACTAACAAGCTTAGAGAGTCCCTTGATTTGCCCATTTCCATCCCCAATTTGGGAGAGAAAGAAATTGACGACTCTCTTTCCACGATCACGGAGAATATTACTGGGCTAGCTTCCGTAGTTAGTTTTTTTGATGAAAATGATCCGTCTCCTAACCAAATTAAGCGTGTGCAAGGCAGATTATATCACTTTTCAAATAGAGTTAATGATCTGTTGTCTCTGAAGGTGAATGACGTTCAGAGGAAGCAAGCTAATACGCTCCTTGAAACTATCTCTGAATTGTCTAGTAAAGTCACTCAATTGTTAACTGGGGAAGTTCCTCCCAAATCTGATCAGCCCACCATAGTGAATGTAAGTAGTGAGGAAGAACCTGCTAAGGGAGAAGGCAATAGGATAACCGTTGCTGCTCAAACTATCTCTGCCCCATTGGACAACGAGTCTGAACGCCGCACATCGTTGAACAATGTACGTGCTGAATTAACTTCCTTGCCATTGAAACCTTTACCTACTATGTCGCCCGGGTTTAGCAGCTTGCCTCATCCATTGGCAATGTTGCTCAGAGGTATATCCAAGTTTTCCGTTAATACCACCAGTGACGTAATTTCATTTTTAAGATTTCTAGTGGAATTTCAGGATCATGCCCTTGTGTTTTCTCTTTCCCCATGTCAAATTTTGCAAATTATCTATCCTTATGCTATTGGGGTTCTCTCAGATAAAATAGTAAGAGCCATAGCTGAACAGTCATCTATCGAAGATTTCCATGCACATCTGCTTGCAAATTTTATTCCTGCCCGCGCGAGGTCATCTCTTATTCAGAAATACTATTATCGGGTACAGCGCTTGGATGAAAACCTGGCAGACTTCATCCAAGATATTAAGTTTTATACTAGGGTGTTTGCTCTCCACTTCCCTGAGGATCAGATCGTGCAAGCTATTATCGAAGGGATTTCACCACCCTACAGGTCATATTTGTGTTTCGCGGCGTGCCCGCAAACCTTCTCTGAACTGGAAGCATTAGCCGTCTCTGCGGAAGGAGTTAGGTATGCCGATTCCTTGCGTGTGGCAAAAGAACCCCCGCCTTCTTTTAGTAATACTCGGCTTCCACCTCGCCGATCAGTCACCCCTCGTAAATGTTATGCTTGCGGGTCGCCTGACCATCTGCGCAATAAGTGTCCTCTGATCAAGTCTAGTAGGGCAAATAATGGAGCTGGTTCATCACAAGGCTGTTTTAAGTGTGGGGCCTTCTCACATATCGCCAAAAATTGCACAAACTCAAATAGCACCCCCTCCTGCTCAACTTCTGGTGCCAATTCCACCTATGCCAATAATAAAAAGTGACTAGTGGCATCGGTTGAGTCGACTAATCCATCTTCCCGAGACTCAGCCCCTAGTAAACAGGTTGTAAATGCAGAGAACAATCAGCCTTCAAATTCATCTTTTGAATGCCCTAAAGAATGTCTTAGGATTGCGGCGGATACCCCCGCACCTGTTCCTTTTCTTAAGATTGAGTTAAATAACGAGCCTATAACAGCTCTTTTAGATTCAGGCAGTGTTTGTTCGATTATTTCGGCTGAATGGTATTCTAAATTGAAATCTGTTTGTAAACTACCTGACCATGTCTCAGCTCTTATTCAATATGTTTCGGCTAATTCATCGCCATTAGAAATTCTAGGTTCCGTACTGGTCAAAATTCGTATTTTTAAATTTACATGGAAAATCAAACTGTTTGTGGCTAAGCACTTGTCTTGCCCCATCATATTGGGAGCGGACTTCATTTCTCACACTGGTCTGGTGCTCGATCTCCAGAGTAGGTCGTGCACATTCAAATTTGCGTCCAATTGTAGAATTCCCTTGTTAAAGTGTAATTCTGTATCATGTTCATCTATGTCGCCTACCCAGGATGAGATGTTGTTAGACCTTAGACATCTACCTGAGGAGCAGACTGATAGTATTCGGAAACTGTGTCAGTCGTTTCCCGAGGTGTTCTCTGATACTCTTGGTGTTACTGACCTTATTGAATACAAAATTGAGGTCACGGATTCGATTCCTGTCCGTTTTCCACCGTATAGGCTATCTCCACCTAAAATGAAGGCTCTGAAAGAAATCATCGATCAGATGTTGAAGGATGGTATTATTAGGCCCTCTAAGTCAGCGTATTCTTCGCCTATTTTTCTAGTCCCGAAACCCCAAGGAGGCTTCAGGCCTGTCATTGATTACAGGGCTCTCAATCTGAAGGTGGTGTTGCAATCTGTGCCCCTTCCCGACCTTCATTCTTGCTTTTCATGGTTTCGTAAGGCCAAGTTCTTCACCATCTTGGACTTGAATCAGGCCTATAATCAAATTCCCCTTGCCGAAGAGTCTAAACATCTTACAGCGTTTGCCACGGACTGGAACTTATACGAATACAACCGCGTGCCTTTCGGGCTCCCCACGGGGGCAGCTGTGCTCACTAGGCTACTAGATAGGGTCTTTTCCGACATCAAATTTGAGTACTTATATCACTACTTGGATGATGTCGTCGTATTTTCCGAGACTTTTGAAGAACATCTAGATCATCTGCGAGAAGTTCTGAATCGCCTTCGTAAGGCTGGGTTAACTGTCAAGTTGTCCAAGGTTGCCTTTGCTAAGCCCTCTATGTCATTCCTAGGGCATATTGTGTCACCCGATGGGGTAGCTGTCGATCATTCTAGAACACAGGCCATCCGTGATTTTAAACCTCCTAAGGACATCAAAGGTATCGCTAGATTCATTGGTATGGTGAATTTCTTCAGGAAGTTTATTCCTAACTTCGCTAATAGAGCGGCGCCCTTAAACCTTCTTCGTAGGAAAGGCATCAAATTCGAGTGGGGACCTTCTCAACAAGCCGCTTTCGAAGATCTTAAATTAGCTCTCTGTAATGCCCCTGTACTTGCTATGCCTGATTTCTCGAAGAAATTCATCGTCCAAACGGATGCGTCGTCGTCAGCTGTAGCTGCAGTCCTTCTTCAAGAGACTGAACTAGGGAGGCGACCCATCGCCTATGCGTCTAGGACATTGTCGGCTCAAGAAGCCAAGTATTCCATCTATGAGCTCGAAGGTTTGGCAGTCTTATTTGCCTTAGAAAAGTTCCGTCTCTATCTGGAACACGTTAAATTCGACCTGGAGACAGATAATCAAGCCTTAAGCTGGGTCTTAGGTAGGCCGCGTCGTACTGGTCGTATAGCCCGCTGGCTATTCGTATTTCCGCCTTCCAGTTTGATGTTAGACATATCAGAGGTACCGAAAATGTTGTTGCTGATGGACTCAGCCGTATGTTTCATAACGACGTAGAGACCCACGAACCGGTCGACAGTTCATCACCTTCTGAGTCCATACTATCTGGTGTTAATGCCATCTTAACAGATGCTCCCATGCTTTTTAGGGATATTGAGAAATACCAACGTGAAGATCCTACGCTGGCTCCGATAATGGAAACCCTTTCTTCTGGAGAACATGTCGTCCCTTATGTTCTGAGGAATGGTGTTTTATGTTGCCCTTCGAGGCATGATAAGTTGATGAAAGTTGTTGTTCCAGCGGTTCTTGTACCTATGATCTTCAAATACTATCATGAGACCCCATTGGGGGGCATCTTGGAATCTTTAAAACTCGTGAAAAGATTCGTGAAATGTTCATCTGGAAAGGTATGGACGGTGAAATTCGGGAACTTGTAAAAGCTTGTAAATCTTGTTTGATCAGTAAACCCACCATGTCCACTAAAGTAGGCCTTTTGTCTTCTCATCAAGCGTCGCGCCCCATGGAACGCCTGTATATTGATTATGTGGGACCCTTCCCCCAGTCAAAGGGTAATGCCAACAAGTTCATCTTTGTGTGTGTAGATGGTTTTACAAGATTTTCCTGGTTATTTCCGACTAAGCTGGCTACCGCTCAGTCAACCATTACTTGCTTAAATTCTATTTTCGCTTCTTTTGGTCCGTGCCAATACATTGTATCTGATAATGCTAAGGCTTTTACATCTAATTTATTTCGTAAATTCTGTTTTGACTTGTCCATCTCTCATGTAACTACTTCCGCTTATTACCCTCAACCATCTCTGGCTGAACGGGTTAACCGTAATCTCAGGTCCGCACTTATTGCCTATCATCATGAAGATCATTCTAGGTGGGACACGTCCCTGCATTGGTTAGCTTTTGCCTTGAATTCGGCGGTCCATGAATCACACAAATTTACTCCAGCTTCTTTGATGTTCAAGTTTGTTCCCAACTCGCCGCTCTCTAACCTCTGGTCTTTGAATGACATTCTACCCGAGACAATAGATCCGGATAACATTAAAGATCTTTGGAAGAAGGCTAAAGCCAATCTTAAAGTGTCTCATGAAAAGGTTAGGGAAAGGTATGATCGTGGACGGAGACCCACCACTTTGAAGGTAGGTGACCAGGTTATGGTCAAAAATTTTGTTCCCGCGGGCAAGCTTGCCCCCAGATTTCATGGGCCTTGTATCATTCTCGATTTTCTTACGCCGGTTACCTTATTGCTAAGTAATCCAGCCACCGAGAGGATATTTAGAGTTCACCTGTCCCAGGTGAAACCGGTGTAATTTCTGTGTTAACTTGCTTCATATTATTTTGAAAGAATATGAAGGTTATATTTTTTTGAGTTTCACTTTTAAGGCATTCTGCCCCTTCTGTAATATTTTGGTTTTAGATGTAAGCCTTGTGTAAAACCTGCCCCGACCCGTTAAACTGCCATCCTGTTCTTGCCACGGCCATTACCACGCTCCCGTCTCCTGCTCCACCTTACACTGTGGCTTCATTATAGTAAATGCCATGGATATCTACACGCCGCGGGCCCCTCAACCTCTCCACAAGCCTGTACCCTCAAAGAAGATGATAGTCCAACACAATTCTGCCGCCTAGCTTTAATGTTTCAGCGCCCCCGCAGCCGCGCAGCGCCGTGCAGCGACTGGGGAGGGGGATGGGCCCCCTCCTCTCCAGCGAGGACGACATGTGAACGGCGAGCCGGAGCTCTCCTCCCGGCCAAGGCTGATGTGCGGCGCACGACCTGCTACATGCCCGCAGCCTGTATCTGTTCACCGCGGGCGCGGCGTACTTCAACACCTCTGCTCCCCTCATAGTGCGGGCGAGCGGTATCTCAGGGTACTTGAGGGGTCCGAGCGGCCTCCGTTGGACGCAAGCTGCAACGGCCGGTCTGGCCATCCGACTCAATCTACATCAACTACATGGACAGTCACCATAAGCAATAACTACACTTGGGAATTCAACAACAATATTTGGTGGACATTGCAAAATTTTTCTTCACCTTTAAGTATTAAAAGTTTATCTTCAGAAATTCAAATTATACAAACATAAAGACTTTCATTCACCTGCAACAACAACATTTTGAAACTGAATTAAGAAATCTTGTAAATGCTTCTGCTATCTATCTTCGTATCAACATCATTACTTGGACTTTGTTTCAAACTGATTTCATGTGTCACCCCTGGAGGAACTTTTGGGGGGGGAGGTCTGTACCGGGCGGTACACCTCTACACCGTTTATTTAAAAGTTGCGCCAGTTGAAACTCCTCTTCTGGAGGAAGGTTGAACTTTATCTATTCTATTAATTCTCTACTTTCTCAGAAGATGTCACCACGTGGAAAATTTTGAGTTTTTGAACTGTGTCACTTTTGATGTGTTTTTGTTTAGCTTGAAGTAAGAAGTGTGAACTTTCTCTTCTAGAGGACACTACTGAAGATCAACAATAGTGCAACCTAGTGCGGAGTCAAAGAACTATTTTGTTGAAGAAATTTTTATTTCAAATGTTTGTTCTTTGCTAAATTTCTTTCTGTTATTGTTTAAGTTGGCTGTATACCCCTCTCTTTCCCCTTGTTTTGCATGTAGCCAATCCCGAATTTCTTAAATTAATTTCTATCCAATCAGATGTATCTTCCCCCAACTTGAATCGATTGCGGGGTCCTATCCAATAAAAACATTGTGGGCGGGTGTTTTCATTCCCCTAACGCCTAGAAACTTCCGCGAGAGTATATAAACTGCTGATTTTAGGGTCTCCGGGCCACTTCTGTTCCATCTTTCAGTGTATTAAGTACATAGCAGGAGGCGGGAAGCGCCTCTTTCTTCTTCAGCCGTTCAACACCAGGTAATGGCCTATTAATAACTTCTTTTCTTGCTAGGTTGGCAGTTTAACACTCGCGGCGGGTTCGAAGCATTTCCATCATGTAACCTTTTCCTAAAATGTAATTACTCTTTTCATCTTTTTCTTGTAAAGCTACATATTGGGATAGAGAGTGCTACCCTCTCGAGCTCCCACTCACATTTGTTTTGAGGTGAACTTATTTTCTCAAACTATTCTTCGTTTATGTAATGTAAAGTGTTCTTCTCTAAGTCACCTCTGTAGTATGGGATTAGCCCTTGCGTTAGTGGCCCAGAGCCAGATTAGGTTTTAAAAACAAAGTGTATTAGGAGTGCAAGTTCGCCTCCTCTCAAATTGTTATTTTAGAGGTCATGTAATCAACCTTCTTTTCATGTAATAGACCTCAGTAGGTTGGGTATTTTACCCCTGTGAATACGTCCTTAGAGGACAGCTTGAAGGTAGAGTTTGGTGTGGCCTTGTGATAGGCTTACAATTTTGAGAGCGGATCGCTCTTTGAAATTTGTTTCTGTATGCCTCGTGCAGGCTTTATGTGTAATGTTTGGAGCCAGTGCTCCTGGGCATGAATGGGGCTTTCTGCCCCTTGGCTAAAATTGTTTTGGAGTAAGGCGGGGCTGGTGGCCCAAGAGTTATGAAGTAAGGGCACTGAGCCCGAATCCAGTAATATTGTACCTACATTTTTGCTACTCTGTACCTGTTATGATTGTTATCTCTTGTTTTTGAAAAGAAAATATAACCTAGTTAAATTTTAAATTAATTTTACATTGCACGTTAAATTCGTAGCTTGAAACCCATTCACACCCGCACCTTCTTTCACCTCTACCTACCACGGATATCTCCGTAACACTCACAATCTTGTACTTACTTATTACTCTATACAGAATTACATCATCCGCAAAAGGCCTTATCTCTGACTGAACTTCTTTACTCATATCATTGATTACAACCTGTGACAATAAAGTTCGGTGAATGAAGTCAGAACGTTCGATCAGTCAACACTGACGACGCACAACGCTGCACCTGCGTAGCAGCAGGTTTTGACCAGCTGCTCCCAACGTTGCTCAGTTGAGCATCGTGTGTGTACCGTGCAAGATCTGTTTGAATCAGAGCGTGTTTAGTGCGTTGGTTCTGAACTGCGGACACCAACATGAACGACCAAAAGATCAATGTACAGTTTTAAGCTCGGCAAGATACCGAAAGAAACGCATGCGATGCTGGTACGTATTTATGAAGATCAAGCACTGTCCTTGAAGTGTGTGTATGAGTGGTTCGCCCGTTTTCGAGGATGCCGGGAAAGTGTTTCTGACAACCCCGTAGCGGAAGACCGGCGACCGCAGTCAGTGACGAAATCATTGAGAAGGTGAGGACACTAATCACGAACGATCGGTGCGTGTGATAGCGGATGAACTGCAGATTAATCGTGAATCCGTAAGAAAAATCGTTATCCAGAAGTTAGGGAAGAGGAAAACGTGTTCTCGTCTTGTGCCACATCACTTGACTGACGACTAACGAAGAGAAGCAGGCACGTTTAGAGGCTTCGCAGGATTTTCTCGAAACGGCGAATGCGACACCAAATTTCTTGAACTGTATTGTCACTGAGGATGAAACTTGGTGTCTCAGGTACGACCCTGAAACGAAACGGCAAAGCGTGGAATGGCGTTCTCCGGGATCCTATCGTCGGAAAAAGATCAGAGCCGAAAAGTCACGCATCTAACTCGCTTTGAAAGGAAAGATATTGGATGATATTCCTGACATCCAACGAAACGTAACGAGGCTTTTGAACACCATCCCAAAGGAAGCATTCTTGCGAAGTTTCCAGGACGTATATCGACGATCTCACCAGTGCATAGTTATGGGAGGAGACTATTTCGAAGGAAAGTAAGGTCACAGTCGTGCACTTTTCATCTATGTTGATAGTACAGGACTATTCATCGAACTTTATTGTCACAGGTTGCTTTGAGGAATTCCCCTCTTAATTATTACAGGGTCAGATAAAGCTTCGCCTACTCTAATTCTCTGAGATCTATTTTCTAGAAATATAGCCACCCATTCAGTCACTCTTTTGTCTAGTCCTATTGCACTCATTTTTGTCAGTAGCCTCACACGATCCACCCTACCAAATGCTTTAGACAGGTCAATCGCGATACAATCCATTTGACTTCCTGAATCCAAGATATGTTATAACTTGCTGGAATCCTACAAGTTGAGCTTCAGTGGAATAACCTTTCCTAAATCCGAACTGCCTTCCATCGAACCAGTTATTGATTTCGCAAACATCTCTAATATAACCAGAAAGAAGCTTACATGCTATGCATGTCAAACAGACAGGCCTGTAATTCTCAGCTCTACCTGGCGAATTGGCCGTGTGCTTAGGGGCGCGTGGCTGTGAGCTTTTATCCGAGATATAGTAGGTTCGAATCCCACTGACAGCAGCCCAGGAGATGGTTTTCCGTGATTTCCAATTTTCACACCAGGCAAATGCTGGGTCTGTACTATAATTAAGGCCACGGCTGCTTCTTTCCAACTCCTAGGCCTTTCCTATCCCATCGTCGCCATAAGACCTATCTATGTCGGTGCGACGTAAAGCCACTAGAAAAAAAATGTTCAGTTTTATGTCTATCACCCTTTCCTTTACACACAGGGGCTACAATAGCAACTCTCCATTCATCTCGTATAGCTCCACCGACCAAACAGTAATCAAATAAGTACTTCAGATATGGTACTATATCCCAACCATTGTCTTTAGTATATCCCCAGAAATCTTATCAATTCCAGCCGCTTTTCTAGTTTTCAACTTTTGTTTCTTAATGTAAATGTCATTGTTATCATATGTAAATTTTAATACTTCTTTAGCCTTAGTCTCCTCCTCTATCTGGACATTATCCTTGTAACCAACAATCTTTACATACTGCTGACTGAATACTTCTGCCTTTTTAAGATCCTCACATACACACTCCCCTTGTTCATTAATTATTCCTGGAATGTCCTTCTTGGAACCTGTTTCTGCCTTAAAATACCTATACATATCCTTCCATTTTTCACTAAAATTTGTATGACTGCCAATTATGCTTGCCATCATGTTATCCTTAGCTGCCTTCTTTGCTAGATTCAATTTTCTGGTAAGTTCCTTCAATTTCTGCTTACTTTTACAGCCATTTCTAACTCTATTTCTTTCCAGTCTGCACCTCCTTCTTAGTCTCTTTATTTCTCTATTATAATAAGGTGGGCCTTTACCATTCCTTACCTCCCTTAAAGGTATAAACCTGTTTTCGCATTCCTCAACAATTTCTTTAAACCCATCCCAGTGTCTGTTTACATTCCTATTTACCGTTTTCTACCGATAATAGTTACTTTTTAGAAACTGCCTCATGCCTGATTTTATCAGCCATATGGTACTGCCTAATAGTCCTACATTTAAGACCTTCCTTTCTATCATTTATTTTTAACTACGACAAAAACAGCTTCATGATCACTAATACCATCTATTACTTCAGTTTCTCTATAGAGTTCACCTGGTTTTATCAGCACCACATCCAGGATATTTTACCCTCTGGTTGGTTCCATCACTTTCGGAATCAGCTGTCCTTCCCATATTAACTTATTTGCCATTTGTTGGTCATGCTTTCTGTCGTTCGCATTTCCTTCCCAATTGACATCTGGTAAATTCAGATCTCCCGCTACAATCATATTTCTTTTCCTTGTCGTTTCCTACATAGCTGATTATCTCATCAAATAATTCTGAATCCGTGTCAGTGCTACCCTTTCCCGGTCTGTACTCTCCGAATATATCAAATTGCCTATTATCTTTAGAAATGAGCCTTACACCTAGAATTTCATGTGTCTCATCTTTAACTCTTTCGTAGCTTACAAATTCTTCTTTCACCAGAATGAATACTCCCCCTCCCACCATTCCTATCCTATCTCTACGATACACACTCCTGTTCCGTGAGAAAATTTCTGCATCCATTATATCATTTCTGAGCCATGACTCAACTCCTTTTACAATATCTGGTAAATATATATCTATTAAATTACTCAATTCTATTCCTTTCTTTACAATACTTCTGCAGTTCAACACTAACAATTTTATGGCATCCGTACTTGATTTCCAGTTCCCTATTCCCTTATCACCGCTCCCTAGGCCACCCCGTTTCCCTGAATGTACCTCCCTATTACCCTTCCAAACAAGTTTCCTAACTTATACATACCACTGCGGTTTAAGTGAAAGCCATCTGAGCGCAGATCCCTATCTCCTACCCACCCATTAGGATCTAGAAATTTCACTCCCAGTTTACCACATACCCACTCCATAGTCTCATTTAAATCCCCAATCACCCTCCAGTCAGTATCCCTCCTACACAGTATTCCACTAATAACAATCTCCGCTTTCTTAAACTTCACCCGTGCTGCATTTACCAGATCCCACACATCTCCATCTATGTTGGTACTTATATCAGCTTGCCTTACGTTGTTGGTACCAACGTGAAACACTACCACTTTCTCCTTCCCCTCCTCACTCTCTTCTACTTTCCTCAACATCTGCCTCAACCTAATTCCTGGATAACATTCTACCCTGGTTCCCTTTCCTCCACACACTTTCCCCACGTGTCTAACGATGGAATCCCCCATGACCAGAGCCTCAACCCTTCCCACCTCATTTGATCCCCTCCCCTCCTTGTCAGCCCTATCTTTCCTGACAGCTGCTGAAGCTACTTCCTCCTCTCTTTTCTCCTTCCCATTACCCTGTTCCATCTGTCTTTTCCTATCCTCTACTCTACATTTCCCTTTCCTGTCTTTTCCCTTCCTCCTACTTCCACACATCTCAACAACAGTTCCCTGTCCCTCATCTTCCCTCTGTTGTTCTACCTGGAGTGACTCGTACCGATTTCGCACAGACACCTGTCCTGAATTCTGATCCTGAATAGAGCCCTTAGCCTGCAATCTCCTTCCCCTCAGAACATTAGACCACCTGTCTTCTACAACTGCCCACTTTCCTTCCCCTCCCTCTTGTACACCTACTGTAACCTGTACATTGTTTGAGGGAGTCCTATCTTCCTTCCTGTCTTCTGTGAGAATCCTAATTTTCTCCCTCAACTCTCCAACTCCTCCCTCATACCCTCAATGCCTCGCCAATCTGAGTATACAATTGGTGAGCCTAAAACTAATGATCAGTATTACTTGTGGTAACCAATAAGTCTTTCAATTTTATTATTAGTATGACATAACCCTTTCTCTTTCCTATACGCACATTTTAGCAGGTTTGTTTAAATCCTTCCATCGTTACATTAGTACTGCATGTGGTTGATGAATTTTGCTTGTTTGTGCCCCAAAACGACAACTGCCTCCCCTGATATGATATTAACATACTTACTCTTCAAAAATATAGAACTGTGACTATATCTACTCAGCTCTCATCCACCGGCAATTTTCAGCTTGGCTACGAATTCTATTTCACCTTGTACAACACACTACGAACTGCTACCCTTCCCGTCCACATCCAAATTAATCACCAGTCTCTCAGCATGGCCTCAGGGGCGACGGCACCTCGTCTCACATCACCTCATAGTTTGCACCAAGATTTTTCCGGAATATTCCATTGTTTTCTGACTATTGAAGTGAAATGATACCTTCTTCCCTTTTTCGCCTACTTCTTGCACGATAAAGAAAGCAAATCTTAACCTCGAGATTGAATTCGTGCTTCTACTGTTGTAAAAAAGGGGGGAGACTGCACTACCACCTGAACTCGGCCAACATAGCACTTCAGTTTGATCAGCTGCTTTTATTCAATCATGATCGCCGAGTGCTACAATTTCTCTGATTTTCCCACTTGCAACTTGGATATTATGTTGCGTCCAACTCAAATTATATTGTGTCAAGTAATATCTCTCACCAATGGGCAATGCTTATATTGTCTAATCTTGCGGCTCAGTAGGGATAACAGGGTACGTTTGAAAGCTAAGCGTCAGAATGAGCGCGGTACTACGCTCAGAGTTAACGAGGACACTCCTACGTCTACGACACTGATCAGTATCGATAATGATAATCAGGTTACTAATATGGAACTTTCAGAGGACTTCATGGACACAATGTTACCAAACAAAGTCAGCGAAATCAACCGTAGGCTGAGATATGACCATCTAGCAACTCACGTTTCGCTAAGGTGTTTGTGGAAAATGAATTGCCCTCCAAATGTTCGGTGTATGGTCGTTTGTGGTTCCAGTGTCATTTGAGGACTAACACAAGTATAAGGATTATAACAAGCATAACTGTATATTTCTCCTGCAGCTCTTTCAATTACTAAAACAATGATCCTGGCAATCCCTTTGTGAAATGATACCAGCTGGTAATTCCTGTGTAATCTGAAAGCACACTGGACTTCGCCCATATTATCATTCTTCAGTTAAAGTATTTTCTCTTCTAAAATCCTCTTAAACATTTCGCTTGGTTTTCTGATTGTCGAACTACTTCAGTTTTTACCTATGTAAAGACTTTTGTTCTCTTATAAACCAACACTTGCTCTGTTTCTAGGTCAATACTGAAGTACGCGAGTGAAGAGTAGATGAACTCAGTGAAAATGGGTAACCAAGGAAAAATATCTTCAGGACTGCCGACAATGAGGTTCGAAGTATCTCCCGAGTGTAAATTGATAGCTACGTGACCCAAACCGTGCAGCTTCCATCTCGCGTTCTCGGTAATAATTAATTCGTAAACTAGATGTAACAAACCTGAACATATTGAGAATTATTACTAATACATACTGGTGGCAACAATGACAGGAGAATACTCATAACAAAAAGATTAAATTGAGGAATGAACTTGATGGATGAAGCATTGACCGTAAACTTGGTGTGGTGCCCGACTCGTGGCCTTGATCAGTAAGTTGTCAAGTCTTAATAGTCAGACACCATGGTTAGCTGGTTCGAGTCCCGTTGGTGGAAGGATAGTTCACCATCAGAATGTACTCCGGCAGGGTAGGAGAAGAGGAAGTATACCTAATCACTAGACTGCGTGCCAAATGCTCGATGTCATTCCACACTTCTCCTCAGTGTTCATATTCTTACGTACTCAAGCGACAGTCAGCCTTGTCGCAGCCCCTTCGTTATTTCCTGGAAGGGATGACTAAGCCAGCTGTGGGAACCTCCCTGCCCACCCAAGGAGATGCCGCGGCCCTTGCTCTATTGTTCCCTTCGTCCATTTTCTCCCCACGATTTCTGGAAGGTACTACGGGAATGTTCAGTCTCCAGCCGAACCCTGAATATTCTATATGTCTTTTCACGAGAGTTTAATCCTGATGTAAACATGGTACGTCCACGCCTCCGCCAAAGAAAGAGTTGTGATTCGTTGAGCGTGTAGTACCGACCTCCACCCCGTCAACGTCTCGTGTTCGGACGTACAGGGCTGCGCATCGCATACGACAACAGTGCGAGGATCTGAACTTCTGAATAAACGACTAAACCTGCATTCTGTTCACTTAGTTTATTGAACACATTCACAATGCACTGCCTATGGTCACTTGTGAGCGGTTTTCCTCTTTCGTGCTTCAATACACGCAATGGTCCTACCTCTTGCTCCATTTCTCTCACTATGAATACTGACACTGACCGCTGCTGCAAGATGCAACACCTTTTCTCCACACTGTACAGCTTGGGACTTTCCCTCAATACGAGAAGACTTCCTGTATTACACCACGCCTTGTGCCTTCACTTCTCGTTATTTAATCACTCTTTCATTAAAAAATGAGCACATACGAGGGTCGAGTCATAAGTCATGGAACTATTTTTTCTCGCGAACAGGCGACAACCCAGAATATCTAAGATATGCATTTGGAAATATAGGGCATGTACTTATGCATAGTGCCTGAAGACAAATTCTGACTGCGGGAGATTCTCGTAGAAAAGTGACAGAACACAGGCCATTGGTAAACAATGTTTTATTATGGTATAGACAGCAAATACACAAGTCTACGTACAAAGGACAGGTCTCCACTGGTTACTGATCATCCAAATAATCACCCAAGCTTTCCACTGTGCGTTGCCAGCGGTGGGACAGGCGCTGAATACCATTCGCTGCATGTGTATCACTAACGTGTGACACCTCTCTCCGAAATGCTGTTACGATGTCCTCTTTGTTAGCAAACCGTTGTCAACGTAATGGCTTCTTGACTTTGGGGATTAGATCACAGTCACATGGGCTCAGATCAGACGAATAAGGCGGGTGTGTGAAGAACCTCCCATCCCCACCGTTGTAAGCGACGCTTAACGATGGCTGCCGTGTGAGCTGTTCGCGTTATCGTGTAGGATTATAGCGTTGCTGTATTTTCTTGCAATTCCGCTAGAGTCCAGCGCCTGCCCTCATGTAAACATTGATCGATCACCATTATCCGTGCATCTTTGTCCATGGACACTGGACAGCCTAGGCGAGGCAAATTGGCAGTTGATACTCTACCCCGTTTGAACGTCTCTAACCACCTCGGCACTGTTCTGTAGGGCATTGCATGCACACCTAATGCTTCCCGCGCTCTGCATGGCATTGACGTGCATTTCTGCCACGGAGAACTACTATTTTAATATACGATCGTTGCTCCTGCTTGTTGACTTTCATTTTGTGACACTCTTACTCACACACTGAACTTGGGAGCATGCTTAGACCCACACTGTTGTTTACATACACCATCTAGCGGCATCATACGCAAGTAGGCCTACATACCGTACGTTTACAAGTGCATATCTTAGATTTTCCGTGTTGTCTCCTGTTCGTGAGAAAAAAAATAGTTGCCATGACTTATGACTCGACCTACGTATATATACCGGTATACATGACAACCACATTTTAATTTGGTTACGTACTCTTCCAAACTTTCAAAATGTAATAAACTAAAATAAAATAAAATTAAATTAATGCGACCTACTACTTTTCTTCGAGCTCGCATACAGTCGAGTGAGTGCGACGGTTGTTTCTCTAATCAACTACGTCTATGTCCACGTGCAAAGGAAAGGTGCTCCGCCTATTTGTTTACATCAGGATTAAACCCTCGTGAAAAACTATATAGTAGTGCATCATCGAGGTATCTCTCTCTCTCTCTCTCTCTCTCTCTCTCTCTCTCTCTCTCTCTCTCTCTCTCTCGTGTGTGTGTGTGTGTGTGTGTGTGTGTGTGTGTGTGTGTGTGTGTGTGTGTGTGTGTGTGTGTGTGTGTGTGTGTGTGTGTGAGTGTTACTTCCGTAGGACCACAGTGAGTCAGCGATTGATGCAGTTATCGTGAGTGTAACTGGATCAGTGTTAATAGTCGCCGTTGAATACTGTTGCTGTTTAGTTGTTCACTATATGTAACTGTGTGAATTAGTCACCTGTCTCTGGAGGAAATGAAATGGCGTATGGCTTTTAGTGCCGGGAGATCCCAGGATGGGTTCGGCTCGCCAGATGCAGGTCTTTTTATTTGACTCCCGTAGGTGACCTGTGCGTCGTGATGAGGATGAAATGATGATGAAGATAACACGTACACCCAACCCCCGTGCCAGAGAAATTAACCAATGGTGGTTAAAATTCCCAAGCCTACCGAGAATCGAACCCGGAAACCCTGTGACTAAAGGCCAGCACGCTAACCATTTAGCCATGGAGCCGGACGTCTCTGAAGTCAAACTAAGGAACAATCATCGTGTGTTGTGTAACCAGTAGCACTCTCTGTCAGCACGCAGCTGCTGTATGGGGAGACTGGACTTGGAGAAGCACAAGTGAAAGGCTTGTGAAATAGGATTAGGGCTTCCTACAGGTAAAGCTGGAGTCCTGCTGTGAGAGACTTGTAAACAGGCAGCAATTAGAAAGTGTGGTCGTTCATGGTTGAATAGAATTATGTGTGTGTGTGTGTGTGTGTGTGTGTGTGTGTGTGTGTGTGTGTGTGTGTGTGTGTGTGTGTGTGTGTGTGTGTGTGTGTGTGTGTGTGTGTGTGTGTGTGTGTGTGCTTTGATTGGGTCATCTGAAATAAATTAGGGTAATACAACAGACGCTGTATTATCTATATATATAAAATAAGAGTTTTGTCTGTACATTGCTCAGAATTTAAAAAAGGGATGGTATTTCTGTATCAGTCGTGTCCACAGTAACAAGGAAATGCACTTTTTAATTTTCCGTAATTTCTCTCTGTCTGTCTACCTGCCTGTATGTATGGATGGATGGATGGATGGATGGATGGATGGATGGATGGATGGATGGATGGATGGATGGATGGATGGATGGATGGATGGATGGATGGATGGATGTACACGCATCACGAGAAAATGGCTGAAGGGAATTTAATGAAAATCGCTATGCAAAGTCGGAGAATAAGTCGCTACAATATAGGCTATAAATACTTTTATTCGCGCTGAGCGAAATGGTAGTTTAGGGGAAGGCCTAAAATTTAATTTTCAAATATTTGTATTATTAGTTTTCGTATCTTAATGAAAATCGGTATGCAAAGTCTGGATAATATGACGATACAATCTAGAACACAAATAATTGTTTTCACACAGTATAAAATGGTAGTTTAGGGGAAGGACTGAAATTTAATTCTCAAATATTTATGTCATTAGTGGTAGTATCTTAATGAAAACTGGTACCCAAAGTCGGGGAATAAGTCGCTACAATCTAGGCTATAGATAATTGTATTCACCCTAAGAAAAATGGTAGTTTAGGGGAAGGCCTAAAATTTATTTCTCAAATATTTATGGTATTAGTGGTCGTATCGATAAATACTACAAAACTAAAGTTATATAGTATTAAATTTCCGATCATTTATGTCTTATACATTGTTACCGAGTATGATCACAGAGATATTCATGAATTTGAATTTTTGTTACTAAGTCCATATCAGCGCCGAGTAACGAGAATATGGGTAAACAGAATTTAATGAAAATCGGTATGTAAAGTCGAAGAATAAGGAACTACACTCTACGCTGTAAATAATTGTATTAGACGTCCTAATATCACAGAGTCAAAATAAAACTAAATGTGAAGGCCTACAATATAGAAAGCTCATAAAATTTATCAACAATAACATTACATTGACCATTGTTTGTTGTGATGTGCTTTGTGTCTTCTGTTACCACTCCCGATACATAGGATTACTGCTGCGTACCGAGTATATTTTTAATTCGCTTTACGTCGCACCGACGCAGATAGGCCTTACTGTGACGATGGGATAGGAAAGGGTTAAGAGTGTGAAGGAAGCGGTCTTGGCCTTAAATAAGGTACAGCCCCAGCCTTTGCTTGGTGTGAAAATGAGAAACCAAGGAATATCACTTTCAGGGCTGCCGACAATGGAGGCTCGAATCCACTATCTCCTGGATGCAAGCTCACAGTTGCGTGCCCCTAACCACACGCCAACTCGCCCGGTCGTACCGAGTGTAACAGCCTGCCTGAATATTGGCGGAAAGTAGCTGGGGAGTTGGATAATGTTCTTCTTTAGCATGCCATTCCTCTGGTTCATAGATTTTCTGATACTACTGCTACGTAACACACTGGTTCATGATAGCATTCGAGCTATTCAATCCCTACTCTGAGGCATTTTTTCACAGTTAAGAGACGTTCGTGAGCCCGTGATGGGTCATTCATTGGGAGTGATCCCACCCGATGACTACGCAGAGTTCAACGAGCCTTGTTTGTTTTTATTTTAATAAATTTACTTGGTATTCGGCAAGTATCCATGCAGCCAGAAAACCATCATGGATAAATACATAAAATACATACTATATATAAAAGAATACTATATCTAAAATACATGCAACAGATGATCAACACAAAAGCAATACAACGCATTTTATTCACTTCACAGCACATGAAAAGGAACCTTCGGCGATAAATGTCTCATTCAGATCAGTCATATGTAAAAACTGGGCAAGTATGCTGGTATGTTATCTTCTTAGTAAAAATATTACACTGGTAGGAAACGAGACACGCATAAGGACCAGTTTTCCATATAAAACAAGACAATTCCTTCAACCGAGAATGGTGCGGTTAAGATCGGCAATTTCCTCTTGGGATTGTCGCAGACAGGAGCATCCACTGCTCTAATTCGATGAAGGTGATCTGGGGAGCAGCCATGACCGAGATGGATGAGTATGAAGGACGTAAGATGGCGCTTACGAACACGTAATTTGTCAAACCAGGGTCGTGTTCGTATATGAGGTTGATGAGTAGCGTAGTGTCGTCCTTTAGTCTCCGGCAATATGTCCCAGTTATTCGACCAGTCATTGTGAGATTTCCTGCGCAGTAATGACATTAAGTCCCTATATGGAATCGCCATAGCGCTATAAGTTCCATCTGAGATGCTCTGCTTTTCAAGTTGATCAGCTATTTCGTTATGCTCTAAGTCAGCGTGTCCTTTCACCAGTAACGTAGCCAGGATCGGCCGATGGGGAAAGGGTTTTTAAAGTTACAAAATGATGGTAGATCACAATGGAGGTGCATGAAAGGTTTGTCATTATAAGAATACTCATTCAAGTGAATTACAGACCTGTAGGTTCTACAAATTATGTCTCTGAATGTTTATTTAGTTTATTGTTTATTGTCAGTTTCTGTTTATTTCCTTTTTGTAAACATTCCATGGGAGGGAGGTTCTGACTCCCAGTAACCCTCCCACCCCACCCTGGCTAGGCCCCTGCCTTTCACCCAAAGGAAATTTATGCCAATACCGACGGTTTATGCTATGCAAGCCATTTACAAAATGTCAGAAAGGTGATTATATTTTACAGTCCATTGAGGGTGTTGTAGCCGCTGTAGAACACTTTAGATAGCCTTGTTAGTTGTGCAGTCAACTTTTTTGAAATGACACTGTACTGTACAGGCTGTCTTGGAGAACAGGAGTTCGCCGTGCTGGAGTGCAGCGTGATCACTCAAGTAGAGTCACTCCCATAAATATTCGGCCACTGATAAAATCCGCGAAAAAGTGATGACTATAACGCAACCATGAGCAGAATGGGAACGCAAATGTGTTCAAGTAATGGAACTACGTGTGGTTGCTTATGCCGAAGAGGAATCACGGAGAATTGATGTACAGTATGCTGTAAAAGAAAGGACATTGCGCACATGGGCGAAATGACACGCATCAAATATATTCGGTCATCCGGAAAGGCCGGGATTACCGCTGTGATCATTGACGTAGTGCCGAAGTCATTTGCTGCAGTTTTGCGAACTGGTGTGAAATGGGGCGCAAAAGACAACCCAATACCACGTTTGAAGAACTCCAGCTCGTGATATTCCATCATGCTCGAAGTAAATCGCGTAGAAAGATATCGCAGATGCTTAACATAAGCAGAACAACAGTTGGAGATATAACAAGACGATTCAAAAATGAAGACAGAATTGATTCAGTTCCCCATACAGGCAGACCAAGAAGGCTGAAAGAACGAGAGGAGCGGTTTGTGCTTCGGAATATGAAATGAAATCCGAAAATGAGTGCCCCGAAACTGGTAGCAACTGTTTTAGAGGAGTGTGGAAAGAAATTGGGTATTGAAACCTTGCGAAGATCACTGCGAAGGAATGAGTTCTTTGGGAGAAGAGCTAGGAGGAAACCAGACATTAGTGGGGTAATAAAAAGAAGCGGATAGAGTTCGAGAAAACCTACGTAAGCTAACCCAGTGCTTGGTGAGAGGATGTTCAACGTCCTTGGGTCTGATGGAAAGCAATTCGTGTGACAGAAACGTTACGAGGAACAGAAAACCAACTATTTACAAGCAACGATAAAATATGGTGGAGGAAGTGCAATGGTGTGGGGATGTGTTGCATCGAGCGGGGATAGTGTAATGAGTTTCATTGAACATAACTTGACAAAAGAGGGCTATTTGGTTATCCTCAAAAACAATCTGCGGAACAACTTGGTATACAGCTTACTTTCAAGTTCTACCAACATAACGACCCCAAGCACAAGTCGTAACTTGTCAGGGAGTGGCTGCTGTAGTACAACTGCCCGAAGGTTTTGGAGACTTCACCACAATCACTCGACCTGAACTCCATCTAGAATGCGTGGAGTAAAATGAAGTCATCTCTGCAATTGCGGCCGCCAAGTTCCCTCTCAGGCTTGAAGAGTAGACTGCCTCAACAATGGGTGGCACTAAGCTCTGATTATCAAGAATGTTATCGCCAGTATGCCGAATCGACTGGAAGAGGTCATAAAACATTAAGGTGGACCTTAAAAGTACTGAATGTGTAACAGGGTTGTGAGTTATGCGACTGTATGTTGCTTTTTGTATAGTGGCCGAATATTTTTGAGGCGGCATTGGAATTATTGATTTTCTTTAATGTACGAGAGATAGCGTACTAATGACTGTCAGAGGAGTTTGACTTACATCACAATGTTTGTAGAACGTGTCATTATGCTTTCCTACATGTTTCATTGTGTTATACGTTATCATTACAGTAGGCCTCTAATGTAAGAATAACTACCCAATATAAATGTGTCAAAATCAGAGTGACCGAATATTTAATGGAGTATCTGTACGTGAGTGAAGAGATGAATTGGAAAACTCAAACGTGAGTGAATTTGTAAATAACTATAAATAGTAGTGTACTTCTGGTGTATTATTATTGTTTACATTATATCGTGGTCATCGTCTCTTTTTAATAATGTTTCCACAAAATGTCGGTACTGTGGACATGATTTTCATTCATGGCATGTGCAGTATAATATCGCAGTCATGGGTTGTCCAGTCGATTCACTTTTTTTATAATCCATGATGTGTGAGGTCTGTAGTCTATTATCGGATGTACCTCTTGGAGCAGGAAGAAATATACGACATAAAACCTTATATGGGCATGAAGCAGCATGTTTATAAAGAGGGTGTGGGAGAATTCCGGAAAAGAACTACATACGGAATAAAAGGTGTTTCAGTGCAAATTCGAGTCTGGATCTCCGACCGGTGAGGCTTGACAGCCCCATCGTAGAATGTGATGTAATATTTCGGCTATGAGATCAGGTGGTGTATTCATAGTAAGGGAATCGTGTCCTCGTATTCCTCGAGGTCAAACAGGTGTGTTCAGGCACACCCCCCCCCCCCAATGGAGACGAGTTTCATGTACCTTTTCAACTACATACCAGCCCTACTGCCAATATTAAATACCTGGCATTATCGGGAATCGAACCCGGGCCTAACCGTTAGGCAAAGGGAATGAAAGATGAGAGAGTAAGGGACAACCTTGGCCTTGCAATTTTAACAGCTGATCCCACAGTCTACAACAGTGGTGCTCAGCTGGGCGCCCATTGAGGCCCACCCAGTGCGGCCGGGCTGACGTGACTTAAGTGCGGGCAGATTACGCAGCAAGCATAGAAACGAGAGAGCGAACACACTTTGCAGGAAAGTGAGGGAGCATTGATGTTCGATTGTGAATATGAATCTCTCCTTCGCTACTCAGTGAAATGTTGATTGGGGTACAGTATTTAAAATAAAACACTATAATCGCGCAAATATAAAACCCTGATCTTTTCAAGACATTCCGGTTTGATTTATACTGCGCTCGATATAAACAGTCAGTTATACTTTCTTATATTAATTCATTCAAATTTTATAAGTTTTGTGTTACAATCTACAAAGTTACAGGGTTTAAGCGTACAAGCTACGATTTACAATTCCTTGGATGGGCATGGCAGTATTTCTATTTTGTTTAAAGTAAAATTCTTGTTATTCATTAAGCAAACAATATATAATTACATAATTCAACAAGTTTACTGATTGATTTTGCATAGTCTTGTAGTGTTGTGTGACTTTCCCTGTTCACTGAATTTCTGAAAATAGTATTTAAAATTTAACAGGCGTCCGATGATAATAGCTAGCCTCTAAATGGCGAGGGGGAGTTTCACCACGATTCAGGACATAGCAGGTATAAGTACAACAACATTGTAAATGTATCTACAGCATAGACGTAGAGTATGCCTTCAAATAAGTAACCTCAGTGTTTTTATTCCCGGTAAGCATGATTGGATTGTTGGTGAGTTTATCAGATAATTTAAATCCAAACAACCACAACCCGTAACTTATCCACCGTATTATATAAGAAATGCTTCTAAAGCACCTCTTAAATGTAATAGTGAAAATTGTAAGTCTTTTTTTTTATATCTGGTCAAAATACACTCATGTTCATAGAAAACACAACACCTTGAAAAGCTAGAGTTAGGAAGTTCATATTCACAGGACATGTTCATTAGCATGTTCTGCAGAAACGACTAGCATTTCAGTCACCTAGGTTCATATGTGTCCTGTTGCTGATAACTTGTTCCATGCGTGATGGCATCGACGCGTATAAGGCGTGAATGTTGTCCAGAGGTATTGCCATCCATGCTGCATTCACCTGGTTCCACAACTCATCTTTGGTGGTTGGCACTGAGTCACAACGCCGCACCCATCGTTTCACCATATCCCACACATTTTCGATTGGCGACAAATCCGAAGATTGGACGGGCCAGGGCAACAGTCATTCATCCTGTGACAACAAGAAGGCACGTGTCCGTGCAGCAACATGTGGTCGCGCATCGTCCTGCTGAAATATGGCGTATGGGGTGTCGTGCAAAAAGGGTATGGCTACGGGTCGCAGGATATAATTCACGTAGGCCAAACTGGTCACAGTGCCCTGCACATGCACCAAATGTGATTTGTGATTGTACGCAATTGCACCTCACACCATAAGGCCTTGAGCTGACGCTGTATGTCTTGTGCGAATGCAGTCAATATGATACCTCTCCCCCTGTCTGTGGCGAACCAAAATGCGGTCATCGTCTTCAAACAAACAGAGCATGGATTCGTCCGAAAACACTATCTTCTGCCATTCCTGTCTCCAGTGACGTCGTTCCATACACCATTGCAGTCTAGCGTCTTTATGCACATCAGTCAAAGGAGAACTGGACGAAGCGCCGGTAACCCAGACCGTAATAAGCGGCAACGAACTGTCACTACTGATGGTGTACGACGTGTTACACTGTTCCACTGTTGCGCCAGAACCGAGGAGGACGCAGGTATCTCCTATAATGCCATTCGCATGAGGTGTCGATCATCTCGGGGAGGGGGGGGGGCTGGGTGGTGCGACCAGACCCATCTTGTCGTATTCTACAGCCTTCAGTGAACCATTCTGTATACACCCATTGCACTGCCGACAAACTTCGTCCCTCACGAGCAACAATTTCTCGGATGGATGCATCATGCGAATGATGCGCCATTTTATCATACTCACACTCACTCATTTAACGGTGCGGTTCTCGCATACGGTTTATAGCGACAACGAGACCCCCAGGCACATTTTGCCAGTCGGTGATGGTGAGCCACGATATCGATGTGGACCTTGAAACTGAGGGCCGACATGGTTCAAATACTAATCATTTCTTTAGAACATACTAATGCACATGTCATGTGAGTATGAACTTCGTATCTCTAGTCTTTCAAGGCGTTCTCGTTTTTATGAACATGAGTGTACATAAACTGCAATGAATTTAAATAACTTATTTCTAACAACATAAATTGAAAATGGCGTGGATTTCTGTCCTCTTTAATTATTTTCTGCCTCCATTTCAAACGCGGTTATCGTTGCAATGATCGAGAATGACTGGGAGAACTTCGCCCAACCTTCACGGCCTGTGACGTAGCCGCAACGTCAGTCAGCCTGCCAGCCCGCCCACTAACAGTGCTGGGCGCCCGCGGGACGGAATGCCCAACGTGAGCACCTCTGGTCTACAAGTATTGAGCCTTCCTCTTAACCGGTGGCCTCGGGATTTATGAGGCCACGGATTTTTACTTAGGTCAGAGGCCTGATTAGAAGTCCACTACATGGAAACAATCAAAGAGCTATCAGACAGTGAGATGGTGGCCTTAGTCTAGAAAGCCAAGAATACCGGCCGAGAGGATTCATCGCGCTATCACCGGTCACCTCGTGAACTACCAGCCGTCGGACTGAGCAACAGTCGTTAGGTAGGCCATAGCCCATAGAGCTGTAGTGTCATGGTTTTCTTTTTTCCTTTAGTATGGTCAATAATAATAATAATAATAATAATAATAATAATAATAATAATAATAATAATAATAATAATAATAATAAAATAATAAATGGCGCATGGTCTCCGAAGAGATCTGGTGCGGGTCTTTTTCTCGTAGACGGCCTATTAGGCGACCCCATGTCTGTGAAGATGAGGGCCCTACCTAGGATGATTTCTAATGCTGAGTACGCCACACACACCCAGCCCCCGAGTCACTGGAATTAACCAATTAAGGTTAAGATCCCCGACCCGGCCGGGAATCGAACCCAGGACCCTCTGAACCGAAGGCCAGTACGCTGACCATTCAGCTAACGAGTCGGACATAATAATAATAATAATAATAATAACTCATTATTTTCTTTTATTATTTTGATTCTTTTAAATTCTTATTTGTATTATTTTATCAATTATTTTAATTTATATTATTATTATTGTTGTTATTATCGAACGAGTTGGCCGTGCGGTTAGGAGAGCGCAGCAGTGAGCTTGCATTCGGGAGATAGTGGGTTCGAACCCCAATGTCGGTAGCCCTGAAGGTGGCTTGCCGTGGTTTCCCATTTTCATACCGGGCAAATGCTGGGACTGAACGTTAATTTAGGCCATGGGCGCTTAATTTTCACGCCTGTCCCTCCCGTATCCCATCGTCGCCATAAGACCTATCTGTGTCGGTGTGACGTAAAGCTACTTGCAACAGCAAAAATTATTATTATTAAGAATAACTACTAAGGCCTTGCAAATTTAATTCCATTGAGTTGAATAAGACCTAGAGTTTTAAAAATAAGTAGGCCTAATAAATAATGGCCTGTAAGTCTCACTCTGTAAGTTCACTCTGTGAATGTTTCGCGTGAAGTTACTCAAGTCCAACAGTCTGGAATTGTTATCCATACAGCATTTTTTATGCGAAAAACTATGAACTACCATATTTTTAGGATATTATTCTCCACTTTGGTAAAATTTACGCAAGCATAGTTATCGCTACAGTTCGCTCCCTGACCTTACTTAAGAATATTTTATAAGTGAAGGTCCTAGAAGTTGCCTCTTGATTGCCAGCTTCTTACATAATATGTGTCTGTCAAACATATTCTTATTCCCTTATGCACTCTATGCAACTGTTATCTCGCAAGAACCTTGACATATTGAACACATTACTTCACAATGTGATTTTCAATACATCAGTTAAGAAAGTGAATACGGATGTGGACTCATTTGGCTGATCACTGCTAAGTTACTCCACTCCAAAATGTACGAGGTAAACCAATAAAGATTGTAACAAGACCATCCATATTACACATTTACAACATCTATATTAATGAAAGTGAACTATCCAATCTCCTGTTCTGACAGAAAATACTATTATTATGACGACTAGCATTAATATCTATTCTTTTTATATTTGTATGTTTGTCTCTTATCTTCACATGGGACAAAGTAAAACTTGTTTCTATGCAACGCATCAAAAATTTCATTATTGCGATAGATAAATCATATAAAACTTACCTAGTATTACTTATAGGGGAAGCAGGTCCAGTGGTGTCAAATGTTTATGGTTTGTTTTCGTGGTCGGTCAGTTCTGAGTCCCATTAGTGGAGAAAATTACCATCTGAATGTTGGCCGGTGGGGTAGTATAGGAGGTGGAATGCAATTCCTAATTACTTAGATTGCGTGGTTTCAGTTCCAAAGATTTCAGTAGCACTCGTGTGGAGTGGGAGCATATTTCGCTATTGATGGTGATTCGTCCGTCGGATGGAGACGTTAAGCCTTGAGAGGACCCCTTGGTGTGATTCGACGCCAGGTTTCACCCTGTCCCTGTGGAGGAGATCAAATTGTTCGCAGTACAAGGTCATGAAATGACATCCGCTTTTAACCTAACTTGAAGGACAGTTTAACGTTTAACGTTTAACGTTTAACGTTTGAAATGGCATTTTGTGACCAAAAATTCCGTTGTAGCTTTTTCATTGCAGATGGACGTCTTATTCATTTGCTTCAAAATAATATATATGTCGTATCGATGTTTCATATGTAAAAAGTTTAAAACCGTTTTTTCAAGGGGCTCGTACATGTACGTCTTCTTACGACCGACAATTGTTGCAACAAAAGAGGATCGAACTGCGGGAGTCTTCAGTGTACTGCAACAAGTTCTACCTGGAATAACAGCGGATATGACTAATATAAATGTTCGTACTTAATCCTCTGGTAGAGGGAACGAACGAAGGGGGTTAGAGGAAGGTCCAAATTGTTGGTCATTCGTTACAGACACAGAGAAGAAGAAGTGTGTAAAGATTTATCATAGCTGTGTGTAGATTGCCAATGGCCGTAGCCGTGTTGAAACACCGGATCCCGTGAGATCTCCGAAGTTAAGCAACATTGGGCGCGGTCAGGAGTTGGATGGGTTGCCACGCGCTGTTGGTGGGGGGTAAGGGAATGGAGGAGCGGAAAGGAACTGGCCACCCTACCGCACGTAAACTCCGGCTCAGGAACACCTCTGCGGAGGTTCGGACCTGCCTTCGGGCAGAATAACCCTTACCTGCCTGTGTAGATTGCTTGGTAGTATAGAGTGATGTCATGATGATAAATTTTTCACTTTCGTATCACGGATTCAACTATTGTGGGCCTGTATGGTAGTATTCAAGTAAGCCTAAATCAGCGAATTTGAGACACATTCGTTTATTCAGTGCTGGACTGTAATAATTCGGATAGGGGGGAAGGATAGTGCAGAGTTTGAGTGTTTAAAGCCCATGTGTATCAATCGAAATATTTCGTGTATCTTGAGACAATAAATTTATAAGGAGTACGTACAGTGAATTGCTCTGTCGTCACCGCTATGTTAATATTTACTCTATCTCACTGTTCTTCGTTAGTCACCAACGGTGAAGTCTACTTCCGTAATGTAACGGTTAGCGTTATTAGCTGCTATTCGCAGAGGCCTGGGTTTGATTTCCCGATTTAAGAGGGCATTTGGAACCAACACCTCAAATAATTTAGTCAATCTTGGATATTTGGACAATGTAAAAGCAGAAGCAGGGTGATCCCGACAAGGAGAAAATAGCGTATTTTCCATGATATTTTTATAATTACTTGTATAATAAGTTTAATTGGGAAAGTGCGTCGGTGAAAAGCAGATCCCGCGCTCTGAATCACGTGTTGTCAGTTACCGCCCAACTACAGTGCATCGTCAAGATAAAATAGTGCCACGGACGCTTACAAGTCAATTAATAACTCTATGATGATGGTTGATGCAACGTCCGCCAGTGTGTTTGCAGTAATATTGTGTCTTCAGAAATACCTGTAAAAATAGGTGTACGACGTGTATGATGAAACTATTTCTGCTGAATAAAGCCACAAGCAAATGTGGACGGATACAAGTACGCAAAACCCCTGAGGGCAGGAAGCTGAGCCCCGTGGTGGCCCAGAACATATAAAATAGACCCGCCTACCTAATTTTTTCTCAGAACCTCAGTGTTGTTCAAGAGTATCAGAGTTGCTTCAGTGCGCTCTATTAACTCAATGTAATTCGCCAACTCTAAATCTTTTCAACAGTTGAGTAAGTTACTTATAAACTTTAAATTTGGCTCTGCTATAACATAAACTTTGATGGGAACATCAACTTAGAATTTGCTGTGATAACTTCTAGACAGTGATGGAAACATTAACTTTCAAGCGTTCAGGCTGACAAGTAACGCAAGACTACTAGAGCACAATGCTCGGTAAAACTTCCGTACCCGGTGTGCGAAAGTGAGGTTAGAGATCCAACATGGCGTGACTTGGGCGACGTCACGCAACACTAAGCAGGCTTGCCAACTTATGCATTGTTAGTGACAAGACCATTGGACTGGATTGGTTAGACCATTGGCCTGGTGGGAAGCAAAGGGGGTCTGGGGGCGTAAGCCCCCAGGTTAGAAGCCGCGGAGCGGCATTTAGGCCTCTAGTATCCCGCGTGACAGCAAAGGGGGTCTGGGGGCGTAAGCCCCCAGGTTAGAAGCCGCGGAGCGGACCTTAGGCCTCTAGTATCCGCGTGACAGCAAATGGGGTCTGGGGGCGTAAGCCCCCAGGTTAGAAGCCGCGGAGCGGACCTTAGGCCTCTAGTATCCTGCGTGACACCTGGATAGGTTAGGGTAGCAGCGCATTCTATGCAACACAGTATTCAGCACTTTCATTAATAAACAATGACTTACCTTAACGTGGGGGATACAGCGCGCTCGCTGCGAGAAGAAATTCGTGGATTCGTTCTCCGCGAGGGAAGGTATATTTAAATAGATGTTCCGATAGGTAGCCAAGGAAATGCTCTTTTTTCCGTCCAGAAACAGGTAGGGATTCTCTAATGTTCCTCCACTTCCTCTCAATGGTGTTTGTATGCACTACGAGTTCTTCCCCCGCGAGACGTTCCTGATTCAAGGCGTGGACGTGTTCGCTCTTCTCCGTGTCCACAAATTCCACTGAATGGTTCACTTTCAGGTGGAGAAATCCCTCGTCCTGGAGGCAGTTGTAGGCTCTCCAGCAGTCGGAGATTATAGTAGTTCCGGGCAAGATGTAGTCTTTAATAATGGCGAGTAGTGTAGCGCTGTCGCGAGATTCCACAGGCACAACAAAAAATTTCTTATTATTTTCGCGTTCTACCCCACCGAAAACCCACTGACCTTCCACACGACGTCCGCGGTTGTACTTTCTTTTGCCAAACTTGGCCTCGTCTATCTCGACAACTACACCTACCCCTCCAAGTCGTGTAGAATGTCGAATGGCCCAATCTTCACAGACTTCCCTACAGTACGAGGACCAATCTGACACTGTTTCGGAACTCACTTTGAGCTCAGACTCAATTAATGAGTAGTGGGGTCTATTTCCCAGTAGCCAGTAAGCAACGAATGTTATAACTTTCTGCGGAGAAAGATGTGCCTCTATAAAGGTACCCGTCTTCGCAGACTGTTTGAACCGACACGTGCGTTTCTCACACGAGAAAAAATACCGGCTTCCAGATACCTTCACTTCTCGTTCCCTACCACAGACTCCACAGGGAATAGCTCTTTTTATTATGCCGTGACTTATTATAAAATCCGTGAATTTTACTTCGTCACAACACAAGGTTATAATGTCGCGGATAGAACACTCACATCCAGCACACGCCATGACACTAGTAAAGTGGCGGTTTTCTTATTTTTAGCCAATCGCAGTTTTCTTACTTTTACCGAACTTCGAAATTGGCGGTGAACTCTGAAATTCCTGGTTCTCTTAATTTCAGCAAACATGGCAGCCCTGTACTTGCACACGGTGCGAGCTCTGCCAGAGACATTAGGAAGCTTGTCCGGCGAATAGGAACACATCGCGAACATTGGCCGGCCAATAGGAACACAGCACATGGTCGCAATCACCTGATTTACACAGCCTCAGTTTTAATTCTTCTATATAAGTAAGAATACTTTTTGGGGCGGGATGGTGGGTTTCTAGCAAGCATAAAGGAAGGATCTCTCCTCTCTGCTACTTCAGGTATCGTTTCATAACATTTTTATATGATTTCAATCATCCCTAAGTCTGCACACCGGGTACGGAAGCGGCACCCAATGCTCAAAGGAGAGGAGGTATTTAATCAGAATAGGAATTTCTGTGGGACAATAAACATTACAAACATAACTGTAACAAGTTATGAATGCCATGCTTTATCGCAAAAACTTTTAACAGTCACAAATGCGACAGTATTTCACGTTATAAGGACTCCTGTAGAAATATAAGGCAGATTTAGTACTAAGCCGGCGGACGAGCAGCAAAATACGGAAGGACAGACTTACCATTATTGTTTGGT
Source organism: Anabrus simplex (assembly GCF_040414725.1). NCBI lineage: Eukaryota > Metazoa > Arthropoda > Insecta > Orthoptera > Tettigoniidae > Anabrus > Anabrus simplex. Next base: position 1,404,003,383 of record NC_090265.1, read on the forward strand.
CTAGCCCACGTAGCTGCCAAGAGAAAAATGTGTAATTTACAGACAGTTCATTCAGGCTAGCAGAATTCCCGGAATTGCGAGGTGGCCGACCTCGAAATATAAACAAACAAGCAGGAACCTCGTGAAGGGGGTGGATAAAGCCGAGATACCGTTACTTCAGGGGATAGGTCTTGCCCAGCTATGCAGAAGGAAGGCGGAATATTTTCGTAATATCTTCATGGTCAGTGTGTTAGTGAAATCGTATGCGAAGCCCAATAATGTCAGATGTAGTGTTAATTTAAGATATAAAATTTGTAATTAGTGGATAAGCACCAAGATCCAGTGTCGTGTGCGTGAAAAATAAGTGTGCATCTCAATTATGTCTGGATGCAGCAAGTTTATAACGGCATCCTACATCTTTGGAGCTATGGCTTAAGCTAAAATAGCCACTGGGACGATGGAAGAAACGGCCGGCAAATCTACAATCAGTAAGTGAAAATACTAACCTAAGATGCCGTTCATTTTAATTATGTAAATACAATTTGTTTAGAACGCGAGTTGTCTAAGATTTTAGATCTGTAATTTAATGGTCACTTAAGTTTAGTCATGTAGCATTTACGTCGCAGTCGTCACCTTGTAGATAGCTTTGTTTACCGTTCACGCACAAGTATAATGATGGTTGTATTGTACTGGCGATATTTTTCCACACCAGCATTTAACTCAGATATTGTACTACGAGTAACGTATATTTCATTATGGTGATTTTTCCATTAGGTGATTTATTAAAATATGGCAAGATCTAGGAATTTTTATTCTCGTGGTGTAATGAGGTAAATGATGATAATGATAATTTTATTTTCGCACAGGGAGATGTTTTTGATGTTGTGATTTTCTTTTGTAGTATGCAATCTCGCTACTTGCGATTGTGATATTCATGTCAGCATATTTTACGCGATCTTCACTCATCATGGTAGGCATGGAAACCAATTGAGATTGTTTGTTGTCCTTTTAATAATAAAAGTAAAGAAGCTACTGTTGCTACATCCAAATTGATGAAGTGGTTGTGGAAGGTTGAACGTTAATTTTGTCCGTCATGGGGAAGAATTCTGAGCATTCGTCGTGAATTTATCCTGAGAGAAATAAAAGAGATATTTCTAAGTCAGCAGTTTAGCTGAGAAGCATGCGATATAAGATGAGAGTAAAAAAGGAAATAGTTTATACGCCAGCGGTTAAGCTGTGAGATAAGTGATAATACGAATAAAGATATAAGAATGCGCGGAGCTCTGAATATGATGAAATAGCGCAATTGTTTATGTACTCGAGGTAATGAGTGTAATTTGATGTCTTCGACGATATGATTAAGGATAAATAAGAATAAGTGGAGAATTAGTAAGTTAAGAAAACGCTCAATGCTACGATATAAAAGGCCTAAGTTTGAATGATCAGCCAGCATAACTAATTATCGAACATTTAATTGCGTGATGGATAAATAAGGCATACTGATACGTGCAGCGTAGATAAGATGATTTTATAATAATATCAAATGGTTTCCATTTTCTTTTGAAATTTTAGTAAGATTAGGATGTGGCCGAGATCCACTATAATTGTGGCTGTATTAACGTCATCCGAGAGATTTATCTTGCGCCATGTTTGATTTTGAGTATTACCCTTCATTTTGCAATGAGATGTTATTTGAGTTTTATAGAGCAGCCGACAGCCAAGAATAACATAAATCTAGGTCATGGTCGCCGCTGATTTCACTGAAGGTATCCATGGACATTGAAATCAACACGTTGTGTAGACTTATGTAAATTACTGTCTACTTAAATCTTGTATTGGTTTCGACTATGTGCGTGAATCGGTGTGTATGTATATAAATTAGTGTAGAATATTTGCATATTCCTGTCCTTTATTTCAGATGTATTTTCATTATTTGACTTTAATTTAGCATAGGTGGTGACTGACTGTGATTCAACAGCTTTTCTGTGATTAAGATGGAAAAATTTTCTCCGTGTTTGATTTAAGGTTAGGATAATGAGAACTCACGTCCACGAAACTAAATAACATCTCGGAGTCACTTTCTGATTAGATATTAAACGGCAAGCATAATAATGTAGACATTACCGAAAAGCGCACCTTATGATATTTTTTTTGATTATGTGTTGAAGTAAATAGAGTTGATCCAGAAATAGTGAATATGTGAGAGATATTTTCATAACTAGATACGCTAAATTCGGGTCCCTGAGAGACCGAATATGATCAAAGCTTGTCAGGTAGATGTGTTTCAAATGCAATATCTGTTCACTTGATTAGATACTCAAATTTAACTTCAGGTAATTGACCTCCCACCTTATGATTTTACACAGTGATGTCAACATTAAAATTGTGAACTTAACCATTTATTGACAATTTTTGTTCTGAGCAACTTTGAAATGTCAGACGGAGACATTCAGCCATCAGAAATCAGTAAATAAATGTAAATATTGATGTAATTTTATTTTAGATGAGATTGTTAAAGGGGATTATTTAATCCCAGGAATTATTGAATGTTCTGAGTTATAGAATTGTATGTGTAACGCTATTAATAGTTAGTAAATGGTAAAGAATAATATTGATTTTTGAGTGAAGAATTTCATTAAGAGTTTTCATACTCATTCAGATGAATGAGTAACCATTGAGTTAAAGTTACAGGGGCGATTGGTATGTGTCATTCATTTGTAAATGACGTGATTACATTGAGAATATTTGTATTTGATTAATTACTTTTGAGTGTATTTAATTAGTGAGATAAGTCATTTTAGCCATCGTTATCCTACTTTGAATTAATCTGGTACGAAATCACTCGCCTTAGTTTATGTTTGTGGTTGGTTTCTCTGTCACTTACACTGGTCACATAACACGGACTTGACTTAATTAATATGTTTTTTATATTTATGTCATAAAAATTATCATCACCAGGTCTTTTTTTCTCTTTTATAATAAATTATATGCGTATTTTAACCTCAGTCTGAGCCAGTCGTTTACTTACTTCAGTAGAGTAGTTAGTCTAGTAGTATTATATCCCCATCGCGAGAGCACCCCGACAGTCCAGCGAACGTCACCACCCCTGAGGAAGAGAGTCATCAGCGGTGAGTATTTTTATTTCAGTGCAGCCGAGGCAGAACCCAGGATGAAAAGATCGCCATCAAAATCATCGGGTGAAGGGTGCAATAGTTCGTTCATTATTGCGTAATTTTTAATCGAGACGGTTTAAAAACAAGGTCGTTGATAATTTGCCTTTTAACAAACAAACAAATTAGGCATGTAGGTACTCTCACTGGAGAAATATTAGAAAAAAAAGCTTACTAATAAATCGGTTTATTATTATTATTATTATTATTATTATTATTATTATTATTATTATTATTATTATTATTATTATTATTATTATTATTATTATTATTATTATTATTACCGAGTTTTGTGGATGTGCAGAGGTGAAAGAAGGTGCGGGGGTGAACAGGTCTCAAAATACGAAATTAAAGTTAAGATAAAATTTAACAAGGTTATATTTTCTTATCAAGATTTAGAAATAACAAGAGTTGCAGGTACAGAGTAGCAAGGCAACCAATCGAAAATGTACAATTACAGTGTTACAGGATTTGGGCTCCGAGAGCCAGACACATAATTCTTGAGCAATGAGCTCAACTTTACTATATACAAGATTCAATAAAGGGGCAGAAGACCCCAATCATGCCCAGGAGCTCTTGCTCCCCATTACACAGTAAAGCCTCCTCGAGGCACACAGAAACCAAATTTAAGAAAGAGCAACCCGCTCTCAAAGTTCAAGCCTATCAAAGGCCACACCAAACTCTACTTTTAAGCCGTCCTCCGAGTACATTAAAACAGGGGTAAAAATACCCAACCTACTGAGGCCTATTCAGTGAAGAAAAAGAATTATTACATAGCCTCCACAATACCAACTTGAGAGGAGGCGAAACTGCACTCCTAATATACTTTACTAAAACCTACTTGGCACTAGGCCGCTAATGCAAGGGCTAATCCCATACTAAAGAGGTGACTTATAGAAGGAGACAATTTACATTACGTTAAGGAAGAAACGGTTGTGAAAATAAGTTCACCTCAACACAATATGAGTGGGAGCTCGAGAGGGTTAAGCACTCTCTATCCCAAAAAAGATAGAATAGATACCAAGTGTCTTTACATCTTAAAGGAAAGTTACATGGTAAAAGGCTTCGGACCTGCCCCGAGAGTTAAACTGCTGAGCTAGCAAGAAAAAAAAGCTATTAAAAGGCCATTACCTGGTGGTTGAACTGCTGCCCGAAGAAAGAGGCGCTACCCGCCCCCTGCTACGTACTTTACACACTGATCGATGTTACTGAAGTGGCCCGGAGACCCGAAAATCAGCAGTTTATATACCCTCGTGGAAAGTTCGAGGCGTTTCAGGAATGAGAACACCCTCCCACAATCATTTATTGGCTAACAACGAAAACCCCTACACTAGATGAAGAAGAAACACATTATTAGTGGAAAATTAATTACAGAAATTCCTTATTGGTCGAATTCAAAACTGGCGGAAAGAAAGGGTTAATATTGCCAACTTAAACAATAACTGAAAGAAATTTAACAAAGAACAAACTTATGAATTCAAAATTTCTCCAAAAACACAGTTCTTTCACTTCGCACTAGGGTGCATAACTGTAGTCCTTCAGTAGTGCCATCTGGAAGAGAATGTCCACACTTCTTACTACAGGCAAAACAAAAATACATCGAAAACGACCCAGTTCAGAAACTTCAAAATTTACAAGTAGGGACATCTTCTGAGAAACTTGAGAATTAACACAGTAGATAAAGTTCAGACTTCCTCCAGTAGAGGAGTTTCAACTGGCGCAAGGTTTGAATTAGCGGCGTGGAGGTGTACCACCGGGTACAATTATTATTATTATTATTATTATTATTATTATTATTATTATTATTATTATTATTTAGAATAGGTTGTTCGTAAGCCCGTACCGTCAAATGAAATGAAGGACACCGTGTTATTGATATACGCTACTGTCATTCTTAAATCGTGGAATTTGACTTGGTACTTGGTCAGTGTCGAAGATATATAAATTGTGATAGAAGAATTTCATACCATATGATCTCAGTAGGTATTTCATACTTGCGTGAAATTGATTCAGCGCTATTTTGAATGTTGTCGAAATAATAAGAAAAATATTCTTCGAACATGAATAACGCTGAAATGTGATGTACGAAGACGAACACACCCAAGTAACTGGGATTCTTTAAAATTATTTCTTTCTTCTAAAATTTAATCCTTTTTCTTATTTACCAGTCAAAATATATTCTATGTGCAAAATAAACTTAATTTTTGGTGAGTGTTATGATTCTCATCAGCTTATGCAGTTGTAATGAACAGAGTGTTTTAGTTTATTCAACCGAACATTCATGAAACAAATGTTATGTTATTATAAATTACATTCAGGAATAAAATTGGAATAGAGTAAGTACTTCTATAGCTGAATCTTCTCTCTGAAACTGAAGTATTGCACTGAAAAACAGTCACTAGTGACTTGTAAGGGGAGTGACTCACGAGCTATGGAGAATATTGAAAATTTTTGACTTTGGCAAAGTTAATAGTACATTTTTTACAGAGATTCCTCTGGTTTGAGGAGAAGTAGTATGATTTCTCAACACGACTCACCTTATTAAACTTCAAAGGGTTGCAACATTGGTTAACTTGCTCAGGCAGCACATTTTAAAAAAAATATGATTTTTAAGTAATATTTTACAAATTTACTGTCTCCTTTTATTACAACATTTAGAAAACAATAACATTCCATTCCTTGTTTACATTTTTATCTTCTTTTCCGAAGCAGTCCCATACAGTTTATCACGTTTCCGTACGTTCTTGTTAAAGCCCACAACAGCATAGGATCGAATTTTGAAGAAGTATCTAACATTTTTTGTTTGAAATTACAGCACGTTGGAGAACATGTACGGTACAGTTATCATTCAAAATGTTCTCTATTACAAGATTTGCACCATTTTACATTATATAATATTTATAGTCCCTATAGAAGACCACACGGTTACAAATTAATTTCGTAACTTCACAACTTGGTTTCTTTAGACCACCCAAATTAAAAAAAAATACGAATGTTTCAGAGCTTGAGTCAGAAAGCTCATAGTTTAAAACCTGTCTGCATATAGGCCTACCACAGACCATGGTTTTCAATAATGCATTTTTTGTACTACCACCAATGTTAAACAATTTTTTTTCTGTCATATGATGTTAGTTTTGACAAATATTATAACTGAGGCGTCTGGATATTGAACTCCTGTTACCGGGTGAGTTGGCGAGTTATTAACATTAATAATTAATGCAGTTTATGTATTTTGACCGGATACAATAAAGAGTTAGGACTGCAACCTCAAATATTTTTATGATGTACATAATCAATTACAATTTCCACCATTACATTTTAAGAGGTGCTTTAGAAACATGTCTAATATAATGCGGAGTTAAGGTGGATAAGCTGTGGGTTGTGGTTGTTTGGGTTTAAATTATGTGATAAAATCACCAACAATCCAATCATGCTTACCGAGAATAACGTCAGCTAGGTTATTTATTTGAAGGCATATTGTATATCTGGCTGGTATATATATATACACATTGCTGTTGTACTTTAAACTTCAATAGTAAATATATATGTATTCATTTGTAATGAAACTCCCTCTCACCATTTAGAGGCTAGCTATTATCACTGGACGGCTGTTAAATTTTAAATACTACTTTCAGAAGTTCAGTAAACAGAGAAAGTCACACAACACTACAACACTGTGCAAAATCAAGCAGTAAACTTGTTGAATTATGTAATTATATTAATTTCTATTGCCTGCTACCATTTCTTGATGGATACAGTAATTTTGTATCCATCTCGTGGCACAGGCCAGAGTAAAGTGTAGCTTTCACCGAAGTCCCAGTCTCATCCATGGCTGTGACAATATGGAAGCTGCTGGGGTATGGGTGGTCCTGAGTAATGACAGAGCACGACTAGTGCATCTGAGTGTTATGAAAGGTGCTGCTCATAGGGTCAGTCGTGCTGCAATAGCACTTTCTGACCCAGTGAGGGAAGCAATGGCAAACTACCTCACTCCTCGTCTTGCCTAGTATGCCTTATTTTGGTGCTGCCATTGGTTTTTGCGGTTTCCTTATAACCGCATAAATTTTGGTGGTGCTATTTGAGGATCCAACCAGCCTCTGGGCTGATGACTTAACAGACAGACAGACATTAATTTCTACTTAGTGAATAGCAGAATTTCACTTTAAAAGAAATGGAAATACTGACATGTTCATCCAAGGAATTGTAAATCTTAGCTTGTACGCCTAAACCAGTACCTACTAACACTACTAGTATACTAGTTAGTAAGCACTGGTATTATTCGCGCTTGCTACATCAGGCCAATTGAATGAAAGGTGACCTTTGTCGCTCCGCTACTTACCCACGTGCTCGCCTCCTTCGTTTCCGGTAATAGATAAATTTACCAGCCATAAAGGGCCGTACGATGAACTTCGTGGTCTAAACCGTTACAAAGAGAGATGAGGATTGTCAACGGCTGATGGAAGGGTAAGGCCCGGTTTCACAGTATACGCTTAAGCCTTGGATCGGGCTTAAGCGGGAGCTTAAACTCTGTACGAGTTTCACAGTGGGGAGTGCAAGTGGTAAGCCGAGTTTATCTGTGACTGGCTTAAGCTGTATGAAACTGAGGTTTAAGCTAAGGATTCAGTTCAGATGGTAGAGCGCTGCCCTTCTTATAGCCCAACTTGGCAGGTTCGATCCTGTCTCAGTCCTGTGGTGAAGGTGCTCAAATTCATAGTTAGTGGGACGTAAAACCAATAACATTAAGATTAAATAACTTATATTTCTGAATATATTTCGAGGCTCGTGAAATAATACAGTTTCCGTGTTCCGATATACAGTAAAAGAGACAAAAATGTCGGTCGGTCACTTGCTTTCTTGGCTTACGCTGCGTGAACCATCAACGATAGACCCCAAGTGTAAGTGCACGAATTGTAGAGCACAGAAACCTCTACAAAAAAGTCCGCGATGGTATATACCTATTTCCAACCGTTTGCCCTCTAGAAGCGATTTTATGCTATACTCAGCGTTAAAAAATATAACTCCTTAACATTAAATAAATATTTCGATATTATCCTCGAATTCCTCATCGAAATAAATTGTTTGACCTCCTCCAGTATTTTATAAGGATTACAATACCCTTGTCAGGACATTATTTGCATGAATGGTTCAGAAGTTATGGCCGTTTTAGACTGTAGTGGTAGTACGTGTCAGCAGGACGGGCGAGTGACCTTTTTTAAACTTTATTTTTGTTACTATTATTGGAATCACATTCTCCGTTCATTCTTCTAAATTATCTTGGCTGATAAACGATGTATAACCTACAAGTCAATCAATCATAGGCTACGGATGTCAAGGAACTTTGAATACTCTAGTACGGATGTAAACAAAGATGTGAACTGAATCATTGCGCATGCGCAAGCATTACCAACTTCGGAGATGTTCAGCTTAGTAAAGCTGCACATGGTCCCCCTACTGTGAAACTCGTAGTGTTTAAGCCAAAGAGTAAGCCTTGCTTAAGCGGCGTGCGTGGCTTACTAAAGCTTCGGCTTAAACTCAAACTGTGAAACCGGGCCTAAGTCTGCTATTCTGTTTATGTTCTTATTTGTGTATGTTGAGAACGTGGATATGGGAGAGAGAAATGTTGTATGACCATTTAAACTGACTACGAGCTGCCACTGCTATCAGCCAAGATCAACACCATGAATAACATCCTTCAAAATCTGGTAGGCACTTCTTAGGATGCTAATGCCTAAGTCTTGAGATCCACCATTCTTGCACTTTCTTATTTCGTTGCCGAGTACTGCTGCTCAGCCTGGCTTAACAATGTGCACTCCAGACTAATATACACCTGGCTGAACAAAGTAATGCGTATCCTAAATCGCATACCACCTCCATTCCTAAGAAGATCACAGTTATTGATTACCTTAAAGAAGAAAATAGAACTCACCTCCCTAAACATTCTGACATAGCAGTTTTCAGACACCCTTCTTGGCGTATTGCAATTAATCTACAGGACACCTCTTTCAATCTATCAGACGCCTGGAAATAACAACCGCAACAGCAACCCTCATTCTCCCATCATCACGTCATTAAGAATCCCTGCGAGAATGCAGATGGATTTCTCCTTGCCAGACGACAGTAGGTCCTAGAGGAAGCTAAACTGAGTTAAAACTGACCAAGGTAGATGTAGAGCTATCCTATTCAAATGGGAATGTAAGACTTTGCCACAATGTGATTGCGGAGTAGAAGAACATAAAATCCACCATTTTGCACCTGAGTGTTCTTTACGTGGTTACAGAGGCTCTATATAGAACTTACATTGTGTCTCAAGCGAAGCCTTTTTCTGTCTGTCCAATAATGATATGAACCTTTAGTTGTGAGCTTGAGATGGTTGTTCGTATTGTGTACAGTACTCATCAAACGCTAAATAATAAATTTACCAGTTTTGTTTTTCGGCATATTCAACTATCTAAAGCTCACCTGTTTGACACATAATCTGACAGGAAATAAAGAATTTTTCACAACACAAGATCACGAGCATCAGCTCGGTCCACACCAAGGGCGCCCATACTCGGGGGCGTACTTTCGTTTCAGTACTAAATGATTCATTATAACCATGTAACTTTCAAAGTACCTATACTTCCCTATTTCGTATTATGAGTGCCTATTCCTAAAGTGCGTGCCAAGAATTTAATAGGCCTTTTTTATTTTATTAGCATTTCTTTTATATGCATGTTTTCGGTATATACATTTCAACTGTGAAAATGAAAACCTACAACCTGTTTTCCAGTCATTGACCGGGTCAGGGATGTAATGAATGAAACGTATATAGGCTGTTATTACAATGGGGTCGCCACTCCCAAGGTGATTTATTAATGAGTGATAAATGGTATGAAATGATAATGGAGAGTGTTGCTGGAATGAAAGATGACAGGGAAAACCGGAGTACCCGGAGAAAAACCTGTCCCGCCTCCGCTGTGTCCAGCACAAATCTCACTTGGAGTGACCGGGATTTGAACCACGGTATCCAGCGGTGAGAGGCCGACGCGCTGCCGTCGGAGCCACGGAGGCTCCACATTTCAACTGTACGCCGTGAAAATTATTCATTTCTGGCTGTGGAGAGTTTGTTAGTCCAATCTCAGTATTACCTCATCTATTAAGATATGGGCGAGATCGTGAAGGGGTGAAAAAATAGGCCCTGGAAATAGGGAAAGATGACTGTGCTGTTGTTCGAGAAGATTTTTAATTTTTGCTTTGTTTTACAATTCGCTTTACGTCTTACCGACACAGGAAATAGGTGGAAATAATGCCCAGATTATGCGCGGAAAGGTTTGCATTGTTAAACGTACCTACATTTCAGGGTTTATCAGTGGAGTTTTCTTACATTTTCTGATCTGAAGGGAAGCATATGAAGAGAGCTATCAGTCATACCAATGGAGATGCTTCGTGCAATCCTACGCTTCCAGACTGTCTTAGACGCAGTAGAACATCATTTCGAGCACAATTTGTAGTATGACGGACCCTAAGTTCACAAAACCGGGGATATTACATGGAATGGCAACTCATTGAATGTACGGTACAGTGCTGGCCTTCTGACTCCATGTACGTAGGCTCGAATCTGGCTCAGACCGGCGGTATTTGAAGGTGCTCAAATACGCCAACCTGGAGTCGATGAATTTACAGGCACATCAAAGTATTCCTGAGGGACAAACTTCCGGCACCGCGGCGTCTCAAGAAACCGAAAGAAGTAGTTAGTGCGGCGAACCAATAACATTACAAGTAAGAAAAAAGGAGAAAATCCGCTCTCTAATGATGACAATCTGCAAAGGAAATATTTACGGATTTTTCTCTCTTTGATCTACCTTTTCTTAAAAATAACATTTGTTCGTGTACTCATGTTATCTATCTAAACAACCCGCCTGGTTGCCATGAACATAAAGGCGTTGAATTCACATGGTCTGACACCGTGGTTTGTCGGATCGAGTCCCATTGGTCGAAAAGAATTCACGAACAGATTTTTGGTCGGCAGGGTACGGGAGGCAGTGGAATAAAATTTCTAATCACTAGATTGCATGCCAAGCCCGGGTTAAATTCCAAACTTCTCCGCAGTGCTTGTATGGAGAGAGCATATGACTCCGTTGATGGTGATTCGTCCGTTGGATGGAGACGTGAACCTTTGAGCAGACCCCTTGGTGTGATTCGACAGGAGTAGGCTACGTGCCGACACCGAGTTTCAAACTCTTGTACCTCATTATCGACTAGACAGATCTGTACCATGTGAGCGTCTTCAGGCACTCTCGGCAGTAAAAACCATAAGATATATAAAATATATCTAAAGAAACCTTACAATCTCCCATGAGCCTCGGTCTGCTAAGCAACCACTGCTCATCCAGAAGGTCTACGAGTTACAAGACGACGCGTGCTCGACGCGACGGATCCACTCGACCGTCATTCTCGACTTTCTAGACTGGGCCCGCTACCTCACCGTCAGATAGCTCCAAAGTTATTCTTACATAGGCGTATGGGACCTCGAACTAGCCCTAAGATCCAGGTAAAACTCCGTGACTTGGCTGGAAATCGATTCCAGGGCCTCCAGGTGAGAAGTAGCTTGCTGCCTCTAGACTGCAAGGCTAGCAATATTATCTGCATGCCAATAAAATAGTCTATATCCATTTCTTGAGGTTTGAAAACCCTCATTCCCTTCATCAGAGATACTCTGAGAAGTTTCTTTAGTTTTAAGCACAGATTTTCTCTGCTCATTATTTTGAAAGAAGGGAAACTCTACATAATTGAACTTAGGAAATTATCAAATACATTACGCTTGTGTTAAATACTCGTTTTCCTTTCTCTGAGTATTAGTCTATTTAACGAACGCAAAGGTCAATTCAGAATGTTATCAAATATCTCAGATGCTGTGTAAGCATCACTAATACCTATCGCAACATCATTTATAGCGATGCCTGGTAACAGTGATAGCCTTTAAAGACCTCGGAATTATCGAAGTCTAGACCGATAATCTCCAACTGGATGGCAAGTTATTTAAAGCCACAAGTCCAGATAAAAATAGAAGGAACGCAGAGGTCCACTATTTAAAAATACAAAAGCATACTGTCTTACTTCAGGTTGTAAGTATTAGCTGTACTCTAATTTACTGTGAGCACGCTGCTGTTACAATTTCTTGATGGAAGTGATATATTTGTCCACTGTCATAGATTAGAACAGACGTCATCACGTAGTTGCTCTAGGGAGCCGGTGTTACTTGCTCCGCTCCGGACGGCTGTCTGTCACGTGACAAGAGAGCAGCAGACAGGCGGGTTGCATACCGTGACAATACTGTACTTGCCGCTCGGAAATGTTACCACATGAACAACAGCAATGAAATACATACCGGTACATAAGTAAATCATCTCTGAGGTATTATCAAATATTATAAAATAAATAGAGTTGAGTAGGGTAATATGAAATGTACGTAAATCCTCAAATGTGTTATTTTAATGTTTTTTTAGTAACGCTATGCTTTCCCGGCCTTCATATTTATCATACTTATTGGAATGACATAAGGAAGAACGGCGCTGCAGATTAAATTTTTGATGTGATACAATATTATATTTCATATTAAACATTTTGTGTGTTATTTTCTTGAAGTATCAAATACCTACTCCTCTTCCCAAGAAGGTTTGAAATGTGTTTGCGTCGATCACCTAGGCTGTGCCGAACTCTCTTTCATACTAAATGCAACATTTACCGACTATGCTTGAACGTCGTGTGGTGTGAGGATAAAGGCGGGAACACACTACTCTCACCTCACATGATTTCAAGCGTATCGTGTCGCAATCTAACCTGTCAAGAAAGATGTGCTATTGCTTTGCGCCACTGACCTTGAGTGCGTACTACGTCATGCACTTCCCCTACTTCTTCCCCTACTTGCTCGCTAAGCTGCTCTCGTTCCTCAAGAGCGGGGAGCAAACTGGCTCCGAAGGTATTTTGCTCTCGATTGACGATGTCTGGATTAGAGCAAACTATACTTTTACTGCCATTTTTGTCCCATATTAATAGCCAAGAAATTAAATATAAATTGTTAAGATATAAGCGGTGCTGAGTGATAGCATTCAATCCGTGGTCATCGTCTGTCAGTACAGAGCAAGGTACTATACTAATCACAACATGCAGTACATGGCAATGCAAAGTTTTATGTGAAATCTCCCAGAACTACCTCATACCTCACCTCACTACCAGGCCTCATTACAGCACAGTGGTGCCCTGAGATTTTGGAGAATACCTAAAGTACACTTCATGACAAAAGATGCTCGACTGAAAATCCAAGTCCCCGAATACAACCATGATTGAAATGAAGCAGCACGTTATCATAGACATTTCTTGGCCAATCAATACACGGAGTTTCATCAATATCACATCGAGAACACTTCTTAGCTTCGCTTTCAAAAGGAGTTTAAATTATATTTCAAAACAATTCTCTGAGTGCTGCTTATGACATCCAAAATAAGACTACGAACTTGTGAAGCTTGCAGAGTGTATAGGATTATTTAGTTCTTTTTCCGGGTTGAACCTTGTTGTTGTTTTCTATACATTCCGTAAAATTTGCCGACGTTTCGGGGACTAAAATACCCCTACTCGATCCGAGGTAATCAGTCTCCCAGGGCCCTATTTCATAAAACTAAAAATATTTTTCTTCTTTATCTATTTACCCTCCAGGGTTGGTTTTTCCCTCGGACTCAGAGAGGGATCCCACCTCTACCACCACAAGGGCATTGTCCTGGAGCGTGAGACATTGGGTCTGGGCATCAAGTGGGGAGGATGACCAGTACCTCGCCCAGGTGGCCTCACCTACTATGCTGAATAGGGGCCTTGCAGGGGGATGGGAAGATTGGAAGGGATAGACAGGGAAGAGCGAAGGAAGCGCCGTGGCCTTAAGTCAGGGACCATCCCGACATTTGCCTGGAGGAGAAACCACGGGAAACCACTTCCAGAATGGCTGAGGTGGGATTCGAACCCACCTCTACTCAGTTGACCTCCCGAGGCTGAGTGAGCCCCGTTCCAGCCCTCGTACCACTTTTCAAATTTCGTAGCAGAGCCGGGAATCTAACCCGGGCCTCGGGGGGTTGCAGCTAATCACACTAACCACTGCACCACAGAGGCGGACACTAAAAATATTTTCTTGTAATATTAGAACTCATAAAAATAATTATTAGTTAACCAAATTCTGTTTCATAAAGATTTACACATGACTAATAAAATATATTCACTCATAATATTAGTTCATTAGTCAGCCGATACAAATGGAGGTTAGAATCGTCTTCCATATGTTCTTGGATTGGGTTTGTTACTAGCAGTACGTAGGCTAGTGCCTGACTACAACCGACTATTAATCCACATGTTAGAGAGGATCACTTGATATTTTCGTTGTTGTGACTTTGATACATATGTGAATTAATCAAAGTGAAAATAATGTGAGAGAAGAAATTTCTTTGCAGAAAGTGATTCAGTTAAAGCGTACTATTTGCAGCCTTTTGCACGCTATAACCCTCCTTGTTCCTTTTACTTTTTTAATTTTATAATGCTCATAAAAATCTCTGTTGAGATGGACTAGCAAAATCTTGGTTTACTACCCCCTGTTGGTGGGGGCGGTAGAATAATAGCCACGGTATCCCCTGCCTGTCGTAACAGGCGACTAAATGGGTTCCCAGGGCTCTCAACTTGGGATCATGGATTGGCGACCAAGGGGACTGAGATGAGTCCTGTCATTGCTTCCATTCGCTTGTGCCAGGCTCCTCACTTTAATTTACCCTTGAGACCTCCCTTGCTCAACTCATTTTCTTTTCCGACCTCGACGGTATTAGGTTGCGAGGCCGAGAGAGTCTATCATTTTCACGCCCTTTGTGGCCCTTCTCTTTGGCCGATACCTTCATTTTTCGAAATGTCGGAACCTTTCCATTTTTCTATCTTATTAGTGTTATGATAGATGATGGTTGCTTAGTTGTAGCCTACTTCCTCTTAAAACAATAATCACCACTATCATCTTGGTTTACTGGGGGTATAAGCCAAGATTTTTACGATAACTAGAGTGTCCGAAGAGAACTGCACTAGAGAAACACAGTGATACTGTGTATCACTACCAACCCGTGGAGTGCAAGGTGAAGCTGCTGTTTTGAGGTTATACTTCATTCCTTGCAGTAAATGAAATGGCGTATGGCTTTTTAGTGCCGGATGTGTCCGAGGACTACGGCTGGCCAGGTGCAAGTCTCTTTTTTATTTGACTCCCGTATGCGAACTGCGCGTCATGATGAGGATGAAATTATGATGAAGATACACCCAGTCCCCGTGTCAGGGGAATTAACCAATTATGGTTAAAATTCCCAAGCCTGCCGGGAATCGAACCCGGGACCCCTGTGACCAAAGGCCAGCACGCTAACCATTTAGCCATTTAGCCGGACATTGCAGTGGAACGTTCTATTAGCAATCCTATCAACCAAATACTCAAAAGTTCTGTAATCTAACCTAAACCTCCTGGTGTATTCATATGTTTGTTACATGCCAGTACAGGCTGTTCTTGACGTAAGATTTATTGAACGGTGAATACCTATACTCGTTCCTCATCACTATTTAAATCAGAGTCGACCATTTCAGAGATCTTCATGATTTTATGCCAAAATGTTAAAATATCACTCACTTTGGTTTCACTAATAATATGAATTATGAGTCAAAATACATTCATAGAAATAATCCCAATAATATGAGTAAATTTTATTAGACATGTTGTCTATGAAACATTTACTGATATTATTAGGAAAACCTCCTAATAACTTTGACTCATAAACTAATTACTAATATATTAGCTAATAACTCTATGAAACATAATACTAATATTATTGGTTTCTTTGTAATAATATTAGTGAAAGACGTTTTATGAAACAGGGCCCAGGCAGCAATCACACTATGAGAGTGGTTCGTCACCTTGGCTGACGTAAGCCCCTGGCTACCTCGTGAGAATTCTGGAACGTTATGTGTCACAGCCAGGTAGTGGGACTTGCCCGCGCTGTTATGTATACCTCTAATAACTAAAGTTGATTTCTGACAGCTAGGGCAGGAGAGAGGAGCAATGCACGTGCCATTTCACGATGTTGCCACATTCCAGCATTCCTTTCTCTTACCCCTCGCTTCCAGCTCACTTGTTCCCTCGTCCATTCAGACCGCTGCGGTCTGTTGTAGACTAGCTGGCCAGACTGTGACTGACTTGGTCTCATGTTCCGATATCTTTAACAGGAACCGGGCTGATAACCTCAGACAGTAGAGTACTGGCCTTCTTTTGCTAACTCTAAGAGCTTTGGCAGTGTGTTCCTGGACTCTCTGGAATGGAATTAAGAGAACATTCCTTTCCGATAAACTCGTAGCCTCCTCTTCAAAGAATTCCCTTGTAGCACATATCATTTCTATTCCTTGGTGATGACTTGTCACACCACGGCCGGCGGCACTTTTTTCACGAGGGGGCCGAGTCCTGGACCTCCCTCTCCCTCGTGGGGTATCCATCGTACTCAAAATATATATTGAAATACAACGATTCATTGTGCGTAATTAATATTTAAAATACCGTTAGGTACTTACTAAGGCCACAAAACAGAAGCAGAAATAGAATGTGACGCACAATGAACTGCTTGTGACAGTATCTAACTCAGAAGTGGGAGGTTTGGCAACTCCAAACAAGACGAGCCGCCCTGAAGATTTATCTCCATGGCAACAGCAGTCACCCCACCCTCGCTTTCATGGCAACCATACCCCCACTCCCTTTAATCCGCCCCGGCAGGCAGTAAACGGACCTCCCTTTAAGAACTGTCAGAACTCAACTTTAGATATTAGGGGTTCGTCCTGCGTGTTTATGTTGAGGTCTGTATCTCTTAATCAATCTATGGTGGGCATCCACGAAATTCTGATTTTATATCCTTCCAAATTCATATTGTTCGGGCGTTTCTTGATTTCGATAGGTTCACGGATTTTTCTTTCGAGATTCCAAGGGATAGCTGCTAAGATCTTGGTCTTGTCAAATGATATTCCGTGTCTTGTTTCGCAGGAATGCTTGGCTGCAATGCTTGGTGTGACGGGTGTGTTATTTTAGGCGGGTAGTAATCAGACGTTTTGTTTCACCGACGTAACACCAGAGGCGTATTCTCCTTGATGCAAGGCATTCATTGCATGCATTATGATAACGCAAAGAACTGTCTGAAGTACGATAATAGGTTGTTTCAAGTCAAATATTAACGATTTCATCTCTCAGAAGTTCAAAATTTCCGCGCAACTGTACTAGTTCCGTTGCTTGACTACGTGTGGTGTTAGTGTAGTCTCGCCATCTATTCCACTCTAGAAAGAAAGAGACGGCAAATGGAGGAGTTAAGGATGTAAGGCATTCAATCTTAAAATTGCATTCGGTGGCAGACATAGTTCTGAAACCCTGCGAATGATGTCGCTGCAATTGAAACTTGGTCACATTTTTGTCACCCCATACACGTGTTAGTTACCCTCTGCCATCTGTTAGCAACTTGGAGAAAGTCGGCATGTCCAAGTTTACAGCGAACAGGGCTCAAGGATTACCCCCCAGCGAGAACCCAACGGGTCCGCCTCTGTGGTGTAGTGGTTAGTGTGATTCGCTACCACCCCCGGAGGCCCGAGTTCGATTCCCGGCTCTGCCACGAAATTTGAAAAGTGGTGCGAGGACTGGAACGGGGTCCACTCAGCCCCGGGAGGTCAACTGACTAGAGGTGGGTTCGATTCCCACCTCAGCCATCCTGGAAGTGGTTTTCCGTGGTTTCCCACTTCTCCTCCAGTCAAATGCCGGGATGGTACCTAACTTAAGGCCGCGGCCGCTTCCTTCCCTCTTCCGTGTCTATCCCTTCCAATCTTCCCATCCCCCGCGAGGTGAGGCCTCCTGGGCGAGGTATTGGTCATTCTCCCCAGTTGTATCCCCCGATCCAATGTCTCACGCTCCATGGCACTGCCCTTGAGGCGGTAGAGGTGGGATCCCTCACTGAGTCCGAGGGAAAAGCCAACCCTGGAGGGTAAACAGATTAAGAAAAGAAGAAGAAGAAGAGAACCAAACGGGACAAAACTGACCAATGTCACTCGGGTGACTTACCTCCAGTGCTTGAGTTGTGGCCGACTAGTGAGCTCATTCATTGTATGTTTTGCTGATTAGTGAGTTCATTCTGTGTGTGCTGTTCCTGTGCTATTCGTTGTTTTCGGTGTTTTATTATACTGTATTTTGTACATATTTGGTATTAACGATGGATGTGTCTAAAATGGATATAATTGTAAATCTATTTGAAAAGCCATTTACTGGCCGTTCGCTTGATGAAAAGATTCACATAGTTAAACCCGGGGACCTCTCTCTTCCCTCGCAAATGTAAAAAAACAGAAAACAAGGATTGTGTTCGCACGTTCATTCCAGAGACTTGCAGTAAAACTGTTTGGCGCTGTGGCTCTGAGTTACTAAACATATTATTATGTTGGCCTTGCTTATTGTTTATTGCTGAAAATTCCCCTTGGAACAGCAAGAAACGTGGATATGCAGATCTAAACAATCTGCACACTGCTATTGTGAGGCACGAGAAATCAGATTGTCATATCCACGCATGGATATCATTAGTTATCTTTGGTAAAACTAGGATAGATTTGCGGTTGGATAAGCAGAAGCAGAAAAATGTTCTAAGACAGAACGAAGCCGTTAATAAAATAGGGAAATTCTGAAACGGCTGATGCGGTGACATGCTTTTTGGGGAAGCAAAAGAGTTACCATTCCGTGGGCACAGTGAGGTTAGTGAATTCAAGAACAGAGGAAATTACATAGAACTAATTAAATTGTTAGCCGAGTTTGATGAAAAATTAGACAGTCACTTCACAACAACGAGTGTATTTACAGGACTTTCTCCACTCATACACAACGATTTAATTCAAAGCCTCTGTACCGTAATGGCTGCTGATGTTTCGAACTTTTCACAGTTATCTATTGTCCTGAGATACGTTCATAATGGTGATGTTGTTGAAAGATTTGTTGGTTTCTATAATGTGAGTTCTGATAGGACAGCGAATGCATTGGTGAGACTTGCGAATGAGTGTCTGATTAACTTTGACTGCCGCGAAAAGTTAGTTGCGCAGACTTTCGATGGAGCGGCGGTGCTTGTTGGTGTGCAAGCTAAATTAAAAGAAGTAGTTCCTGAGGCTGTATTCACCCACTGCTATGCTCATAAGTTTAATTTAGTCCTCTCTCAAGCCGTGCCAGCCACAAAAGAACGTCGTATATTCTTCGCAACCATGAGTGGCTTTGCGACATTTTTTAGCAATTCTTCTAAGAGAACTAACCTGCTGGACAGTATCCTCAAGAAAAGGTTTCCTAAACTTGCTCCAACAAGGTGGAACTATTTTAGTTGTTTAGTACAGACCATCGCGAAATATCGTGCTCCTCTCCAAGAGCTTTACGGAAGTATTTTGGAGGAGCCTGGGAAATGGGATAATAATACAATTAATGAGGCAAGCTGGTTTCTCGCGCGATGTTAATATAATTTCAGTTCAATTTTCTTCTGAACGTTTGTAATGAAATATTTTCAATGATTGATGTTATTTATAACATCCTTCAATCTAAGAACATAGACATTGCATTTTGCACCAGAGAAGTGAATTCTTTAGAAACTAAAGTATCTATAGTGCGAAACAGTGCATTTGCTAACGTCTGGGACAGAACAGAAGAGAAATTTGATCCACCAAGGAAGAGAAGAAAGGAAAAAAGATGAGTATAGGAGGGTTTACCTGGAAATACATGATATTATTCTAGCACAGTTAAAATATCGCTTCTGTTCATTAGGAGATCTGTTCTTCATTGAAATGCTTGATTGTAAAAAAAAAATCATTTTTTGCTGGCGATTTTCCTGAAGAGAAATTTATGGAAAATATTTTGATATATTACGACTTAAATGCCAATTGAGGGCAATGTTCACTTCTGAACATTTCAAAGATAAGATTGTGGCTCAAATCCAGAAATTCCTATTGACCAGTGGTCTCTACAGCGGTCTTCCTGAACTTTATAAGTTGTGCACATTGATTACAACTATTCCCACTACATCATCATCTCGGCCCTAAAGCGAATAAAATCCTTCGTCCGCAATTCTCAAAGTCAAAGTCATCTCTCTGCATTAGGAATGATGTCTATAGAGAAAGATCTTGTTCAGATGAAAACACGTGAGGACTTCTACAGTGACGTCACCAAGGAATTCTGAAAAACGAATCGCATCGTCGAGTTCACCTACATGTGATTAGGATGAGTAGAATTGAAATGTTCTTAATACATTGTGTTACTGCATGGTTAGTAGTTGCATGGGAGATTCCAGGATACGCCACTGCGTAACACGTTCCGCAGCAAACATTCAGTGTGGTATACTCCAAGATCCTGTAGTTCTATTACCAGTAAAAGACATAATAGAACAGTTCCTCTTATAGGCCACGCCTGCACCAACCTCATCTTCTCCGCAAATCACATCACATCACCGATACAAATCTTGTTGACCTGAGAGACGGCGTTACCCCCATCCCCGCAAAACGAACATGTTGAATAATATGCAGTCAGACAGTTGCTTTGATTAAGAGTGTGAATTTAAAGTGGCATTTCATAGTAAACATTCTAGTTGCAACCAACAATTTACACTTGGCAGTGATGCAAGACACCGGGAGGACATAGTTCAAAGGTTTATTAGGGGCCGGTCAACAATGCATAGGACGAGTTACCACAGAATAAAAGAAGATAACACAAGCGTCTTTAAAAATATCCCGGATTTTAGGTCGGGAGAAGGAAAGGAATGGGTGAATTGTATATTTCAAGCGTGCGGGCGTGTGATAATTGACTTCAAAATATCATTGATGTAAAATGTTGTTTGTATTTGAATGTATTGTACGTAAACACTCCACTGGTTGAAATTTGAGAAATACAAGGAAATATATTGCTAACTGGTACTAATATACACCTTATTTATATTTCTCTGTGCTTATTACACACAGTAAACAATCACCGTAAGCGAGACTAGCATCTGTCTTACTCATCCAAATATTTGGACCTCAGATACCCTTTTATTGCATCATCAATCCGGTCCGCCTCCGTAGCGTAACGGTTAATGCTATTAGCAGCTCAGAACATAGGCCTACCGCTTAGTCGAGCAGCTCGTCTCCTTACCCCCAGGTCTTTCCAGTCTAAAGTTTGCAATTTTTTCGTAACAGTACTCTATTGGCGGAAATCACCCAGACCAAACCGTGCTGCTTTCGTTTAGACCTTTTCCAGTTCTCGAACCAAGTAATCTTGGTGAGGGAGCCATACTCTAATTGGGGGTTCTTACCAGTGATTTATACGTCTTCTCCTTTACACCCTTACTACAACCCGTAAATATCTTCATAATCATAAGAAGACATCTGCAATCTTGATTTACACCCTAGTTAATGTGATTATCTTTCCTTATATTAACACCTAAGTATTTACAGTATTAATACTGAGATTATTATTATTATTATTCAATTTGATTAAACTTATAACCTGACTTTTCACCCTGTTTACCATAATACTATTGTCAGCTTTCTATCTTATTGCATCTTGCAATCATGTTCTGTCAGATCTGACCTAAGGATTGGGTCTTCCATTTCGTTAGCATCAGCAGCCTTTCTTCACATGTAAGGCTTTTCAGGCGTCTGATGAGTCTAGTGTCAGACCTAAGACGAAACGCTGGTTAATAGAGCAAACGCCTGAAAAGCCTTACATCTGATTTTTGATCTGACTTTCTATCTACTTCATTCTTTAGTCGAACTTCTTTCCGCCATCGTCACTTCACATTCTCAACCTTCCGCCGTACAACAATCAGTTATTGTATCTCATGAACTGGCCACTGATTCCTACTTGATATTTCTTCCTATTTCATCAGCCCTGCGTATCTCATTCTTCAGGAATGTCTACTCCTCGTCTGTTGTGTTTCTTTCACCTTTTCTACTTAGTCCTTGTACAACATGCCTTGCGATCAACCCTTGCTCTCTTTCTCTTAAATTTATCTACATCCCATCCCTTTACATTCCTTCTTTTCTCTTATTCAACTTCAGACGGAAGTTCAAGACCATCATTTTGTGCTCGAAGGCCATGTCTACTCCTGAGAAAATCTCGCAATCCAATACTAATTTCTGAATCTCTACCTACTATAATTAAGTCTGCTTTATATCTTCCAGTGTCTCCAGGTCTTGTCCACGTATATAGCTATCTTTTGTGGTTTGTGAACCAAATGTTAGCAAGGACTAAAATATGATCAGTGCTAAATTTTATCAGCCGATTACTTCTTTCATTCTTTTGTACCAGTCCGTATTCTTCTACTGCATAAACTTTTTTTATTTCTTGTCCTAACACAGCACAATTAGTTTTTCATCTCCTTTTACATAGAGTATTAAATATTTTATCTCTTCGGATAGTCCTGCGATTTCTTCTCGACTTATCTAGTAGACACAGATCTATACTCGCGCAGGTCGCCTACGGGTGTCAAATTGAAAGACCTGCACCTGGCGAGCCGAACCCGTCCTGGGATATCCCGGCACTGAAAGCCATACGACATTTCATTTCAGATCTATACTATTGTGATGAACTGGCAGACATATACCTGTACTATTGCTGTGTGCATTAGCTTGGTGTCTTTGACAAAATCCGTTCGCTGTGCTTGGTCATAGCAACTTACCCCTTGCCCAATTTTTCTCATTCAGTACGAAACCACTTCTGCATTTTGATCGTGCGTTGATAATTCTGTAGTCGCTTGACCAGAAATCCTGCCCTTTCTGCCAAAGTACTTATACCAACTATATCTAGTGATTTCCCATTCCATATTTCAAGATTCCTAACTTGACACAACGATTTAAATTCTAAAATTTTACGTTCCGGCTCGCAGAATGTCACTGTTCATATTTCCGATGATCCCCTCTCATGTAGTCACTACTTGGAGCCCTAAATGTAGTTTTCCCGTTACTTTCAACCGAGTAACAGTATCAGCACCGTATTATAACAAGGACTTCTCGGTAAATCATCCAGGCTGCCTCCCTTGTAACTTCAGAAAT
This sequence comes from Anabrus simplex, assembly GCF_040414725.1. Classification (NCBI taxonomy): domain Eukaryota; kingdom Metazoa; phylum Arthropoda; class Insecta; order Orthoptera; family Tettigoniidae; genus Anabrus; species Anabrus simplex. The sequence goes on from NC_090265.1 coordinate 1,404,026,635, forward strand.
GGTACTGCCCCATTTCGATGAGCCTTTCGTTATTTTTGTCTCTCGATATGGGTTGCACCTGCTTCATTGGAACACACAAGCCACACACCGCGGCTTACAAGGAACTTTTAATGAGAATGACGATATTGACATCACCTTCCATATCATTTGACGTGGAATGATTAATCAAATGAATGTTGTAGATATGTCCGGTTAAATGATAGGATGTTATCATTACCTTCGTTGTTGACATTTTTTATTACCACTGTTCAATTTGTTCATTTCTGTCTTACTATTGTATTGTACTCTCTTCCTATGCGTTGTCACCATCTGCACGTTGTAATCTATCCCTCGACCTATAGTTCTTAACTCCAGCCGTCTTCTGTTAACTTGGATAAATATTCTCAACATGTCTACCATACAGGCCGGATAGAAAACTCAGAACTGACTTTAGCGGACGCCGGAGGCTGTAAACTCTTGAATGATCTTAAACACCACTAAGAAAGTCTAAAACAATGTTATATCAGCCGTGAAAACCTAGGCTCCTCAACCTGTGCTAATTTCTTCATCTTTACTTATCTGAACGCCACTTCCGAGACAATCTTTCAGACGTGTGCTAACGTCGACCTTCTACAAGAATGTTTATTTTTTACTCTTTCATCACTATTGCCTTAGTTGCACCCTAAAAATCGACCTGTTCTTCCTATAAGCATTTTACATGAACACTCATTTATTCCAATTTCCTTGGGTCAATACTCCCTTCTTGACCTATATTAATTTAAGTATTCTCGTATACAGTAGAACATTTAAAAAATGAAAACATAAATATGTTGTGTTAACTAAGGCAATAAGTGATCCTATTAAAGGGATGTATTTTTTTTCTAGAACATGTCCTTGCTTATGACAACCTTTCCTTGTTCCTTTACTTTTTGTCAGTCATTTATAAACAATGAGTTAAAACAAAGAATTGATTAATCCATTCTGCCACCAAAACTGAAGTACTTGTAACAGTACAATCTGTTGTCTGCAAATCAAAGATTGCAATTACGTTAAAGAATGCTGACCATGAGGTAAACCTTTACCCTGGAAATAACGCACCCATGAGTTTGCTCGTGATATCAACAGTCACATACATCTACACGCTTGCTTATTTGATTTCAGTAGTAAAGCTGCATGCGCTGGATACACAGAAAATAATATTACTAAATCTTGAGGTATGCCTGTTACTATTTCTTGATGGATGTAAGGCCTAGTATTTATGCATTTGTTTCTTGGCACTAGTCGGAGAAAAATATAGCTTCCACTGAATTCTCTACCTCAGAAAAGGCTGTGACGGTTTGGAAGTTGCTTAGGTATGAGTAATACTGAGGAATGATATTCAGAGCACAACTACAAATATTGCCTTTGTATTATTAGAAATCTGGAGTAATACCAGTACCATTACCATCAGAAATATAGAGTGTTGTTCTTTGTAACATTTGATTAAACACATTTCAAGGAATTTCGTGTATTGACTGCTACACGAAAAGTTATACATTGAAGTAAATTAATTCATTAACCAAAAATATAATTATATGTCAGATGCAAGAAACCACGCGTACTTATTCAGACATAAATAAGTTAGTTTGGTATTGAGTTAGCTCAAATATGTAATTCGCATTTCTATACTAGCAGATATCCCGTTTTAGAACTAAACTTGTTTCTTTCAACATGGAACAAGACAACTTATTGTTCAAAATAAATATGTACTTGAGTATAATTATATAAACAGAGAGACTTTCTGTTATTATAATGATCAGCATTACTGTACTAAATGATACGTTACATAAACGGACTAAAAGTACGTCGCTATACATCGTAATACTGTTATTCCCTGATGTTATCGCTCACTACTACTGCACCTGGAGATTTGCATGCTTACAGAAAGCGTACTTCATTCATAGCAGTAGCAGGACAAGAGGAACTTGTCTTGAATTACTTCTGCAGCATGCACATTATTTCGTTCTGATACCACACTGTGTGTTTCGTGGCACTTGAATCTATTATTTTATTATAATAATAATAATAATAATAATAATAATAATAATAATAATAATAATAATAATAATAATAATAATAATAATAACTATCATGATGATCAATTAGAAAGGTCGTAGGGTGTTGCCCGGAAATATTACTTTGCATATGTTTCCGAACCTTCCCACCACTTATGGACTAGTCAGAGAAAGGAAAGATACACGTAGTAAATGTTCATCCTCTGATCAGTTTCATTCCATACCTACTACCAACTGCAACACCCTTGACAATTACGTATTTGCAGTTAACATAATTGAAGTAGCGGTTCTGAGCGTTTTCTCACCACAGAACCGTACTTCATAAAGGCAGTGATGGACGGAACGCAATATAAACATCTTCAATCTTCAAAGCTGTTTGTGTTAACTACTATAAAGGTCACAACAGGTAAACAACAGGTAAGATCTAGGCTACTTTCACCTTTTGGATACCCACAATTAGCATAAAGATCCTCCTCACTTACACTCTTTTTTTTTTTTTTTTTTTTTTTTTTGCTAGTTGCTTTACGTCGCACCGACACAGATAGGTCTTATGGCGACGATGGGACAAGGAAGGGCTAGGAATGGGAAAGAAGCGGCCGTGGCCTTAATTAATATACAGCCCCAGCATTTGCCTGGTGTGAAAATGGGAAACCACGGAAAACCATTTTCAGGGCTGCCGATGGTGGGGTTCGAACCTACTATCTCCCGAATACTGGATAATGGCCGCATTTAAGCGACTGCAGGTATCGATCTCGGTCACTTACACTCGTCAGAGAATTAAAGAAGATAAATGATAAATGAAAAGATAAATTGTAATAGTCGTGGATGAAAATTATTTTGAAATAACTCACGTTCAGGAAAAAAAATGTGAACACCATAGAACTCCTACATACCGAAGAATGGCTTGCATTACTTATTATGACACAGACTGAAAATATCTAATAGCCACAATAGGTTACGTAGCGCATACCTATATACGAAATGTCACTGATATATTTGTCCCAAATGGAACATAATAATCGCTTTTACACAAATAAAGTCGAAAATCTGCAGTAAATTAAGAAATAGTACGAAATACAGGCTGTTTACAAATGAATGTCGGAGATTTAACGCCTTATAATATTGAATACATTAAACTTACAGTTATAAATTAAATGTCAAATGAAAGAGCAACTCAAACAGTTTTATTACGAACGTTACAAATGTTCAATGTGACTACCATTTGTTACACGGCATACATCAAGTCTATAGTCGAATTCTTCCCAAACGTTATTAAGTGTGTCTTCAGTAATCTCAGCAACAGCTGCTTCAATCCGGTTTCTTAATTCAGGAAGGTCAGCTGGTAGCGGAGGCACGTACACACGATCCTTGATGAAGCCCCAAAGGAAAAAATCGCATGGCGTTAGGTCGGGAAAACGTGGAGGCCATGCCAAGCAAGTCCTGTCATTGGGGCCATTGCGGCCTATCCAGCGCTCGGGTACAGTGACGTTCAACCAATCGCGTACGTCGTTATGCCAGTGAGGTGGCGCACCATCTTGATGGAAAATGAAGTTCTCTGGCTCATTTTCTTCCAACTGAGGGAAGAGCCATTGCTCTAGTGTATCGAGGTAAGAAGTACCAGTTACAGTACGTTCACCATAAAAGAAAGGCCCATAAACCTTTCGCCGGGATACGGCACAAAAAACATTCACTTTAGAGGAATCTCGTTGCATTTGTACCAACTCGTGAGGATTTTCTGAGCCCCAGATGCGCACATTATGAGTGTTTACATGTCCACTAAGGTGAAAGACCGATTCATCACTGAAAACAACACGATTCATAAACTCATAATCATGTAACAACATGTCGTTTGCGAAGTTGGCACGTAATCTGTGGTCTGCCGGCTTTAGAGCCTGTAATAACTGTAAACGGTAAGGACGTAGCTGTAAGCGTTTTCTTACAACTTTCCAAACGGTCGACGCAGGAAGTTGTAATTCACGACTAGCCTTCCGGACTGATTTCTTTGGGCTACGAGTGAATGATTCTCTCACTCGCTCAACAGTCTCTTCACTTAATCTTGGTCGTCCCTTGCTCTTCCCTTTACAAAGGCAACCGGTGTCTTCAGACGTATGATACCATCTGCGAATGTTATTATCACTTGGAGGATCACAACCGAACTTAATGCGGAACGCACGTTGCACAGTAACTACAGATTCTGTCTTTGCAAACTGCAAAACACAAAAAGCTTTCTATTCACTAGTCGCCATCTTTGCTACTACCGCTGTCTAGCGGATTGCGGCGAAACCATTGCACGTACATGCGCACTGGTGCCAACAAACAAAACAGTCTGAGTTGCTCTTTCATTTGACATATAATGTATAACTGTAAGTTTAACGTATTCAATATTATAAGGCGTTAAAACTCCGATATTCATTTGTATTTTACTTGCAGAGAATGATATGGATACATACTTAACTACCTTACAACTATTTTTTTTCCTGCTACGTCTCAGCGCTTCCGTATGCGTTTTGTTTGTCTAATACTTTCGTGTATGATGTCTTTGCTCACTGAAGTTGTTTGCATTAATTAGGTGTCGTTTTCTTCATGTTGCTCATTCGTTTTGTGCCCTAACTCATTCATTAAATGATATATTTATTGGTCCAGGGATAATGCTATTTTCCTTTCAACTATGCTATTTTTCTTTCAACAAAAAAGTAATATATTTATTGGTCCAGGGATCATGCTATTTTGCTGTTTGAACTGCCCGCGCTAGTCATATGGACAAAGATAATGAAAATTCACAGACATATCACTCCCATTCGACGGTGCTAGCCCTAGACTTCAAGAAAGAAACAAAAGACGGCACGAGCAGCGGAATACAACATAAGGGAGTCCTGCAAGGTAACTAGACTACAGCGCGTAAGTACGTATACATACTGTATTTCTCTAGTAACGACGGCATTTCTTAATTTAGCGCAGATTTTTCACTTCATTTGTGTAAAAGGAATTATTATGTTCCATTTGGGAGAAATATTACAGTGACATTTGGTAGTTAGGTATGCGCTACATAACCGCCACAATAATTTATGGGGATACCTTCATGACGACGAAGATGATGAAGCTGTCATAAATTGGGCTGACTCAAATGAGTTGTACTTTGTGTATGGCCTGAAACTGTCCCCATCCTTCAGCAGTGGAAAATGGCAACGTGGTTACAACCCTCACTTAATTTTTGCTAGTGAGTCAATTCCCAGGCAGTGAGTTAGGAACATAGCAAACCCTATTCCCAACACACAACATAGACCTATTGTGTGCCAAGTTTTCGCTGCATTACGCCTTATTGCTTGCCATTTCGGAGAAGATATAACTTCCAGAAAGCTAAGTGGGAGAGATTTACTGTGTTATTGGATGAATCAGTTCTTGTGTTAGAGGTCTCTCCAGAAAATTATAAACAGTTCGTAGCTACTGTACAGAAATATCCGAGGTTGAAGAACAATGTAATTACATTGCAGGTCTTACTTCAGAGACAAAAAGTTTATCGTCTGAGTACATTATTTCCTTCAATAGTATTCTATTACGGAACGAAACCATTCAACTAGGTCGTAAACTTACCACTGGCCTTGCAGAAGGAACACAAAAGAGATGGGCACAAACAGTATCGGAACTTTACTTGCCTCAAAAGAGCCAGTGAGCCTGGAGACGGCTGAAGAGATTAAACAGTGAACCATCCAACAGAAAAGCACATGATAACATATCTCCCAATCAAATAGCTCATCAACTGGTGTTGAACAGCAAAGTCAAGGTGCGCATGCAGAATTTTAAAATCCAAAGAGACTATGTGAATGAAACAAATAATATTTCCTGTGTCTTCAGTTTAACAGATCTAGAGAAGTCCAAATGATCATACAACGGTGGTAAAGTGGCTGGCCTTGATAACATTCGCATGAAACAAATCAAAACTTTGGTAAGTAGAAAAACTGAAGTGTCACTGCTACAACGTTTCACTAACATTCTATGCCGCAAACAGATTCCTAAAATATGGCGGAAAGCAAAACGAATAGCCCTCCTGAAGCCTGGGAAAGATCCATCCGATCCTAAGAGCTACAGACCAGCTTCATTGTTGTGTTATTTATATAAAGTATTTGAGAGAATGATTCTTAATAAATTATCCCCAAAACTTGATCCACTTCTGATCCCAGAACAAGCGAGTTTTATCCAGGAAAGAGCTGTATTTCACAAGTATTGAATCTAACGCAACATATTAAAGATGGTTTACAGAACAGAACAACATCTGGAGCAATACTTGTAGATCTGACAGCTGCCCACGACACTGCTCAACATCAAACTCTACCTGGTAAACTATACTAAATTACCGAAGATTTAGGACTCACTGAAATAGTTGTTTGCCTTGTCCACAACCGAATGTTGTTCTTTGAGTTTCAAGGAACACGCAGTTACTGGAAAACTCAACGAATTGGTCTACAGCAGGGTTGTGTTCTCCCTCCTTTGCTGTTTAATTGTACACCAATGGTGTGCCTATATCTCTGTATACCTAGAAGTTTATTTATGCTGACGATCTCTGTCTGACAGCACAAAGTGAAAAGTTTGAAGAGTTGAAGCAGTTGCTCTCTGTGACATTGGAAGATATTTCGACTTATTTCAAGAGAAATCAACTCAAATCTAATCCATCCAAGACGTATATTTGTGTTTTTCACCTCAGAAACAGGGAAGAAACAATAAAGCTCAACATTAGCTGAGAAGATCACCTGGAACATTGATTTATGCTAAAATACCTAGGGGTAACTTTGCATCACACCCTATCTTATAAGGCACATTGTATGAAAACCGAATAAAAAGTTTCCATAAGAGATAGAGTACTTCGTAATCTGATAAAGGTAAACTGGGATGCGAATGCTCAGACACTACGTACAACCTCATTAGCTAATGTATGTGTTATTCCGCTGTTGAGAACACTAGCATTGTATGGTATCATTCAGCTCATGCAAAACGAGTTGATATCGCTCTCAATGAGTCGTGCAGAATAATGTCTGGGTACCTGAAATCTACATATGTCTATAAACTATACTCATTGGCAGGCATAGCCCCTCCTAGGGCACGTCGTGAGGTCATAGCACAAACTGAACGAACAAAGTCGGTAAATGACCAAGCTCGCCCACTCTTTGGTCACCAACCTCCAAGCGGACGGACGGCTCAGATCAAGGAAAAACTTTTGTGCAGACGATAATGCCCACTGAAAACCCTGAGGTAGCCAGGACACAGCTATGGCAATCCATTATACCACAAGAGTGGATGAAGGCCTAAGAATGCCTTCCTGCAGGTCACGATACCAACTGGGAAACATGGCGATCACTCAACAGACTTCGGAGTGGTGTGGGGAGGTATAGAGTAAAACAGTGGGAATACTCTCAGGGTTCGGATCTCTGCGAGCGCAGAGGGAGACAGAAAATGCTACATATGCGTACCTGAGAACTTTGCCCATACTCTTTCACAACGCAAGAGTTAATGGTAAGCTGATATAGTGCTAAGAAAGTGGCCTATTTCTGGGTGAAGATGGCCTCATCTGAGACATTTTATTTATATTTATTTATTTATTTATTTATTTATTTATTTATTTATTTATTTATTTATTTATTTATTTATCGATTTTCAAAATATAATTGTAACATTCCTCTATAGCATTTTTTGTTATTGCTTCTAACTGGAATAAATAATTACTCATTAAAAGTTAAAATCAGCCACGTAAAGTCTGGTCTACCTATAGCAGAATACGAACTAATTGGATGCCGTTATGCATCACTAGACCAAGCGCCAAAAGTTGGTTGCGAGATAATCGCGTTTAAATTTGGTTCTATGTGTAAATTCGGGCGAACATTATTTTACTAAATATGGTATTACTGGTGTTGTAGGATAATAGATTGTACCTTCTCACCAAATTTCAACATTTTTATAATCGCACTACATAGATTTTCTTCAAGAAATGGCGCTTAGTCTACTGATGCAATTTAAGGTTTTTCTCAAGTGCGAATAATGTATCACGATGCTACACCAATAACACCTAACTGTTGAATATCTACTGAGTAAAACTTCAAAAAAATACAACGTGGCGGCAGCCATGATTAAAAACTGAATCTCCTACTGTCTGGAAAGGCCCGCTAAGTGCTTGATCCACCACGAGCCGCGCCACAACTCCGGTACATTATTCAAGTTTTAGATGGATAAATTCTAGAAGGGAAGCTATTCTCTAAAGTCGTTGCTATAACGACTTACTGATTTTAGGAATTTCAACTTATTTGAGTCAAATACAAATGGTAAGACATGAGCCATTCTAGTCTATACAATTTTTAATGGATTTTCCTTCACGATAGGCCTATTATATTCTGAGAGTACAGTATTGACGTGATATTTTTAAGCCTATGGGTAAGTTTTGTTCTGCTTGAGACATAAAATGTGATTAAAGATATTTTCTCCCATAAATACACACAAATCACTGGACAGGTAATAAGATTGTTGCTCTCAGTTCATTCAATCTCGAAATCAGGATCTCCATTAAATTCATCTACGTCATCCACGATCTGAGAATCTGCTTGAAGATTCTGGTAAAATTGTTTGGCATCTGTAGGTATTAGGTGCATCAGCGAACCAAAGTCTCTTAGTTTGGCTTCAGAGATAGGGTTTCCTTTTGGCCACAGAGGTATTAATGCCTGGTGAAATGGAACTCTACTTTCCCGTGGTCGTCCCTGTCTTGACTTATTTAGATTTACTTCCTGAGATTCACCATTCTAGAGAATGATTCTCAGACGCAACCTTCTTAGCAAGCTGCATTAGTAACATTGTCCTTCTCCTTACTTTTGGAAGTACTTGATACATCGCTGAATTTCGTCAGTTGATAAACCACTCTATCAGCACGTAAAAATGTCAGCACTATCGAAAATGCGGGCTCCCACGCTGTCATCCGCGCGCAATGTGAGGAATGTGGCGCTTGATCCAATGATGCAGACTGGTACGTCGCATAGTCTACTGATGCAATTTACGTTTTTACTGATTTCCGCTTTGTCGCTTAGGTTTTCTGTTTACTAACAACTAACGGCCTCTTGTAATGCAGTGGGGAATTTTTTATAAATAGTTCAAGCCTTCCTCTACAAGATGGCGCTAAAATCTCAATTTTCATCAAATGGCGCTTAGTCTACTGATGCATAACGGCATCCAATTGAGGTATATGAGCTGACTTTCTTCGTACTGCAAGCGTGTGAGAACTCGAGTTTCTACCTGCTATTGCGGAGCCGTGAAGCAGACATACCGAGTGGTTCACCAGCCTTTTGTGATTTACTTTTTATGCATCCCACCTTTTACTACAATTCTGAAATACATCGGTACCTCTCCCTAAACCGTGGTAATATAACGAGACGTGTGGTTACGGGTTAAAACCCAGCAGGAATCGTAAGCGCCGCTATTAATTCATTGTGAGTACCCCGAATGAATCCGTAAAAAACGAGCACAGATACGAAAAATATGTACCTTACAACAGGAGGGGAAGACACAGACCAACAACAGGTATTGTATAGGCTGAAAACTGCGCTCTGCACGCCAAGCCTCGCAATAGCTCACTTGAAATATATGGGTATGATGGTTATTAATCTAGTTTCTATATATTTGTTTCTAGTGTACAGGTTGAGACTTGTGTTCCACATCTCTATTGTTATAAGGAACGAGAGAATTACTAGGTCGATCTGGTACGTGGTTAGCACTTTCAAGAGAAAAGTATGGGGAACGGAGTCAAACGCTTTCCTGAAGTTAATGAAGCATGTGGGCTTATACAAAGCACTAGGTTCCTATGATTCATCCGATCTTGCTACATGACAACGTTATCATTTGTTGGTTAGTATGTATTGCAGCCCATTTGCTCTTGAGTTATAATAGTGTTTCTCTCACACTGGTCCTGAATTCTGTTTGCTATGATGGACCTGATTATTTTGTACAGGGCTGGCAGAAGTGCGATAGGATGGGTCCCATAATTTTCGAGCGGTTTCCAGTTATGCAGGTAATTAATTGCCCTCTTTGCCTTTTCTGTTACGGCATCTCATTGTGGCACGTTGGCATGCGAATTTTCTACCTGTGGAATCCATTGTGCAGTTCCAGTGTGGCAATGACCAGTAAGGTACACCATTGTTCTCGTGATCCGCATCAGGTACTCTGGGCAGTTTGTAAAATTGCATTCGGTTTCTCCTGAATAACGAGTTTTGAGATTCTCTCTATATTGCCATTTTGTAACACTTCAGACGTCTTGCAATGGTGGCGAGCTATTTTTCATAATGTCTAGGTGTTCTGTTATGGTCATTTATTTTTTGATATTAATTTGAGTGCTTACTGGTATTTCTCAAAGGTTTGTTTGTTTACTTACAGAGCCTGGGACTTTGATTGCCTTTGGCATACTCAGTTAATCTGCTGACAGCTGATCAGAGATTGGCTATTCGTTACTTCAGATGGTGCTACCACGGTGGCTTTCTGGGTTCTATTCTAAAGGTTTTGTTGAGAGATATTTCTTTCCCACCTATTATTATTATTATTATTATTATTATTATTATTATTATTATTATTATTATTATTATTATTATTATTATTATTATTATTATTATTACAAGGGGGATCAAATATAACGGGATTTTATTTTTTATTTAAATTCATTTATTGAAAAACGCAAGGCAATTACAATTTATTTTTCCACATAGTTTCCTTCTTTGGAAATTCATTTGTCCCATCCAATGGGCAGCTTTTTGATGCCCTTATCGTAAACAGAATAGGGTCGTGTCGCCAGCCAGGTGAGCACGAAGTCTTCCACACTCTCGTCATCTTCAAATAGTTGCCCTCGTAGAGTTTCTTTAAACGGTCCGAACAAGTGGAAATCGCAGGGCGATAAGTCCGGGCTGTAAGGAGGATGATCAAGTGTAGTCCAGTGCATTTCCTGTTGCTTGGAGACAGAGCTGCAGTACGGAGCCGCGCATTGTCGAATCGGTTAGCCTTGTCCTTTGCGGCGATAAGCAACCCTCGCCTTGTTCAACAGCTCGCAGTAGTAAGCAGCATTGATTGTGCGTCGCTCATGCAAAATATCAATCAGCAATATGCCTCGCCGATCGAAAAATATGGTTGCAATAATCTTGCCAGCTGACAGTTGAGTCTTGGCTTTTACCGGTGCTGCATCCCCTTTCCTCCACCACTCCTTACACACACGCGACCTTGACAATGTTTGATCACCGAACTGTGTAGTCAATCTCTGACAAATTTCCGCCGCTGTAACTCCATCACGAGCAAGAAATTTTATAATGATGCGTTGCGCAGTGGAGGGGTGTACCAGTTGCTCCGACATCGTGAGCGTTACTGACGAAACGGCGAGAAATATCTAACAGCACGCTCTCCCCACTCCTAATGGTCCCGCCTAAGCATAGCAGAAACGCGGGGCCAGTCCTATCAACTCTTGATGTTCAGGAACAAAAGTCCCCTTTATATTTGATCGACCTTCGTATTATTATAATTATAAAGTAGTTTAATCAAAGAACGCTGGAAAATGCTTTTCGAAACCGGTGGTTCGTGGAACGCTATTTCACAATCATTGAATTAAAGTATTGTCCTGTTGTGAGAGACCCTTGCTTTTGTTTTTTTGTTGTTTTTTTTTTTGCTATTTGTTTTACGTCGCACCGACAAAGATAGGTCTCATGGTGACGATGGGACAGGAAAGGCCTAGGAATGGGAAGGAAGCGGCCGTGACCTTAATTAAGGTACAGCCCCCGGTGTGAAAATGGGAAACCACGGAAAACCATCTTCAGGGCTGCCGACAGTGGGATTCGAATCCACTATCTCCCGGATGCGAGCTCACAGCTGCGCGCTCCAAACCGCACGGCCAACTCGCCCGGTCCTTTGGTTTTTAATCTGAGTTTTATATTGCTTCTTGTTACTTTCCCCAAGTTACTCTCCATCATTTTCCCTGCACACTTACCTCTAAATCTAGTATTCTTCTATGTTTAATGCCATTTGATTTACCAGTGCCCTTCGTTCTTTCGTCCTACTGTAACAGGTCTTTCATTTTTCTGTTGCTATCTACAGTACATTGTCATTACTTCTCATTCTTCCTTTAGTATTAACTAGCAAATGCACCCGTGCTTCGGTATGGTATTCTACATTGTATATGGATTTCTCCGTAAATTACTGTAAGTCAGTGAGTAAGATTATATTGAATTGCATGTCGCTTAGCGCTATCCGAGAAACAAAACAGGGAGGACACCATACGGTGTTTCCTATGTAAGGTAGGCATTGGGGAAGTTTTGTTGATAATGACAGGCCACATTTCCTACTGCTAATCACAATCGAGTTCCGGAGTTTCTACTATAACGGCAGGCTCACTTGGCAACTGCCATTCAAAGTAGCGATGGAGAGTTTTGAATATAAAGATAGGCCACTTTTCCTAATGCCAGTCACAATCGAGCTGGAGACATTTGATTATAATCGAGAAATGCAGCGCTATCTAACGTATCAACAATCGAGACACGACAGTAAGTCATAGGACCAATGCTGTATATCTCTTCAAATTGAACGGCGACTGTGTTATCTGTTTTGTAATGTGACTTACAGTTTAGCCACCAACTACCCCGAAAAGAAGGTCTGCATCGTCATTAAAATGCATCCATATTTCAATATTTTCCGGAGCCGAAAGTTATACATTTGAACAGCTTGGAATTTTTTCCAAAAAGAAAAGAGTGTCCAGGTTTTCGGATTAGCACTCGCATATATACGGAGTAATTAATAAAGAAAGTATTATAGTTAAAGAAGTTGAAATTAGGATTATAACTGAGAACAGCCGCATAGGACAAATATGTAAACACCAAGCAGATGTATTGGCAAATATATGTCCCTCAATAAATTGTGATGGTATGAGTTACGGGATAAGAAGGCAGTAACAGGGGAGAAATTTAGGCGCAGGGATTCTTAGGTAAACAGATGAGAAGATGACTTATGGTGTTATTACCTAAGCCTAAAGAGGCAAGGCAGAGGCAAGAAATTAATAATGTTATTTGCTTTACGTCCCACTAACTACTTTTACGGTTTTCGGAGATGCCCAGGTGCCGGAATTTAGTCCCGCAGGAGATCTTTTACGTGCCAGTAAATCTACCGACACGAGGCTGGCGTATTTGAGCACCTTCAAATACCACCAGACTGAGCCAGGATCGAACCTGCCAAGTTGGGATCGGTTGGCCAGCGCCTCAACCGTCCGAGCCACTCAGCCCGGCAGAAACAAGAAATTAAAACGAAAATCAGAAATAGAGTAGAAATACAATAAAAATAATACCAAATGGCAGGAAACCCCTTACGGTGAGAAATAAGGGGTGGTACTGTTCAAATATTAACAGTACCCCTTAGTGCTATTCGAGGACGATCGTAACCTCCAACGGTATTTCGCCAATATCCCGCAGAATGCCCGATTGACGTCTCTCTTGCTTTCTACCCAGGGAACAACCACGAGTTTACAGGAACGATGACAAAAACGGCAATGCGTTACTTACCTCCTGGCAAGCAGACAGAGACGAGGTCATGATAACCTGTAGGTTCGTTGTCGGTCTGTTGATCACTCAATGCAGAGCATGATAGCCGCAGAAAATAGTATTTTCTCCGTCATTTGAAGAGTAAGCGAAATTATGTACATAACAAAAGTTGTTTATAAAGATGGGACGTTTCATATATAGTCCACGGATTTCACAGAAAATCAATAGTATAAGAGAAAATGGAAGAAAACTGTTCTGGTTTTCCTATTCAGAGATTTATAAATCACATGCCTATCAAAACCTTCCCCGGGATGAGTATACTCTAAATATGAAAATTAGTCCAGATCTATCCAATAGTTTCGCCGTGATGGTGGAACAAAGAAACAAACACGAAAAATAAAAACGAATGATTCTGTCTTGAATTGACCTAAAACGGATAAATATCTGAAAAATTGACAAAATAAACTAAATTACAGACAGCGGACTCCCCACAACTTTCTTTATATAGATAAAGCAGTCAGCGTCCATGGTAAATATTCTTAAACCTAAATATAGAGTTACGTTATATGAACGGACTTCATATAAAATAGTCTGAGTATCCATCTATTTATCCGGCTATTTTATCAGTTCCCTTCTGATAAAATGTGGCGGGCCTCCAAGTGAGCAATGCCCTCCCTTGGGCCAAGTATCCTGGGTACAAACACAGTAATTAACAAAAGTAAAAGAAAATAAAATAAAATACAAATGGTGTTATTAAAAGTTGTACCGATTATACGAATATGTTTAATATAACCAGCTCTAAACCCTTAGTTCACGTTTTTCTGACTTTAAACATCCAGGAGAGTATTACAGCAAAAGAACACTAAAAAAATGGATTGCTGTTAGGAGCACTAGTAAACTGCTGTATCACTACATGTCAGTGAGAAGGCATTTAAAGAAACAATCAGCTAGCTGAAACAAAAGGCGTTAGTGAATAACAGTCCTTATACGAGAGATTTCTGGAAACGTGACAGCTGGGTGACACCGTTGTTGCGTTCTCACCAAGATGGTTGTGGCTGAAATCTCAGTCAGTGCATGTGGTATTTTTGAAATGAAATAACTCATTCGTATGGTTCGGAATTCACTTTAAAGTGTAGGTCGTATGGCTATGATTCCGATTATAAAATAAAGAAACACGTATTTTCTTGTTTTAGGAAAATCCAATTAATGGGGGGTGAACAGGAGTGACAAAGGGGGTGAATTTTTAAAAAGATTATATCTACATATATCTCAGAAACGTAAATTGTTACAGAGGTGAAAACTGGTCGTTGGAATCTCCTGTAAAAGTAAAGAAATAGAGATCATTTATTTTCGGAAAATCCACTGAGGGGAACTGGAAAAGGGGGTGAATTCTGAAAATGAGAATATCTACAGAACATATCATAACTAAACATGTTACAAACGTGAACAAGGGTATTTTTATCTCTTTAAAAAATAAAGAAACATGTATTTCTTGTTTTCAAAAACACTTCAGTGGGAGGGGAGTAAAAGGGAGTGGAAAGGGGATTGAATTCCTTTTATTAGGATAGTGATAGCTCATAAAATGAAGATGTTACACAGGCGAAAATTGGTATTTGGAGTCTCACTTCAAAGACATGCGTATTTCTTTGTTTTCAGAAAATCCACTTAAAGTGGGTTAAGGAATTGAAAAATTAGTTGAATTCTTTGTATGAGGATACTTCGTGAAAATTAGTTTTTGGAATCTCTTTTAACAATAAAGAAACATGTGTTCTTTCGTTTCCGAAAAATACACTTAAGGGGGTGAAAGAATTCAAAAATTAGTTGACTTATTTGTACGAGGATACTTATATCTAAAAATACTAAAGATGTTACAGACGTGAAGTTGGTATTTGGAATCTCCTTTAGAAATAAATAAACACGCATTTTAGGGAGAAAATCAACTTGGGGGGGGGGTGAAAATGGAGATGAATTATTTTTATGAGGATAAATATATCTCAAAAACTGAAGATGTTACAGTCATGATAATTGATACTTGGAAGCCCCTTTTTCTAATTAAATAAATAAACACATTACTTTGTTTTAGGAAAATTCACCTAAGAGGGAGGGTGAAAGGAATAGAATGAAATTGAATTATTTTTATGGCGATACTTATATCTCAAAAACTGAATGTTACAGACGTGAAAACTGGTATTTAGAATCTGCTTCAAAAATAAACACACATTTTGTGGGGGAGGGCGGGAATGGGAGGGTGGAAGGTGAAAAAGAAGTTGAATTCCTTTTATGAGGATACTTATATCTCAAAAACTGAAGATGTTACAAACACTAACATTTGTATTGGGAATCTTCCGTCGAAAAGTAAAGAAACACGCATTCTTTTGTTTTCGAAAATCTTCTTTGGGGTGGGGGGTGAATGAATTTAAAAGTTAGTTGTTTTCTTTGTATGAGGGTATATATATCTCAGAAACTAAGGATGTTACAGACATGAAAATTGTTATTTGGGTTCTCCTTTAAAAATAAAGAAACACGTATTCTTTTGTTTTCCCAAAATTACTTAAAGGGTTGAAAGAATTGAAAAATTAGTTGAATTATTTGTATGAGGACACTTAAATAAAAAACTAAAGATGTTACAGACGTAAAAGTTGGTATTTCGAATCTCTTAAAAATAAAGCACGTATTTTTTCTTTTCGGAAATTTGACTTAAACAGGGGAGGGTGAAACGAAGTAAAGGAGTTGAATTCGGTTTGTGAGGATACTTATATTTCAGAAACTGAAGTTATAGGCGTGAAAGTTGGCATTTTGAGTCGCCGTTAAAAATAAAGAAACGCTTATTTATCGTTTCCGGAAACTGCGCTTAAGGCGGAGAGGGGTGGAAAGAAGTGGAGAAAAGTTGAATTATTTTAATGATGATACTTATATCTCAAAAACTGAAGAGGTTACAGACGTGAAAACTGTTTTTGGAATGTACTTTAAAAATAAAGAAAAACGTATCTTCTTGTTTTCGGGAAGTCCATTTAAGGGGGCGAAAATAATTGAAAAAGCGGGTGATTGTTTACAATGAGTACCGGTATACCCACAGTATGTGTCAAAAACGTAACATGCTACAGACGTATAAATTGGTATTTGGAATCTCCTTTGAAAATACAGAATTTTTTTTTTTGTTTTCGGAAAATCTACTTAGGTGGCGTGGGGTTGGGGGAAGGACACATCAAGTGGCTGAATTCTTTTTATGGGGATACTTATATCTCAAAATCTGAAGATGTTACAGATGTGGAAATAGGTATTTGGAATCTCTTTTTAAAATAAAAAAACACGTTTTTTGTTTGTTTTCGACTCACGTGTAGAGTTCTATGTCGCGTGATCATCTTAGCCCTAAAACGCAAGAGGCCCTACCACAAATGTGGATTGCAAAGAGTTTCAGGGATAAATGCAACTCATTTTTCGGTGAGTTTTTATACTTTCTTGATTTTCAAATAATGTATTTGAACAGTACTGAGGAACGATTACTTTCAACAAATTACGAAGTCCACGCGAGCGAAAGCGCGGATAACAGCTAGTTAGAGATATAAGCGAAGTATGAGACATTCTTCTACAAGTTGATTTATGTCGCACCGACACAGACAGGTCTCATGGCGACGATGGGACAGGAAAGGGGTAGTAGTGGGAAGGAAGCGGCCGTGGCCTTAATTAAGGTACAGCCCCAGCATTTGCCTGGTGTGAAAATGGGAAACCACCGAGCGAGTTGGCCATGCGGTTAGAGATAGTGGGTTCGAATCCCACTGTCGATATCCCTGAAGGAGGCTTCCCGTGGTTTTCCATTTTTTCATGCCAGGCAAATGCTGGGGCTGTACTTTAATTAAGGCCACGGCCGCTTCCTTCCAACTCTTGGAACTTTCCTATCCCATCGTCGCCGTAAGACCTATCCATGTCGGTGCGACGTAAAGCCACTAGCAAGAAAATGGGAAACCACAGAAAACCATCTTCAGGGCTGCCGACAGTGTGGTTCGAACACACTATCTCTCGAATACTGGATAGTGGCCGCACTTAAGCGACTGCATCTATCGAGCTCGGTAAGTATGAGACAAAAAGGTGAATTGTACAGACAAAAATGTAATTTTATTTACATGAGTTAAAAGAAAATAAAACAGCTTACATTTTATGACATACAAGACGCTGTGTATTAACTATTCGCGAAATACAAAACCTATGCTAACCTCTTTAAAATATTTCAGCAATTTCTAACCATTGCAAACACAATTTTTCGTATTTTGACTAGAAAATTACATATCCAATTCTTAATGACCAGCCCGAAGCAAATGTCTTACATACCTTAGCCAAACACGAAATTCTATACTTTACAAATTTATAGGTTAGAGGATCTGCTTGGCTTAAAGAAATGATCATCAACAGATACAAAATATACTTGCTTGTCGTAAATAATTAAGAGAGTGGTTATTTGGACACGCAATTTTAAGATAATTAACATCGTGATACTGCTAGGTTCCATGAACTCTAAAGGAAAAGTATTGTTTAGAATTGCAATAGAGTGTGTCATCGTCAGTCCATAAATTGACTGATACACTGATACATGGTTCATGGTGTGGGTTACTGTAGTCACGTCCTAGTTCGTAAACCATGGACAACGGCTGAGTGGCCTAGTAAGTGGTCCTGAGATTCAGGATACCAGCTCCTACGAAATGGGAGTGGGCATCTCGGACATATTCTGAGTCATGGACCCCCTTGTGCTCAGGTGGCTAGGGCTATACAATCCACCGGTGGTCCCTAACCCGTTAGAGGAGAGATCCTCACTTGGACTGTCTGTAAAGTACGGTAGCATCCTGCTTCACGAATTTACCGAGCTCAGAACATTTTACGCAAGCCTCGGACCTATGGGAGTAATGGAGTCCCACTCCCATGTGACAGGCGAGGGACTCCTTGGAAACAACTTGGCAAACAAAATGAAATTCGATGGTGTGCTAACAATATTAATGGGGCTTATGGAAGAAAGAAAGTAGAACTGGCTGAGTCAGCAAAAATGATGCATCTCGATGTGCCAGGAGTAAGTGATATTCGGGTAAAGGGAGATAACGAGGAAGAAATAGGAGATTATAAAGTGTACTTGACGGGTATTAAAAAAGGAAGGGCAGAGACTGGGGTAGGGCTGTTCATCAGGAATACAATTGCACGCATTATTGTTTCTGTTAGGCACGAAAATGAGCGAACGATATGGGTAGATTTCGCAGTTGTAGGAATTAGGACGAGAATTGTTCCAGTGCATTCACCATGCGAGGGTGCAGATGAGAATGAAATTGACAAGTTTTATAAAATATTGAGTAACATCGTAGTCAGGGTCAACAGCAAGTATAGGATAGTGCTAATGGGCGATTTCAATGCGAGAGTTGAAAATAGAACTGAAAGATACAAATGTGTGATTGGTAAATGTGGGGAAGGTATGGAAGCTAATAGGAATCGGAAGCCTCTGGTAGACTTCTGTGCTAGTATGGGTTTAGAAGTTACGAACACATTCTTCAAGCATAAGGCTATTCAGCGCTACAAATGGGAGAGTAAGGGTACCAGATCCATAATAGACTACTGTATATCTCAAAAGATCGAATTCATGAAATCTGTAACGAATGTAGGGGTTTTTCGGGGACTTTTCGATAAACAGACCACTACCTGATCTGTAGTGAACTAAGTATATCTAGGCCTAGGATGGAGAAAGCGAAATCTGTCTGCAAACGATTAAGGACAGAAAATCTCCAGGACTAGGGAATCAGACAGAAGCACATGGATATAATTAGTGAGAATTTCTGAACGGTGGACAGTAAGAAGATTCCGGATATAGAAAGAAACGGGTAGATTGCAGGGATGCTGTAGTAGCAACAGCAAGATAATGCCTAATAACAACTGTGTGTAAAGATGGGAAAAAGCGAACATATTGGTGGAATGATGGACAGTAATAAAGAATCTTAGGAAGGGAGGGAAAAAAGGAAATGAACAGTGTTTTGGATAATTCGGTTGAACTCATAATAGATCCGAGAATCATTGGACAGGCGGAGGGAATATTTTGAAAATCTTCTCAACGTAAAAGGAAATTTTCATGGTGGAGTCGCGAACAAAGGAGATCATGGGGAGGAGGAAAATTATGTTGGTGAAATTATGCTTGAGGAAGTGGAAAGGATGGTAAATAAAATCCACTGTCATAATGCAGCAGGAATAGATGAAATTAGACCTGAAATGGTGAAGTATAATGGGAAGGCAGGGATTTTTTTAATTTCGTGTGGCTATTTCTAGCGGAGTGCAGTCCTTGCAACGCAGACCCTCCGATGAGGATGGGCGGCATCCGCCATATGTAGGTAACTGCGTGTTATTGTGGTGTAGGATAGTGTTATGTGTGGTGTGTGAGTTGCAGGGATGTTGGGGACAGCACAAACACCCAGACTCCGAGTCATTGGAATTAACGAATGAAGGTAAAAATCCCCCACCCGGCCGCGCATCGAACCCGGGACCCTCTGAACCGAAGGCCAGTACGCTGACCAATTAGTCAACGAATCGGACAAAGCAGGGATAAAATGGCTTCATAGAAAAATAAGATTAGCGTGGAGTGTTGGTAAGGTACTCTCAGATGGGACGGCAGTAATTGCACCTATCTAAAAGCAAGGGAACAGGAAGGATAGCAATAACGATCGAGGTATCTCATTGATTAGTATACCAGGAAAAGTATTCACTGCATCTTGGAAGCGAGGGTCGATCAGTGTTCGAGATGAAGTTGAATGAAAATCAATGTGCTGTCAGAATCAGATTTTCAATATTCGCCAGGTAACTGAAAAATGCTACGATAGGAATAGACAGTTGTGTTTATAGTTCTTAGATTTAGAGAATGTATATGAGAGGGTATCGAAGGAAAAGATGTTCACCATATTGGAGAACTATGGGATCAAAGGTAGATTATTAAAATCAATCAAAGGCACTTATGTTGACAATTGGGCTGGAGTGAGAATTGATTGTAGAATGAGTTCTTGGTTCAGGGTACTTATAGGGATTAGACAAGGCTGTAATCTTTCACCTTTGCTCTTCGTAGTTCACATGGATCATCTGCTGAAAGGTATAAAATGGCAGGGAGGGATTCAGTTAGGTGGAATGTAGTAAGCAGTCTGGTTTATGCTGACGACTTAGTCTTAATGGCAGATTGTGCCGAAAGCCTGCAGTCTAATATCTTGGAATATGAAAATAGGTGCAATGAGTATGGTATGAAATTTAGCCTTTCGAAGACTAAATTGATGTCAGTAGGTTAGAAATTCAACAGAATCGAATGTCAGATTGGTGATACAAAGCTAGAACAGGTCAATAATTTCAAGTATTTAGGTTGTGTGTTCTCCCAGGATGGTAATATAGTAAGTGAGATTGAATCAAGGTGTCGTAAAGCTAATGCAGTGAGCTCGCAGTTGCGATCAACAGTATTCTGTAAGAAGGAAGTCAGCTCCCGGACGAAACTATCTTTACATCGGTCTGTTTTCAGACCAACTTTGCTTTACGGGAGCTAAAGCTTGGTGGACTCAGGATGTCTTATTCATAAGTTAAAAGTAACAGACATGAAAGTAGCGAGAATGATTGCTGGTACAAGCAGGTGGGAACAATGGCAGGAGGGAACTCGGAATGAGGAGATAAATGCTAATTTAGGAATGAACTCGATGGATAAGCTGTACGCATAAACCGGCTTCGGTGGTGGGCTTGTATGATGCGAATGGAGGAGTATAGGTTTTCTAGGAGAATAATGGACTCTGTTATGGAGGGTAAGAGAAGTAGAGGGAGACCAAGACGACGATGGTTAGACTCAGTTTCTAACGATTTAGAGATAAAAGGTATAGAACTAAATGAGGCCACAGCGCTAGTTGCAAATTGGATTGTTGCTACATTGAGTTAATCCACAGAGGCTTGCAGACTGAACGCTGAAAGGCATAACGGTCTATAATGATGTATTATGTATGTATGTATGTATGTATGTATGTATGTATTTATGTATGTATGTATGTATGTATGTATGTATGTATGTATGTATGTATGTATGTATGTATGTATGTATGTATGTATGTATGTATGTATGTATGTATGTATGTATGTATGTATTGAAATCATCCCTGCATATTCAAATTTCCAGCAGGAATATTCATCGGCCGACTTGAAACAAGCCAAACTCAAATTATTGATTAGTGGTGATGATGATGATGATGATGATGATGATGATGATGATGATGATTATTGGTGTTTAAAGGGAGCTAACATCTAGGTTATCGGCTCCGTTACACATTTGCATATTTCGAAGGGTGTAATTTCCAGAGATTAGCAGAGGTGCCAGCGGGGTGAAATTAATTATATATCTATCCATTATTGGATATCCAAGAAGATTGACGTCTGGAGATGATCATTATTTAGCCTTATCTGCTAGGTGACTCAGATGGAGTATGGAATTAGGGACCTGAGAGTAATCATAGCACGAACATTTCCAGGTTTAATGTATATTGACTGCTACTGATTAGAATGGTTCGGTGATTATCGAGCTTAGACTATCGAGCAGAAGGAACGTATTATATTGTTTTTGGACAAGTGATTTATCGCGTGTTTACATACAGCATGTATGAGTGAATCGATATAGACCAGCTAACAGCATTTAAGGGGAGCAATCAATATTTAGGTTTGATGCACACCTCCATGTGTTGGATTTTAGACTTTGTAACAGGCCGTGTGATCTCATCCTCCATTAGTATAAGTGGGTGCACAGTTTAAATTTATGGATGACAACACCAATATCGGGCTTCATTGGTCGATGGTAATTAATAGTTTCGTGTGGCTATTTCTAGCCGGGTGCAGCCCTTGTAAGGCAGACCCTCCGAGAGGATGGGCGGCATCCGCCATATGTAAGTAACTGCGTGTTATTGTGGTGGAGAATAGTGTTATGTGTGGTTTGTGAGTTTCAGGGATGTTGGGGACAACACAAACACTCAGCCCTCGAGCCATTGGAATTAACCAATGAAGGTTAAAATCCACGACCCGGCCGGGAATCGAACCCGGGACCTTCTGAACCGAAGGCCAGTACGCTGACCATTCAGCCAACGAGTCGGACCATTGGTCCTTGATTACCTGGAAATCAAGAATATTACTCATTTGTGATGATGATGATGATGATGATGATGAAGCTTGGTATTTAAAGAGGCCTAACATCTAGGTAATCGACCCCGTTACACATTTATATTAACCCGATTTTTTCCTCTGATCTTTACCCTATCAACTGTACTTGGGTCGCACTCCGGCGTTATGCTGAATTCTGCTACCTCTACAAAGCATCAGAAGCTATGGCTAGCTTTGGCTTATTGTGGGAATCCATACCCGAAGTATCATGGAAGAACCTAATTTACATCTTCACACTCCGTTTTTGCATGATTCTCTGTTCTATGTGACCCTGTGTCGTATCGATTCCAAACCACACTTCCTAACAATGGTGGTATGGTGTAGGTTGTGTCGTATATCATATACGATATTACTACCAAATGGCCTTTTGGACAAATTTCTGTTATGTACCAGGCAAATTCTGGGGTTGTACGGTCACTTCCTTCCCACTCCCAGCCCTTCCCTATATCATCGTCGCCATAGGACCTATTTGTGTCGGGACGACGTAAAGCAAATTCTAAAAAATCAAAAAAGTTCTGTTATGAATGTCTTCAGAGGTAACGCTGAGCTGAAGTGATTTCTCATGTTTTGGTAAACTAACTAACCTGTATTATTTTTAATTCTTACATATGATTAATCGTGTTAGAAGAGAAATTCAAGACTAGTAAATCAATTATGTTGTCTCGACACCAAGAACATCACATCACGGAGAGCTGCCACTATTCTATAAAGCAATGTCCACAAATAATAATTCCAAGAAACGCTTCTGAGTTTCAGGAAGCAGCACTAACATATTTTGTATGTAGTGAAAAATATCAGTTGTAGTAAATTGGTTTTTGTAAGATTATCCAGTATGAGCATATTAATCATTAATACAAAAAGCGTCCTCTCTTTAACAATACCAATAGATTGATGACCGTCTTCCTGGCAGAAGGGGAAGATAGAGTCCATTGTACCGATATAATCAATATGTGAGCTGTCATCGCCCCTCAGTTAAGAAAATACACTGCTGCCTTGCACCTTCTGCGCCACTTGATGGGATGGCCAGTATGTTGTGATCCGCCACCGCGTCGCGACCGTTACTGCACTCATTCTGCACTGCGCGTTTAAACGGAGAAATCTTCCTGGCCCGTGAGGAAACTCTTCTAACACTTGAATAAAGTTTATATATTATTTCAAGTATCAAATGAAGATTTGTGTCAATTTATAGTGAGTTTCTAAAGAATCCTGTGCTAAATGATAAGTGGCCATTGTTAAAATGCTTCGAATAGTATATTTAAAGCTGAACCATTTAATGATATATCGATTGCTTAAAATTTCAGAATATTCCCATAATTGATCGCACATATTTCCCTCATTTAAATATTTATTTCACGTGAACTTTTTTTAAGTAACTACTGTCTTGAGAATTAACCGAAGTGTTGATTTAGAATACGGTACTTTGTGCACAGCGTTCATGTAGAAATCACAGATTGAATGGTGATTGATGGACGATACCTGGTACAGTTCGTAGTTAATCGTATTTTCAATTTGTACCATTTTTTAGCGAAGCTTGAAATTATTTTGATGTTAGCATCACTGTGTGCTGCTTTGTAAGCCTTTAAACTGTTCCACAAATTATCCATATTTTCTAAGATTCCTGATATGATTAAATGATTGAGAGACTCGCGCAGAAGTTACAACTCAACATCAAAAGATACAATGTGTCATCAGAGACAAGTAATAGGTGCCTATTCGAAATTTAATTGTTAATATCCTATAAATATGATAAGAATAGCACAAATTACAAGTTTAGTCCTTACTCAACTACTCAGCTGGATAGATCAGGTTTAAAACTGTTCATTTAAGGAAATATTTGTGGACATTCTTACTAAATCTACTGACATTTTAATGTTAGGAGCATGTAAAAGATATTAAAAAAATGCTTGTGTAGACATTCTAGAAGAACAAATGTAGGTCAGAGAGTGTCTGATATTTAATATTAACACTCCCCACCAAGGTTAGCTGGATTTTAGATAATTTCTCTATGTCATCAAGGCAAAGGTTATTACACAATATTTTCCGAACTTTCCATTATGATGTTTCCATCTACCTTATCTAGCAGCGTACCAAAGTGGCGTATAAGGAGTTTTAATTATTATTCTTAGGCAGCAAAGGGAATTCCTTCAGTAAAATAATAATAATTTATTCTCCTTCCCTCTCTCTCTTCGATGCGTGAATCGTAAAGTGTTTAACCTAGCTGTTTATTAGGAAACTCTTTTGCGACTAAATTTTGTAATAGTGACTACAATTTCAGACACTGCAGAAATTCGATGAATATAGGAATAAGGGAAAATGAATTATTTCAGAGGTTTGGATTTTAAATAGTTGTCATTGACTAAAGTTCATTAACGAGCACATCGCTTTACTATAACTCTTCTTATTCTTCCTAGCCTTTTGTCCAGTTTACCGAGGTCGGCACTTGATGTCTGATATTTAATATTCATACTCCACACCAAGGTTAGCTGAAGTTTAGATAAGTATTACAGCCCTTCATGTTGTCAAAACTATGTGGAGGGAAGTATTCACTATTGCATGATAAATAGAAGTGAATTAAAATGAACACGAATATAAAGATCCAGTCCCCGAACCATAGGAATTAACCATTCCTACTTAAAATCCCCGTCCCGTCCAGTAATCGAACACAGGTCCCTCTGAACCATGGGCCATAACGCTTACCGTTTATCCAAGAAGCCGGATATAACTTTACCGTTCCTTTGAAGTGTACCGTAACTGTATAGGCGTATTTAAATGCAGCCATTTAATTTGAACAATTAAATAATATGAAATTAGAGCAAAGGTGTCCATTCTTAGTTCCAAACTGCAACATCAGTCCTACGATAAATTATTTTTTCAATTTGTTTACTCCAATAACTTGACCATACTAGGCCTACATATAGAATTCATCCGGTTACGTATTTGGTTGCAGAATTTTTCTCCAGTGAAATTTACTATTGAGTAAAGATAAAAAGACTCGGGTCCTCGTCCCGAGGTGGTGCAGCTCTTTTCAGGCACACCCCCAATGGAGGAGAGCTACATGTACAATTTCAATCACGTACCAGCCCTCCTGCCCATCTTACTTTTCTGGCAGTACCGGGAATCTAAACCGGTCCCCCGAGGACGGCAGCTAATAACACTAACCGTTACGCTACGGAGGTGGACTACTATGGAGTTCATAGACATAGACAACAGGTTGAATGACGTAGAACAAGAGGTTTAAGTACAAACTGTATTATCTTAATGTAAACGATGCAAGCATATCGCGTGTTGTGACGGAAATGTGCCCGAAATACTTCAAAGAAGAAATAGTGCTTCGCTTGTCTTCTCACAGGGAGTGAAGTACAGTACAATCGAAATGCACCTTGTCCTTTTCATGGACTATCAGTAATTTGCTGCAACTGGCGACACAGCAAGCAGCTGAAGGCAATTCAATGAAGTAATGCATATGCCGTCATAAAGGAGTGAAAACTGAGCTCGATAGCTGCAGTCGCTTAAGTGCGGCCAGTATCCAGTATTCGGGAGATAAAGTAGGTTCGAACCCCACTGTCGGCAGCCCTGAACATGGTTTTCCGTGGTTTCCCATTTTCACACCAGGCAAATGCTGGGGCTGTACCTTAATTAAGGCCACGGCCGCTTCCTTCCCACTCCTAGCCCTTTCCTGTCCCATCGTCGCCGTAAGACCTATCTGTGTCGGTGCGACGTAAAGCAAGTAGCAAAAAAAGAAAGGAGTGAAAGTCAGTCTAATTCATGGAACCTTCACACAATTCCGCACCGTGCTAACAGTCGGAACAAATTAACGTGAATTAATTGAAAAAGTTATTAATAATTAATTTTGAAAAACTGTTAGAAGATCTGTTAATACTCAAATTTGATGAATAGTAGTTTAAACATATCGAAACATATACAGCGATCATATGTACCGGGTGAATATGAAACAAAATCGTTAATTTTAGGTGGTTATTGAAGATACTATTCTCTAAATTAAGTACATGGATATTTTATGATGTAAAATATAATTTCCAATATGTGTCTTAATTGCCTCTTACGACAGGCAGGGGATACTGTGGATGTACTCACTGCCTTCCAACCACAAGGGGAAGAAGTGAAAGCAGTTCGTAGATTTACGTGAGTATATCAGGAAGGAGAATGGTTCCCTTTAATCGTACTTTTCGTAGCAGAGAGAATTGTATAATTAATAAATGTCTTACATTAAGTTCCTGGTAAAGTCAATAGTACAATTTTTAAGAAATGAAGCAAAAAATTGCTGTCTCACAAACATTTTAAGATGCACTTAATAATGTCATGTGTCCACTGCTTCTCGGAAGCATTGACGCAGTTGAAGTACTACTACTACTACTCAGTGTTTTCATTCCTCCCCTGATGGGGGAGGCGGGCCTCTTAGACGGCCAGGAGAATCGTATTGGATAAAGAGATTTTGTGGTGAAGGTGAGACAGTTGCTGGCTGTGGCCTATATTAGGAACTGTCCCGGAATTCGCCTTAGTGCAGGAGAATGGAAAACCACGAAAAACTATTCTAAGGACAGCCGACGGTGGGGACCAGCCTCTCTCCGTCTTCCGAATACAGAGGTGTAGAGCCGTGGCCACCGCTCCTCTGCTCGGAGGACAGAGCTGTCGGATCACGGATCATCCGTGGCCATTTGTAAGCCAAAACCTACTCAGCATCTAACGATCACAGATAAAGAACGTTATAGCCATGTTATAGAACGAAAAAAGTAAACATGTTGGAAGTGGGAATGGTAGTAATCATGGCTATAAGAGTAAGTACAACTAGATAGCCATCCTCTCTTAAGTCTAGATAAATAAATTCGATCCATCGAATGATGATGTTATCGGTAAAAGAAAAGAAAGGTTCACCATAGGCATGAGAATGAAAGATTCCGAATGCCTAGTAAATCTGATACTAGTGATGATCATGGTACCAGGAAGTAGAAAGAATCCCGACTCAGTTAGTGACCCATGATCTCCCAAATGAATGGCCCCTTTTAATCGCGTCTTATGACAGGAAGGGTATACTGTAGGTGTACCCATTGCCCACAACCAACGTAAAGATGTTGTTGTTATTGTTTTTGTTGTTGAACATATCAATGTTGATGATGATGATGATGATGATGATAAGATTATGATTGTTCTTGGACTTGATTCACCAGCCCCATGTACTTGTCTACTGAATGTTAAAACTATATCTAACATCCTGGTTTTTTTGACTGTGTGACTAGTTATTAATCGAGTCTTGGTTTGGGAGAGGGGTCTGAAGAATTCACTGGAGATACTATGACGGCATTAGAGCAAAAATCAATTACCTCAGTATTTATTTATTTATTTATTTATTTATTTATTTATTTATTTATTTATTTATTTATTTATTTATTTATTTATTTATTTATTTATTTATTTATTTATTTATTTATTTATTTATTTATTTATTTATTTATTTATTTATTTATTTATTTATTTATTTATTTATTTATTTATTTATTTATTTCTCGTAAGGTAGCACTTCACAGTGACAGATATCGAGGACTATAAAAAATTAAACACATGAACATGAGAATATAAAGTAATATAGTAAAATGTCCAAATCGCAGATTAATTTGGCTGCTTGAACGGTTTCTCTCACAAATCGGCGAGGTCCTCCCTTTAAGCCCTAGTCTCGCAGCCCTGTGTCATGTGGTAGTTGATCTGCCTTCACGCTCCACAGTCACATTTCTGCGATGGTAATTTAATCCACTTATGAAAAAAATATGAGTACCCGTCGTGGTTAGTGTGTATTCTGTTTAGGGCTGAACAGATTCTGCTAAGCACGTCGGGTTCCTTATGATACAGGGATATTTTCGGCAGTTTGAAGGGCATCTATCTTGTCAGGTTTGCTTCTTGGAATTTGTGATTTTAAAGCCAGTACCATTAAATTCTCCAGTGGTCATTATTGGTGGATTCCTAAATAGCATCCTGCTTCTTTGTAAGATATTTAGCTGTATATAAGAAGTTGAGGACAGTCTGTTATTTGTTGTACAATCGTAGGAGAGCATTCTTTCGTCAAAGATCTCGAGAAGGTACATCATTTAGGATAGGCGGCGTGAGAGAGAGTTGAGCTAGTAGTTTTAGTGACGATGCTCATCGAGCTGTTGAGCTATTACATCAACCTATTTCTTGTGCACACTTCTCTTTCATACTGGAGCGGAATATTCTTCCAGTGAATAATCCAGTCCAAGCACAGAGATGCATACGTCTTGGCGGTGAAGCTCTATGAAGTGCAATAAACATTAGGAGAATATTATTCCTAGTTCTTACTTTGGTTGCAGCATTATGACAGAGTAGAAATTTGAACCTCCGAATTACTAATACTGTCGTTTCTAAAAGTCAACATAGTTTTATTTATTCGAGTCAGAAACAAACAAAATATATGGTTATACATCTTACAATCATAAACTAAGTCACACCACCGTAGACCATTGACGTGCAACCTCAGTGGCGTTTGGTGTCGTAAGGAGATATTCTTACTGTACGAGATGCAGGACTCAGCAAGCAATCCTGTAAATGCTCCGCAGTCAAATTTAATGGTGTCGGCAGGGAAGTTTCATTTCTGGAGATCACCATTGGATCTTCCAACTCCAGAATTAAGGCCTGCACACAGTCCTCTTTTGTTCGTGCCCAGGTTGGAGTTAATCTCAAGTCAAGAAATCTACATTTGTTTTCTTACTGTAGCTGCTGTAGTTTGTAAGACTCCCGTGGTTTTGAGGAAGCTTATCCTGGACCTTAATCTACGGGTATCTGGTACGTACATAACGGGTGCGACTGTTGATGAAATCATCATGGTGTAAGAGTAAACTAGCATGGCTATGAAGAGTCATGTGTCACATCATAATAAACATACATATTTATCACTAGCAAATGTTCCCGTGCTTCGCTACGGTATTATACAGTACATTGTATACGGATATCGAAATAATTACTGTATTGTTGGGAGATCAGAAGAATGCACATGCCCGGTGAGGCACGGGGCGAAGGGGTTTTCACCAGCAGAGCCAGTGACGCAACGGTTACCATAGAAACTCCGCTACTACCCAGGCGACTTTGTATTATCTTCTACTGGCAGCTTTCGCTCCAGTCAGTTGTAATCCAGCAAACTGCAAAGTGTAAGTCAACATTTTCGTGTAGCTGATAAGAGCAGATAAGAGCCAATCTGTCTGAGCAGAACAGGAAGTTCGTGCTTGCAGGCCACATTCCTCATTCTTGCATTCTTCTCATCTCTACACAGTACATGCAGTGAATAATATATTTTTAAACTGCATGTCTCTTAGCGTTGTCCAGAATCAGCAGGTGTAGGTTCCAAAACGTTGTATCCAATGCAAAGTGCGAGTTGCGGATTTTTTTATGATAACGACAGGCTCACTTGCCTGCTGTCATTCACAATAGAGTAGGTAAGTTTTTATTGTAACGGGAGGCCCCATTACCTACTGCGTGGTCACAATCGATTTCAGGAGTTTTCATTACAATGGCAGGCGCCCTTTCCTACTTCCAGACAGATTACAGTTGAGGAGATTTTATTATAATAGCAGCACCTTCTCTACTGCCAGTCAAAATTTAGTTGTGCTGTTATCATTACAATGACTGGCCCCTCTTCTTAATGACAGTCACACCGAGTTGGTGAGTTTCCGTTATAATAGTAGGCCGCTATGCCTAATGCCTGTTATATTTTAGTTGGGTAAATTTGTTCATAATGGCGGGCACACTTGCTTACTCCCAAACGCAATCCGTTAGCGGAGTTTTGAACAAAATTGCATGCTCCCTCGACTTCGGCCAGTCAAATCGAGAAGGGAATTATTAATTGCAATGGTAGTCCCGCCTTACTAATGCTAGTTACAAAGGAGTTGGAGAAGGATCCCATTCCTACTGCCAGTCAAAGTCGATGAGGAGAGTAATGATTACAATAGCAGACGCCCTCAGCCGAGAGTCACTATCGATGTAAAATATTATGTCAATCACAACCTTTCTTTTACAGGAAGGGTGTAGTGAAATGTCTGCAATTTGATTTACATCTGAAATAGAGCGCGCTGTATTGCTCCTTTGTAAACCAGGAATTAGGTAGAAAGTACGGGGCTGGAGGGCAACCTGGTAGATAATGAAGTTATTGTTCAGGTGTTGCGGAAATTTTAAGCATTTCTTTCTTCTTTCTTAATCTGCTTATCCTCCAGGGTTGGTTTTCCCTCGGACTCAGCGAGGGATCCCACCTCTACCGTCTCAAGGGCAGTGTTCTGGAGCTTCAGACTCTGGGTCGGGGATACAACTGGGGAGGATGACCAGTACCTCGCCCAGGCGGCCTCACATGCTATGCTGAACAGGGGCCTTGGTGGGGGGTGGAAGATTGGAAGGGATAGACAAGGAAGAGGGAAGGAAGCGGCCGTGGCCTTAAGTTAGGTACCATCCCGGCATTTGCCTGGAAGAGAAGTGGGAAACCACGGTTCCAGGATGGATGAGGTGGTAATCGAACCCACCTCTACTCATTTGACCTCCCGAGGCTGAGTGGACCGTGTTCCAGCTCTCGTACCACTTTTCAAATTTCGTGGCAGAGCCGGAAATCGAACCCGGGCCTCCGGGGATGGCAGCTAATCACACTGACCACTACACCACAGAGGCGCACTTAAGCATTTCTAACTGCTGAAATAATTTCCTTAGTTGTTGTGTATCACATGTCATGTCCGGCCCCGTGGTTTAGGGGCAACGCGTCCACCTGTCCCCGGCGGCCCCGAGTTCGATTTCCGGCTGAGTCAGGGGTTTTTTAATTGTGAATGATTAATACCCCTGGCCTGGGGACTGGGTGCTTGTGTCGTCCTTAAAGTTCCTTTCCCCACATTCTACACTCTACACTTCCTCCATTCCAATTACACGCAGGTTCATATCACATGGTGCAAGTAGGGGCAAAAGATCTCTGTAGGTCGACGCCCCGAACAAACAGCATTTTAAAAAAATCACATGTCATACCTTGAAAACCCACACTTAAACATAATACGTTAACGAACAATTGACAAATAGCAGGTGTAGCCCATTTGCTCAAATAGTAATATCCAGTCTAGCGAGAGAACACAGTTAAACGGTTATACATGATAAGTTTTTACTATTAAGGTTTACCATTCGTAGTGGTTATCCATTTACGCTCAGTATTTGAAATTATTTACGAAACTGGAGGCGCTTAAAATATGCAGAATAGTAACTTCATTACCTATCAACGGGAGAGAAGCAGCACGGATTTATGGCGTCCGGCACCTAATCGCCGCTAACCTCATCACTCAACCTTGGTATCTATTGACAGTTGTACTACCTAATGCAGGGTATAACTTAATTATACCGACAAAAGAAATACAGAGATGCGCTTCGTGTTATGGAAAGAACGATGGTGCAATCGGATTGGTGCAGAAAATGTTTCGTTTCGAGAAACAGGTTTCTTTGTTGCTTCCGGGAGCGCGATTCAAATTGACAAACTCGCTGTATTTTCTGTGCCAAAGCTCAAGCTGCTGCTATGCTTCACAGGTAGGAAGGGAAAGAAGGGGAAGTGGGGTGTATGATAGACGGAGGCAGAGGTAATGCACAGTGCGAATGTACAAGTTTCTCGTTCGTTTCAAGCAGTCGCTTCTCAGCACCAGTAGGCAGCGTATTCTTATTTACTTTTTTCTCTTCACATTGGTTACCAAGTTTGCGGAAGACATTGTTGAGAATGGCTCTGTTTTGGAACACCACCTATGAAATGGCTGATATACACCTAGCCTATGGGGCAGCAAATGGCAACGGGAGAGAAACCTCACGGATTTATGGCGTCCGGCACCCTAATCGCCGCCAACCTAATGACTCAATCTTGGTGTCCATTGACAGGCAACTCCGTGCCTCAAATCCTCGACAATAGCAGATCGTCATCGGTGCGAAGCCCGGACTTTGAAGAGGCTCTTTCTTATATGAAATGTTCTTAAATACCCTCCGTCAGCATGAACCTGCCGTCGCAATGAATTCCGAATGCGCTGATGTGTCTCTGGAGTACTGCATATGCATGTATCAATGTTTCATGTGGTATGCCGGCAGTATCCCATGATTAATGCACAATGTAGAGTTGTAGAAAATGAGTGTTAATACGGAAAGCGCTTCCAGACCCATGCCACATATAGCATACTTCCTTCTTTTACGCATGAGAAATGGATCCTGAAAGTTTATCGTTATACCCTCTATTTTCCATCCCCCGCATGCTCTTTTAGGACTTTCTTTATAGTTTCTTGTCAGTTATCTTAGAATTTTTATTAATTTTGTTATGCTGTTTGGGTCATCAGTCCATAGACTAATTTGATGCAGCCCGCCATGCCACTCTGTGTTAAACTTCATTTCAACATAACTACTACATCCTACATCTCCTCTAATCTTTCTGTCATATTCATACCTTGGTCTATCCCTGTCGTTTCTACTACCTACCAAACCAAACCAAACCAAACCAAACCCCATGGCGCAACAGCCCCGAAGAACCATGGCCTACCAAGCGACCGCTGCTCAGCCCGAAGGCCTACAGATTACGACGTGTCGTATGCTCAGCACGACGGATCCTCTCGGCAGTTATTCTTGGATTTCTAGACCGGGGCTGCTATCCCACCGTCAGATAGCTCCTCAATTGTAATCACGTAGGCTGAGTGAACTTTGAAACAGCCCTCAGATGAAGGCAAAAATCCCTGACCTGGCCGGGAATCGAACCCGGAGCCTCCAGGTAAGAGGCAGGCACGCTACCCCTACACCCCTACCTACACTCCCCTCAAAAACTAACTGAACAAGTCCTGGGTGTCTTAAGATGTGTCCTATCATTTTATCTCGTCTTCTGGTCAAATTTTGTCAAATCGTTCTCCTCGCACTAAGTCCACTCAGTTTCCCTCCATTCGTGACTTGACCTACCCATCTCACGTTCAGCGTTCTTCGAAGCACCACATTTCAAAAGCTTCTATTCAATTTCTTTCTTAACTAGTTATCGTCCATGTTTCACTTCCATATAATCCCACGCTCCAGAAGGTAGTCTTCAAAAACGTATTTCTAATTCTTATATCAATGTTTGAAGTGCAAAAATTTATTTTCTTAACAAAGGTCTGCATTTTATGTCCTCCTTTCTTCGGCCATCATTAGTCATTCTACTACCCAAATATTTATCTACTTCATTTAAGACTTCACTTTCTAATCCAATATTTGCTGCATCACTTGACTTCAATCGGCTGCACTCCATTACTTTTGTTTTGGATTTATTTATCTTCATCGTGTACACTTTCTCCACGACTGTGTCCATACCATTCGGCAATTTCTGTAGGTCTTTTGCAGACTCAGATAAAATAACAATATGATCGGTAAATCTCAGAGTCTATATTTCCTCTCCTTGGATTGTGATTCATTTTCCAAATTCTTCTTTGATTTCCTTTATCAATGTAAACATCGAAAACGAGAGAGGACGAACTGCATCCTTTCCTCACTTCGCAGTAAAAAAATGAAAATTGAACAGCGCATCATAATTCTGTAAGCATAGAACTCCACAGCAGAAATCTTCTTGTTCTGCAGCATTCCTAGTTGGGTTTCTTTGTCGCAGTTGAAAATGATCTCCATTCTCACCCTGTCAGAAAATCAGTGGATACTGCAGCACATCATACAATCGGTGCGTATCGGGAATTCGCTTGATCGTACCACTTCTTTGTTCTAAAACTATGTTTCTTAATCTAATTATGTTCCCCGTCCAATATTAGAGCCACTTCCGTGGTCGTCGGTGCATTGAATCGCCTTTCATTATCAACTTGTGGGGTTTTATCTGCTAAGAGAACCAGATCGAACTCAGGGCTCATCTTTTCATAGCCGATTTGAAGCTATGGACGTAGAAGTTTTCACGGTTCAGCATGTCCTGCAATTGAATTACTACTGTATATCTTTTCTCGTTTGTGCTACAATCCTCCGACGCTGCTCCGCTTGTAGTGTACTGTCCCCTATAAAACATACTTGCAGATATTTAGGATCTTTATTCGGTAGGCTCCATAGACTTCCGATGCGATGATATGGCCCTGAACCTTGAAAGTCGGCATGAATCCTGGTTCTCCAATTTCTTTGGTGGTACGGAAAGAGGTCATCTGGAAGCATGAGTTGCCGTCTGATATTTTGCAGGGAATGTTTAACCCCGATGGAATCGCGAATTAGAAAAGTACGTAGGGGCTCGGGAGGATCCATTAACGGCTTCAGTTGAACCTTTCCTCCACTGCAGCACATACCTTTGGTTTCACGTTTCCACTTCCTTGCTTCAAAGTGTTGGCATGTTATAAACATTGATCCGACGAGACACAAAGGATTGGAGGCATAATCCGCTGATGAGTGGAAATCGAAAGCTAACATACTCTAAAGTTCTCCAGATGCACATTCTTGAAGTAGTTTTTGCAATTCTAGCTGTAGTCTGGATTCTCCTTCTGGTATTATTTCAGCTTCTCTTCTTCTTTCATGTATTCTTCTATTTGTCTTGCTTCTCTTTCAAGGGTGGATTTCTATTTCCTTCTTCCTTGTTCTCTTTCTCTGCTCTGCTGTTGTCTTGTTTCTCTTTTAGGGGTTGATTCCAGTTCTCTTCTTCTTTGATGTGTTTCTCTGTGTTCTCCTTGTCGATTTCTTACACATTTCTTTTTCCGAGGAGGCTGCGGCATCTTTGTCTTATACGGAAATGTAAGTCAATGAAATGAATATGAGGTAAATGCAAGGCCCCACACCGCCAGCTGCGCAGTAGCGTGTGACTGGAGAAGAGATGTCCATGCGCGTACTGCCATATTGAGGACACTCCTGAGCCCGCTGAGAAGATCGTAGTACGGAATACAAGCATTAACTTTCTACGATACGACGTAACACAGTAAGAACGAATGTTAATTAGGTACATCGAAAAGATTTTAAAACTGGACCGGAATAGAAAACAGAAGATCTGTACGGATATTCTCGTCAGTTCGCAAACCAAAAGCACTCTATTGCTAATTTTAAATCAAATGCCACGCAGAAGTTGTATACAGAGAAGTAATCACAGGTCTGAAGTGGTAAAAGTGCACCGTGAAGTGTGAAAGTCTGTATGTTCTTTCACATCGTTTCTCGGTAAATGTCTGACTGCCTCATTTAAGGCCTCAGAGAAATTTAGCCGTTCCCAAGTAATTGATAATAATAAGACATCCTACACCAACTACCATGCACGCATTGAACAATCTCCACTAACATGTTTTAAATTAAGATAACAGACTCCGAAATCAGAAATATATTATATACCGGTAAATGAAATTGATAACATTAAAAAACGACCACGTAGCTCACAGGCTTGTAATGAGCATTTTAGACTTGGGCCTAGTATTTTTTTCGGAATAACGTGTTTAACCATTATTTCACTATAAAAGGGGTGTGAAAAAAGGAGAAATTAAGATTTACGGTACTTAAAACAGATATTTTTAATAATTTGAAGCAATGCATTGCCCTAAAACTATGCAGGTTTTATCAAGATTTATCAACCACATTTTGTGGATTCTAAGCCCATGTTTTTCCAATTATTAGTACCGGTACACAATCTGTAAGAAAAATGTGCATGTTTATTTCAGATTAGCTGTTTATTTCTGAAGAATTATCCCTCAATAGATTGGAAAAAGGCCAAGAATAAGAAGCTTACATATTCAAAATTCCATTGCCCACACGTTCTCTGAATCCACCGTCCTATAGCCTGCTTAATTCACGATTATGGTAATTGAAAGTAATTTCATAACAGTTCAATTTCCACTCTTTTATCAGGAGACATACCAGATCCCTTCTGACAGCGATCTGTACAATGAAAAGCTGCCCAAGGGTTCACCATCCTTGAATAATTATACATTCCACATGTAGGGCCTAACTTAACTCTCCTTTAATATTGACCATCAATTTGACTACTGCAAAAGCTCTCACTTATTCTCTGAAAACATTTGGCAATATATCATCACTCCATCACATATAATACTACAACAGATCAACTAACCGACACGATTCAGTATGAAAGCACGCAAGGAACTGTAAACATTATCAGGTGCTAACCATGCATTCAAAGCTGAAGTGCCCACAACAAACGAACAACGACATTTTACATAAATGATGACGAACATGGGACCGAGTGAGTTCGCCGTGCGGTTAGGGAAACCCCACTGTCGGCAGCCCTAAAGATGGCTTTCCTTTTCACACCAGTCAAATGCTGCGGCTACATCTTAATTAAGGCCACGGCCGCTTGCTTCCCACTCCTAGCACTTTCCTATCCGATCGTCGCAGTAAGATCTATCTGTGTCAATGCGACGTAAAGCAAATAGTAAAAACATTGAACATAGCTTCGTGCGACCCTCATTTACGCACGAAATGAATACCTACTTGTTAGTGAAGTCAACCATACCCAAAACACAAGAAATATGCCTTTTCTCGAAAACCATTAGAGTTACAAAAACGATGTTAGAGTTGCGAAGATGATGTTTCTTGTAGAATATTCCATTTCAAGGCCACATCGTGCACTTCATTTTCCGATAGGGCTAACCGTTTACCCGTTAGTTTCATTATTTCGCCGTAGATTGCAGCCAAATATACAAGAAAGCTGAATTTTCTCGAAAAACAAGTTGCTTTACGTCGCGCTGACACAGATAGATCTTATGGTGGCGATCGCGCGATAGGAAAGGGCTAGGAGTGCGAAGGAAGCGACCGGGGCCTTAATCAAGATACACCGAGCTCGATAGCTGCAGTCGCTTAAGTGCGGCCAGTATCCAGTATTCGGGAGATAGTAGGTTCGAATCCCACTGTCGGCAGCCCTG
Source organism: Anabrus simplex (assembly GCF_040414725.1). Taxonomy (NCBI): domain Eukaryota; kingdom Metazoa; phylum Arthropoda; class Insecta; order Orthoptera; family Tettigoniidae; genus Anabrus; species Anabrus simplex. The sequence goes on from NC_090265.1 coordinate 1,404,064,243, forward strand.
AAAATGGTTTTCCGTGGTTTTCCATTTTCACACTAGGCAAATGCTGGGGCTGTACCTTAATTAAGGCCACGGCCGCTTCCTTCCCACTCCCAGCCCTTCCCTGTCCCATCGTCGCCATAAGACCTATCTGTGTCGGCGCGACGTAAAGCAACTAGCAAAAATAATCAAGATACAACTCCAGCATTTGCCTGGGGTGAAAATGGGAAACCACGAAAAGCCATCTTCAGAGCTGCCGACAGTGAGGCTCGAACCCACTATCTCCCGAATGCAAGCTCACAACTGCGCGCCCTTAACTGCACGGTCACTCGCTCAGTTCTCGAAAAGAAAACACGTTAGAGTTACGAAGAAAATGAATATGACGTTTCTTGCAGAAAATTTAATTTCAAGACAAGGTGGCACACTTCATTTTTCTATCGGGAGAACCGTTTACCCGATATCTTAGATGATGTAGAGCCAAAATTGCCAAAAGTTTGGACATACCCCCGTAAAATCCCTCACTTTTTCGAAACGATGAAATATTCAAAATCAGAAGTATCTCTTGAGTCAGGATTTCAAGCTATGTCCTTACCAAATCCGTATCAATCGGTCCGGTAGTCTTCAAGTCTCTCCGGAACAAACAAATGAATAAACAAACAAACAAACAAACAAACAAACAAACACCATCCTTTTAACAGTGTAGATGGCTCCTTCACCCCCGGACCTCTACCTAAGTCCCATTGTCTGAAAGTGCCCATATTACTAAATCTTTATAAAGTACCATTAAAGTAGATAAAGACCACATGATCAAGATGAGTTAGTTGGGTTGCCTATATTGCAGGTGCATACACTTAAAATAAAGAGTCCTGTCGCATAAGTAAAGGTTTTTAAATATAACAGAAATATATTTTCCTCATACCGAGTTTAATAATACTGATACCAGAAAAACTTCCTCAAAGCACTCCTTAAGGGTTGTTGTATTGCAATAAGGCATAATATCTCGGAAATGAATAGAATTTTAATAGCTGGATACCGTTAAACAACCGAGAAAAACTGTTAAGTCATTCAAAGCATTTTACTAAATTCTACATCAATGTTTTGTTAAGGCATATGTATAAGTCAAAAAGATATCAAAATGCTCCTTCTTCTGTTCATATTTGTATAAAATAGTTATTTTTCAACAGTTCGATTCAGCACTCCTTCATTTGAAATTCGATCTTCGCTTCTCAAACTAAATAATTAATCTATGCAAACCAAACATATAAGCCTTCATACACCTTCCTACGGTTACGCTTGAAAACAATAATGGTTATGGTTATTATTATTATTATTGTTATTATTATTATTATTATTATTATTATTATTATTATTATTATTATTATTATTATTATTATTATGTCCGACTCGTTGGCTGAATGGTCAGCGTACTGGCCTTCGGTTCAGAGGGTCCCGGGTTCGATTCCCGGCAGGGTCGGGGATTTTAACCTTCATTGGTTGATTCTGATGGCCCGGGGGCTGGGTGTTTGTGATGTTCCCAACATCCCTGCAACTCACACACCACACATAACACTATCCTCCACCACAATAACACGCAGTTACCTACATATGGCAGATGCCGCCCACCCTCATCGGAGGGTCTGCCTTACAAGGGCTGCACTCGGCTAGAAATAGCCACACGAAATTATTATTATTATTATTATTATTATTATTATTATTATTATTATTATTATTATTATTATTATTATTATTATTATTATTATTACCAACATACTTTTCAAAGCGCGCTATAGTATTCCGTAGTGATTGACTTCCTGAGTAGAAAGAGGCTAGATTCTCGTAAATTATGTAACATAAAAGCAACCTTTGGTTAACGCAGCCAGTTACTAAAATGGTAGCAGGAAACATCATTCATGAGTGGATGTTCTCCGAGTGTAAAGTCAGGAAGAGTAATTCGGTAACAGACGCATCACCGTAATATGCCACGTTTTGCCAAGAAAATGCGAAATCTGAATTAGCCACTAAGCTATAAGTAATAATGAACAGCGGAACTAGACGTTAGGCCCCCAAAAGAAACAATCATTCTCTTTTCATGTTATTAAAGGTAGTTTGCTTAGTGTGGTAACGTCCTGATAAACATTTGGATCCATTTTACAAACTTCGTGATTATATTAAGTCCACTTATGTATTTTTACCTTTTTAAACATCAGTTGCCTTTAGAATTTCTTCGTATTTGAGGGCGCTGTTGTTAGAGTAATTTTCTCAACTGTTTTATGACACACTAACACCAGTACGAATATATGATTGTACTAAGTAAGTTCATTTTTGTAGATTAATTGCATACTACAATAATTGCAATATTTCTAAGTTTGCCTGACAAAAAATTGTGTTAATTTTGAAATCTTACTTTAATATCTTTACGTCAAAAAAGTGCAGTTTTCACAAGATGTGTGAAGATGAGGGACAGAATGCATTAAGGCCCAATATTTAGGGAAATAACTAAGAACAAATGTTGGTTCGCGAAAGTGGTGAGGGGATGCGTGTGGCGGTGCTGCGGTGTCTCCCCGCGCGCTCGCGAGCCCCGCTCTACCTGCCTCGAGACGCCAGCCCCTTCGCGTTCCACGAGGAACTCAGTTTACCAACGATCGTCCCCACGGACACTGGCAACTCTTCGCCGACCTCAGCGCCGGCGTGGTCCCACCAAGGAAGCGAATACTCCCATTCCCCGATGTCGAGGGTAAGTAGATTTCAAACCCCAAAATCAAATATTAATGTAATATTCACCGTCTATACCTCTTGGCTTCATGCCAGTACACTTTTATAATATCGTATTTATCTGAAACTCTTATGTTCCATGTTGATTTTCTAATGAATACTAGTGTATTCAGTAAATAATTTGTGAATATTTCATAATTTAAGGTTGATTTGTTTGAATCACCCACAGTGAATTTCCGAATTTTTGGAACTAGGTATCCAAATATCATTACTTTAAACACCACGTCTCTGGTAAAGCACTTGAAACTTAAGTTGATCTTAAAGTGTTCATTACAATAATTTCTGTTTATCTAGGGGCAGTAACTGCGGTCCGATTATCCTTTCATCATTTAAAATCTTGACCTTTCTTTATGTGTTTACGCATGGAATAAACAACTGATTTTTCTGTCACTCAAAGAACTTATATCTCTTATTTCGAAAGTGACTGTCGATTACTAACATCGAGATCTGAACCCTTGTATTGAGTATCTTTTCTTTCATCACGTACTCCATAGAGTCGTATGTCATGAACATTTATCGAATTCAATGAGGACATAAAATTAAACGATTTACCGATATTTCGTAAATGAAGTTATAGACATACTTTGTAAACATTGTGATGGATCCGGATATCCCGATGTTCGGATAGGCCCTGCCTGTATTCCAAACATTTAGCCAAGCTGACTAGCTCAGATGCTAGATCGCTGGCCTTCTTCGCTCAAGTTGGCTGGTTCGATTTAATCTGAAGTCGGTGGTATTTGAAGGTGATCACATACACCAGCCCCGTGGCACGTAAAAGAAACTCTGCGGGACAAAATTCCGTCACCTCGCCATCTCCGTAAACATTAAAAATTGCAGATAGTCGGATATAAAACCAATAATATTATTCCAAACGTACATCGTACACCAGTCACTATTAAGATTCGTAGCAATCGGTAATATCGATATTTGACTGTAAATTAATTGTGTTCTAATTTCTACGCACTTATCAAATGCAACGGTTCTTCTTTATTTTTTACTACGCATTTTATCATCGTCAACTTCCACGCATCCAATTCTGTTGACTTACTCCAAGGTAAGGCCCGACACTAAGTTTTATTACGTATGTATTTTTAAACCGACATATTTTTCGGAAGTCGACTTTTCCCTTTCCTCGTACTTTGACCACGGGTGCAATAGTGATGGATATTTTATGCCTAATGATACGTCCAACGGATTTATATTTCCTTTGGTCTTCTTCTGCTACCGCTTTTCCCACATCTGCGGGATCGTGGGTGCGAACTACGTCGCGCATGTGGTTTGGCCCTGTTTTACGGCCGGATACCCTCCTGGACGCCAACCTCATGTGAAGGTATGCAATCACTACTGCGTGTTTATGTGCTAGTTGGTACGGTGTTGTCTGAATATGAAGAGAATAGTGTGAGTACAAACACAGACCTCAAGTCCCCGTGTCAGAATCATTAATCAGACGCGATTAAAATCCCCGATCTGGCCGGGAATCGAACCCGTAGCCCTCTGAACCAACGGCCTGAACGCTGACCATTCAGCCAAGGAGTCGGACCCTTCTTTCCTTTAATACTTGTAGACATTTTTCCCCTGTCCAGCTCGTTTTTGTCATTTTCCACGGCTATATTTCTGCTGCCGGTCCCGTGGTGTAGGGGTAGCGTGCGTGCCTCTTACCCAGAGGCCCCAGGTTAGATTCGTGGCCAGGTCAGGGATTTTTACCTGGACCTGAGGGCTGGTTCTAGGTCCACTCAGCCTACGTGATTAGAATTGAGGAGCTATCTGACGGTGAGATAGCGACCCAGGTCTAGAAAGCAAAGAATAACGGCCGAGATGATTCGTCCTGATGACCACACGACACCTTGTAATCTGCAGGCCTTCTGGCTGAGCAGCGGTCGCTTCGTTGGCCAAGGCCCTTCAAGGGCTGTAGTGCCACGGGTTTTGGTTTGGTTTGGTTTGGTATATTTCTGCTATTTCAAGACAAATCTCCATATTCTTCAGTATTCAACTTTCCCCTCCATAAAGTGTGCGGCTCCATGGCTAAATGGTTAGCGTGCGGGCCTTTGGCCACAGGGGTCCCGGGTTCGATTCCCGACAGGGTCGGGAATTTTAACCATCATTGGTTAATTTAGCTGGCATGGGGGCTGGGTGTATGTGTTGTCTTCATCATAATTTCATCCTCATCACGACGCGCAGGTCGCCTACGGGAGTCAAATCTAAAGACCTGCACCTGGCGAGCCGAACATGTCCTCGTACACTCCTGGCACTAAAAGCCATACGCCATTTCATTTACCTTCATACAGTGGTTTATACCACGCAAACTACCGTGAATATAAAATATACTGTGAGTCATAACTATTATTAACCCAAGAAAGTGAAATATAAGTACCATGGGTAGAAAGTCACCAAGTCCTTACAAGTATTGGTTTCTCATAAGTCTAAGGAGGTACATTCGTTTAAAAATATACTGTACGAAATAAAACCTGGAGTCAGGACCTTAACTTATTTTACGACACTGTTTATTAACTGCTGTATACTTCATTTAAGATACACACCTAGGATTAATTACGTATTTTCAGAAATTATTCCACATCCTTCATTTTGTCTGACTTCATTGTATTGAAAAGTTCAACATGGATTACGTTTGAAATTATTTCAGGTATCATTCGTCGCAACCACCTTTCTTCTCGTATGATAGGTAGCTCTGCACACTTACTACGATGTGTACTACAAGGAGAGAAAGTGACACAGACCTTTCATTGCATAATGTTTCAGTAGTGAAAGACATGTAGGTAGCCTAACATGAAATTTAGTATAAATGCTGTAATAAAATGAGTATTATTACGTTGTTATGGTTTCATACTGTGATACATGAATGGTAATATTTGAATAACAAGGGAAGTCGTAAAAGGAGAAAGAAGGAATTCCTTTGCATTGGATGACCAAATATCACAGAGCCTAAAATAAATTACTAATTGCAAATACACGTACTATTGGGAATGTTCTAAACACTTGACCCTCAGTTCAACTGCCCCGTAGTCAAATTTCGAAGACCTCGGGTGAGATTTTCAATAGCACCAGCGCATGGCGTAAGGAAGGCCATTTGACCTTAAAACCCTGTGCTGAGACCAAACCTGAGCCTGGTTACCACGCCAGCTCCAGATAAACGTAGAGAAATCGTAACACCTACATCAAAGTGACATAATTCTCACTCACCTGGTAAGTGTATGCTATAGATTCAATTACCACCTTGTTTAATGTCCATAAGTGAAACAACAACAAGAAGAACAATTCTCTTACATATTCCGATGTGATTTCTTCCTCTTTCCTCTCCAAACTGTTTACAATTCTGCTCCTTGGCATAGATCTTGAGTGTTTCTAATGCTTGTTCCAGACCAAGCGAAGTGATGTCTGTGCTCGAACTTGAACAGTTAACTTCTGCTATTAGAGAACTTTATTTCTAATCTCAAAACAACTCTATCGCTCTCAGTTTTTAATACTGTAATTACGATAACATTCACTAACACTGACCACATTTTATAAAGTTTATCCCGACACCATACACCTTTCACATCAACAGTAATTACATGAGTTGATGATCATGGTATTCCTAGATTCTAAAATAGAGCAACAGCAAGCAACAATGTTCCACTCTCACATCTAACAACTTCATAATCAGAGCAGGTGTAGTACCCGTCGTTGACGGAACAGTCACTTGGTATGTGCTTCATAACATTTTTGACCACCTCTAACGTTGTTCCCCAGAGACTGAAGAACGTAAGTGGACTTGCTTCTCCCCTTGTCGTGACGTAGGCCTACTCGCTTCCTTGCCCTCTGTGGCCTTTTGCAGCTGTATACTTTTCTTGCATTCCAGTCGATCTTGATTTGATCTCTTCCTCCCGGTATAAAAGAAATCCAATTATCGGGTTAATATTAAAAGAATCAAAAGATCATCTTATTCTAAACTGAAATGCCAGGTTTCATCAAAAGCCAACCTTCAATCTTCCTGTGATACTGTAACAGACACAGACAAACATTAAACAGAACTCGACATAGGCCATTACACTAACGTCAGTATTCATGTCAGAATGTTACGGTTAACCCCAATGCTAAGCTGTCAGATGCTTTACCAAACTAAAAAGAGCACAGTTCCTCACTTTTCACGAACAGTACTACGCTGCTGTTCGAATAATGCCAATTTGCAGGGCAGGAATGAGCCGGCCACAGAAAGCGGTCAACACTGCTCTGCCGTTTTCCATTAAGTGTACACCCCCTTTCTTATCAGTGCCTCATAGCAAGGATCGATTACCTAAACTACTATGATGAACCAACGTGTCACATACCAGTAGTTAGCACAATATGTATGAACCAGAGGAATGGCATGATAGAAAAAAAAGGAAGTTACGTAACTCTCCTGCTACTTCTCGCCAGTATTCAAGCAGGCTGTTCAATTCTGGGAGGTAACTTCCTTAGCTCACGCGGCACACAGGAGTAACGCCGTCTATCGGAAATGAGTGGCATCAGAATAGACGAAGCATATCACAACGAACAGTAGTCAATGTAATTTCACTGATGATACATTTAAAGGGCTTTCGGTATTGTAGACCTTCGCAGTAAGGTTTTTCCTTGATATTAGGGCATCCAATGTAAAAGTCTTCCTTTCATGTCTCCTTCTTGTCTTATTCTTCACGACTTTTTTCTCGTTTCAAAATTATCTTCACAATTTTCCTTGTCGATATGAGCTGATGACCAAGCTGTTTTTCACTTTAAGACAATCAGGACAAAAACCACCATCCTCAGCAGTTAACACGCTTGAACAATGTTTCCATGTTGGTGATGCCAGACGTTGATATGGACTAAGCAACAAAATTCTGAATTCACGAATTCTGTTTTCATAGTCGGTAGACTACTGTAAAATTGCATAAGGTATAAATGATCGTAAATTGTATTCTCTATAACTTTTGTTATATAGCATTTATCGATAGAACCACTAATAACATAGATATTTGAGAATTAAATGTTAGCCTTCCTCTAAACTACCATTCACCCAGCGTCAATAAAATTATTTATAGTCTAAAGTGTAGTGCGTTATTCCCCAACCGAATTCATTAAATTCTCGCGACGCACGTACATACAAATATACATACAGATACGACTTAAAATTTAAATAGCATTTCCTTCTTACTGTGGACAAGGCCGACATAGACATATAATTCTTTCTTTACTTCTGTGTAATGTACTAATGTACTATACAGACAGAACTCATATTTTATATATAGATGCAGAGTGAATATGCGCGTCGAATCTACCCTTCCTTTTCTCAAAGAGGCCAATTAGCTTAGGTCTATTTTTCGACAAATTATAAATATAAATCCTCTGTAATAGAACTGTCTAATAAAGGCCACGGCCGCTACCTTTCAAATCCTAGCCGTTTCCCTTCCTTGAGTCGCCAAAAACCTTCGATGTGTTAGTGCGATGTTAAACCTAGAGGAAAAAGTATGTATGTACTTTTTACATCGTCTATTAACACATACTCCGTTACAGAAAGTAATACTATCTGCTTGTATATACATAATAACAGTACTAATTAATACATTATATACAATTATTTAGATATCACTTTTGTCAATATTACACTTAACTGCTCTCTCGTTGTAAAATGTCAACATTTATTTTGTTTACAAATTTATAAAAGTCCTTTATATGTTTGACCACGAGTTCTTATTTTTCCACCAACCAGTGGCCCACTGACTTTATAACACTTCTGCAAAGTTCATCTCTCTCGCAGTTCAGTAATTTACACTCCCAAAGAATATGGTCAACTGTCTAATGATTTGTTTCACTGCACACACATATAGGGTCATTTGTTATTTTGAACATAAAGAAGTATTCACCAAATATTCCGTGGCCTGTTGTCATAGCTGTAATATTATGACTTAAGTTTAATATAATTTTCAGTCTACCCCGTACATTAGGAAAGTATGATTTTGTTATGCTTCCGTTTGTAGTGTTTTCGCACTCGCTCTCTCACAATAGAATTGTTTCATCCCTCAGGTCTTGTTGGATTGTACATATAGGTGTTCGACTGTAAACCACTTCAAAGTCCAGGTTGTTTGCAGCTTGTTTGGCCAAGTGATCTGCAAGTTCGTTTCCTTCATCGCCAACAAGAACCGTGATACATGTAAAATGTATGATCCAGTTTTCTTGCTGAAGATATCGTAAAATACATTGTATTTCTTCTATCAGTCTATGTATGTATGTATGTATGTATGTATGTATGTATGTATGTATGTATGTATGTATGTATGTATGTATGTATGTATGTATGTATGTATGTATGTATGTATGTATGTATGTATGTATGTATGTATGTATGTATGTATGTATGTATGTATGTATGTATGTATGTATGCAAACTCGACGTAAACAGATAGCTAACGACAGTCACTCACCCTTTGGGACTTGAATCGATGACGCTTGGGATTCCCCATTGATGATACATCTCTTTTATTTATTAAATCAGCATTAGGCACTCAAGTTGCCGTTGGGAATGTGTCACGTTCAAGCAGATAGAGAAAAATGAAAATCCACAACCTGTTTCCAGTCATTCGACCGGGTCAGGAATGGAATGAATGAAGCCCCATCTAGCGGCGAGGATACGAATTGTACCGGCTGCCGAAGCCTGTCACATTCCTTTGGGGCAATGATTAATGACTGACAGATGAAGTGAAATGATACTGGAGAGTTTTACTGGAATGAAAGATGACAGAGAAAACCGGAGTACCCAGAGAAAAACTTGTCCCACCTCCGCTTTGTCCAGCACAAATCTCACATGGAGTGACAGGGATTTGAACCACGGAACCCAGCGGTGGGAGGCCGGCGTGCTGCCACCTGAGCAACGGAGGCTACTCAAGCAGATAGAGACTTAAAAAAAAATTATAATCAATGTTCTATTTCCGGGCAGCTCGTTAGCACAGTATTCTATTCGCTCAAATCTCAACCCGACCCGAGTTTTTCCGGTTCGAATCCTGGTGGGTGGGATTTTCACCATTCCTAGCTTTTGGTGGTAGGTACGCATCCGGTCTTAAATCCAGAGCCAATACTAAATTAAACCTTGGTGCCACTCTGGCCCTTTATGCTATATTGAAATCATTGATTTCGGTATTATTATTATTATTATTATTATTATTATTATTATTATTATTATTATTATTATTATTATTATTATTATAGCAGTAATTTATGGTAGAAAAAGTTATTGGTTCAAGATACTTACAGGGGTTAAATAGGGCTGTAATCTTTCATCTTTGTTGTTCATAGTTGACATGGATCATCTACTGAAAAGTATAAAGTGGCAAGAAGGGACTGGAACAGGTAGATAATTTCAAGTACCGGTATTTAGGATGTTTATTCTCCCAGGATGGTAGTGTTTATTTTTATTTTTGTTACGTCGCACCGACACACATATGTCTTATGGCGACGACAGGATAGGAAAGGGTTATGAGCGAGAAGAAAGTGACCATGGCCTTCATTAATGTACAGCCCCCAGCATTTGCTTGGTATGGAAATGGTGAAAGGAAGACTCAATTTCTAATGATTTAAAGATAAGAGGTATGTGACTAAACGAGTCCACACAGCTAGTTACAAATAGAGGATTGTGGAGGCGTTTAGTAAATTCACGGAAGCTTGAAGACTGAACTCTGAAAGGCATAATAGTCGATATTGAAAATATATGGATGATGTTATTATATTTTATTTTAACTTCTTTACATGCGAACATTATTATTATTATTATTATTATTATTATTATTATTATTATTATTATTATTATTATTATTATTATTATTATTATTATTATTATATTAGTAGTATTATTATTATTTCGTTATGACCCTTCAAAATATCGGGGTTAAATTTGTTCGTTGGCCTGATGGTTTTCGGCTTCTTATCCTCCCAAAATCTCTTCGTGAATACAGTGTGTTGCATCTTGCGTTGTGTAGAGCACTTGTTGCCATTTTTCTTTTTAGGTTTCTCCACGAATTTGTGCTTGGCTGCTATCGTACTAAAGCTTCCACGGTCTTCTATGATGTCGTCCGTCATATTCATTTCTTGGAGGTCCGCCTTAGTATTTTCTAGCCAGTTTATTTTGACTTTCTTTGAGTTGATTACTTTAAATAATATTTGGGTGAATCTGTGCTGGCCAGTCCATAGACATGTCCATAGAACAGGGCCTCTTAGGGTGCATGCGCCGTGCAGTGCACGGGCGCAAGGTGCAGGAGACGACTTCACTAGGTTGACCAGAGTGCAAACCCCCACTCCACTTCCCCTACACCTGTCTCACCCGTTCGGCCTGTCTTCGCCTTCTCCACCTTCCCCGCTGATCCTCCCCTCACTGCGAAATGTTTATGTGCGGTGAGCGGTGACATGTTGTCTGGGGCAACGTTACCGGTGTTAAAACACTCTTCGTTCAATTTGGTTTGAGCAGACAATTTATCTTCTCTAGATCTTCTTTTCCTTTATCTTTGCAATGATACCAGTTATGCCTGCAACAAGGGGCTGGCCGACAGCAATTTGAGAGCCTTCTTTAAATTATAATCAGAAATAGGCCTACTCGCGCGCAATCTAGTTTTCGTACAAGTCAAAGCAGGAAAAAATACCTTTCACATATGGATGTGGAACCAAACAGAAATAATCTTAGCTGCTTCTCGATGCAGTTTAGGAAAATCTTCCTTCGAAAAATTATCGTAGAATTTGAACAAAGCCTTTGTATTGGAAAATATATCTTTTGATTAACTTATCACATAATTATTGTCCCACGGATTAAGCATTTGGCTTTATCGTCACGACTGACAAAGAAATACGAAAGTTTCCATTTTGATTGAAATGGACTTTCGGAAGTCTTTGCTTTCTTTGAAACAGGTTGCTCCATTATTATGTTGTTTTGCGCTTATCTATTTCACTGATAAACAAGCCGTCTATCGCCGAACGCTTCGTCGCTCTCAGCGCACTACACCATCCGAATCAAGCCGAGTTGAGTCGAGTCGGAACGATGCACAGTGCACGGAGTCTCTGCGCCTCGATATGCACGCGTGAGATTTTGAGCGTTTGAGAGGCCCTGCCATAGAATATCAGGCGCCTCTTGCGTACAGCATTAGTGAACCTGTCAGTTAACATGTAGAGGTCCGCTGTTCTCCTCGTAATTCACGTTCCATTTTCTCTCGTGAGACCATGTATTTTCTGAAGAATTTCCCTCTCTTGCTTTTCAGTTTCTATAACTTAGGGTGACCTCCAAGGGATATGGTTTCTGAGGCGTCTAAAGCTTCCGGTATGACAATTGTCTTGTAGTGTCTTAATTTTGCATTACGCGATATGACTCTCTTGTTGTAGTATTTGATTGTGTTGATTTTAAATGTAATTGATTTTGCTAAAGTATTTGATATAGTACCTCATGACATTCTGACCCAAAAATTGGTGGAAACAAACATTGATAAAAGGGTGGTTCTGTGGTTGCGGGATTTTTTTGACAGGCCTCACGCAGAGAGTAAAGGTGGGAAGTAAATACTCCGACGACGTTTCTGCAACGTCGGGAGTAGTGCAGGATAGTGCGATAGGGCCACTCTTACCTACGGCGTTTATCAGCTATCTGCCGAACGAAATTCGAAGTGACTGCAGATTGTTTGCGGAAGGCTGTATAATATACAAAAGAAATACAGAATTCTGGCCATAATAGGTTATGTATTACTAGCCGGTCTAAATGTACTCCATAAGTAGGCACTCGATAACAAAATGAAAATAAATTCTCGAAAATGCAGGTTTATAAGAATGGGAAAGAAACATAGGCAAGGTGACTTTCAATACTGCCTTGGTCCGAACGCTCATGTAGAGTGTGATTCATGGAAGTACCTAGGAATCCACGTAAAGAGAGATCTAAAATGGGACACCCACGTACAAGTCCTTACACTTCGTGATGAGGGTGCTAAATGGCAGCGGTTCCCTGGCGAAGGCACAAGGCTACAGTGAGTCAAAATGAAACTCATACACTAGAGGAAAGCTTCTTTATTTGGAGTCAACAGAAAAATATAACCATCACTTTATTTTAGTCTTGGTTCTGGTTTAACAAATACACATTTCTCTACCAAGGTACAAATTAAATCAACTCCTATTTCGTATACTTACAAAGAAAATTAATACATTATTCTTAAACAGGCATGAAACAGGTCAAAGTAAAACTCATACACCTTCAAGTAGTTCCTGAGCGATCTCTAATAACACAATATGTTTTAACAGTCAATACTTTGTTGGATACCCTTTAGCACTTTTCACGGCTCTTACACGGTTAGGCATAGACTGTACCAACTGTTCGCAATAAGATTAATCTATTTTTTTCCATTCTTCACATAGCGCCATTTCCAGACCATCTTTGCTCGAAATCTGGTGTTTTCTTAACACTTTTTCCAAGTAATGCCATAGATTTTCTATCACATTTAAGTCCGGTGACTGTGGAGATGTCTCGAATACCATTCGGCAATTATACAGCTGCCACATCCGTACTTTATGAGCTTTGTGCTTCGGGTTGTTATCTTGGTAATACTTAAATCGATCAAGTAATCCAAGTTTTTGATCACTAGGTCGTAAATGTTCTTTCAGCATATTTAGATACACATGTTGATCTATGGTCCTATCAATAAAAGTCAACTCTCCTGGTCCTAGCTGACATACCCCCCCAGACAGTTACACTACCTCCACCATGTTCGACTCTTGGACGTAGATTGCTAGGTTTCAACTAATCATTTGGTTTCCTCCAGACATTAAACTTTCCATCTGATCCGAAGAGATTGTATTTGCTTTCATCTGCAAAAATAACGGCCTTTCAGAAGCCAAAATCTTTTACTATACACTCCTTAACGAAACTCAACCTTTTCTTCCTATTAATCTTGCTAACAAATGGTTTTTCCTACCTATTCGCCCATGCCTGTTACTTTTCCTTAGGATAAGTCGAATAGTTTCTGGATGTGCTCTCCTGTTGCTATGTTCCTCAGCTATCATAGCCAGTCTCGGAGCACTAATCGATGGATTTTTCTTCACTTGTCTTACTATCCAACATTCCTCTCTGAGGTTGAAAATGTTTCTCCCGCTCACTTTGTCTTTATTTTCCATGATGCGTGTACTTTTATACATATTTATAACGCACTGTACTGTTGCATATCTCCTGTTTACAAGCTTACCAATTTCTCGAAGTGACTTTCCTCTCTTATGGCGAAAAATCATCAGTTCTTTCTTCTTTCGAAGATTGTCCTCTTTGACGCCCCATAGCAGCACCGGAACGTGTCTGTACTTCACAACTCTCCACAACAAACTGAATGTGCTGTAGAAACACAAACATAGAACATTTGTTCTGCGATCTTATTTGCCCATATAGGACTGTATGAGTTTCATTTTGACGTGCCCCAGCAGCATATAGACAAAGAATCTTTTATATATTGCCAAGTTAAGGGATACGCTAACTAGCCTGTGATGACTTAATAATTCAAGACATACCTTTATTGTTCCACATATAAAATGCGAACATGAATTATTGTCCACATTTCTATTCATAAACACATGCAAGTTACATGGGTGTATGAGTTTCACTTTGACTCACTGTATATAGCACTCATTAGGCCAGTCCCGCAATATGGAGCATCCGTATGGGATCCATAGCAAACAGGACTCATTAATGAACTTGAGATGGCAATAATAATAATAATAATAATAATAATAATAATAATAATAATAATAATAATAATAATGTTTTATTTATTCTGGCAAAGTTAGGGATGTGCTCCCTTTCTTACACTTAATCAGTCTTATCCTAGAACACTTAATAACTACTGATGATCATAATATGATAATGTTAATAATAGAAACAGTAATAGTATTAATAAAAGTAACCACACTTAATAAAAAAAAGAAAAATCATATCATATGTATAATGCACATCGTACGTAGAGTACGTTAAAAATATACAGTATGAATGAGTACTGTAACTACTACTTAAAAGGAAGATTAGAAAATGTATATATTTCTATACACCGAAATATCGCCTTCAGTGAGAGATGAAGAGAAGGATTAGTGAGAAGAAGAAGAAGATGAAGAAGAATAAGAAGAAAAAGAAGAGGGAAAATAAGAAGAATATATGTGAAAGGAAGAGGGAAATAATGATGAAGAGGTGGTAGGAGGAGGTGTTTGCAGGTCATAATTTGATGATTCATGCATGTTTACCTAGTATTTCGACACGAGCATGTTTAAAAGCTAAGCTGCTGGACAAGCTTCTGAAGTCCACTGGTAAGAGATTCCATTGTCGGGCTGCGGTAACGGTGAATGATTTCGTGTAGATTGCTGTTCTGTGTACAGGAAGCGATAAACACATGGTGCTGCTGGATCGGGTATTTTTGTTATGATCTGTGGAGAGGAGCTTCATGCGGTCCCGGAGATAGGCTGGTTGAGAAGTTTTAAGAATACTATGCAAAAAGTAAAGAGTATGAAGTGTGCGTCGTTCTTGCAGGCGAAGCCACCCGAGCCGTGTGTAAGACGCTATGACATGGTCAGCGTAACAAATTCCACAGATGAATCTTACACAAGCATTCTGAGCACACTGTAATTTCCTTCCCCAGTGTACTCCTAGGTTGTTGTAAACTATATCGCAATAACCAAAGTGAGGTAATGCGAGTGATTCAACAAGAATCCCACAGCGAAAGGCTGCAAGATTCGTGCTTAGCGATTTCAATCCTAGTAGTTGTGTGACAAGTATGATAGAGAAACTCGCCTAGGAGACGCTCGGGGCTAGGAGGAAACGAACACGGTTATGTGCCGTGTATAATGCCTACTCGAATAAGCCAGCTTGGGGAGACATGAACACAGTCGACTAGAAAAGCTCTGTTGTATAAGTAGGACATATAATCCGCATAAAGTAAAAGGTAGCTCGCAGAAAACTAACTATGGTAAATATTTGTTTGTAAATCGTGGAATTGATGTCTGGAATGCATTACCTGCAACTGCCTTAGAGCCTTTTCCCAAAACTGTAAGATGCATCAACAATAGACTCCAGCATTCTGTAAATTGTGTTTAAATTTCTATGTGATAGTGTCATATTTTAATGTCACGCTCAATCCACTGTGAATTACTTAAAGTATGTGTGAATTTGTATACGAACATACTAGAGAGGTGACTTATAGAAGAAGACAATTTACATTACGTTAAGGAAGAAACAGTTGAGAAAATAAGTTCACCTCAACGCAATATGAGTGGGAGCTCGAGAGGGTTAAGCACTCTCTATCCCAATATGTAGTTTAAAAGATAGAATTGATACTAGGTGTCTTTACATTTTAGGTGAAAAGTTACATGGTAGAAAGGCTTCGGACCTGCCCCGAGAGTTAAACTGCTGAGCTAGCAAGAAAAGAAGTTATTAAACGGCCATTACCTGGTGGCTGAACTGCTGCCCGAAGAAAGAGGCGCTTCCCGCCCCCTGCTACGTACTTTACACACTGATAGATGTTACTGAAGTGGCCCGGAGACCCGAAAATCAGCAGTTTATATACCCTCGGGGAAAGTTCGAGGCGTTTCAGGAATGAGAACACCCTCCCACAAGAATTTTATTGGCTAACCACGAAAACCCCTACACAAGATGAAGAAGAAACACATTATTGGTGGAAAATTAATTACCGAAATTCCTTATTGGTTAAATTCAAAACTGGCGGAAAGAAAGGGTTAATATTGCCAACATAAACAATAACTGAAAGAAATTTAACAAAGAACAATCTTATGAACACAAAATTTCTCCAAAAACATAGTTCTTTCACTTCGCACTAGGGTGCATAATTGTAGTTCTTCAGTAGTGCCATCTGGAAGAGAATGTCCACACTTCTTACTACAGGCAAAACAAAAATACATCGAAAACGACCCAGTTCAGAAACTTCAAAATTTACAAGTAGTGACATCTTCTGAGAAACTTGAGAATTAACACAGTAGATAAAGTTCAGACTTCCTCCAGTAGAGGAGTTTCAACTGGCGCAAAGTTTGAATTAGCGGCGTGGAGGTGTACCACCCGGTACATTTACAATGCTAAGATAATAGTTAGTAACTGGACCGCTCAATCTACTCTAAGTCATAGTGTAAAATTTTGAAATACTTAAGATACATGTGAATTTTTATATGTCGGTGTTGTAATGTTAACCTGGCAAAGTCATTGCACCGCACAACCTACAATACTGTATATTTTTCAAGTTGCTTTACGTTGCACCGACACAGATAGGTCTTATAGCGACGAAGGGACAGAAAAGGGCTAGGAGTCGGAAGGAAGCGACTGTGACCTTAATTAAGGTACAGCCCCAGCATTTGCCTGGTGTGAAATTGGGGAAACCACGGAAAACCATCTTCAGGACTGCCGACAGTGGGATTTAAACCCACTATCTCCTGGATGCTGGCGGCATTTTAGTAACTGCAGCTATCGAGCTCGGTCTATAGTATTGTAAGCCGTAGTGTTAAACACTGGAAATAGTTAAGTTATGTGTGAATTTCTATATGATGCTGTTGGATTTAGAATGTTAAACTAGTATTTCTTGTAATGTTTTGTTTCCATGAAAAAGCTTTGTATTTTTTTTTTTTGCTACGGGCTTTACGTCGCACCAACACAGATAGGTCTTATGGCGACGATGGGATAGGAAAGGCCTAGGAGTTGGAAGGAAGCGGCCGTGGCCTTAATTAAGGTACAGCCCCAGCATTTGCCTGGTGTGAAAATTGGAAACCACGGAAAACCATTTTCAGGGCTGCCGATAGTGGGATTCGAACCTACTATCTCCCGGATGCAAGCTCACAGCCGCGCGCCTCTACGCGCATGGCCAACTCGCTTTGTTTTTGATGTTATTGGTGGATACTTTTGTTTTAACTTTACTTCATTATCACACTACTGTAAGTGATCATTACCACCTGGCTATTTCCCAATTGCAATATATTTTTTATATTAATAATAATAATAATAATAATAATAATAATAATAATAATAATAATAATAATAATAATTCCATGTTAGTCTGTATGCCTTGTGGAGTTTGGTGGCTCTGTCTACGTTGGCCCTGCTGTCTAGTCCCGATGGTAGTATGATTTATGTAAGGTATTTGAAGGGAAACAGCCACCTGTGAAATTGTGCCATTTTCCATCTCTAGTGGAATTTTTTTTTTCTATGTTGATGCAGATTTTCCATATACTAAGTTTTTCGTACGATATCTGGAGACCTGCCTTTGATGCTATACTGTGTAATGTCTGTACGGCGTCTTAGTAATGATTCCTAAATTATCAGCAAAGGCTAATCATTTCAACTTTGCTTCCCAAATTCCCGATGCACACACCTTTGACGTCCCTTTCCCATTCTCTAATAACTGTGTCTGGAACTAAGTTAAACAGAATAGGAGAGATGCCGCCACGTTGACAAACGCCCGCACATATTTCAAAAGGCTCAGAAATTTCCCCAAGAAATTTCACTTTAGGAGTCGTATTCGTTAGAGCTTGCCGGATTAGTTCTCCCTTCTTCCTGTCCACTCTGAGTTCATCTAGAGTATCAAAAGCGGTCTGTCTGTCCACAGAGTCATACGCTTTCTTAAAGTCCACAAAAGAGACGATCGCGCTGGTACTCGGCAGATCCTTAATATCGTTTCAAATTCCATATTTGTTCAGCAGATGACGACCTTTTCTGAAACCTGCTTGGTACTCGCCGATCAGGTGACCTTCCTGTTTCTATAAACGGTTTAAGAGAGCTGTAGAAAGAATTTTGTATCTGATCGGTAGTAGGGATATTCCTCTGTAGTTGTTTGAATCTCCCTTGTCTCCCTTGTGCGTGTGTGTGTGTGTGTGTGTGTGTGCAATGGGTGTATTAATGCGCAAGTCCATTCCTACTGGATCGTTTCAGTACTAAGATTGCATGAATTCTGCTTACGAGGCCATCTCCTCGTATTCGCATTACCGCGGTGATGCCATTCTGTCTAAGGGCTTTATTATTTTTAAGTGAGAGGATGATTTCTGCTGTCTCCTGTACTGTCGGCGGGTTGTGAAACAGGGTTAAGCATTGGTTTTTCGAAGTTCAGTCTTTCTTTTGGAGGATCACAGTTGAGGAGGTCTCGGAAGTAGTCAGCTAGAGTTGTGCAGTTCTCTTTGGTGTTCGTTTCTAATGTTCCATTTGCTCGAAGGAAACATAAAGATGGTGGGTTATAACCGGATAAATTCTCACGGAAGGTCTTGTAGAAATTCCTAGTGTTGTTTTTGAGGAATTCTTGCTCGATTTCTATGAGTTTGTTGTCGTGCGCCAATTTCTCCCAGCGGATTACATATATATATATCCTCTTAAATTCTGATTATACGAGTTACATATTTTTGAAAGTGACAACAGAGGAGAAATTTAGGCGCAAGGCTTTTTAAATATTGAGATAAGAAGATAACTGACGTTGTTATTGCATAAGCCTAAAGTGACTAGGCAGAGACAATAAATAAAAGTAGAAAACGGAAGTAGAGGATAAATACAGTAACAACTATTGCAAATGCCTGGAAACACCTTACAGTGAGAAATATTGGGCTACACTCTGCGGTACTATTCAAAAATATTAACAACCACGCTTAGCGCTATTTGAGGACGACTGTAACTTCCAAGGGTATTCCTAAAATATCCCGCAGAATGGCAGCTTGACACCTCGCTCCCTTTCTACCCAACGAACAACCATCATTTTACACGAATGATGACGAAAATTGCATTACGTTGCTTACCTGCTGACAAGTAGACTGAGATGTTGCCATGGCAACTAGTATACTCGCTGTTGGTCTGCACAGGTGTCCGTCACTAGCGGCCGAATATAAAATCCATAAAAAACTGTATTTTTCTCCGTCATTTGAAGAGTAAGCGAAATTATGTACAGAACAAAAATGGTTTAAAATGAAGGGGCGTTTTATATATAGTCTTCAGATTTTACAGAAAGCCAATAGTATATGAGGAAATATTAAATAATTATTGTGGTCTTCCTATAAACACCCCATCTATTCAGTGATTTCTAAATCATGTGCACATCAAAACCTGCTCCTTGGACTAGTTAACTCCTAAACATGACGTTTGGTTGAGATCTATTCAGCCGTTCCACCAGGTGGTGGAACAAACAATCAAGAAAATCGACACGAAAGCTAAAAACCAATAACACGGTCTTGAGTTGTCCTAAAACGGACAAATATAGTTTAAAAAGTTGCAAAATAAACGAAATTACAGACAGCGGACCCCCTAGAACATCGTTTATATGTGAAACCTTATCCTTGCAGGAGAGACTGTCTGCCTAGTCTAAGTGGCATAGTTGTATTTGGTTCTCTTGGAAGGACGTGGTTTGGATTTCCTGTCATGAAGTTGAGGCACTGAGAAACGCGGCACTGATCCTAGACTTCAATTGGTCTACAGTAGTAATGAGTACCGGATGAACTTCAGGGTGAGCGGGCTAAGTGACTCAGAAGTTTAGGCCTTGAAAGACGAAGTTTGTGGGTTCGATACCGGCTCAATCCAGTGGTATTTGAATGTGCTTAAATACGTCAGTCTCATGTACTGGAATTGCAGCACAAACACCTCGTTGCCTCCGATTAATAGGGCGTAATACCATTAACATTTTGATTAACTCCTGGATACAACGGTAGACAGATATTGAGTGTACTTCTTCAAACATGAGGAGCTGCAAATCGCGTTAGTCTAACAATATATTCGAGCTATCAATAACAAAACTTCGTACAACAGACCACCTGGTTTTACCAGACTAAATGGTGTACGCCATAACCCATGTTATGCCACTGTCATCGGGTAGTGCGGTCACTCGCTGCTGAGAATTTTACATTATTTTAGCTCTTATTCGGAAATACAGCTCCACCTCTGCGGTGTAGTGGTGTAGCCCAGAGGCTTTGGTTCGATTCCCATCTCTGCCACGAAATTTGAAAAGTGGTATCAGTGTTAGAACGGGGTCCGTTCAGCCTCGGGAGGTCAAGTGAGTAGAGTGGGGGTTCGATTCCCTCCTCAGCAATCCTCGAAGTGGTTTTCCGTGGTTTCTCACTTCACCTCCAGAAAAATGCGGGGATGGTACCTAACTTAAGGCCTCTTCCTTGTCTATCCCTTCCAATCTTCCCATCCCCCACAAGGTCCCTGTCCAGCATAGCAGGTCAAGCCGCCTGGGTGAGGTAGTGGTCCCCTTCCCCAGTTGTACCCCCGACCCAAAGCCTCGCACTCCAGGACACTGCCCTTGAGGTGGTAGAGGTGGGATCCCTCACTGAGTTTGAGGGAAGAACCAACCCTGGACGGAAAACGGGTTAATATTCGGAAATGCAGACTATAACGGCTTCAGCACTACAGGAACCAGGAAGGAATAGATTTGGATACTTGGATATTATGGTTCAAAATTTCTTTGCTATAGAGTTATGTCTCCTTCCTTGTAGTAAAACTTCACTTGTATAATAATTTCGTGTGGCTATTTGTAACCGAGTGCAGCCCTTGTAAGGCAGACCCGCCGATGAGTGTGGGCGGCATCTGGCATGTGTAGGTAAATGCGTATTATTGTGGTGGAGGCCAGTGTTATGTGTGGTGTGTGAGGTGCAGGTATGTTAGGGACAGCACAAACACCCAGCCCCCGGGCCATTGGAATTAACCAATGAAGGTTAAAATCCCCGACCCGGTCGGGAATCGAACCCGGGACCCTCTGAACCGAAGGCCAGTACACTGACCATTCAGCCAACGAGTCGAACACTTCACTTGTGATACTGGAAAATAAACAAAAGTGATTCGTGAGATACACCAGTGGGTCAGTAGAAAATCAATGAGTCCATCTCCCTTTCACTACTGGAACTTTGTGCGTGAAAGACCCGTGTCACATTATAAATGAGCTACATCAGGCTCTGTGAAAGTGTTGCAGTTTTTGCTACCATCACCCATCTCCATGAATATCACTCCGTTCAAAATATGGACTTACGCTGTGTTAATGTTCCTCAAGAAGAACATTCTGTCACAAATTTCATATTAGCCTGTCTGTATTGAAACACAGGTATTTCATTAATATACTGTATCCCTCTCAGGCAAAATAGCAGTCATATTTGACATCAGCACCACTCAGATCCTACAGCTATCCTATGAGCTACACCCGTAGGTCATTAGAGAATCAAGGAGTCCACTTGTCTTTTACTAGTGAAACTTTATTCAATGAAAGGTCTGTGTCACACAACTCATTCAGGGTCAACATGACTGCTACCAAGTCAGATGACCTGTAAATATTGGAGTGCCACATGATCAGTGCGACGACATCCCTAGACTGTTGGTAGGACTTTTGACCGATTCCTCTGCCTCTCCTTTCGCCCAGCTCATTAGACCTCCGGGTAAGAGACAGACGCCCTACCCGTACACCATGGGGCTGGCTTAAACTTTAAGTGCCGTCAATGATAAACGGTAACTGATCGTTTTAATAAAGTCTATAAGTAGAAAAGTTACGTTTCTCTGTGTCATCTTCATACAATTTGAAATGCTGAAAATTACGGATGGTTTTGTTGTTTATCAACTTTTTAAAGGGAGATAACGTGTTCACTTAATTATAAATGTTTCATTGAAAGAGCTGAACTGAATTTCTTTGTTTATATTCTTCTCTATTTTGTGATATATTGAACTTTTGTGAGTTTTAAAGCATATTATAGCATCTTTATGTTGGACATTAAAATGCATTTTTAATATTTCTCCGAGTGGGAAGATACTTTTTAGAGTTCATTTCATTTCTAAAAAACGGTTTGCTTCATTAATTTCTGGTTTATTTTAATATGTACGTTTTGAAAGAGGATTATTAGATGAAGATAGAATTTACAGAATATCCGAATTGTATCTTCCATAAAAAAAAATTGTAGCACTACTATAAGCTTTTATTCATGAAGATTTGTACTGCACCTACTCATACGTTCGTGATGATTATTTTCAGGAAAATTTATAAACCACAGAAGTTTACAAATGACTAAAAGCAGTACTTCCAGAAAAAATTTATAAACCACAGAAGTTTACAAATGACTAAAAGCAGTACTTCGCCTTTTAGAAACGAAATGAACTCAAAAAATTGTCCTTCCACTTGTGGAAATATTAACAATTCATTTTAATGTCTAAATTACATGGGTTCGGCACTATACGTACACATTAAACCAAGTTTTACGGCCAGGCGCCTTTCCTGATTCCAATCCCAAGGGCAAGGATGTATTTACTGTTGCTTGTTTCTGAGATGGTTGGTAGTGTAATGTGTCTTGTTTTCCTGGCACACGTCATGTGAGCCACGTTAGCAATACGTATCAAGAAGGAAGTGTTTAAAACTGAAAACTGAAAAAGCGAATGTGGTTTAAAATTACACATTACAGATCATATTTCTTTCTTTATTGCACTCGTCGTCGTATGATTATGCCTGCGTTTTGTGAAAACATTCAACTGATGTTGTATTACATAACACTTAACTTCACCGCCCACTACTTTGTTGAAAGCTCAGCGTAGAGACCTTCAGTTCAAGGGGACTGGGTTTCAACTCCCGATAGGACTGGGGATTTTAGCGGCGGCTGGTTTAATTCCTCATGATCGGGAGCTAGGTGTTTATGTTCGTCTTAACACACATCTTCATTTACATAAGACACATTACACTACCAACCATCTCAGAAACAAGCAACAGTAAATACATCCTTGCCCTTGGGATTGGAATCAGGAAAGGCGCCTGGCCGTAAAACTTGATTTAATGTGTACGTATAGTGCCGAACCCATGTAATTTAGACATTAAAATGAATTCTTAATATTTCCACAAGTGGAAGGACAATTTTTTGAGTTCATTTCGTTTCTAAAAGGCGATTGTGAAACTCTCAATTCTCAAACTCACCATTTTAGAGTAATACTACTGTAGTTTAAAGGGTTAATTTGTGAAGCATATGTAAAAGAGAGACATTGTTTTGTTTTGGTTTAATCAGTTTTCCTGGCACACGTCATGTGAGCCACGTTAGCAATACGTATCAAGAAGGAAGTGTTTAAAACTGAAAACTGAAAAAGCGAATGTGGTTTAATGTATGATACTGCCAGACAAAACCCATTCCTCTGCTGACGGGGTCTCATTACAAGTCGTGGCCTCGCGTGCACTGGATGATGTGCCAAGCAGGAGCTGTCGCTTGCAATCTGCATGCCACCACATGAGATTAGACTCTACTGGGAAATATGTTCCCTCAAACTGTCTACTTACCGGTATAATGATGATGTTTCTACCTCCAAGTGCATGGAGAAATATTAATCTTGATTCATTTCATAATTTCTTAAGGAACCATCCTACGCAAAAACGTAAACGGTTTTCTGCAATTTTCTGATTAAGTTTACACAAAATGTATTACAATAATCCATTTCTAATTATTTCAATGTTAATTGATATATCTGCATTTAAGTATTTTTCTTAAATTTTGACATTTTATGCTTTAAAACTGAATATTATAATATTATTGGAATAACTGCACTTAGAAGATATTGGTTTGCAGCTAAAGCTAGATAATTTTGAAGTAGACTACATTGTCTAAGGTTCGTTGTTGTATTTTGAAGGTATATTTTTGAGTGTGCTGTCAATTTTAACAACTTCCAACTTCAACTTACTTTCTTTTCAAAACTTATCATATATCATCTCTGGAACGCCCGACCCGTTGGCTGAACGTTCAGCGTACTGGCCTTCGGTTCAGAGGGTCCCGGGTTCGATTCCCTGCCGGGTCGGGGATTTTAATCTTCATTGGTTAATCCCAATGGCCCGGGGGCTGGGTGTTTCTGCTGTCCCCAACATCCCTGCAACTCACACACCACACATAACACTATCCTCCACCACAATAACACGCAGTTATCTACACATGGCAGATGCCGCCCACCTTCATCGGAGGGTCTACCTTACAAGGGCTGCACTCGGGTCAAAATAGCCACACGAAATTATCATTATTATTATTATTATTATTATTATTATTATTATTATTATTATTATTATTATTATTATTATTATTATTATTATTTCTGAAACCATAACACCCAGGCTTCTGAAACAGTTAGAGCAGTTTAATAATGCCCCATTACATAAAATGAACCTGTAAATTTAGCAATATTGAAAATATGGAAAATCTTTATCCCAACAATTTATTCACAATTCAGCCTCGCATGAACACAGTTATATACGTCAATCATACATACCCCAATTTTATGTTTTAAATGGTCATCATACGAATAACAGAAAAATCTCAGAATACTACCTCCAATGGATTAGGAGGAAGTGAACGTTAAGTATCACTAACTTAATATTGTCGAGATAGGGCTAGCACAGTCCCATTAATGTCTTCATCAGTCCTACATTCCACATATGAGGATGGATATTGTATTCCTTGGCTATTCCTGATTCCATAATATTTGACTGCAGTGTTTTCTCAAATGTGTGTTTCACATCCTCCCTGACCATCAACAATTTTAACCCTGGAAGCTGTGAATGCGATTGTCAGTAGAACAGCAGCATTGTCCTCTATATTTCCAGGTATACTTGTCGTTGGTGAACTCCACAGATAGTATGAATGACAAAGGGATAACGCTATACTTAACACAGTTTTTCTTAGTGCAAAAGTACTGTGGTAATATGGCTGGCTTGAAGCGACCTGCTTGTCATTACAGGTTGAACCACAAATCCTAGAGCCTAAGTCACGAGTCCTATTTCCTGAAAATTATTCAACAATACTCCTTATGAAAATAAATTATGCCGTACAAAGAAAACAGTTTATTCCAACAAACTAACATTAAACTTGAAAAATGAGAGAACTAAATGTAGACTGGTCAGTGCCAACGGCTTCCCTACAGCCACTAACGGCTGCGAAATATGAACCCTGAAGAAAGTTGACTGAAGGATCGATGCATTTTATCTTTAGTGATGGCGACGTCTGATGAAAATATCATGAGCAGCCATAATTAATAATAAGATAATCTAAGCCCAGGTCAAGCTAAAACTTTCCTTGGGAGAGAGTGCCGTGAGACAAAAGCTATCCCTCTTTGGCCACATAATGGGAAGTACCTCGCCAGGAAAGGATGTCATGCTCGGAATAGTGGATGGCAAAAGAGGATCTGGAGGGCCAAGATCACACTGGACAGATGTCGTTAAAAGAGACGCTGACATGGCTGAGCTGAAAGATGCTGCCCAGAACAGAGCGGAACGGTAGACAGTGGATGATCGAAAGCCGCACTCGACTGAAAGATGAAAAAAGAGAGACAGAATATGTAATTGACTTTATCCCACTGAGAAGTTGCTTTTTGAGTCTGTTTTCCTTTAAGATGTTGTTTACGACCCTGTTCATGTATCAACATTATATGTTCCCTAATTCTAAAATATAACTCTGGATATATAGTACAGTATATGGCAATACATTGCACAGGACTAATGTCTGCATTTGTCACAAATTATAAGTGGGAACTAAAATATAAACCAGCACAATTAATATTCATAATGGAAGTATCGCAACCATAGAAAGTGACTTCATAATTTTGTCGACTTACGTTCGCACCTAGTCTGACGACAATATATAAATGTTCTAATGACATCTCGGCCCCACCGTAGCTCACAAAAGAGATCATCGATATGCTATCTTCAAAATGTTTTTAAAAACATGTTTATAATATTTTAAACATGGCGTATGTATAATAATATTCATGTTATAGCATGTTAATGCAGATACATATTGTGCCCTTTTCAAGGCCTCCGATGCGGCAGTCTTCTTTCTCAATTGATGCGGCGGCTGCTCCTGTAAACAAATGACATTTACATAATACCTACCGCTCATGTAGACTCTTATCTTCTCAGGGATGGTTACGTCCTTCAGCTTTCCTCGGAGCTGACAGGCCACACACGATCGGGGGCGAGGAAGTGAAAGACGAGGGGTCACTAAACTAATAAAATGACGGTACCCAGAGACTGAATTAAATTTGAATAATAAAATAGTTTATTGAACAAAGTCGGAAAAATGTGTAGAATAAAATGAAGTTAAATCAAATTAAAATCAATAAGGTTACTTGAAATGTCACAATACCAAAATCTCCTCAACAAAATAAAACATCTGCCTTAAATGAATTCGACTGAAGGTCGATAAATTTTAATAATACTCATTACCATCGAACTGGTGCCTCTTATGTACGAGATACAATCACAACAGACTACAGGTCCATAATATTCAGCATTTAAATAAGGCACATGAAATGCATTTAAATCGTATCTCAAATAATTGGACTTGCGTAACATTAAATAATTAATTAATTAAATGATTTCATTATGTGCATGTCCTAGACTTGATTACACTAAGTTCAATTAAGTTGATAACTGCCCAACTGTAAATTATAATTGTGTACAATCACCATGAACACGGTATCTCACCACCTTACTATTTCTTAGCCACAAAATTGAATAAACATTGGCTGAACCAAGAAAAGTTATCAAATCACACGTTGATGACGAATAGCTACATATTTAATTAATTTACACATTACTAGCTGTGATAGCCTGGACATTTTACAAATGAACTAGAACAAGTTTGGCCAAGTGCCTCAGTTTTACCTTATTAAATGAATTCGACCCTTTTACAAATTAATTTATTTTACCTTGCCGCTGTCTGTATTTGCACAGAGAATGATTAAAATTACATGGCATCACCATCGATGGAGACAGATTCCATCTTGACTACTCATTTTACGGCACTTATGACATAACTATTTTTTTATCAAGGGTCCGACCATTTACCTACTTTAACTTTTGTAGTGGGGTTCAAAGTTTTGTGATTTACGATGTCCTAGAGCATAAATGTTTACTCTGATATTGGCTATAAACGATCTGTGGTCTGGCTAACCTAACACAGTGAAATTTATTTATTTACAAAATGTACATGACAATGGAGTAATCACAGTGCTCCAAAAGAAAACAAATAAATTCAAAAATAACCTAACTACTCCTATCTTATTTACATCAATTAAATCATGAATAATCTTTCGCGTACCTTCTGGCACACCACAACAAAAATATTAAAACACGGTGCTCAAAAATAAAATATCCGCGCAAAGCAAAAGAAACCATTAAAAGAAAATCTCAATAAAATGGACGTGATCACCGCCTATCAGAATTTAAATAAAAAATACGCACAGATCAAGATGCAGAAAAATTCTTAACCAAACAGATTTGAAGTAACGATTGGGTGAATTTGATGGCAATCTCGTGATATCAGACGTAAATGTCTGGGCATGACCTCTCACAACTTTTAAGTATTCTAACTAGGAATATTATATATCAATTATGATTGACTTTCAAAATTTCACACATTGCTTGGTCAGTCCGTTCCATGTTTCAACTCGGTCTTTGATTTGCATATTTCCGAGTGTTCTATTCATCCCTGGAAAAATTATAAAAATGTAAGCCTTCTACCTACGAATGTCACATATATCGTCGAAGATTTAACTATCCTAGTTTAATTGTTTACCTCTCAATTCACGTTCATCTCATTTTTCTCAAAGTGGCATTTATTTGCCAATATATCCTCGCCCATTTGAATACGGGCCAATCATTAATAATACATTGTGTCGTACGCATTCATTTATTACGACACCATAATACAACATGGTCCTCAAGCTTCATATTCTCCATTTTTCAATTGTTATCATCAGGGGTATTACCATCTCTTTGTTCATTTATTTCACCTTATTTCCACATTCACACGCCATGGATTGACCTGCAATGGTTTCCCTATCCTTATTTATTGACTGTAACAACAAGATTTGCCTGTCAAATACCCAGTTGTCGAAAATGTGAATCCACGTACACAAAAAAATATAAAAATAAGTATTTATTTACGAAATAAACACAATACCACAAATAACAGGTAGGATGTCCAACGAAAAACGATCATCTAAAAAATTATAATGTAAAATGAATAACAAAATTGGATGCGCTATCATTACAGTTAGTTTTAAAATCCCAAAACAACACGGCAGCGTCCACAAAATCAAAGTATCACCAAAACACCATATTATTATGTTAAAAATCAGAACTGGTACAGGGCATAAATATCTACAGAAATATTTAGATTCACGACTGTAAAATGGTAACTCATGTCAAAAATTTATCCAGAAATACGTGAGAGAAGCTCACCAAGAAAATATGATTATTAGATTATTATATTTATTATTATCATCATGACACCATGGCATTCACATCCCGAGTCTTCAGATATGATTGTCCTGGTGTCACATCCAACTCTAACTACAAATAACATCGAAGAATATAATTACACCATCCGGTACATAAAATTTAATTTTTATTAATCCTACAGAAATCGTTACCCTAAATTTGACCACTGATTGTTCATAGCCCTCAAGTAAATTGTTACATGATTATAATATGCTCACATTACCTTTGTGCTGGAAGGCGGGCTGAATCCTCACAGTCCCCGCTACATGATTTTATTCCATCTTCATCTTGCGGAAGCTAATCAACACTTTATGCACACGAATTGGACCATTCTCATGTTTGCGTTGCACACGTAAGATTATTTCACACGCCTTTTAACAATTATATGAAGAAAAACATAAATTACACTGCAATAGCTCTCGATAAGTTGACGTGCACTGGAAGAAAAGATCTACCTGGCGATTCTCCTGCTGGTCGTCTCTGTTCAGCACCCTCCTTCTACCGCTTGTTTACACAAGGGATTTTAGCAGGCATCGACCTCTCTCTGACAAATGAAAGTGGATACCAGTCCTTGTACCGTTAAGCTCCAGTAGTAAACAAAGTCTAACCCTGCAATTAGCTCACCTAAAGTTTGCTCCCAAATGTCTCAGATGAAATCATATTATAGACTGTTCACGTTTAATTGTAATGTTCCCATGTAAGATATGGAGAAATGTTTATGAAAATACCGTCCTCCAAAATAATACTTCTCCACTAGGATCGTAAAGTGCTAGCTAATTGTGAGCTAAGAAAAGTTGTATAATTACAGATTAAGCAAACTCCTATTGTCCGTCTCTGTTGTCTGCCAGCCTCATTGCATTAAATGTTCATTTATGAAAAGTTCGCAAAACAGCTACAACTGTCATTTTGCTAGGATAATTGTTTGACTGATTCCTAAAATCTGATATTATTTTAGAGTTCTCCCTAAGTGTTCTTTGCTTGCCTAAGTCTTTACTCACACAAGTGTTAAGTCGTCTCTAGGCGCTGCACTCGCTGTAGAAACACCTGTCTGCACTGAAATTTCAAGTGGGACTGAGATATCACCACACTGCGGCTACTGCTTTTGTAAATTCTCACACCCTCACCTCAAAATAGCCCGATTGGAGGGGATGCGGCGTAGTGATACGGTACTTTAGATTGTTTTTTCACTCGTCTGTAGGTTAAGATGTTCGGAAATGCACTCTAAATACTCTAAAATTTGGTTTGCCTTGAGTGTTACACTGCGTTATCAGGAATGATCGTAGCTTAATTTTTAAATTGAAAAGCGTCATCAGGCCTATTTACACTGGGAACATGGCGCCTTGCCGCCATGACACTCCGCTCTCTGGGCGCAACCACTCTTCCAAACGATGTTGAAAACTTACGTTTTGAGAAATAATCAACCACGTATTTGCGTTAAATGTTCATTAAATATTATTTGCAAGTCAGGACACTGTATTCCACAATTGCTTTCGACACCACATCACAGAAAAACTGGATACAGATTCCCGCTAGGACATGACACTTAAATTTCGTAAATTGTGATTGGCTGAAATTTTGCCGCCCCTCGTAGCTTGGGTTGAACTACATTCTGCCGAGGGGTGACAGGTATTTTCTTTTCCTTTGTCACACACTAGGGATGGGCACATTCCATATTGCCGATTTCCCGTGAGAAACCAGATACAAGGTCTGCGTACTTCGGCGCAATAAAACTTTATTAGACGGAGGCTTTTAGTTAGCCATTTCCTGTTCGTGACTTAAAGCATATTTGACGGATGTATTTCCAGCCAACGCGGCTCCTGGGTGGTATTTGTGAGACTGCTAGCTTTTCCCTGCCTGTGCAGTGTTCACATATGCAAATTTCAATAATTAAACTAACATTTCATTAGGCTCATTCGATTATGGGTGCAATATTTAATACAAGAATCGTGGCCTTGAATATAAACAATTTCCAGATAGAATGCAAGGGTATTTTCAGTCAGTTTCAGTAACTGGCTTAGCAGTATGAGCCCGATAGACTATTGCAAGACTGATTTGCAGAATTCTGTGAAGAATTTTGACTTAAGAACTCTTCACGTCTTAGCGCTAAATGTTAAGTGTTAACATCGGAATCAGGCCATCAGTCTCAAACTCTATAACTGTAGTTAATTACTTGTACTGTACATGTCGATATTATGTAAATACACTGTTACCCATTAACCCTTCTCACAACATAAGGAAAATGTCAAGAGTGTTAGCACGACCAGGGATAAAATAAGTAAAGGACTACTTACGATTATCCCAATCAAAAGGCCGTCGCACACTGTGGAAGCTCTGGACACAAGAGGTCTAGCGAATCATCTTAAAATAAGTTACTTAATTAATTGGCTGAAATAATAACTCAAAATAAATTGATCAAACTAAATTTAATTAGGAAAATAAATTAAAAATTTTCGACCTCAAACAAAATAACAAATGAATTACCACCGCACAATGAACGTGCACACCATTCAGAAAAATTAATTAAGGATATTAATTGAAAATAAATTATTTTAACACTGACTCAAATTGCCAGGATGCAGTAAATGTTTTGAAAATAAACAAACGTAGGGCAATTGAAGATTTAAAATCTTAAGACAACTATTTTGAAAGAAGCTTGAAAACTTTCCTAATGAAATTCTCGGTCACTCCAGGCCTGCATTTAAAATTAATCAAATCGAAGAAAAGGCATAACTTCATTTAATACCACGAAATTATTCGAAACATGGGCATAAATCCAAAATTAGGATTAATAACCCAAATACTCTCCAATAAACGGTAGCTTAAACCAAATGAATTAATCAAACTCAACGAAAAACATTCCACACGCACAAGGATCTACACCAAAAATCAGCAGAATAATGGTTTCCAATAATACGACGATACTTAAATGTCAATGTCAACACGGCATGGCCACGGTAAGTTTGCATTCTGTTACACAGATGTAACAGATGACGAGCACCGAAATCAAAACAAGCACTTGAAGTACCGAGGAAGTCATTAGAAGTCCTACATTAAAGTCGCACAGATTCTATTTTAGTAGCCCGACATTCGCTTGAAAATATTATAATTAAAAAAAATAACTTGCTTTGGTGCACCAAACTAAAATTAATTGAAGTCAAGAAGGTAAACAAATGCCAACATGATCATTACAACACTGAAGCCTAAAACAAATATTATCATGTTACAAGATTTTTATGAAGACCTGTTTTAGGAAGTTAATTTCTTTTAAAAACACATGCCCAATTTCACATACGAATTTAAATATCTCCGCGTATTAACACAATTATCTAATCCATTCCTTGGTCGCTTAGTTCACTACAAAGATGGATGCACCTTACTTAGGAGGTCGAAGAAAACAAATATACAATTAAAAAAATTCAGAAGGATAACCAAAGATTCAGGCCTATCGCCCAGATGGACAATCCATCACCCATGGTCTAGTTTCTCGACCATCTCCTCTTCTTGCATCTTGATTTACTAGTCTTCTTAAAGCACAATCAGTAGAGAATAGGTTCCTCCGTCTTCAGACTACAAATCAATAATCGGAACAACTGCTATCTGCATTGTCGACAGACTACGACAGAGAAAGCTTCACCTCTAGCGCCCAGATAGCACCACAACTAGCTACCTCGCTGCTTAAATTCCAAGTCGACCGCTAGATAGCACACCATCATCAATTATAGAAGTCCATGGAATTCTGAAGTTGAATACACGGTGGGCCAGACAAGAAAATAGACACATAACCAAATGCATCGTACCATCGCGAAGAATAATTTTAAATCCATTACAGCCTCCCCCCCGAAACCATCAACTTGGGGTGGGGTATAACAAGCAGTCATAGATAAAAACCATCTGTTGTCTCAAGAATATATGTAAGAAAAGTTCCATCTAGAATAATTTAACATAAACACTTCTCCAGGAGAGCAGAGGTATACTTGGGTGAGGTATAACAGGGATACAGACCACACGCAGTTGTTTAGTGTTCAATTAAGTCCAGTTTTCACGCGCAATATCATCAGCACGCCAGTTTTCCTTGAAATGTGCAGATAATACCGAGGTTTCAAAGGTAATCGAACTTCGCATAATCACAATAAATTTTCAGAGGTACAACCTACACAATAAGACAGGTCTTACAATGTTTTAAACATAACAAAATTCTCTTTTGAAATTGATTCCGGGCTACAATAATAGGGGAAGACAAGACTTCATGAGTGATAACCAAATTACCACATAAATACCTCTCAAAAGAAAACACAAGAAGAAGAAGAAGGAAAATAGAAAAATAATTAGGAAAACATAAGCCTCCACGAGAAGCAAGTCAGTGCAACAAACATTAGATAATTCTTTAAGTAACTTATCGCACTAATCACTTTATCATCAGTTTCCTCCAATCAGTACAGAATACAACTGCAAGAGGCATAAACAGAGTATCAAATCACTCACGCTAAATTACCACATCAAGCTAATAGTAGCGAATAAATCAATACATGAATAAAGATAAAATTTTAACAGACATATCTGTGAAATCAAAACCCCCCAATCAATAGATGATAAAGCCTTTCTTTTTAAATTTTCAAATCATTTCTTGGCTTAAATTAATATTCCATTCTCACAGCTTCAACTTCCATAGGCTTACTACACATATACTCGTTCCAAGCAGAAGGTGAAAACAAGAAACAATAAATAGAAGAATACTGAATAACACTTTTGGAACAATAAGCAAAGCTAGCGTAGAAGATATGAATGTTTAGAGCCAAGGGTAAAAGGTTAATTACAGTTGGAGACATATGTACAATTCAGATGTAGGGTACGCGTAAGGTGGGTCATCAACAACCGAACTATCAGCAATTACCAGGCAATCACACACAATATCAACACTTACACCGGGATAGAAAATGACCAGGAGAAACACCGGAGACAAACTAGCCTGAAATCACATAGTCCTACTACAAGCTCCCATATGCAGGTAGAGGATCGATGACTGCAATACCGACTGTACAAGGAGAATAATCCCATACTTATTCTTCTACATCACAGAACGATAACTTACCATATCAACGACATCATTCAGGTGAAACTCCCATTATAAAATGCCTTAGCCAGGCAGGTTAATTAAAATGAACGTTTAAATCCCCAAGCAAAAGCAAGATGACTTCAGAAGAACGGGTTATGGCAGAGAATATAAGAAGTTGAACCACAAGTCAGGTGACAGACCCGAACCTAAACACATAGTTAAGAATTTTTCCCAAAATGAGTTGTAGATACATAAAATGAGTTTTCACCAAATCCACCTTTGACACCAAGAGAAAAATAAAAAGGCAATGTACAACCTCCTCAAGGTGTCCATACTACAATAACCCACAAAATAAGTAACTCAAATAACAACAATACATCACCACTCAAATGACCACCAGTGCCGATGTGTCAGCCACGAAGGTAAAGGACATACAAATCCTCGACACCATCTCACAAATCACAGAGTGCCCACCCAATATCATTTCACAACAACCACAATAACACCATCATGACTTCAGAGGAACACAGTCACCTCTCAACGAAACCATAATGCCACCCCAACATAATTCCCAAAATCAAACCCATGATACCAAACTTCACCAATACTCAAGGATCAGAAACCATACCCTAAGGTCAAAAGGAGGTACACTCCTTAGGTCATGAATCCTCTAACCATCTCAACATCACCTCACAATAACGGACGGAAGAAGTAAAACTCTAAGTACATTACATGAACCTACAACTCAAATTAAACAACATTTTCAATAAAACAAGTCCCAATTTCCCCCAAAACACCTAAGGAAATGATGATAACAGCGATGAATAGGCAGGATACCAGATCACCTTACAACATGAAGTCCACACGAATATTCAATATTTCCACAGGATGAAATCACTTAACACAACTTTCCTTACACTTCCCCTTTGAAGATGGCAAGAACACCTAACAGTAGACTATACTACAACTTCAAAACACTAGAACATAATTGACAGACCAGAACGTAAAAATAATTTTTCAACAGCCACAGGTTCAACTTTCCTCCACAACTACATCACCAAGTTGAATAAGAAGAAGGACAAGCAATCGATCCACAATTAATAATTATGTTTCAAATAATCTAGAACTAGATATCAAACAAGCAAAATCCAAGATAGAAATGGTAAACAATTCATAGCGAGGCAAAAATAGGCCCGATCAGTTGGAGACCACTAGTACTATTAGATGAAGAGAGCTCAATAAGTTTGTCATCACAACAGATCAACAATTAATGCAAAGCTATCAAACATCAGATCAAACAGCATAGAATTAGAGATAGCAGAAACTCAGGAGGGAACATAATCTAGAATCAGGTAACTAGCCTACTTCACAGAAACACAGATACAATTCATCCCACCATGGAACATCCAACCAATTAAAAAGGGCAAATTAAATCCTTCGATTAGAAGAACCAACAGGGAAATAACGAGCAAGAACCCAAACTACATATACCACAGTTGTCCTTTGCAGAACCTCGGCATTACCCGGTCTATAAATAGGTGATGTCAAGATCACACTGTCGCTCCACGGCAAAACAGGTACCTTCCCCAATATTCCCCAGGGGACGAGGTAAATAAAATATAAGTAGCGGAATAGAAGTCGAGTCGATGGAAATGCTCAAGAATCCTTGAAAAAGACAGTTACACCGCAAATGGCCCCCATAAACCATCATTAGTAGGATTCCAGTACCGGCTAGAGGATTTGCTATTTAGTCCCATACCTAAGTATCAAATCCAATAACTCGGCAAGATGACAACAACCATGTCAAGAGACATAAGAACCACTGAGAGAAAATGCCATTGAGTGGCAGGTAAACATAAAATGGGCTTTACAGAAAAAGGTTAAACACAAGAGGACGTCGGATCAACAGGCAATGAATGAAGAGAGGAAGGAAGGAACCAGATCACAAGAACCAGATACATAATTACCACGAGGGTGCACACTAACAACAATGCAAGGGACAGTCAGGCATGAGAAACATCAATCACCAAATAAGGTTTACCCCAGGATGAAAACAAACAGAAATTAAGAAAGGCCAGGTAAATTAATTAATACTCAACCAAGAAGATCACGATTACAGAAACTTGAAGTGGTTCAAACACCTGATGAATACCTCACAACCAAGGTAAGAGGGCTTCGACACATCAGAATAGCAGAACACATGCAAGCAATAATCAAGACAGGGAAAACCAGTAAAAACTCCAAGGTTTAGGTACAAGACCAACAAGTCATCCCAATCAGATACTGATCCACATGGCTCAACCATGATGATAACTGCCCAATAAACGGTTGACATATAGAGATAACCAAAACATTAACCAGGTCAGTAACGATAGTCATACAAGGTAGATGGTATTCATATCGAATTCCACACAAGGGCAAAAAAAAAAAAAATATATATCACTAATTGATTGTGACATAACCCATACTTGATCGCACAAGAGTGGATGCATATAACGGCACACATCAAGCTCACTACACATTAGAAGTAGGTAAATTAAACCCAATTTAAGAAATAACCTAATAAGTCAGATAAGATTCATTAATTTCAGAATAAAACACACCAAAGCGCACAGCTACATCACTGATTAAATAATTTTTCAAGAAACCATGATGTGCACGCCCGATCATTAAATACTAACAATCAAGGTACAGTACCAACATGAAAATAACAGTGGTTATTAAAAGGTAATAAGGCCAAATAAATATATACCATCATCAATGTCAAGGTAACAGACCTCAGCTAATAATAATGAAAGAGCGCAACACATCACAGCACACCATTCCACACCTAATGTTTTACACCAGTAAACAGATATAGAAGGCCATGCTCAGAGATTAGGTTGAATATTTTCTCGGCTGCTCCTTAGCTCCATAAGCATACCCCTTATTGGATGAAGAAGAGATGACACGATGAGTAGTAAAATTATTAGTCCTACACGAAACAGAGGGAGGAGGATACCTAGTGTGCCGGGTCTCATCTCCATGTTTTACATCCTCGGCAAATGTACAAGCTTCCTCGAGCTCTGCAAAATTACTAGGACACTTAGTCAAAGATAAAAAGGACCGATATTGAGGAGTAATGCCTTTGATTACACAAGCTACCATCTCTTCTTCCGGTACCATGATTTTAAAAACCTCGCAATAAAATTTCAAATCCAAGACATAGGCCAATAGATTTTCATGCAAGAACTGCGTCCTATAACAATGTTTTGGAACCAGACTTTGTAACGCAAGGGACGGAATAAATCTTGCCAAGATCAACTCGTGAAATTCATTTACACTTAAATTACTGCTAATAGCCTTAGAAATTTCTCTTTTAAGAACACCTTGACAGTTGGGAAATAACACTCTAAAAATTCCCAGGGCATCCATGCAATACACATTAGCCGACTCAGATAACTCTACTAGAAACCGCAGGAATCTGATGGTTTCGTCAATGGAATCTACAGAAAAGGTCATTACATTTTTGAAAAGATCCTTAATAGAATTAGGAGCCGAACATGACCTAATCAACAAATTCTCAACCGCAGGACTAAGTCCGCAGCAATGAGATAAGGATGGATTATTGACGGTCTGAGAAGTAATTAACTCATTAGTGGCACCAAGGTTGTTACCTTCATTAGTTTCAATCTCATCACTTAATGATAACTGACCAACCTTCTTCATATTAATCATAAAATCGAGTTCAACCGAAACATTAATTACTGAAGTTAATAACGAAGTACATTGAGACATCAATTCACCTTCAGGTCCAAGAGAAATCAAATCTTGCACCCAGTTAATAAAGTGATTGGTACGAGCTTTTAATCTTCTCAATTGGTAATCTGATGGATTACACTCTTTTAACTGTTTTACAAACACTAATAATTCGTTAATAGAACTGGACATTGCCTGCACTGACTTACCCAAGTCGATGCTCATGTTACCTGGATCTACAGGGGAATCAAGGCAGGCCAGAAGCAAGTTAACATCGCCTTCCATAGAACCAGTGGACACCAAACCCCGAATATCGAGCTCGTACAACAGCTCACCCTTCCTCAGCATTCTTGGCAACAACACGGCACGTGCACTCATTTTGATATGAAACAGAAAACGCCAAGGTTAGCACTCCACACAAGCCTGTCTTTCCCTTCACAAGTTTAGTTAACTAGTCTCAATTGATTTATTATTTCAGCCAAGGTGATATCAACGGCCTGACAACATAGCCAACGGTTACAATAAACAAGAAAGAAAAATATGCTTCCACAAGATATCAGAACGTAGCTGTACAGAAAACTACACAATCTGATACCAACACAAATAATGAGAATAACAGAACGTAGTTGCAAGGCAACCACGCAATCTGCTACCAAACACACTCTCACAACATAAGGAAAATGTCAAGAGTGTTAGCACGACCAGGGATAAAATAAGTAAAGGACTACTTACGATTATCCCAATCAAAAGGCCGTCGCACACTGTGGAAGCTCTGGACACAAGAGGTCTAGCGAATCATCTTAAAATAAGTTACTTAATTAATTGGCTGAAATAATAACTCAAAATAAATTGATCAAACTAAATTTAATTAGGAAAATAAATTAAAAATTTTCGACCTCAAACAAAATAACAAATGAATTACCACCGCACAATGAACGTGCACACCATTCAGAAAAATTAATTAAGGATATTAATTGAAAATAAATTATTTTAACACTGACTCAAATTGCCAGGATGCAGTAAATGTTTTGAAAATAAACAAACGTAGGGCAATTGAAGATTTAAAATCTTAAGACAACTATTTTGAAAGAAGCTTGAAAACTTTCCTAATGAAATTCTCGGTCACTCCAGGCCTGCATTTAAAATTAATCAAATCGAAGAAAAGGCATAACTTCATTTAATACCACGAAATTATTCGAAACATGGGCATAAATCCAAAATTAGGATTAATAACCCAAATACTCTCCAATAAACGGTAGCTTAAACCAAATGAATTAATCAAACTCAACGAAAAACATTCCACACGCACAAGGATCTACACCAAAAATCAGCAGAATAATGGTTTCCAATAATACGACGATACTTAAATGTCAATGTCAACACGGCATGGCCACGGTAAGTTTGCATTCTGTTACACAGATGTAACAGATGACGAGCACCGAAATCAAAACAAGCACTTGAAGTACCGAGGAAGTCATTAGAAGTCCTACATTAAAGTCGCACAGATTCTATTTTAGTAGCCCGACATTCGCTTGAAAATATTATAATTAAAAAAAAATAACTTGCTTTGGTGCACCAAACTAAAATTAATTGAAGTCAAGAAGGTAAACAAATGCCAACATGATCATTACAACACTGAAGCCTAAAACAAATATTATCATGTTACAAGATTTTTATGAAGACCTGTTTTAGGAAGTTAATTTCTTTTAAAAACACATGCCCAATTTCACATACGAATTTAAATATCTCCGCGTATTAACACAATTATCTAATCCATTCCTTGGTCGCTTAGTTCACTACAAAGATGGATGCACCTTACTTAGGAGGTCGAAGAAAACAAATATACAATTAAAAAAATTCAGAAGGATAACCAAAGATTCAGGCCTATCGCCCAGATGGACAATCCATCACCCATGGTCTAGTTTCTCGACCATCTCCTCTTCTTGCATCTTGATTTACTAGTCTTCTTAAAGCACAATCAGTAGAGAATAGGTTCCTCCGTCTTCAGACTACAAATCAATAATCGGAACAACTGCTATCTGCATTGTCGACAGACTACGACAGAGAAAGCTTCACCTCTAGCGCCCAGATAGCACCACAACTAGCTACCTCGCTGCTTAAATTCCAAGTCGACCGCTAGATAGCACACCATCATCAATTATAGAAGTCCATGGAATTCTGAAGTTGAATACACGGTGGGCCAGACAAGAAAATAGACACATAACCAAATGCATCGTACCATCGCGAAGAATAATTTTAAATCCATTACACCCTGTAACACTACGAAAGACAAAACTTCATAATGGAAGAGGGAAATGATTATATAATACAATACGCCGTGCTGAGCGTGTGGAAATCAGTGTCTCTTCGACCACCATCGGTGGAAATGCCGGCGCAGTATTGAGAGGAAGAGGTGATGGTGGCGGTGGTAATTTTTTTCTTGCATTACGTCACACCGACACAGATAGATCTTATGGCGACGATGGGATAGGAAAGGCCTAGGAATGGGAAGTAAGCGGCCGTGGCCTTAATTAAGGTACAGCTCCAGCATTTGCCTCTTATGGAAATGGGAAACCACGGAGAACCATCTTCAATGCTGCCGACAGTGGAGTTCGAACCCACTATCTCCCGGATGCAATCTCACAGCT
Organism: Anabrus simplex; assembly: GCF_040414725.1. Lineage (NCBI taxonomy): Eukaryota > Metazoa > Arthropoda > Insecta > Orthoptera > Tettigoniidae > Anabrus > Anabrus simplex. The sequence goes on from NC_090265.1 coordinate 1,404,104,673, forward strand.
GCCTGACCCTAAAAGCACGGCCAACTCGCACGGTAATTATTGTTTTTAAGGAGAAGTACTACTAGGCAGAGTTTATATGAAAGAGGTCCGAGCCCTCGAAGAATGTGGGCATCAGCAAGAGAAAGGGAAGGTCCACGAAGGACACGAAAATGAAAGACGTCCTAGAACTTGCAAACCCAGTACCTTCGGGGTCGCAAGAGGACAGGAGTTAATCAAGGAAGTTCAGATAGCAGAGACTCAAGTCTTGAGGTTGGCATAAGTAAATGCATGCATTCCGGACCGGTGGCTATCAACCCACACTTCCTAGTAGAATTTTTCCCTTGTCTCCTACAACAGGCGTGAGATAACCTACTGTGGATGCATCCTACCGCTCCCATCCACAGGGAGAAAGAGGGGAAGGAACCTTGAATATATGTAGTTTATCAATCCTTGTGCTTTGTTGTCAAATGTTACCTGCTATAGTCCTGCTTCGTTATACGATCACAGACAAGATCTGTTTTGTAGATGACAGATAGGACAAACGAGAAAATCAAGGAAGAAGTTGCTATTCAGGAATTCTTGGACACCAATAGTTGTTCTAAGGAAGAAAAACACCAAGTTCTAGCATGTCATGTATGTAACGGTGGTTGGTCAACGTACTAGCCGCGAGCAGGACTGGATTTCAAGACCACTTCAGACAATAATGCATGAGAATGGATTCTTCTTATTATTATTCTTATCCATCTACCACTTTTCCCACACGTATGAGGTCGCGGGTGCAAACTTTGTCGCACAAGTGGATTTGGCCCTGTTTTATGGCTGGATGCCCTTCCAGGTACAACCCTATGTGGAGGATGGAAGTGGATTATTATGAGGGATGTTGATTCTGGGCTGAGGACTGGAATCTAGTTCGCTCAGCCTGGTGAGACCAGTTCAGGAGATGTTTGATATGAGAGGCAACAATCCGCTCATGTCGGCTGGGTCACCACGATGATCAAGAGCTGAAAATGGTGCCCATGTGTATCAATCGTTCTAGGAGAACGTTTAAATTGCTTGTATTCATGCCAAGACGACTACTACCGAACTAGATGACCTTCAGATATTGCATTTTCAAGTAGTCAGCGAGACGACCGCTGCAGCCGTATTGGTTGGCTTTTTTGCCTGAGTCCGAGCGCTTCAATATTAATCAATCAATACTGATCTGCATTTAGGGGAGTTGCCCAGGTGGCAGAATCCCTATCTATTGTTTTCCTAGGCTTTTCTTAAATGATTTCAAAGAAAATGGAAATTTATTTAACATCTCCCTTGGTAAGTTATTCCAATCCCTAACTCCCCTTCCTATAAACGATATTTGCCGCAATTTGTCCTCTTGAATTCCAAATTTATCTTCATATTGTCCCCTATTTCCGGTCAAGCTCAGCCAGCACACAAGAGATCCCAAGGAGGCATTAAAACGGGAAAGGATTGACGAAAATGCTAAGAAAATAAATATTTAAAAAAGGTTTAACATTTATTATGAGATATGCACAATAAAATGAATTTAACAAACAAAACAATTATTGCTGGTCGGTACTTTCGAAGCTAACAAAGTTACAATGGTTGAGTAAGTTCACAAAAATCAATTCTTATGTCTGGAATAGCGTTGACATACTGGGCTATTCTGTAAAAAATAAAGAAAAAATTAGCCTTCCCTGGCTACGCAAAATAAAAATTAAGTCGATGAACTCCAACCTAAAAACATCCTGAATCTTCGTGATATCTTAAAGTTTGACCTCAGTTATATCAGTTTACACACGAACAAAAACATTACACGTTCACTTAAACTGACTGGTGAATAAGCATGGTATCCCTTTTAACTTAATCTGTACATTTCTCTCCCTCAGTTAACGATAATTTCTCAAATAACACAAGTTGAGATTAAATTATTCGAATTTTTGAGACTCTTGAAAATTCATTAATTAATTGAAGTTAACCATGTCGTTACATGAACTTAATAGTCGCTAATTTATATTTAGCATAACAATTATTTCGTTTATTTTTACGTCTTTTGCTTATGCTTACTCTTTAGAAAATTTATCGATCTTATTTATTTCCACAAAATCGTGTTTTGGAATTAAATTTGTAACTAATCTTTGCATGAAAATATTAAATAGCGATCTCAAATAAATAAATAAATAAATAAATAAATAAATACATAAAACACACACAACGCTGGAATAATCTGATCCACCGCGCTGAACACGTTGGCAGACTAAGAACAACTTTTCAAGAAATAGCACTGCAAAATATCACTAACTACATCACTCTCACACCATGCACGCACAGGAATACTAGAATGTTATGTGTAAATTTATACTCGGATCCTAAATTTTATTTTTATTTATGATTATTATCATGGGGAAGAAGGTCGAATGGCGTAGACTGATGACCTTCATTTAAATTCAATATGCTTAACAACTGACCTGATTCGTGATAGAACTCAGATGATTACGTAATTGAACATTATCTTGACATTAAAACGGCACTTCAAAAATCACAACGTTTTTCAGAAGACTTGGTAGAAACAATAATCATACACATCGCCTGGGTTAACACTGATTATGTTCTCTGACACGTGGTCATTGAGCGTGGATAAATTATTATTATTATTATTATTATTATTATTATTATTATTATTATTATTAATTAAATATTGAAATACATCTCAACAGGAGCTCCACTTTTATTGGAACGCATTGTAACCTGTGACACATACTTCTGAATTAATATTTAAATAAGATGGCACAATTTGCATTATCGCGTGGCAATGCAATGGATAAAACACAACCTAAAACGCGTTCCACAATGTTTCATAAAAATTTGAAATAATCATGTTAAATTCTTATTTATCCGAGAGGACATTGATTATTGAGCATGATTTTTAATAACTGCATTGAGGTAGAACTATTCTCAGAAGACAAAGTACTCTTACTTATATCTATTCTAATAGACCCCAATATACACATTCTCATAGGCTACTCAAAACTACCTATACCATGGCAAGATGAAATATGAAAAATATCATTAAATCACTCAAATCTAACAAAAATACTATTTTAATGAAGAAGATCGTCAAATGTTCTAAAAAGTTGGATAGAAATTATTACAAAAGGGTACTTAAATTTTGCGATGGAACTCGATTCCCGGAGCGGTCTGCTATGCTCCCATGGTATCCGTCACGTTCTCCCTCCGGTATTAGTGACGCTTACATGCTTAGTGCCACATGGTTGATGTAGATTTCAAGTCCCACGTCGGATGAATCGGTCCTCCTGAATGTGTAATTTACATCCTGGAACTGGTGTGGTTCTTCTTTATTCGAATCAGAAGTACAATAGAATAATACTACGTTTAAAAGAAACAAACTATATACACAGATATATACAAGTAAAAGGTCTTCAACAATATATGTCATACAGATGTCACACCGACTCGGCCCAAAATTTGGCCACTTCAAGGGCATTTGGATTGGCCAGCACCAAGTCTTCCATTGTGCAGTTTGATGGACACAGGGGGCAACATAGCAGGTGTTCGGTTGTCTGAAGTTCACCACAGTCACAAAAGGCCGTATCGATGGGGAAGTTCCATTTTTGTAGATTCGCTCTGGTTCTACCCACTCCAGATCTAAGTCTGTTTAAGGACCTCCAAGTCAACCAGTCCTCGGTGTGACCGGGAGGCAACACTTCCCGTGGTTCCATCCATTTCAAGAGGCCAGGGGTCTTTTGTTTCCATTTGGTAATCCTGACTTTGTCCGATGATCCTTCCAGGTGTTTTGAAGATGTTAAAAAGGTTTTCCTCGACTTCAGCCTTCGTTGGGCAGGTTGGTGTCCAAAGAGTGGATGTGAAGGCATTAGATTTGTTTTAAGCCTTTCGTTATTAGCAGCAACCTCTCTCCTGACATCACAAGGAGCAATACCGGCAAGGTAATTGATTTTCTCGAGAGGAGTTGGCTTCAGGACACCAGTAACTATTCTACAACTTTCATTGAGTGCCACATCAATCTGTTTTGCGTGGGCATATTTGTACCATGCTGGGCAGGCATATTCACCGGCGGAGTAACATAGGGCTAGTGCAGTAGTTCTAACAGTTTGTGGATGTGTGCCCTAAGTAGTGTGTTCCTGGAAGAGACATTTTGTTTTACATTCATACAGTGCACCTTGAAGGTGAAACTGCGATCGAGAGTGACGCCCAAGTATTTGGGATGGAAGCAGTGGTCTAGCGTATCTCCATTCCATGACACAATGAGTTTTCTGTTGGCTTGTCGATGTCGTAAATGGAATGCACAAACTTGGGTTTTGCTCGGGTTTGGCACAAGTAGTTACCGAGTTCTTCTAGGTCAGCTTTCAGAGTGCATTCTATCGCTTCAAAACTATCTGACTGGACAGCGAGAGCAAGGTCATCAGCATAGTTGAAACTCTTGGTGTCTTGAGGCTGTGGCTGATCACTTGTGTATATATTAAATAACAAAGACGCCAGTACACTTCCTTGAGGCAAGCCGTTCTTTTGAGTTCGCCAACGACTTCGCCGACCCTGAAATTCAACAAAGAATCGGCGGTTATGAAGAAGTGTAGTTACCAGTCGTGTTAACTCAAGATCTTTAGTAAGATTGTGAATTTTTTAACAGGAGTCTATAGTTTACCGAGTCATACGCCGCTGTGAGATCAACAAATGCTACGCCTGTGACTTTTTTTAACTCAAAGACATCTTCAATGTACTGAGTTAGATGCCAAATCTGCGAGGTGCAATTTCTTCCAGGTCTAAATCCTGACTGCTGTAGGATAAGAAGTGGGTCAATAACTTCAGTAAGGCGATTCAAAATCATTCGTTCCATGATTTTATACAAGTGACATAGAAGAGATATTGGTCTATAACTTTTTGGATCATCAGAGTTTTTGCCTGGTTTTAGGATTGCAATCACCCGTGCCTTCTGCCAAAACTTTGCGATGTTGTATGATGCTAGGCATTTGTTGAATAATTCCACGAGCCAGAACTTTGTTCCAGAACCGAAGTGCTTTATTTGCTCAGTGCAGATATCGTCCAAACCTGCAGCTTTACCACTTTTGCACATTGTAATACCACTTTCTAATTCAGTGAGATTAAATGGTCTGGCTAAAGTACTGATAGCCTCAGATTCCCCGGTCACAATTTTTGACTCTCATTTCCTAATAGTTGATCGTGATTTGCCATTATTAAGCAACTGTGAAGCAATGTGATTAGCTGTGACATTAGCATGGACTGAGCATTTAGTAGGGTCACTGTTCAGTTTTTTCAGAAGCCTCCTATTAACTGAGAAATCTGTTTCCTCCATCAGTTTCAACCAGGCTTTATTTTTGTTTTCTGAGATTGAAGAGAGTAAGTCATGTCCGGCTGAAATTGTCTCTTTGCTGAAAGGGTTTACTTCGAAGAGAGCAAGGTACTTCTCTAGGTAGACTTTTGCATCAACAGTTAAACCTTGGTAGTAATGTGTTCTATAACCTCTGGGTACTGGTGTGGTAATAACGTTGGGTTGTAGTCCTCTTCTCTCTCCTGAAGTTAGTTCTGAGCTTAAACTGACACAAAAATTTTAGAAAATGTTCGTATTAGGCCAGAATAATTTACGCAGACGCACACGTAACTTGTCTCGTAGACTTTTCGTAGAATAAGGGGGAGCTATGAAAAACACTGAGATTAAATAGCCTCACGTTTGGAGGTGTGGTCGTGGGAATAATTGCTATTGGCGTTTGTACGCGTAATTGTTTCTCGTAATTGGTTCAAATTATTCTGGAAAATGTCATGTCGAGCTAGCACCGTAGGGACTGGGTTTAACCTTGAGACAGGCCAGCATATCACGTGATCTCCACATGTTCCACCAAGTAAGGGTGAAAGGAATAATCAATACTTTAGAAATTCCAACTCGCCGGCCACCTGGCTGAATGAGATAACAGACTCACCAAAATTAACTTGAAAAGTAGCCCGCATAGTATAAATGGCACTGGCTACTAACGGGCACATAATTAAATACTCGAAAAGCACAAAATTGACGGGGACATCTCTCCCATGGTTGATGAATGATTTACTTAGCAGATTAAGTCATTATTCAGATATATTCACAACAACAATGTTCCCGGAAATTTAAGTTTACTGCTGTCTGCTCCCAATATTTCTTTCTTCTAACAGCTGGGACTGCTCCTTGCATAACCTAGCATTATCAGCTTCAACTGCTGCACACAACAAACGTAAATCTCTCAGAAGTTTAGCCTGTAGATCTTGTATTCTTTACATGTTTCCTCGGGCATATTGACCCGGATCGCTGTATGGTGGTAGGTTTGATCCTCACAATTTTACCTCGGCGGATGATTTTCCTCGTGAATGGTATTCACTTGAACGTCTGCACTCGGTTTAGGTTGGTGATAGACCTTTAAGTTGGTGGCATTATGGACGGCTTCATACGTCTTATCTAGAATTCGAACTGTATACGAATTGTTCCCAAAGATTTCGACGATTCTATATGGCCCAACAAATAAGGGTGCAAATTTGGCATAGATATTGCTGATAGGTTCAGAGTCGGTTTCTTAAGTAACACGAGCTCGTTTAATTTCAAACGTCTGTGAAATTTCTTATTCTGAACTCTCTTCTGACGTCTTTCAGCGTGACTCTTTAAGCATTTGGCGGCCTATTCTATGCTCACCTGTAGAGTAGGCTTAAGGGCACCTGGACATCGGATAATATTGTCAAATTATTATTATAGGAACAAACCTGTTATATTTTTTAAAGTAAAGATAACGTAAGAAACGTTTTTGAACTTTCTCCACATGGTTTTGATAAGATTTGTAAATGGGAGACCAAATTACCGACGCGTACTCAAGTTTGGACCTCACAAGTGTGTTGAACAAAAGTGTGAGGGCTTGGATATTATTCAGCTCTCTGGTGTGTCGGATTAAGAAGCCCAGTTTTTTGTAGGCATCATTAATTGTGTCATAAATGTGTGAGTTAAACGACAAATTGTTTGTGATGCGTACTCCTAGATCATTAATTGAATTAACCTGCGTCAGTAATTCGTTGTTGATAGAGTACACGTGTTCTTTAGGGAATTTTCCGTGTGTAATTTTCATGAAGCAACATTTCTTTATATTGAAATGTAAATTATTTTCTATACTCCATTCGTATAATTGATTTAAATCGCTTTGAAGTTTGTCGATGTCTCCATCACATTTTATTTCTTTGTAAAGTTTTACATCATCCGCATATAAAAGGCAGTTTGAAAACTTAACCTTAGATGGGAGATCGTTGACATAAACGTTAAACAGCAACGGACCCAGGTTTGAACCCTGTGGAACACCAGAATAGACAGAAAAAATGTCTGAATTACAATTGCGATATGCTACATACTGTTGCCTGTCTCTAAGGTAAGATGAAATCAGTGATAGCATTGGCGAAGTCATTCCAAATTCAGAGAGCTTTTTCAATAAAATATCGTGATCAATTTTGTCAAAGGCTTTCGAAAAATCCAAGTAAATTACGTCAACATTTCCCTGCCTATGTAGAACATTAAAAGAATACTGCGCAAAATTAACAAGATTGCTTATTGTTGATCTACCAGGCATAAAGCCATGCTGATATTCACTTATAGCCCTCTTTACATGAGCGAAAATACGACAATATAAAATTTGTTCTAGGATTTTGCACGGAGCGCTTAAAATACAGACAGGTCGATAATTCTCAATCATCTTATTGTCCCCAGATTTAAAGATTGGACAAACTCTCGATATTTTCCAGGCTTTGGGAAATGTCTGCTTCTTAAGTATCAAATTATACAGTCTCAGAAGAGGAATGAGTAACACTTCAGAACATGCTTTTAGGATGTAGGGAGGTATCCCATCAGGGCCACTTGATTTTTTGGACTTTAATTTCATAATAGCTGCTTTATATTCACTTGTGGTTATAAATTCTACTCCTAGGGAATCGTTTACCAGTAATCGCGGTGTATCAGGAATAGCGTAAGAAGGTGGAGAAGAAGAGTAAACAGATTTAAAGAACGTTGCAAAACCATTGGAGATACATTGACTATTATCTAGCGTTATATTATTAAGTTTCATACTCTGTAAGGGTGGATCTTTTTGAGTTCGCTTATTTTTAATAAAATTCCAGAATGATTTAGTATCTTTCGTGATGTTGTTTTGAATTTCAGAGATATAACGATTGTACGCTTTGTTGATTAAGGTTTTAACATATTTCCTGAGTTGTTTATATATTTGTTTACTATGATCAGAATTTTTTTGTCGTCTTCTATGCAATTCTTTCAACTTAATATTATGGATTATTTCCGAAGTAAACCAAACCGGGTATTTAGTTCTACAAAAAAATGCTCTTTTGGGGACCGTGGCTTCAAATACAGAATTTACTTTCACGTAAAAATGTTCTACTGCTTCATCTACATCTTCGATTTTTTCCAACTCAGACCAGTCCGTTTCCCGAAACATGTTATATATACCAAGAAAATTTGCTTTCTGAAAATCATACGCTATAGTACGAGTTTGCTTTATTCGATCACGTTCACCTCTTGGTTCCAGAAGAATTGTTAGTGCAGGGTGGTGTGGATCTTCTGGGACTAACGGATATTGCTCTCTACTCACAGTAACACCACTTACATTAGTTAAAACGAGATCAAGAGTTCTATCATTAACATTCAAAACATTATTGAGAGATTTCAATTGATACAGAGACATAAAATTAGCTAGGGACTTGTATGCGATTCCACCATTTAACATATTATAATCTGAACTAACTATTAATGGAAGGTTGAAATCGCCTACAAGTATGATATCCTGGCTTTGAAGTTTTTCATTAGATTCAAATAAATTATAAAATGTTAAGTATGTTTCTAGATCACTGGCAGGTGGAAAATATACAGATACAATGTAGTATGTATGATGGTGCAACACTACTTTAACACATACTGCCTCAATATCCTTAAATTTTACATCTAGTTGCTGTGACATGATCTCCTGATTGACAGCAATAAGTACCCCTCCTCCCCTCTTGGTACCCATTCTATCTCTACGATAAACATTATACCTATTATCCAAGAGTTCACTATTGCTGACGTCACTACTCAACCATGTCTCGGAAATTAACAATATATCATGTTCTGAATCGGTACTATTTACGCAAAATTCATTCAGTTTGGTGTTGAGTCCTCTCACATTCTGATAATAAATAGAAATTATATTAGAGTCCATTATGAGTTTGAGAGATAAGTCATTTTAGTTTAACCTGCTGACGTCTTCAAGTGTTTTCAGATTATACACGTACTGGTCCTCTTCCCGCTTGCGAAGCTTTATGTTGCCTGAAGGATCAACCCACAAATACGCGTAGTTCTTCTCATTCTTCAATCTGCGCGCATGTCCAAGAATCTTCTTACGATAAGGAGTTAAGTTCTGGTTTATGTAGATTATTCCATTACTTGGAAAGCCAAGCTGGGATGCGTTCAGATTCCTCTTCACTTTACGTCTCCGAATAAAGTTTTCTTTATCTGTTCTCCGCACAAACTTCACAATGATTCCCGCTGAAGACTGATGGGGTTGTTTCTTTAATCTGTGGCAGGTGTCGATCATTTCGTTATTCACTTCAATGTCCAATGCTCGACCTAACACCTTCACTAATTCCAGCGTGTCTTCTGTTTTCGTTTCAGGAATTCCATGAATTTCGATGGAATTCCTCCTACCATACTGGTCTAAATCGTCAAGCTGCAATGTTACGTTATTAAGCTGCGTTTTAAGTTGCAGGTTCTCCTCTTTCAGTTTGTCAATGTTTTCTAAGCACAGCGCTATTTCTTTTGATTGTTGCTTAATTAGCTCCGCGGCGGTGTCAAGTTTCTCATGAGTTAATTCTAAACTCTTGCCCAGTTCCCGTTCTGTTTCCATGTTCTTTATTTTCACGTTCTCTAGTTCCGTCTTTACACTTTTCATCTCTGTTTTTACTTTTGCTACTTCATTCTTCAACTCAGCTAGTAGTTGGTAGATATCACTAACAGATGGCGCCTGGGCTTTATCACCACAGGCTACAACCTGACATGTCTTACATTTCCATAACCGTCCCTCCGATTCTATAATGTCCACATCCTGTTCTGTTAAATCAACACATTTGCTGTGGTACCAACCCTGACATGCTCTGCACTTAATTTTCTGTGAACTATTCCGTTTGCCGATAGTTTTACCACATTTTACACATGAATTCATAGCGGAGAACTTGCGAAACGGTGAATCGATAGTTCAACGGCGATACTACTCCCTTAGTTTGATATTGTCTGTTGGTAACAGTGCATTCACTACTCTTTGTTTACATCTAACCTACACAATCCGTACTCACTTTATTTGGAATTTTACTGTTCTTTCAGAATTTCGATGCACACGTATTTATCAGTCTGATAGTAAAATGCTAATTGTTAAACGTACATACCTTTCTAGCTGCATACACAAGGTATAACACACTGAAATTACACAGTTTGAGGGAGCTTCACCGCCACACAACTACCTACCACCACACCATGATTGTTCCTAGCGGCATAATTCACTATAAAGATCTCCTGAAAGAATTTAACATCACTTCATTATTAAACAGACGTATAATAAATGATCAAAAATACCTCCATAGAGTTATCAATAATGTGGTAGATAACAGTTACTTTCTACAACAATTCTCGTTCAATACCCGGAAAGGAAGTTTAAGACACAGACATCTCTTGTTTCTTCCGATTCCTAAAACAGTATTTTATAGAAGCTCACCACTGTTCAGAATGTGCACTACTTATAACGTCACAGTTCAAAAATTTCCTGATCTTGATCTAGACTTTGCTGTTAGATACAATTATTATGTAAAATTATTGAAGAAGGCACACAGTTGAAGTAATGGTCACACTATGCTGGGCACTTTGAGTTCAGTTCACTATTTCTGAAGGTTTACCCTATAGGTGTATATATGTACTATATTTATACTTATTTCTTGGTTAATTTGTGTTTCATTTTTGTGTTTTATTTTATTTAAATTCATATAATTTTATATAGATGAAGAAAATGTAAGGAAAACTGCAAACAAATTATCATTACTAATGTCTATTTGCACTTAAGATTTAATGTGCTGTTCATACCTATTGCTACAACTCATCTCTCACCAAACACATATATTTCATGCGTTACTTTCTATGATTTTCTTTTGTATGTCAGTTTCTTTAACTGGAGTCAGTCTAAGATTGGAGTTATTTCTTTTGTAGATCCTAATTCCTAATTTATTTTATGTTTCTGTTTTTCTAATTTTTAATTCATTTTTAGATATTATTTTAGGTCATAAGTCCACTTCGAACCTGAAAAAGTCTACTTTTTAAATTAATTTTTAGATATTACAGTAAGTATATTTAAACTTGAAAAAGTATTAATGTGCTGTAAATTCTGTTTGCTACTCTACTTGTTAATAATGTTGTATATTTTTATTTTTAGATATTAAGTTCTTTCTAACAATTGTTATTTTTAATAATTAATGCATAATGACTAAGCCACCTGTAATTGGAGAAACATCTCTGTTGGTGGTATGAAATAAATAAATAAATAAATTATTATTATTATTATTAAGGTCTTTTTTTAGAATTGGCCTTACGTCGCACCGACACAGATAGATCTTATGGCGACGATGGGATAGGAAGGGCCTAGGAGTGGGAAAGAAGTGGCTGTGGCCTTAATTAAGGTACAGCTCCAGCGTTTGCCTGTTGTGAAAATGAGAAACCACGGAAAACCATCTTCAGGGCTGCTGACAGTGAGGCTCGAACCCACTATCTCCCGGATGCAAGTTCACAGCTGCGCGCTCCTAACCGCACGGCCAACTCGCCCGGTATCAAGATCATTAATTGTTGTTGTTCTGTAGTTCACTTTCTTCTTAAGCTACAAACTGTTTGCTCAACCTTCGTAGACAGTGAAATGAGGGAAGCCCCATAGGTGTCTCTTGTTACAATCATCGCGTGCTCGCTCCTCGTTGTAGATGAAATGCTGGCACCAGCTGCGTTATCTGTCAGTTAACTGTGCCCTATTACCAGCAAAGCAATGAGTCGCACTCCATTTACTCACTGTAGTTCTACAAGGCAAGCTTATCTCGATCAAATAACTCATAAGGCAAGACAAACTTGTGTTTAAGACCGAAACCATCTAAGAATAACCATTACATTTCATGAAAAACGGAACGTTGGCGTCAGTAAAATTCCGCAGTGTCGGAATGAAAAGGGTAGATTATTGAAAATCTAAAGATTCTCCGCTTAATAGAACCTTAAACGTGTGCCAGGCTCCTTGACTGAGGGGTCAAATCGAGGCCTTGGGTTCAAAGGGCTCCGGGTTCCATTACCGGTCGGCTCGGTGAGTTTAACAGCGTAGCCTACATGCTTTCACGGCCCGTACTTATAGACATGATACATGCTTTTGGACTTATGCCGTGTCAAGAAAATAAGGTGAAATTCTTCACGTTTCGCAGGAACTGAGCTCGGCGTCATCAGAAGAAACTCTAGACTGTCCACGAGAAAGGGTTCATAAACAATGTGCTTTTGAATTTAGACGTTATAACAGAAGTGGAAATGGCACGTTCATTCGTCACCAGATGGCTCCCCGGACGCGGTACAGCGCCAGCGTTCGAAGCGAAACGTAAAGAATTTCACCTTATTTTCTTGACACGGCATAAGCGCAAAAGCCTATATCATTTGTATAAGCGTAGCCTAGTTGATTCTTCTGGCTCGCGGATTAGGTATTCGTATTTATCTCAGTACACTTCTCTTCATCTACATCATCATCATCATCTGTTGACCCTCCAGGTTCGGTTTTTCCCTCGGACTCAGCGAGGGATACCACCTCTACCGCCAGCGCAGTGTCCTGGAGCTTCAGACTCTTGGTCGGGGGATACAACTGGGGAGACTGACCAGTACCTCGCCCAGGCGGCCTCACCTGCTATGCTGAACAGGGGCCTTGCGGGGGATGGGGAAGATAGGAAGGGATAGACAAGGAAGAGGGAAGGAAGCGGCCGTGGCCTTAAGTTAGGTACCATCCCGGCATTTGCCTGGAGGAGAAGTGGGAAACCACGGAAAACCACTTCGAGGATGGCTGAGGTGGGAATCGAACCCACCTCTACTCAGTTGACCTCCCGAGGCTGAGTGGATCCCGTTCCAGCCCTCGTACCACTTTTCAAATTTCGTGGCAGAGCCGGGAATCGAACCCGGACCTCCGGGGGTGGGAGCTAATCACGCTAACCACTACACCACAGAGGCAGACCTTCATCTACATACCAAACAATAACAACCACAACGGAAACACCAAGTAATTAATACATCCCTCCACATAGGGTTGGCATCAGGAAGGGCATCCAGCTGATAAATTGGACCGTAGACATAAAGTTTCCCAATATATTGTGAAAAGGCTTGGAATAATAATAAGAACAAATATAATATGAAGAAAATGAAAAGAGACTTGTATATATGACTCGGGCAGTACGAGTATTTTTTCCGGCTGTTGTTGGGGTATTGAAGTTCAAGTATAGATTCTCTTAACAGTGCATTTCTACTGTGTGTGAGAGAGAGAGAGTTTTAGTTGCATTTATTTATTTAAATCTCTGCGTATCAATTTTAATGTACAACAGTTTATTTTCACTGACCTCATCAGGCACTACTTGGGTGCTCGATTATTTACATTTTTTCTGCTGTAGGAAAATGAGATGATGTAATTTATATTACTTTACATTTAACTTCAGTGCAAGACATGAGAGTAGTGTCGTCAGCACTGCGACGTTATCAGCCTTTATCTCCGGACGGAAAGCATGGTTAGAGGATCCACCCGATAGTAATTTGATCAACAGAAAACAGGCAGCGATTACTGTTTGAGAACCCATACAGCAGTTCATATCCATCGGGCAATGCATTTCAGTTTTCTAAGGATATTTTTTGAAATGATGGTTTTATCAAACATTACTTATAAAATAGAGGAATCTACTGTCTACTAAAATATTATGTGCACTCGAGTTTGGAGGTTGTTTGTTAAATAACCAACAGGCCCACTGAAAAATACAATAATACCATCATTTTTCTCGTTTTATTTCACGTTTGGTCATATGTTTCGAATGTTTAATTTATATTGTAATATTTTTATCGTACAAGCTAGCTACGCATCCATGTCGTTCTACCCAATACAAATACAAACGTATATAAAAAGTGAAATCATTTACGTATTTTAAAGTCATACAGCATAACTATCGGATACGTAAAGATTACAATGCAACCAAGAACGCAATTTTCCAACCACTCTGAGCCGAGAAAAAACTACCTCAGAAAATTGATAACTTTTTTCTTGGAAACACAAAATTCTGAAATTTATAAACAATATTTAAACCATCCCAATGTATATTGTATTAAAATTTGGATTCAATCATATGAGGGTTTTTTGGAGAAACAACGTCTTAATTTGACGCTTGGTTGAAACACACTCAAAAACGGACACCTTTTGCGTTCCACCTGCGATAAAAATATCACAATATAAATTAAAAATTCGAAACCTACATGACCTAACGTAAAATAAAGCGAGGAAAATGTTGGTGCTATTGTATTTTCAGTGGGACTATTGGTTATTTCATAAACAACCTCCAAACTCGAGTGCACATAATATTTTGGTGGACACTAGTTAACAAAAGTTCTTAGAAAAGTACTCGATTTATCCCATTCCATCCAGTCAGCGTAAGGAAAGAACTATCTGACTTTCTGTTCGACGATACAACGAACAATGTAAGAAAGAGTACCGGCAGGTCGCCATAGATGAAACTACCGATTTAGACGATAGATATAGTATGTGGCAAATATTATTGTAGGCACACTTAAACATAATCAGCGTGGAGAAACATTTCTGTTGGCGTATGAGATCTTGACACTGCAATAAACTTGGTCGGGTAAAGTAGAACGAGAGAATGTGCTCATCATTGTAACGGACGCTGCTCCTTACATGGTAAAAGCAGCAAAAGGGCTTCAGATTCTCTATCCCAAAATGGCACATGTAACTTGTTTTGCTCATGCCCTGCATAGAGTGGCTTAAGAGGTTCGTGGGAACTACCATGAGGTGAGCAAATACATCGCTAAAGACAAGATGATTTTTAAGTTTCGCTTCGAGGGCAGGAGTTTAAAGAAGAGGCGCCAATGCTACCCTTCCCGAACACCACCTCCCACAATAAAGTAATGAAAATGAGCCCGTTCTAAAACTTTAAGGGACTTGGTTTAATGATGCAAACTATTACTGCACAAACCACAGTGAGAGTGAGATTTTCAATAACTTTGACAAAACTGTACAAGAGTTGTTTTCATCCACCATGTCAAGAAGCTTAGCCTATTAAAATACATTTTTCTGTGATATCAAAGCCCAGCAAAGTCACCTCCGTACAGGCCGTGAAAGCCCTTGGAGGAGTGGAAGGTAAAGGCTTGCACCATTGTTAACCTCGGCACGTGATGGGGGTAGAGTGGTTAGCTCTACGCCCAGCCGCCTTTGCCCCCAGGAATTAACCTGGTACTCATTTTTGGTGTAGGCTGGGTGAACCTCAGGGCCATATGCACCTCCGGAAGTGGAAATCTCGTTTCTTAAATATCACGACTTCCTGACGGGGATTCGAACCCACGTCCTTCCGGGCGAACCGAGCACGCCTTTACCGCCTCGGCCAGGCAGCCCCTATCAAAACCCATCACTCGCCTTAAAACTGTGGGTATGCAATTGTGTGATGCCTTAATAATTATGAAACAAACAGAATGTGAGTTATTGAGAGCCCAGGATGAAGTAGAGAGAAAAATTACGTCGTGTGCTTGAACGAAATTTTGGATATGCAACATTGTGTAAAGTTGCTGATATTCTTCATGGGAAAGAAGGGGAATTCGAAGAAAACGAACCGAAACGTTCCGCCAACGATTTTACTTATTTCTATTCCGATGTTGAAAAAAGTTTCTCCAAGTGCAAGACTACTTGCCGACAATTGGAGTTTGGCCAACTAAAACGGCATGTCGTCATCCAGTGCATCTACTGAAAATGAAAGCAAAGAGAGGTATGGTTTATTTTATTTGTAACTAACTGTTAAAAGAAAATACAATTCCTCGTTCATCGTTTTAATTTTTAGCTCTAATATTCAGGAATATTAGGCCATATTTTGGCAACTTTTCGGGCATAAATGCATGCATATTTAGAGGAGTTGTTAGATCATAAAAATCCTAGCCCTACGTATTGTGAATTTGTCATTAGCAACACTACCACGATCGAAAATAGAGTAATTCTTTGGTTATCGGTTTGGGAAAAATAGTTCATAGATACAATATGGCGGCGGCTCCGACGACCTCATAATGCACTGAACAGGCTTGCCAGCGTCGGCCAAATAGCATGAAAGATTACCAACAAAGGTAAAAGATAGGTTAGAGCTAATGAATGCTATTTTTTTTTCTTGCCGTGCGCACAGTATGCGCGCGATCATAGAAAAGAGCCTTGAGGCGACTGTATCCTGCCATAGATTGGCCTGGACACTGGACAAAATGAGAATTAATGATCAATGACTTACTTTTATGGCCGCCACTGTCGTGTAGTGGTTAGTGTGATTAGCTGCCAACCCCGGAGGTTCGATTCCCGGCTCTGCCACTAAATTTGAAAAGTGGCACAAGGGCTGGAACAGGGTCCACTCAGCCTCGGGAGGTCAACTGAGTAGAGGTGGGTTCGATTCCTACCTCAGCCATCCTGGTAGTGGTTTTCCGTGGTTTCCCACTTCTCCTATAGGCAAATGCCGGGATGATACTTAACTTAAGGCCACGGCTGCTTCCTTCCCTCTTCCTTGTCTATCCCTTCCCATATTTCCATTCCCCACCAAGGCCCCTGTTCAGCAAAGCAGGTGAGACCACTTGGGCGAGGTACTGGTCATTCTCCCCAGTTTCATACCCCGACCCAACGTCTCCTGCTCCAGGACACTGCACTTGAGGCGGTAGAGGTGGGATCCCTCGCTGAGTCCGACGGAAAAACCAACCCTGGAGGGTGAGCAGATTAAGAAGAAGAAGAAGAAGAAGACTTACTTTTACTAGCGCGTGGGAAACAATGTGCTGGCTGCGAGCGCAAACTGGCGGAGCCGCCGTGTCTGTTTCGAACTCTGCACTTTTCTTACGTTCACCGAATATGGTAACCCCCCGCCCCCTCTGCTACAAACGAAACGAGCTCTGTCGAAGAAAATATGAACATTGCCTCCATGACAGCTTGATCACAGGTGGCTAACAAAGAAAATGGTCGCATTTTTTAGTCTCAGGCTGTACGGTTTCTATTTTTCTATATAAGATAGACTACATTTTGCGGTGGATTGGTGGGTCCCTGGCAAGCACCGAGGGTATCGTAAAACAATTTCTTTGATTCCGTCATCTGAACAGCTGAGGAGCTGTCGTACCAAAAATAGGGTACGACAGTTATTTGTTTTCAGTTCTTCTATTATTTTTATTATCATTCTTCTTCTTCTTAATCTGTTTACCCTTCAGGGTCGGTTTTTCCCTCGGACTCAGAGAGGGATTCCACCTCTACTGCCTCAAGGGCAGTGTCCTGGAGCTTCAGACTCTGGGTCTGGGGATACAACTGGGGAGAATGACCAGTACCTCGCCCAGGCGGCCTCACCTGCTATGCTGAACATGGGCCTTGCGTGGGATGGTAGGATTCGAAAGGATAGACAAGGAAGAGGGAAGGAAGCGGCCGTGGCTCTAAGTTAGGTAACATCCCGGCATTTGCCTGAAGGAGAAGTGGGAAACCACTGAAAACCACTTCCAGGATGGCTGATGTGGGAATCGATCCCACCTCTATTCAGTTGACCTACCGAGGCTGAGTGGA
This sequence comes from Anabrus simplex, assembly GCF_040414725.1. Taxonomy (NCBI): domain Eukaryota; kingdom Metazoa; phylum Arthropoda; class Insecta; order Orthoptera; family Tettigoniidae; genus Anabrus; species Anabrus simplex. Next base: position 1,404,122,558 of record NC_090265.1, read on the forward strand.
CCCCGTTCCAGCCCTCGTACCACTTTTCACATTTCGTGGCAGAGCCGGGAATCGAACCTTGGCCTCCGCGGGTGGCAGCTAATCACACTAACCACTACATCACAGATGCGGACGTTATTATCATTTCTAATATTAATGTATGACCTCATCTACCGTGTTCAGGCATTTGGTTTTCACGCCATTCAGGCTGCTTGTGTGTCAAGTTCGACGTTCCATTTTACATTACCACATGGCAGAGAAATATATCTCTGCTGGGTGACTACTGGCGAGTTTTACTAACTTTTGTTGAGTAAGCACCAAATGTGCCACCAGAGATCTTTTACATGCCGACATTGTACGACACAGAATGCCAAATTAAATTCTTACCACCGTTCAAAAATCTGGAAACCCTTGCCAGGTTTGAACCCACGATCTTGGGATGCGAAGGCAGATACATTGCCACTGATCCACTGAGGGATCCTCCATTACACGACGTGAACACAACATGATCGTACTAGGCTACTACCTTTTCAATCTTAAAAGGAAAAATATAAAGAAAGCGTATATATGCGCCATCAACATAAAATCATAAGCACGTTATTCATTTAAGAATGTTCTTTATCTACCCATTGTCAGACTCGTTGGCTGAACGGTCAGTGTACTGGCCTTCGGTCCAGAGGATCCCGGGTTTGATTCCCGGCCGGGTCGGTGATTTTAACCTTCATTGGTTCAATCCAATGGCTCAGAGGCTGGGTGTTTGTGCTGTCTCCAACATCCTTGCAACTCACACACCACGCATAACACTATCCTCCACCACAATAATACGCAGTTACCTACACGTGGCGGATGCCGCCCACCCTCATCGGAGGGTCTGCCTTACAAGGGCTGCACTCGGCTAGAAATAGACACACGAAATTATTATTATTATTATTATTATTATTATTATTATTATTATTATTATTATTATTATTATTATTATTATTATCTACCCTTTCTCGGACTGGATGACAAATGCTGAAGAGACATTAGAATAACAGGCCCATGTCATTCACGATGAAGGTTTCTCTTGAGTCTCCCTCGTATATCCCCTCATCAGCAGCGGTCAAAGTTCATTTTTTGAAAATATAAATATTTATGGTTTTGTTCTGAATTGATCTTCAAACTGATCAAAGTTCTTTTGCTGCTGGTGACAAGATAAAGTATTTCTCTTGTCAGGGAAACCATCCAAGAGTACAAATTCCAAATTCCGAAAACATCTCCTTGTTGCGACATTTTATGTCTAATTGTTTTTATCCTGTGCCTATCTCCACACACCAGTTAACGCTGGTGATGCAAATGTCACACTAATTGAGTCTTAGATACACGCTAATGGACATGCTATCACCGCAAACTGGTCGTATTATTTTCTCTGATGAGTGAAGGCTACCGCAACACAAGCAAAGCCAAGCCATACACGCTTCTGAAGGGATGGAGTTATCCGTAATATCGGCAATGTTCGTTACACGGGCTGGGTCACGTAGTTGTTAGCTTGCATTCGGAAGATGGTGGGTACAAACTCCACTATCGGCAGTCCTGAATATGGTTTTCGGTGCGTTTCCGCTTTCATATCAGGCAAATGCTGGGGCTGTGCCTTAACTAAGACCACGGTCGCTTCCTCCCTAATCTTAGCCCTGCACTATCCCATCATCGCCATAAAAGGTGGTGGTGGTGATTATTGTTTTAAGAGGAAGTACAACTAGGCAACCATCCTCAATTAACACTAATCAGAAAGAAAAAATCGGAGGGGTCCGACACTTCGAAAAATGAAGATTTCATTCATAGGAAGACAAGGGCCACGAAGAGCGTGAACATGAAAGACACCCTAGGCCTCGATACCTAATAACGTCGGGGTCGGAAAGAACAAGCGTTGACCAAGGGAGGTTGGATACGATAGACGAAAGTGAGGAGCCTGGCACAACTAAGTGAAAGAAATACTGGGACTCAGCTAAGGACCCCGTGGTCGCCAACCCACGCTCCCCCAAGTTCAGAGCCCTTGGAGCCCCACAAGACATGTGAAGTAAAGCAAATAGCAATATACTGTATATATAGAGAGAGATTATCTCTATGAACGGCCGCTTTTAGTCCCAGAAATTAATCTGGTTCCCATTTCTAGTGAGTTAAATTCACAGTAAAGTGGCTCGCATGAATTGGAGGTGTCGTTTAGAATTATTCCACTTCCTCACGGATAGTCGAACCCTTGTTGTTTCGAGTGAACTGATCACGCCATTACTGTCTCACCTATACAGCCCTTAACAGCAATAAAGTGCTTTGGTTTAACACTAACATTTCACCAAAACTATTGCAGTCCGGCTCCATGGCTAAATGGTTAGCGTGCTGGCCTTTGTGCACAGGGGACCTGGGTGCGATTCTCGGCAAGATCGGGAATTTTAATCATCATTGGTTGATTTCGCTGGCACGGGGGCTGGGTGTACGTGTCGTCTTCGCCATCATTTCATCCTCATTACGACGCGCAGGTCGCCTACGGGAGTCAAATCAAAAGACCTGCCGCTGGCGAGCCGAACCTGTCCTCGGACACTCCCAGCACTAAAAGCAGTACGCTATTTCTTTCTTTCTACCAAAACCATTGCAATTTAATCCCCCTGGAAAGTACGTAGGAAATCTTCGTTTGTTAACCGTCAAACAGAGAACTTCTTTCGAACGTAAAACGTCATTCACATTTGGGGTCGAGGGTCTCCGAAGAAAAATTTGTATGACGCTTTCCGTGTGACGCAAAAAAGTGAGCATAGCTCAAAGAGTATTACATCATTCAGGAACGTTTTGTATATTATTTTAAAACACAGTAGAAACCCAATCATCCAAGCTCCGATTAATCGATCCGACAATCGAAACCAAACCTGTATGCAGTAATTCAGTGTATTTTCATGAATATTGTTCTGCGTAATCGTTTTTGGAGCCTTCGTAGCGTAACGGTTAGCTCTCTTAGCTGCCGACCTTGGAAGCCTGGGTTCGATTTCAGTACCGACAGAAATTTAAGAATGGCTGGAATGTGGTGAAAATGGTTCATGCAGTTCACCACCTTTGGGGGTGTGAAGCGAAACAAAGAAATCTATAAGCTTTCAGATTCTTTCTTTCTTTCTTTCTTTCTTTCTTTCTTTCTTTCTTTCTTAATCTGTTTACCCTCCAGGTTTGGTTTTTCCCTCGGAATCAGCGAGGGATCCCACCTCTACCGCCTGAAGGGCAGTGTCCTGAAGCGTGAGACATTGGGTTGGGGATACAACTGGGGAGGATAAACACTACCTCGTCCAGGTGGCCTCACCCGCTATGCTGAACAGGGGCCTGGTGAGGGGGATGGGAAGATTCGAAGGGATAGACAAGGAAGAGGGAAGGAAGCGGCCGTAGCCTGAAGTTACGTATCATCCCGGCATTTGCCTGGAGGAGAAGTGGGAAACCACGGAAAACCACTTCAAGGATGGCTGAGTTGGGAATCGAACCCACCTCTACTCAGTTGACCTCCAGAGGCTGAGTGTACCCCGTTCCAGCCCTTGTACCACTTTTCAAATTTCGTGGCAAAGGCGGGAATCAAACACGGGCCTCCGGGGCTGGCAGCTAATCACGCTAACCACCACACCACAGAGGTGGACTTAGTTTTTGTTGCCTTGCGTAACTTTTTTGTAGTATCAGGTTACGCAGGCCTAGTCTACCATAAAGAAAGCAATTCATGCGGTATGAGAACATAACAACATAGTAACATTCATTTCATTACAGCATTTATACTATCTTTCATGTTAGGCCACCTACATCTATATATATAAAGTAGCTTGTCCTGACTGACTGACTGACTGACTGACTGACTGATTCATCATCGCCGAGTCAAAACTACTGGACATAAAGAAATGAAATTTTGGGCATAGATTCATATTAAGATGTAGGTGCTCGCTAAGAGAGGATTTTTGGATATTCCGTCGCTAAGGGGGTGAAAAGGGGGGTGAAATTTTAAAATGAGTGTGTCTATATCTCAAAAGTTTTAAAGTTTAGAGATGTAAAAATTAGTATTTAGAATCTTCATTAAAAATAAAGGAACACGTATTTTTTTGTTTTCGGAAAATCCCAATAGGAGGGGTGAAAAGGGGTGAAAAATGTGTTGAATGCCTTTAAAGAGAATACATATATCTCTGAAACTGAAGATATTACAGACCTCAAAATTGGTACTTTTGATCGCTTTCAAAAATAAAGAAACACATATTTTTTTGTTTTTGGAAAATCCAATTAATGCGAGGGTGAAAAGGGGGGTGAATTTTTAAAAAGAGTGCATCTATATCTCAAAAGTTTTAAAGTTTAGAGATGTAAAAATTGGTATTTAGAATCTTCATTAAAAATAAAGGAACACGTATTTTTTTGTTTTCGGAAAATCCCAATAGGAGGGGTGAAAAGGGGTGAAAATGGGTTGAATGCCTTTAAAGAGAATACATATATCTCAGAAACTGAAGATATTACAGACCTGAAAATTAGTACCTTTGATCTCTTTTAAAAATAAAGAAACACGTATTTTTTTGTTTTTGGAAAATCCAAATAATGGGGGTGAAAAGGGGGGTGAATTTTTAAAATTAGTGTATCTATATCTCAAAACGTTTAAAGTTTATAGATGTAAAATATGGTATTTAGAATCTCCTTTAAAAATAAAGAAACACGTTTTTTTTTTGTTTTCGGAAAATCCCGATAGGAAGGGTGGAAAAGGGTGAAAAAGAGGTTGAATGCCTTTAACGAGGCTACTTGTATTTCAGAACCTGAAGGTATTACAGACCTGAAAATTGGTATTGGGGATCCACTTTTAAAAATAAGGAAACACGCATATTTTCGTTTTTGAAATATCCGGATAATGGGGGGTGAAAAGTGGGGTGAATTTTTAAAATGAATGTGTCTATATCTTAAAACTTTAAAAGTTTACAGATGTAAAAATTGGTATTTAGAATCTCCTTTAAAAGTAAAGGAATAAGTATTTTTTCGTTTTCTGTAAATCCCAATAGGAGGGGTGTAAAAGGGTGAATAGTGGTTTGAATGCCTCTAATGAGGATACATATATCTCAGAAACTGAATATATTACAGAACTAAAAATTTGTATATGGGATCTCCTTTAAAAATAAAGAAACGCGTATTCTCGGAAAATCCAATGAAAGGGGGTGGGGGGAAACAATTCTAAAATTAATTGACTTAATTGTATGAGAATACATACATCTAATAAAAACTAAAGTTGTTACGGACGTGAAAATTGGTATTTTGATCTCCTTTAAAAACAAAGAAATACGCGTTTTATGGGGGAAACCATCTTGGGGGGCGGGAGTGGAAAGGAGTTGAATTCCTTTCATGAGGACACATAAATAAAAAAAAAGAAGAAGTTAGAGTCGTGATAATTGCTATTTAGAAGATCCTTTACTATTAAAGAAACAAGTACTTTTTGCCGGAAAATTCACTTAAGGGGGGGGGGGGGGAGAAGTGTGAAAGGAAGTTAAAAAAGCGAATTATTTTTATGGGGATACTTATATCTCAAAACTCAAGGTAATAGACGTGAACATTGGGGTTTGGAATCTCCTTTAAACATAAAGAAACACTCCTTCTTTTATTTTTTTTTGGGGGGGGGGTAAATAAACTTAACGGCGGTGGGGTGTAAAAGGAGGTGAGACCAATTGATTTTGCTGTTCATAATGTACTTATAAGGAGCCTCCGTTGCTCAGGCGGCAGCGCGCCGGCCTCTCACAGCTGGGTTCCGTGGTTCAAATCCCGGTCACTCCATGTGACATTCGTGCTGGACAAAACGGAGGCGGGACAGGTTTTTCTCGGGATACTTCGCTTTTCCCCGTCATCATTCATTCCAGCAACACTGTCCAATATTTCATTTCATTTGTCATTCATCGATCATTGCCCCAGAGGTGTGCTTCGGCAGCCGGCACACTTCCTACTGTCGCCGCTAGATGGGGCTTTATTCATTCCATTCCTGACCCTGTCGAATGACTGGAAACAGGCTGTATATTTTCGATGTACTTATTCTGATCATAAACCGATCTTTTTAATCTTTCCTGGGTTCGTTTTCAACAGCCAACTTTTCCTTCGGAGAACGTTCTTATATTACAGTAGATTCTCCTTGCATATATATAAAAATTTGAACACATTTGAAATAAACGATAGGAATGAGATTGACCGTCCAATTGTTCACCTCTATAATAAGGTCAATAATGCACGGAAGTATGTCATTCGTATCGCCAGAAATCCCGCACACTTGCCTACGCGCGAAATTGGTGCTGGTCACATTCTCAACAATATCAATGGCAGCAGATGTAATTTACCGCCAAGTAGCGGTCTTGCATCTTGCTGTGGGGTCCAAAAAGCATACGATTCAATAGATAGAGACACATTGATGGAAATTTTGAGAGAATATGGCATCGATCAAAAAACACTCAACTTACTTAGGTTAACACTAACAAACACCATATCCAAAGTGAAATTTCGAGGAGAGATCAGCAAACCCTTCCAGATAAAAACAGGTCTGAGACAGGGTGACAGCTTATCCCCAACACTCTTCAACGTGGTTCTAGATAAGGTCATGAAAACACTGTGGAAACATAATGACTCAGGTGCTATAATAGGTAGTAAAAATAAACATGTCTAACCCAAGTGTTTGGCCTTTGCTGATGATTTGGCACTCTTCGCTGAGACAGAACAGGAAGCAATAACACAGATAAATGAACTACAGGAGATAGCCGAGAAAACAGGTTTAAAAATCTCCTTCACGAAAACAGAGATGATGAGCACGGACAGGAATTATGTGAAGAGAACAATGAAGACGAAATATGGCGAAGTGAAGGTCACAAAGCAGTTTAAATACCTGGGAGAAATTATCAGCAGCAACGGGATGGATAAAGAGGCCATGGAAAATAGAAGACATAAGTTGGAAAGGCTAAACATTGCGGCCAAAGCCATTTACAACAAAAAGAATCTTTCCATCAATGCGAAACTAAGACATTATAATGCTGTGGTAAAACCAGTGATTCTGTATGGGGTGGAAACAGCAACACTAACGAACCTGGAAAAACTACTAAAGATTGAAAGGAGAATATTGAGGAGGATTTACGGCCCAAGGGTGGTAGAGGGAAACTACAGATTACGCTCAAATAAGGAGATATACAAAAGAACAGAAGACCTGGAAACAACAATAAGGAAAAGACGGCTGCGATTCTATGGACACATGGTCAGAATGGATCCAACAAGGTTAAATAAACAAATTTTTAATAAAATATACTACTTGAAGAGCCAGGGGGGATATGCCAAGCAGATGAAGGAAGAACTCAAGAGGCTAGGAATTGCAGATGAAGAATGTCGTGATAGAGACCAATTCAGGAAAAGACTTTCCAACATAAAAGTTCTGGTTGAAGAAAAGAAAGAGCGCAGAGGGGGAAGATGGACTGAAGAGAGAAGAGCGCAACATTCTGAAAGAATGAAGGCACTGTGGAGAAAGAGGAAGGAAGAAGGGATGATTAGAAGGAAGTGAAGTGGTATTGGCGTGGTCCTAAGTTTGGCCGGTTCGCAAGAAAGAAAGAATAATAATAATAATAATAATAATAATAATAATAATAATAATAATAATAATAATAATAATAATGTTCTGGACCGTCGTCAAATGTGCGGACCGCGGTGGAAACAGGTCCTGGACGGGTAACGACTAAGAATGCAGTCGGGCCGCGGGTTCAGTACCGCCAAGGCACCCAAGACGACACCACGCCGGATCTCCTGAAGGATTTGATCCATATTAAAAATGCTTATAAGAAAAGATGGCAAAGATTTAGGGACCCAACTGACAGGGTGGAATACCTGGACCTAGCCTGGGAAGTACGAAATCGATTGCTGGAAATAAAGATTGAAAAATGGGAGGAAACTTGCCATAATCTATTAGAAAACGAGTCAGATCGAGAATTTTGGCGGATTCTCGCAGAAAACGATTCAGATCGCGAATTTCGGCTGATTATATATCTAAAACAACATTCAATTATAAATTTCAGTATAATACCGTAGCGAAGCACGGGTATCTTGCTAGTCTATATATATAAAATAGCTTGTCCTGACTGACTGACTGATTCATCATCGCCGAGCCAAAACTACTGGACATAAAGAAATGAAATTTTGGGCATAGATTCATATTAAGATGTAGGTGCTCGCTAAGAAAGGATTTTTGGATATTCCTTCGCTAAGGGGGTGAAAAGGGGGTTGGAATTTTAAAATGAGTGTATCTATATCTCAAAACTTTGAAAGTTTACAGATGTAAAAATTGGTATTTAGAATTTCCTTTAAAAATAAGGAAATACGTATTTTTTTGTTTTCAGAAAATCCCAATAGGAGGGGTGAAAACGGTAAAAATGGGGGTTGGATGCCTTTAATCAGAATACCGGTACTTATATCTCAGAAACTGAAGATATTACAGACCTGAAAATTGGTACTTTTGATCTCTTTTAAAAATAAAGAGACATGTATTTTTTTGTTTTTGAAAAATCCAATTAATGGGAGGGTGAAAAGCGGGGTGAATTTTTAAAAACAGTGCATCTATATCTCAAAACTTTTAAAGTTTACAGATGTAAAAATAGGTATTTAGAATCTTCATTAAAAATAAAGAAACACGTATTTTTTTGTTTTCGGAAAATCCCAATAGGAGGGGTGAAAAGGGGTGAAAATGGATTGAATGCATTTAATGAGGATACTTATATCTCAGAAACTGAAGATATTACAGACCTGAAAATTGATACCTTTGATCTCTTTTAAAAATAAAGAAACACGTATTTTTTTGTTTTTGGAAAATCCAAATAATGGGAGTGAAAAGGGGGGTTAATTTTTTAAATGAGTGTATCTATATCTCAAAACTTTTAAAGTTTATAGATGCAAAATATGGTATTTAGAGTCTCCTTTAAAAATAAAGAAACACTTTTTTTTTCGGAAAATCTCGATAGGAAGGGTGGAAAAGGGTGAAAAAGAGGTTGAATGCCTTTAACGAGGCTACTTATATTTCAGAACCTGAAGATATTACAGACCTGAAAATTGGTATTGGGGATCCACTTTAAAAATAAGGAAACACGTATATTTTCGTTTTTGACAAAATCCGGATAATGGGGGGTGAAAAGGGGGGTGAATTTTTAAAATGATTGTGTCTATATCTTAAAACTTTAAAAGTTTACAGATGTAAAAATTGGTATTTAGAATCTCCTTTAAAAGTAAAGGAATAAGTATTTTTTCGTTTTCTGTAAATCCCAATAGGAGGGGTGTAAAAGGGTGAATAGTGGGTTGAAGGCCTTTAATGAGGATACATATATCTCAGAAACTGAATATATTACAGAACTAAACATTTGTATATGGGATCTCCTTTAAAAATAAAGAAACGCGTATTCTTGGAAAATCCGATGAAAAGGGGGGGGGGGAAGAATTCTAAAATTAATTGACTTAATTGTATGAGAATACATACATCTAATAAAAACTAAAGTTGTTACGGACGTGAAAATTGGTATTTTGATCTCCTTTAAAAACAAAGAAATACGCGTTTTATGGGGGAAACCATCTTGGGGGGCGGGAGTGGAAAGGAGTTGAATTCCTTTCATGAGGACACATAAATCAAAAACTGAAGAAGTTAGAGTCGTGATAATTGGTATTTAGAAGATCCTTTACTATTAAAGAAACAAGTATTTTTTGCCGGAAAATTCACTTAAGGGGGGGGGGGGAGGAGAAGTGTGAAAGGAAGTAAAAAAAAAAGCGAATTATTTTTATGGGGATACTTATATCCCAAAACTCAAGGTAATAGACGTGAACATTGGGGTTTGGAATCTCCTTTAAACATAAAGAAACACTCCTTCTTTTAATTTTTTTTTGGGGGGGGTAAATAAACCTAACGGCGGTGGGGTGTAAAAGGAGGTGAGACCAATTGATTTTGCTGTTCATAATGTACTTATAAGGAGCCTCCGTTGCTCAGGCGGCAGCGCGCTGGCCTCTCACAGCTGGGTTCCGTGGATCCCGGTCACTCCATGTGACATTCGTGCTGGACAAAACGGAGGCGGGACAGGTTTTTCTCCGGATACTTCGCTTTACCCTGTCATCATTCATTCCAGCAACACTGTCCAATATTTCATTTCATTTGTCATTCATCGATCATTGTCCCAAAGGAGTGCTTCGGCAGCCGGCACAATTCCTACTGTCGCCGCTAGATGGGGCTTTATTCATTCCATTCCTGACCCTGTCGAATGACTGGAAACAGGCTGTATATTTTCGATGTACTTATTCTGATCATAAACCGATCTTTTTTAATCTTTCCTGGGTTCGTTTTCAACAGCCAACTTTTCCTTCGGAGAACGTTTTTATATTATAGTAGATTCTCCTGGCATATGAATAAAAATTTAAACACATTTGAAATAAACGATAGGAATGAGATTGACCGTCCAATTGTTCACCTCTATAATAAGGTCAATAATGCACGGAAGTTTATCAGTCGTATCGCCAGAAACCCCGCACACTTGCCTACGAGCGACAATGGTGCTGGTCACATTGTCAACAATGACAATGGCAGCAGATGTAATTTACCGCCAAGTAGCGGTCTTGCATCTTTCTGTGGGGTCCAGAACATCTATAATAATAATAATAATAATAATAATAATAATAATAATAATAATAATAATAATAATAATAATGTTCTGGACCGTCGTCAAATGTGCGGACCGCGGTGGAAACGGGTCCTGGACAGGTAATGACTAAGAATGCAGTCTGGCCGTGGGTTCAGTACCGCCAAGGCACCCAAGACGACACCACGCCGGATCTCCTGAAGGATTTGTTCCATATTAAAAATGCTTATAAGGAAGATGGCAAAGATTTAGGGACCCAACTGACAGGGTGGAATACCTGGACCTAGCCTGGGAAGTACAAAATCGATTGCTGGAAAAAAAGATTGAAAAATGGGAGGAAACTTGCCATAATCTATTAGAAAACGAGTCAGATCGCGAATTTTGGCGGATTCTCGCAGAAAACGATTCAGATCGCGAATTTCGGCTGATTATATATCTAAAACAACATTCAATTATAAATTTCAGTATAATACCGTAGCGAAGCACGGGTATCTTGCTAGTATTTCAATATATTATTTTCTGCAAAAATAAACATGAATATGTTTCTACTTTTTTAAAGTAATATCAAATCCATTAAAATATGAGAAGAAGTTTGGTGACACTTTACGTTATGTATTGACGAAACTTTTGAAATGCGCGTGTTTCTAATGGTCGAAAGTCGTTACAGCGCAATGTATCGTAGTCTATAGATGTCGGGCAGTGACGAGTGAAGTAAATCTGATTTGCCTCTACGACATCTATCAGAAAACACCAGAAAATATTAAAATGTTTCTCTAAATTAAAAATATATTGATGGTTTCGTGACTGAAATTTGACGAACGCCATTCTTCGCGAATTTATCCAAATAAAATTAGAAAAAAGTATGTAGGAGGAAACTACACTCAATAATGGGTATAATATGACCAAAAGTAGGCCTACATCTGAAGAAGGAATCACCGAATAGAGTAGGCTTCGGCTTAACAGCAGCTAGTTTTGGCAAGCCTTCAGCTCTACATTCGGGAGGTGGAGTTGCTGGTCCCCACCGTCGGCTGTCCTGAGAATGGTTTTCCGTGGTTTCCCATTCTCCTGCATTAAGGCAAATGCTAGGAAAGATCCTCTCATACTCCATGGCCGGTACCTCCAATCACCTCTACAAATCTTCTTGGCCAGAGTGGACATTACCCTCGAAGAGGCCCGTCGTACCCCTTCAGGAACGAAAGCTAGCTTTAAAAAAAAAACCGAGTGCGTCGCAAACAGAGCCTGCTGTGCTGGCCTGGTGTAACAACAAATTACAAAACAATAACCGCTACAGCTGTATAGCTTTAGAAATCTGATCAAAACCTACAATTCACGGAAATTAACCTAGTACAGTCTCCCACATCCTTTTATCATTTCCTGTGGCTGTTATAGGCGCATGAAACCCTTATAAGGAAAACTGCGAGTTATTGTGGTAGAGGATATGTGGTGTTTAAGTTGCTGGAATGGTGGGTACTGCACAATAATCAAAGTCCCCGAGCCGAGGGAATTAACCACTTACCACTAAAATCCCACGACCCAGCTGGGAATCGAACCCGGGGCCTCGAGGCCAAGATGCTGACCACTCACCCATGGAGCCGGACTTTGTACCTGATGAAACATGACAACACTTTATATAAGAATATAAAGAGGTGTACTTTTCCTGGCTCTGTTCGTTGCAAGTTTAACACTCCATGAAATTAATACCGGTGGTTTAATCTACACTCAGACTGTTGGCATTTCAGATGCTGGGCTTGAGGACGTTTTATGTAAGAACCACGGGCACAATGAATAATACAAAAAATTACTTCAAATAAGGCTAAATTTGCATTTTAAAATAAACTAGAGGACCCGAGCTGCTCGGCAGCGTTCCTTACAAGTAGGCCTAGGCCAGATAACTCGTCTTGATATGCCTGTCGCAGTCATATTGTATTGCCTGCTCTTTTCAATAGTTTTATGGACATTTAATACCGGTACATAATAACTCATTTGTTCGTAATGTGATTTATTACACTTCTTTCCATACAATATTTTCTGCGCTTCGACCATTCGGCCGTATCTGGATCTTCATATTTTCAAACAATCTTGCCATGGCTGAATACTGGTTAGGATAAGTAGACTACCCACTTTTTCAAGAGTTTGTCCCTGCGCTTTATTAATGCTCATACAGAAGGCTAGTCGACTTGATGCCTTCTCGTCTGTACGTACGCAGACTGTTTACTCTTAGCAGCATGTAATTAGGAAAGTTCTGCCATCTGTTAAGTATATTCAGAAGCTAGGGAAGGTCAGAGAATCAAAGAATATCTAGCAGAGAATAGTATTTTTCCATCATCAGAGGAAGTGTATACTCTCTGGCTTCACAGCTAGTAGTTAAACATGGCTGCGTGCAATGAAAGTACTAAGGATGAAAATATCGAGATAGTTGGCCGTGCGGTTAGGGTTGCGCAGCTGTGAGCTTTCATTCGAAAGATAGTGGGTTCGAACCCCAATGTTGGCAGCCCTGAAGATGGTTTTCTGTGGTTCCCCATTTTCACATCAGGCAAATGCTGAGGCTGTACCTTAATTAAGGCCACGGCCTCTTCCTTCCCACCCGTAGCTCTTTCCTATCCCATCGTCACCATAAGACCTATATGTGTCGGTGCGCCGTAAAGCAGATTGTAAAAAAGGAAAAAGGATGAAAATCACATATCTCAGACTAGCAAATATACCCGTGCATCGCTACGGTATTCTACGTTGTATACGGATGTCGAAGTAAATTACTGCATACGCAGTGAATTACGTCTTTTTAATTCACGTCTCTTACCGTTATCCAAGAAACAGCATGGGGAGGTCCCCATACGTTGTTTCCAATGTAAAGTGCGAGTTGCGGAGTTGTGATGATAACGGCAGGCTCGCTTGCCTATTGCCATTCACAATCGAGTTGGGAAGTTTTCATTTTAATAGAAGTCCCCTTGTCTACTCTGCGGTCACAATCGATTAGGGGAGTATTCGCTACAATGGTAGGCCCCCTTTTCTACTTCCAGACACAATCAGGTAGGGAAGTTCTGTAAAAAAAAAAAAAAAGTTCATGCTCCCTTGCCTTCTGTCAGTCGAATCGATAAGGGAATATTTTATTACAATGGTAGGCCCTCATTACTAACGCTAGTTACACAGGAGTTGGAGAAGGACCCCATCCCTACTGGCAATCAAACTCGATGTGGGGAGTATTGATTACAAAAGCAGACGCCCTCCTGCTGACAGTCACTTCGATTTGTAAAGTATTAATTATAATGACAGACACACCCCTTCTAGATCACTACTAGTCAACTTCAATGTATATATATATATATATATATAGATCAACATACGTAAGTACATACATGTTTATAATATTGCAAACCTTCATTTACAGAATAACTGCTGCTAAACGATACGTTATATGGACAAACGGATTACACGATAAGACGTCTCTTTTAGCGGTCTAAATGGTTTATTCTATGACATTTTCTCGTATCTCTTTTATTTATGGGTTAGATTGAGTTAGAGGCTTTGAATAGGGAGAAATTTGGGTAAGGTTTTCCAAACACTGCATTACTTTTCGGATATGTGACAACTAGAAACATAGAATTTCGCTCACATTTGGCTACTGGGACGGCCAATTTTCCTGCCGAATTTTATGACTCTCTCTTTCCTATAAGTGTGTCAAACTTTGAATTATAAGCAAAATTTACGTACAATCGAGAAACACAACCAAATCTAACACAAGAAGGATAGCGATACGACGAAAAGTCTTAGGATCAAAGTTGTAGATCACACCAGATTAAACGGAGATTGTGCCATCCGTTTTGTGATACGACTTACCATGTAGCCATAAAATACCTCGAAACCAATGTCTGCACAGTCATTAAAATTGCTTCCATATTTCGATATTTTCTGGGGGTAAAAGGTGAAAAATCTTGGAATTCCTCCATCTGTTACAGGCTAAAAAATAATTTTGCCAAATTTTAATTTAGAGGAATAAAAATGTGGACCTTCAGGAAACGAAAGCTAAAATATACGCAGATGGTCATTATTACACATGAAACGGATAACTGTACGAAAATTTTACCAAAATAGTCAATGTATAGACACACGGTAGTTGCGATTTTATTTATATAGATAAGTATCGTAATAAAAATTCTTCAACCCTTATTTCAATTCTTATTAACCCCCCTCCCCACATTTTTCAGTGGATTTCCGAAAACCAAATGAATACGTCTCTCTGTATTTTTAAAGGAGATTCAAAACAACAATGTTCATATCTGTAACATCTTCAGTTTTTGAAATATACTCATAAAATGTATCCTCATAAAATGATTTCAACCCGTTTTTCAGTCCTTTCTACAGCCTCCTCCCGCATCATTTAGGAGGATTTTGTGAAAACACAAAATACCGGTTTCTTTATTTTTAAAAGATTCCAAATACGAATTTTCACGTCTGTAACATCTTCAGTGTTTGAGATATTTCTCATATAAAGAAATCAAATCATTTTTTACATTTTTCACCCACCCCTTTAAGTGCATTTTCTGAAAACAAAAGAATGCGTGTTTCTTTAATTTTAAAGGAGACTCCAAGCACACATTTTCGCGCCTGTAACCTTCAGTTTTTGAGATATCAGTATCCTAATTAAAAAGAATTCAACCCCTTTTTCAGTTTTTTAGCCTCTCCCCCGTAAGTGGTTTAACCGAAAACAAAAATATACGTGTTCCTTTATTTACAAAGGAAATTCCAAATACCAGTTTTCACGACTGTAACATGTTACATTTTTAAGGTATACTCTTGATATACTCACTTTAAAAATTCACCCATTTTTCACACCTGTTCACACCCCGTTAAGTGGATTTTCCGAAAATAAAAAATACATTTTTCTTTATTTTTAAAGGAGATTCCAAATACCAATTTCCATGCCTGTAACATCTTCAGTTTTCGAGATATAAGTATCTACATAAAAGGTATTGAACCCCTTTTTCACCATTTGTCACCTCCCTTAAGGGAATTTTACGAAAACAAAAAAATACGGGTTTCTTTATTTTTAAAGTAGATACCAAGTACCAATTTTTACGTCTGTAAACTCTTAAGTTTCTGAGATACAGATGTACAGATATTCCCCTTAGCAACGGAATATCCAAAATTCCGCCCTCAGTGAGCACCTACACTATAATTTAAAAATATTCACAAAATTTCATTTCGTTATGTCCCATAGTTTTGGCAGGGCGTTGATTACAGCCAGTCGGAGTTAGCCTTTTATATACCGTACTTGCTTTCGCTCGTTGGGGGCTCCGCCCCCAAGCCCTCAACTCCTCTACATTACATGTGGTCACTTGGAAAATTATTGTGAGGAACCAGTAAGTCGTTAAGAAAAACGGATTTGCGCCACCAGACGGCTCATATATTCGCGTACATATTTGGTCCTATAATATTTTCTCGTACAGTATATGCACGATTTATAGCAAAGATAGGGGTAAACGTTTCGACCTGGTGCAAATTACATACGTTTCTCACAAGATGAGAAATTATTTTCCTAACGTAATGGGCTTGGTAGGTGTATGGTGGTTGAAACGTTCTAGATTTTCGTTCTTTGATGTTTTGTTGTATCTGTATCGCGTATACCGTAGACCGGTTTAGAACCTTAGATTAGAAGTTCAGTGTCCACATATTCTTTTCGTTTCTCCATTCTTACGCCGTGCTAGAATCATGCATTTTATCCACATATGACCCACGGGCGTTCCAATGAGCCTGCCCAATTTCATTATTCTATCGGTCGTATAAGTGTGTAAAACAGTAAAATTAATTATGGAAAATATACAAAATGACGTAAAATCTGAAAATGTAGCTCTATCTAAGGCATAAGGGATTAAGATACGACTAAAAGTCACGGTACCGAAGTTGTAGATCTCTTCATGGTGGGTTTCGAATGTCTCGTCCATTTGGCGATACGACTTACCGTTTAATCAAAAAAAAAGTCGAAACGATGGCCTGCACCGTCATGAACATTGTCTCCACTTTTCGATAATTCTTGGAGGTAAATAGTTAAAAATTAAAACTTTTTGGAATTCATCCGTCGGTTGCAGGTCAGGAGCTATAACTGTGACAAATTTTAATTTTCTGCTGCACTGCAACATTTCGTCCACCACTTAGTTTAGGGGAAGGGATGTAAAAAAAAATAACAAAAAGTGAACATTTGGAACTTATCCATAGGTTACAGCCTAATAGCTATCACATTGACAAATTTCATATTTCTACCTCATCTGGAAGTGGTCAGTCTTTAATGTCAGTCAGTCAGCCGTACGCTTTTATATAACACAGATAAGCGCTGAAGATGTGCACGTTTATAAGTGCACAACTTCATTTAGAAATTTATTGTGGTGGAACGGTTGGTCGCATCGGCAAACGGATTGCTGTATCAGACAGCCGTTTTAGTCACCTATATTTTTGTCTTCAGGCATTTTGTAGTATCTCGACTATTTATACTACAGAAAGAGGTGAATTTTACGATCCATCTCAAATTTCGTCAGCTTTTCACAAGTTGAAAAATTATTTTGCAACTTAGCAGACAGCTACAGTCTTGAAACTTGGCAGACATATCGATGATAAACGACCTACAATTTTGGTTATTCACCTTCAATTATTGGAGTGATCATTTCTTTCTTTCTTTCTTAATCTGTTCTCCCTCCAGGGTCGGTTTTTCCCTCGGACTCAGCGAGGGCTCCCACCTCTACCGCCTAAAGGGCAATGTCCTGGAACTTCAGACTTTAGGTCGGGGGATAAAACTGGGGAGAAGGACCAGTACCTCGCCCAGGCGGTCACACCTGCTGTGCTGAACAGGGCCTTGTGGAGGGATGGTAAGATTTGAAGGGACATGCAAGGAAGAGGGAAGGAAGATGCCGTGGCCTTAAGTTAGGTACCATCCCGGCATTTGCCTGGAGGAAAAGTGGGAAATCACGGAAAACCACTTCCAGGATGGCTGAGGTGGAAATAGAACCCACCTCTATCCAATTGACCGCCTGAGGCTGAGTGGACTCCGTTCCAGCCATCGTACCACTTTTCAAATTTCGTGGCAGAGCCGGGAATCGAACCCGGTCCTCCGGGGGGGGGGAGCAGCTAATAACGCTAACCACTACATCACAGAGGCGGACAGTGATCATTTAATGATTTAATTTTATGATCACTAGAAGCTGGCTGAACTTAGAGACCTATCTATGTCTCATGACTCACCGACAGGTTATTCCGGACAGAATAAAATCGAAATGACTCAAATCGGTCCGGTAGAACAGACGGACGGATTTGCCAAAGCTGTTTTTAGTAAACTCTTCTAACATATAGATTTTCAAATTGTGAATATCAAAACTAATTGTAGAATACTCACCTCACTACTATTACTTCCAGCGATAGACAACGTCGATTGACATAGGACATCGTAGCCAATAATTAGAGCCCTGCACGGATGCGGAATCCGCGGATATCCGCGAAGTTAGTGTCTTGGCGGATACAAACTATATGGCAATGCGGATAATTTTGCTGATTTCTAAATAATGACGTTTATTGATTTTCACTCAGATATACTCTTGTTTTTGCTTGTGGTTAGGTGACCCTTGACATTGGTATGGGAGAATAATGATTTATATAAAGCCTTGAAACCATAAAGCCGTAAATCTGACCTCAGCCTAACTGGCTTCTGCCCGCAGATAATGGAAGGAAGGAACAAAGGTCAATACGTCGGTAGTTGTCGCAAGAGAAAATCCCTCATAAACTTGCGACTGTAGGGGGGTCTGGTGCCAGGTGTCAGGCCTATTGTATTACGTTAACAGATCTACCCGTTTCAATGCCTTGAGTGTAACATACTGTAGTTAAATATTTAAATTATCCGCGGATTACCACTTTGCGGATGCGGATGAAGGAAGTGCGGATGCGGAGCGGATGCGGATATTATTTTGTATATCCGCGCAGGGCTCTACCAATAATCCCTCAGGATATGGCATCTGCAGCCCAGTTGTGGATCTCGATTTTCCATAGGACCTGGCAGCTGTCCATGTATTCCTCACTCCAAGACTCTTCAGAAACCAGCTCGCCCTTGTCTGACCGTTCCTGCGCGTATAGATGTTCGTCCTAGACTCACAGGTAGGAGATTCCTTTGGCTCTGAAATCAAGTACTGTCGATCCACTCCTCAAATATAATTGAAATATTCCAGGCAAAGATCTGTAGATCATTATTTTTTTACAATTTTATTTACGTCGTACCGACACACCATCGTCTCATGGCGGCGATGGAATAGGAAAGGGCTAGGAGCGGGAAGGAAGCGGCCGTGGCCTTAATTAAGGTACAGCCCCAAAATTTGCCTGGTGCGAAAATGGGAAACCATGCAAAACCATCTTGAGAGCTGCCGACAGTAGGGTTTGAACCTACTATCTCCCAAATGCAAACTGACAGCTACGTGATCCAAGCCGCGCAGCCACTCACTCGGTGTGTATATCATTGACTGAATCGTTAGCCGGTTTCAACACGGTTTCATATCCTTTAGGATTATTGTAAAATAGGTTTCGTCATGGAGCGAAATTATATCCCACATTCAGCTTCCAACTTGGAGGACCAATGACTCTTTCGACCGAGTACACACCAGTTTAAGGCTAGGACTAGAGTTTGTCGGTTACCTTGCCATATGCAGTGTAAACCTGAGAATTCCTTGAGTTTTAGTAATTGTGCTTCCTCGACATCGGCACAGCCATCAAGACTCAAAAACCGCGTCTTAATTCGCACGTGGTACCCACACTGAAAGGTCAAATGGGTATTCCAGAACTTGAGAGAATTGAGAGATTCCTTCGTTTTACGAAATATATTATTCTGTCAATATAGGAATAGAACAATATCTGACCGAGGAAGGTAACTCCATGTCTTAAATGACTCTTCAACTAATATGGGCCTTAAAAGCTTGAAGTTAGTCGTACTAACTGACTATCCTGGGATTCGATTTCGCAACTTCAGCGTCAGCAGTGAGCACCACACCAACAACACTATTCAGCCGAGTGACCAGCAGTCTAACAGGAAACATGACTGGAGACGTCTAGTACAAGAAAGCATAATAATAATAATAATAATAATAATAATAATAATAATAATAATACATAGCCTCAGCTAGTGAAATTTTACTGGACGATTCTTATGGATGTAATTTAATTTTGTCGGGTGATACTGAGTGCACTGTCAGAAATCTTAAACATGCTAACAGCAGTGACGTAGAGGTTTCTCTTTTTCGTCGCACTAACACATCGAAAGTTTTCGGCGACGGAAGGGTGGAAGATTAGGAAGGTAGTGGCCATGGCCTTCATTAAGGTACAGCCCCAGCATTTGCTGGTGTTAAAATGGGAAACCACAGAAACCCATCTTCAGGGCTGCCGACAGTGGGGTTCGAACCCACTGTCTCCCGAATGAAAGCTCACGGCGGCGTGACTTAGAGTACCAATATTTTTATTTCTCTTCAGACATCGCCTATCTCAGTCGGAATCGAACCCAAAAACGGGAGATTATGACGGACAATCCACCGAGAGAATTGCGCTGGACTCATCTGCAGCAGGTGAGTGTCCGAAATCATGAGTTGTAGGAAGAAAGTAAGACGTAAAAAAAATGAATGGTTTATCATTATATTTCAAATCTGCAAACAAACTTCCAAAACCCGGTTCTCCAGCACGTAGAGTATAAGTATACTTCCCAGAGAACTAAGTCGACCTCTGATCCTCAAGTAAGAGACAAGGTTCCTTCGAAGTTAGCATAACGCATACGCCCTACTGGAGTAGAACAACTTATTCAAATATTATATTTGTCCACAACACGAGTGTGCCCAGCAGATATACATATCAAACTCGAAAGTCTATGTGTGTTCGATGGAAGTTCAAGACGAGTTTTATCCGGTCCAGACCAAGACAATACAATACAATGTAAAATGATAAACAAGTATTGTGGTAACCATCCCTTCTCAACATCGTTATCTCCTGAGACATGATAATGACGGGAGAAGAGTATAATTATGTTTTTAACAGGAGAAACAAGAAACTTTCATGTTTGGTCTATTACGTAAATCATGAAATTGTTCATTAATTTCCCGTTCTATCGTCACTGGAATTATCGACTCGGCATAAGCCGGAGATGTACTCCTTCGGGACAAAATTCCAGCACCTCGTCGTTTCCGAAAAACGTAATAGTAGTCAGTGAGACATGAATACAGTATTATTATTATTTTTATTATTATTATTATTATTATTATTATTATTATTATTATATCTATTTTGGCCAGCTGTGGACCACGTAAATAACTCCTCATGATTTAAACTTTCTTTGGCGCCAGTACTCCTTCATCCTCCTGCTTGCTGCTTCTTTTCTTTCAGCCGTCCATTGTTGTTTCTTCTTGGTCGCTGTTTCTGGCTCTAGGAAACCCTTAAATGAGTGTAGCTTTTTTCTGAAGGTGGTTCTATTGCCGATGTCTTTATGTGTGATGTTCATTTCTTGCAAAATCCTTCTTCGTGTTAACAAACCATTTTTCGTAAGAGCTGCCTTTCCTATTGGGCTTATTGAAGTGGTTAAAGATTTTCTTGGCAAGTCTGTCATCAGGCATTCTTGAAATATGTCCAAAAAATTTAACTCTTCGCTTTCGAATGACATCTGAAATCCTACTGCATGTTTTATATATTTCTTTGTTACTGCGTAATCGATATGTGTCAGTACATTTCTTTGGACCGAGGATTTTTCTTAAAATCGTTCTATCCTTCTTCTCAATTTCTTCAATGTCTTTCCTGGTTGTTAATCCCAGGCATTCTGAGGCATACAAGCACTCTGGTTGAATTACTGCCTGATAGTGGCGTAGTTTTGTCCTAATAGAGATCGATTTCTTGTTGTATGTGTTTTTTGTAAGGTGGAACGCAAAGGTGAAAGAAGGTGCGGGCCTGAATGGGTGGATGGAGAAAACATCCAATTTTAATTAAAAACTTAAAATTAGGAATGTTATTTCTTCCTTTTCTTTTTTTAATGTTAAACTTTGTTAAGCAATAACAAATAACAATAGTACAAGGTTAGCTCGTGAGCTCGATAATATTGGAAAGGCCTAGAACAACAACGATTTAACAAAATGAAGCTCGCAAATTACATATTTTTACAAGAACACCGTTGCTCCCTTCAATAAAACCTCAAGGAGACTAAGCTCCAAAATTTACTACATTCACAAGGAGTGTCTTTGCCCCACATACTAGTACCTCGCAGACTATTCTCCAAAATTTGTAAGATCCAAGCCTCTTACAGGCACAATCTATATTTTCCCAAAAACAAACAGTAGACACTGTCTTATTTGCTCAACAGTCGAATTTACATAGGAAATAGAATAATAGTTGTTAACTTTAACAGGGGCAATAAGTGCCCATTCTAGCTAGCCTTAGTAAAAAGAGAAAGTTATTAGCCGGAAATCAAAACGTTGGGAGGCGAACACTCGCACTCCTCTGAAATACACTTGAAAAATCCCTAAAACCCTATTTGGGCTGATGGCCCTAAGTTATAGAGGCTAAGCCTGTACTACGGAGGTGACTAGATGGAAAGTTTAAATTACAAGGAAAAGATAAATTTAAAGTTTACGAAATCATAGTCACCAAAAGACCAAGTTGAAGGGGAATACAACAGGGTTCCCACTCTATGAATATCTTAAACCACATTGAGAATTTACATGGCCGGATTGCATTAAGAAATAATTTTGAAACCTTCCCCTCGAGTTAGCTTTCTGAGAATATTGCATGATTAAAAGATGTCTGCCATTACCTTGAGCTGGTGGGCCTTTCGGAGATGGACGAGGCAAGGCCTCCCCTGCCTCCTCTACTAACACACTCTACTGCTGGACTGCAACTATAAAAAAGACCTTATGGCCCTGAAAGGTCCCAGCTTTTATAGCGGAGAGGAAGGTTCCAGAAATCTCTGGGCCGAAGCCCTGAACACACACGCAATTCTTATTGATAACTTAAATAAATTTCAAAAATTCCTATTGGATAATTTTTAAAGCCGGCGGGAAGAGATAGAAGTGCTAGAAACCTTAGAGCACAAAAAAGAATCCACAAATAATTCAGTTTAGGAAACCACACAAAATTACTTTGAAAATTGATTGTCCATCTTCGCACCAGAGGGCGCACATAAGTCGACAGAATAGACATCTGACGATAAATGTTCAAACTTCTTTCACTAGCAGTTTCAGAGTCTATACTGCAGATGGCCTTCTGAAAGGCTCTAGATTTAAATGCACGGAGCGGGTGTGCCTCCGGTACATTCATTATTATTATTCTTTCTTCGTTATGCCCGTTTACAGAGCGCGTTGGAACTTAACTTGATGATGGTTTTCCTTTCTTCTTCTCCTCCCAAAATGTCTTCATGAACTCGCTAGGCCTATGCTGTTTCTTGCGTTCTTCCGTCCATTGTTTCCCTGTAGTTCTTTTAGCCTTTACCGTGAACGTGCGCTTTGCAACCAGAGTTCCAAAAGCCTTGCGATCCCTGATGGTATCTTCTGTGATGTTCATCTCTAGCTGATTTTGGCCTTCTTTGAGTATATTATTATTATTATTATTATTATTATTATTATTATTATTATTATTATTATTATTATTATTATTATTATTATTATTCCCTAAGTTAAGGGATCTTCGAGATCCATGGAAAAAACGTGGGGCACGCTGATAACGTGTGCACTAAAAGCTGCCCTGATAACAATTTGACTAGTGAAACAGTGTTACTAATATCAGATATGCAGGAAATCCAAATATGGTTAGTGGGTGGTACTGACTGTGTGAGGCATCCCTCCGCTGGATGTGATGACCTCGCATGAAATATATAATGCACAACGGCTGCCTATACTCTTTATCAAGCCGTCCAGCATGGCTTATGGTACTGAATCCCATTACTGGACGAATGCCCCGTCCAGCATGGCTTGTGGTAACGCATCCCATTGCTGGACGAATGCCCTTTGGAGGTCAACAGTGGTCCCTGGTGGAGGTGTTAGTGCTGCAATCATTCAACCGAGAGCGTCCCATGCATGTTCAATCGGATTTAAGTCTGGGAAGTGAGCTGGCCACTCCAAACGTGCGATGTCCTCATGTTGCTGGTACTAGTCCACCAGCCCAGCCCTGTGTTGACGGGCATTGCCATACCTCATTATTTATTTATTTATTTATTTATTTATTTATTTATTTATTTATTTATTTATTTAATTGCCGGTTTACAACAGTGTAAACGTAAAAATCTTTAATTTACTGAATAAATTACATTGACAGAAGTCTTAGTTCTGAATACCTAAATATACAATTATGAATTAAATAACATTGATAAAAGTCTTAAGTTTGAGTAACTCAAAATAAACTTCTTAATAACTATATTATTAATTAAATATTGATACAAGTCGTACATCTTAACAACTAAAAATAAACTTCTTAATAACGAAATTATTCAGTGCCTACAACTTTTTGACAGCTTTCAGCGTAATGTTAATACTTAGTGTTGTGGCAGTGTATCTGAAAAACGTTTTATAAATTTAGATATTGTCATGTCGAAGTGCAAGTTATTGTCTTCTATGCAAATAGCTTCATTATAGTTGTTACATAACCTATAGAGTGGTGAATGGTTGTGCGAGGTCGTCAGAGATCCTTCAGTCCTAAACGTGCTGCGTTCTCTTGAGTGCAAGCGAGGTACGTGAAAATTGAATAGGGACAGTAAATTCATATTATCTATTTTATTGTTTAATAATTTATGCAGGCACTTGGCGTCAATTATTATTTTTCTCTGATTTTCAAGGCTGGTCATTCCGACACTGGTTAGTAAATGTTTGTATGGCGCCATAACTGGGTACAAGCCATGTGTTTGGTGATGTAGGAATCTTACAAAACGTTTTTGCACTCTTTCGATTAATTTAATATATTTATCGAACCTTGGATTCCATACAACGCTGGCATATTCCAGTTTTTTCGTACAAAAGCATTATAGAGTGCAGTGAATGAATTCGTTTTCCTCAATAGTTTAGTGTTCCGTATGATAAATCCCAATGAACGGTAGGCCTCTCCTGTCATCTTGCTTACATGTGCAGTGAAAGTAAGACGCTTGTCAAGCCGGACGCCAAGGTCACTGACATGGTCAACTTCCTGCAGGGCGTTTGGACCCAGCTTGTATGGAAAGATAGTTTTATTCTTTTTTTCGCGTGAATGGCATTGTTACACAATTCGATACGTTAAATTTTAATTTGTTCATATGCTCCACATTAGAATATCATCAAGGTCTTTTTTTAGTAAGATGTAGACTTGTGTTGAGCTAACCGGTCTGAATATTTTGAAGTCATCTGCATAAAGGAAGCAGTTGGAATTTTTTTACATGTTTACGCAAATCATTTATGAAAATCACGAACATAACTAGGCACAGGTTCGAACCCTGAACGATTCCCGAATTTACATTGTATTCAATAGACGAATTTCCAAGGTATGGAACATATTGTTTCCTATTATTAGACAGGTAAGTACTAAAAAGTTTGAGATTGGGTGAGTTGGCCATGCGGTTAGTGTCGCGCGGCTGTGAGTTTGCATCTGGGAGATAGTGGTTTCAAATCCCACTGTCGGCAGCCCTGAAGATGGTTTTTCATTGTTTCCCATTTTCACACCAGGCAAATTTCCTTCCTGTACCTTAATTAAGGCCACGGCCGCTTCCTTCCAACTCCTAGGCCTTTCCTATCCCATCGTCGCCGTAAGACCTGTCTGTGTCGGTGCAACGTAAAGCCACTAGCAGAAAAGAATTGAGAGTATCTTGCGAGAATCCAAATCTACTCAGTTTACTTGACAGTATATCATGATCCACGCTGTCAAATGCCTTTTCAAAATCTGTGAATACAACGTCCATTTGCCTCGCATTACCTAATTGTTTCGATATATCCTGACACAGATTGACCACACTTGTAACTGTAAATCTCCTAGATAAAAATCCATGTCGCTGGTCAGATATTAGTGGTCCAGTGTGTCAAATAACCTTATCATGAAGAATGAACTCAAAAACTTTCGCAAAAGCTGATACGATACACAGTGGTGGATAGTTTTTAATTAACTGCTGTCACCCGATTTTAGTATGGGGCAAACCCATGTGTTGTATTAGCTAACCATTATTAATCTACTTACTTCCCCGTTTTATGGCGTTAACACATAATTAAGCAAATTATGGTACTCATCACTGTGTAGAATTCCTGCGTTGGACGAATAAAGAGGAACAGGAACCCATCCGACTTACACGGCCATAGCGTTGACCATCAAGAAATGGAGCTCAATGAATCCTGTGCATTTAGACATTAAACACATCATAATAGAAATTTCTACAAGAAGTTATACATTATTTTGATTCATAGGTACGTAAGACCATCTGCACCTTCACTAACAATTTCTTGTTCCTGCCCGCACTAGGAACTATCCATATTAACGACGAAGTATCGTATCATGCGACCCGGCGTGATTCGCGATTGTAAAATACGGCACTCCCGAAAATGTTATCTAGGCCATCCAGTGTTCGCTACGCTTACTCGGCTTCCTCTACGTGTGATGAAGTCTCCCGTCTCATCTTAAATATTTTATGTGCAGGCTAAGCACAATGCCTTCTTATAAATGCATCTGCCGATAATTGATATTATTCTCTCTGACTTCCTTTGATATAAGTTGAATTGAACTGAACACTGTTTATACCATCAATCTGAATGATCGTGTTTGATTTTACAATAACCGGCGTAAGTGCGGAGCGGAGAGTTTCACCTACCACTCTGTCCACCTGCTGTGTGTCTAGTCGCTCAAGCCAGTCTCATATATACTAGCTTACCCTCTTTTTCCGGTTCATCAGAGGTCAACTCCGAGAGAAAAGGTGGTTTCCTTAAATCGGTATTTGGAAGCCGACATGGATGTCCTAAATTTTACCACAGAACGGTCTGATAATATACTCTCACACGCCGTAATCTTATACAAATTCGATCATAGATTAATAAGACATCAATGGATTTCCATCCTCCACGTTTGGCGCGTGTATTCGTGTCACTACTGGCGTGGTGTAGTTCTGACCCATAGCAGTCCAGCTGGGGTTAATTCCTAGAAATTGATACCTTAATTTCTCACATTTATTGCCAATCATCATGGGGACAATCTTCTAAAATTCCCATCTTTGAAATACTGTAGTTTGAAAATGTTATTTATTATTAGTTGAAAAGGTAGCTGGATTTCGTATTTACTGATTCAAAGCTGGCACACCTGGGGAAGATCCAAAGTTACCAGAATTTTATCATTGGCCATAAACTAAAGCGTGTCTTTTAAATGTTCCCGTCGCCAACCTGACGCCTATATGCTCGTAGGTTATGGGAAGTTTGTTTCAACATTCATTCCAACTCGCCTTGTCCAGAACTGACAGTCTTCTCTTCCTGGTAACAATTAGCGTCTCTGTTAATGCTCTCCCCTTTCTACTGTCGTAAATTAGGGAGCGGATACTTCGTGTACTTTCTGTCGAGATAATCATCTTAACTATTCAGGCTTTGTGCTATGGAAATTTCCACTGGTAGTGCACGTTTGATATCCTTAGCTCCAGGTACGTCTGAATATTCGTGGAGGTGTGGTAATATTTCACCAGCGAGCACCCGCTTCCCCATATGTATTTCAGTATTCCAATATCCGATCGATTCATATCAATTGTCTCAAATCATGATGAGATGGCCCTTTCTACACGGGTACAATATTGAGGTATCTGATCCGGGCCTGCAGATAACTTCGGCTTTAAATTTCTCAATACTCTGTAATGTCTTCCATCGTTATTTTATCGATGTGTAAAGTTTCTGAATCACTAATATTATCTATGGGAATATCGTACAGAGCAGTGTGTTGAAAGTAGACTAATCTGAAATACCTAGCAAACCCATCCACAACTGATTCACCAATCTGTAAATCCTCATTATTTTACCACATGTTATCACAAGTTCCTAACTTACATTTCCTACTTTTTACGTAAGACCCTTTTTTTTACAATCATGTGTAATGGTGTCTTCGATAGTCGTTACACATTTTCTATAAGGTACTTTAATATCTGCCGCAATTCTGCTTCTGAGTTGTTTAAATTTCATATCACTATATTGGGAGATGTCCTTACGTTTTCTATGGAAATCTTTCTGTTTTAAGTCTCTAATAATTTTTCTTGTGAACCATGAGGGGTATTTATTAAGCTTCTGTGAATTAGACCCTGTAACGTTTCTCCGCAATACCGTGTAGGCCTACAGTGGACTGTAAAAAGTATTTACTGCCGAATTTATTTCCGTGCTATTGTATAGTTCATTCCAGTCAGCGTTCCTTAATTCCGTGAATAGCTTATCAAGTTTAGTTTTCCTAAAATTAAATCTTGTTTCACTTTTAGTATGAATTTCTCTTGAGCACGTTTTAGTGGTAAATTTAATTTTAGTGAAGGGCAGTGGTTATTTTCCGGTAAGAGAGGGAATCTGTGCCTGGAAACTTCTAATTGCGTATAATTGGTAAGAATTAAGTCAAGGGTTTTCCCATTACAATTTTGCACAATATTATGAGATTTTAGTTCGAAAAGGTTCATGAATAATTGTTATCATCCGACGTTAACTATTACCATCATAGGGACTGAGGTATATTACTTGTTATCGTGAAAATGTTAAAGTCACCTGCTATGATCATATTATTACTGTAAATTCTAATGGGCTTCCAGCCACTCTAGCACTTCCTGGTATAATTCGACATTACGGGCGGGTTGGGAATGTAGACAGCACAAACAAGACAAATGTTTCCCTGTAGTTCTAATATTAACAGTTAGGCCTCTGCCTACGTGCAAATCCTTTGACCTCTAGGACCTTAATGCTTTCCTTCACTGCTATGAGTACCCCACCCCATCTTTTGCTGCTACCTCTGCCTTGCCTGTACACTGGGTGTACAAACGTCACTGTCGTATATACTCTCATTAAGCCAGGTTTCACCTATCTACAATATTAAATAATAAACTTTCATTAAACGAGTCTAACTTGGTACTCATTCCTCGCACATTCTGATGTACTAGTAAATATTTATCAATTCTAGATAGTTCACCCTCTAGAGATTTTCAAGGTCTTCAGTACAATTAATAATCAATACTGGTGAACCCTGATATTTCTGCATTTTAATAGTTCCATTTCTTACCCATAGGAAAGCGTACTTTTTCTCCCTCCTCTTCTAAAGGGCAGCAGCTAGAAGCTTCCTCTTCTCCGGAACTAGGCTTTCGTTCACGTACATAATGGAGTCTCCAGGGAGTCCAATATGATTCGTGGAGGAGTTCGTCTTCACCCGGCAACGTTCTATGAGTTTCTCCTTGTCGAAGCGCAGCACGAATTTCACCACTGTCGCTCTATGTTTTTGGCTGGGTTGTTTAGGAAGTCGGTGGCACGCGTCAACCATCTCGTCCTTAACTTCCACGTCCAGAGCTCTCCCAATCTGCTTTACAGATTCTATACGTTTTCTTTCGGGCACTCAGGAACCCAGTATTTTGAGGGTGTTCCTTCTGGGATACTGTTCTCCCTCTACAACACGGTTCTCCAGAGCCTTCACTTTGGCACGCAGATTTATATGGAACCCTGGTCCATACGCTCCACGAAAAACTGCACATACTTTTGTAGGATGTCATCCCTATAGACAGCACCCGTCACAGTGCCCCTAGAAAACATATGCAGTGCGGTAAGTGCTCCTAACATGACGCCACCCCAAACGAGAACACTGGCGCCGCCATATAAGGTCTCTTACCAGGGTTGTAACGTGTCCCAGGGACGCACCAGATGAACAGACGATGAGAATCACTCTGCAGGCTAAACCACGACTCATCCGTGAACACGACACTACACCACTCTTCCTGGATCTATTCATGATGAGGAAGACACTGAATTCGACGAACGACGCGGTGTGTTTGTGTGAGGGAAATGCATCTGGCGGGTCGCCGACCATACAGATCAACCTCTCGAAGCCGACGATACATACTGTAGTCTGACGAGAGATGTATGACCCAGAGGGTGCTGCGAGGTTTCTAGCCAGTGAAGGTGCTGTGCTCGATGAACATCTTCGGTCACTTAAGATATGATAACGCTCCTGACGCTGGGTTATAACACGTGGTCGACCTTGTCCGCACTGTCGTTGAATGTTTCCTACCTTTTAGAATCTTCTCCACAGCTGTAAAATGACGTTGCGGGGACATTCATTTTCTGGTCCACCTAGCACTGACTGTGGCCGGCCTCTAAACTTCCGATGATCCGACCGCGCGTAATGTCATCCAAATAGTTGTATGTTCTCTGTGCCGTCCTGCTTCACTACGACTCGAATACTGCGCATCAAACACACACAACACGCAGTCAGAACAGCTGTAGATCTTGGTCATCTGCCGGTCTTAACATCCTGACATTATCTCTTGAGCTTATCTATTAGTGCCTTCTTATGCTCTTCACTCAAAGGTGCCCTCCGTCTTCCGGACTCTGATCCCACTTGAAAACCCTAATCGTTTCTTGACCCTTCGTCTAAATTCAGCCCGGTAGCTGATTTTGATTGTAGCGATACCGATCTTTCTCAGTTCCTTATAATGTTCTTTGAACCACCTCAATTGTGTTGCTTTTGGTTTTGTGAAATTCTAGATTCGCTTAGTCAATCGTCATTGATCATACGAAAGATGTATCAGTTTAAAAATTGGGGCAGAACTCTGCATCTGTCGATATCGTGCCACTACACCAACCGCATACGCCCATTCTCCTTCACTTACCTAGACATGCAGTTGTACACTGTGCCACAACTTCTTGGTGGCGTGATCTTCCAACGAGATGGCGCGAGGTGCATTTATGCGGAAATTTTGAAACTGGGAGAGGTAATCACCCGATTGTTTGGTCTCCAAGAAGACAGAAATTTGTTTCTTCTGTCCTATGGGGTTTGTCAAGAATCAAGAGTACGATACAACAGTCGCGATCAACCAGATCTGAGCTGTCACATCCGTGTAGCTATCAACGATGTTACGCCTGAAATGCTGTACAACAGATAGAGAGAGATTGAATAAAGGCTCTTGTTCAAACAAACTTTCAGTAAATACTTTCGTTACGTACCTCTCAAGTTATTAAACTTCACTTTAAGCCGGGCGCCCTGTATAATCTCCCGCCCCCCCCCCATCATGGCGCAACAGCCCCGAAGGGCCATGACCTACCAAGCGATTTCTGTTCAGCCCGAAGGCCTGCAGATTACGAGGTGTCATGTGGTCAGCACGACGGATCCTCTTGGCCGTTATTCTTGGCTTTCTGGACCGGGATCGCCATCTCACCGTCAGGTAGCTCCTCAATTGTAATCACATAGGCTGGGCGGACATTGAACCAGCCCTCAGATGCAGGTGAAAATCCTTGACCTGGCCGGGAATTGAATCCGGGGCCTCCGGTAAGAGACAGGCACGCTACCCCTACACCGCGGGACCGGCTACCGCCCTGTATGAAGTTTGGTTAAAATATGTCCTGTAGTTTTCCAGTTATTATAAATCAGGACTACGAGCACCCGCTGCTAGGTTATACTCGCTAGGAAGACTGTAAAATGTTCCCTTAATAACATATCCCTTATTAGTCTAGTTATCACCGTGCAGTTAGGGTCGCGCAGCTGTGAACTTGCATTCGGGAGATGATGAGTTCGAATCCCACCGTCGGTAGTCCTAAAGATGTTTTTTCTTGGTTTTGCCATTTTCACATCAGGCAAATGCTGGGTCTGTACCTTTATTAAAACCACGTCCGCTACCTTCCCAATCCTAGCCCTTTCCCATCTTTCCGTCGTCGTCCGTCCGTGCGACGTTAAACCAGCAAAAAAAAAATCTAGTTTTATGGTTATAAGAAATCAGTACTACGCGCACGCGCTGCTGGGCTATGTCTGGTAGGACGTAGACTGTAAACAAGAAAGTAATCAGTTTATGATACGCTTCGAGACTCATAATCAGATTGGTTAACCAGAAGTAGATGCTGAGACAAGATCCATTTACTAGACAACCATATCTCGTCCTTTATTAATCCTCCTATCGATCAAGTGTGCATGAGAAAGAAGTTTTAGAAACAGATTTCCATTAATGTTGGTATATTTATATTAAGGTTGGTTTTGGGTGCTTTGTGGGGGAGTAAATTCATTGTTTCGGTCTTCTTATAAACCCTCAGTTCATTCCGGAATTTTGAAATCGTATGGGTCCTAAACTTTACGTCTGAATGGGCCGATTTTAAATATTGAGTTTCGTTTAAACGCGTTCAGTTGTTTTCCAGTTATAAGAAATCAGCACTAAGCACATCCACTTTTGGGCTATATCCATTAGGACTTAGACCGCAAAACATTACGTAATAATAATAATTTCGTGTGGCTATTTCTAGCCGGGTGCAGCTCTTGTAAGGCAGACCTTCCGATGAGGGTGGGTGGCATGTGCCATATGTAGGTAACTGCGTGTTATTGTGGTGGAGGATAGTGTTATGTGTGGTGTGTGAGTTGCAGGGATGTTGGGGACAGCGCAAACACTCATCCCCCGAGCCATTAGAATTAGCCAATGAAGGTTAAAATCCCTGACCCGGCCGGTAATCGAACCCGGGACCCTCTGAACTGAAGGCCAATACGCTGACCATTCAGCAAGCGAGTCGGACAAAACATTACGTAAGAATAGCTTATTATTCCTCCTTTAGAAAAAGTGTACAGAAGTCGAAAGTTTTAGAAATAGGTTTCAATTAAGGTTGGTCTTGGATATTTTGTGAGAGTGTAAAATGACTGTTTCCGTCTTCCTACAAACCATTTCATTCGACGAGTTTGAAATGGAATGGACCGTAAACCCTATGTGTGGATAGCTGGGTACTAAATATAAAGTTTGGTTCAAACATATCCAGTCGTTTTCCAGTCGTGAAAAAATCAACTCCAAGCGCACTCTCTTTTGGGTTATGTTCGCTAGGTCTAGACTGTAAAAAAACTGCGTTAATAATATCTCTCTTTTTAATCATCCTGTCGATGAAGTGTACAGGAGAAAAATGTTTTAGAAATGAATCTCCTCTAAGGATGGTATATTTCCATTAAGGTTGATTATGGATATTTTGTGGGATAGTACAATCACTGTTTCAGTCTTCCTATGAACCCACAGTCTATCCAGGGATTTTGTAAGAATAATTTTTTTAACCTTAAAGCCTGTCTTTGAACAGGTGTATTCTAAATATGAAGTTTGCTTAAAATTTGCCCGATAGTTTTCCAATTTCAAGGATTCAGCGCTACGCGCACCCGCTCTTTGTCTACAGTATGTCCGCTAAGACTAAACTGTAATCAATCAATCAATCAATCAATCAATCAATCAATCAATCAATCAATCAATCAATCAATCAATCAATCAATCAATCAATCAATCAATACTGATCTGCTTTTAGGGCAGTCGCCCAGGTGGCAGATTTCCTATCTGTTGTTTTCCTAGCCTTTTCCTAAATGATTTCAAAGAAATTGGAAATTTATTGAACATCTCCCTTGGTAAGTTATTCCAATCCCTAACTCCCCTTCCTATAAATGAATATTTAACCCAGTTTGTCCTCTTGCATTCCAACTTTATCTCCATATTGTGATCTTTCCTACTTTTATAAACGCCAGTCAAACTTATTCGTCTACTAATGTCATTCCATGCCATCTCTCCGCAGACAGCTCGGAACATACCACTTAGTCGAGCAGCTCTCCTTCTTTCTCTCAGTTCTACCCAGCCCAAACTTTGCAACATTTTTGTAACGCTACTCTTTTGTCGGAAATCACCCAGAACAAATCGAGCTGCTTTTCTTTGGATTTTTTCCAGTTCTTGAATCAGGTAATCCTGGTGAGGGTCCCATACACTGGAACCATACTCTAGTTGGGGTCTTACCAGACACATTTCACTAATATTTCCTTTATTAATCCTATTGAAAAAGCGTACGGGAGTCAAAATGTTTAAAAATGGATTTCTGTTAAGGTTCATAGACTGTCATTAAGTTTGATCATGGATATTTTGTGGGAAAGTAAAATCATTCCTTTAAACCCGCAGTCCATTCAATGATTTTGAAATATAGATCCTAAAACAGATCTTTGGGTAGGTGGATTATGAATATGATGTTGACGGATGTCCAGATGCTTTTAGGTAATAATAAATCGAACAAACAGACAAATAGACAATCGTACAGACACCAAAGCTAAAAATTCTATAGATGATCATTTTTATACCTGAAATGGGAAACTATAAGAAAATTGCGCCAGAATAATCAATGTACAGCTACACGATTGTTAAGATTTTATTTCTATACAGTAGGTAATGAGGTGATAGTTTAGTGTCACTGCCCCAAGCTTCTCTCAAGGTGGTCACAATTCGAACTCCGGCCAATGCATAAGGAAATATTTGGAAAAGTCACATCCTTATGGATGAGATTCCGAGTAAGACAGTAGGTCCTTTGACATGACCAACTGATTGGCATTCACGTAAAACTGCAAATTCGGTTTATATTATAAACATTTGGATTATAAATTATATCATATAATAACGCTTCATAAATGTGATAATCAAAGTCGAAGGCTGCCATGTTGTCCGAACATCACTTGGTGGACGTGACTGCCTTATCTCGCTTCACATGGAAAAGTTTTTGTTCCAGACAAGGCAAATGCCCCGAGACCTTCGAGAATTTAGAGAACAGCTAGCCGTAAACAAACATCAATCACCAAATAATAAACACAGGAAATTAGCGCACTCTCATTCCCCCAAATCTATCGCTTATATCCAACACATGATTTTATGAAATTCGAGTAATATAATAACAAATGGAATGCTGTTCTTTGTCGCAAAAATTGCAGTCATCACCAACGAAAGAATAACTTTCTAATCATATCGTTAATAGAAATATAGAATTGGTTCAGTTGGTTGAATGAACTGGATGGATAAAGCTATCCGAATCAACTGGCTTCAGTGGTGGGATCATGGGAGACCAATGGACAAGGATGGATTACCTAGGAGAAATGAAATGTTATATGGCTTTTAGTGCCGGGAGTGTCCGAGGACAAGTTCGGCTCGCCAGATGCAGGTCTTTTGATTTGACGCCCATAGACGACCTATGCGTAGTGATGAGGATGAAATGATGATGAAGACGACACATACACCCAGCCCCTGTGTCAGCGAAATTAACCAATTATGGTTAAAATTCCCGACCCCGCCGGGAATCGAACCCGGGATCCTGTGGCCATGGAGCCGGACACCTAGGAGAATAATGTACTCAACCGTGGCTGGTAAGAGAAGCAGAGGGGTGCTTAGTTAATTCACAGAGGCTTGCGGACTGAAGGCTGGAAAACGTATCAGTCTACAATTATAATATCACGTGAGTTATTGTTTTATTATTACAAGCAACTTTGAAATATTTAAAGCACTCCAAACTTAATAATCGCTGCTACTTCTTCATGTAGCTTGGAACATCGTCATTTTGCAATTAATTTGTAAGGATCTCCGAGAAGCTGCGTGAATGGCTCTAATGTCTGTTCTGATTTGTGCAATTATTGTCATTAATTACGAGTAGAATTGGGAATGACGCTATTATGGCCTATATAGGATGTAGAAAAAATGCCCTCCAAAAGTCACAGGCCGTGATTAATGGGACCGCGACAATTACAACGTAGTTTCCCAGCCACAGTTCATCATGTAGGAGACTTGGGCTTTCTTCGATTTTTGACTTTCGAATGACGCAACAGTATGAGTGAAGGGAGTCTTTTATTCGTGCAAAAAATCGTTGTCTGACGGATCTCCACATTTCGCGGTCATTGTCCACCACTCAGCCCGACGACTGAAGTGGGATAAAACAGAAAACACTCCTTGGACAGTCGAGATAATGGCGCATTCTTGCGGTTAAGAGCACGCTGTTTCCTATCCTTAAATCAATCTGAAATTTGGGGTACATGAAGAAATGGAACACGAAACATCCGTTAGCAATCCGGCCTCTAGACCACAGGACCGACCGACAAACGTGTAGTGGATAATAATATATTATGAACTTCTCGATAAGTAGAATACATTTTCTGACCTAGAATTCAGAATGTTTTACTCTGCCTTAGCATTCTCTCATTTTCGATCAAAATACAGATTCTAAATTTTGTTGTGGGGATTACTCTATTCTGAGGATCGTTGATTTGATCCTAGTGCGATTGTTCTGTTCTAAAAATAGTGAATATCATAGCACGATTGTTCTGTTCTCATGATCGGGGGTGTAATTCTAAAACGATTGTTCTGTTGTCATGATTGTGGGTTTGATCCTAATACAATTATTCTGTTCTCTTTATCGTGGGTTGTATCATAGTACGATTATTTTCTTCTCAAGTTCAACTTTTATCCTAGCACGACTGTTCTGTTTTCATGATCGTGAATTTGATCCAGCACGATTCTTCTGTTTTCATGATCGTGAATTTGATCTTAACACGATTCTTCTGTGCTCAAAATCGTGGTTTGATCCTAGCACGATTCTTCTGTGCTCAAAATCGTGGTTTGATCCTAGCACGTTTGACCCGTTCTCATGATCGTAGTGTTGATCTTAAACAGGATTGCCCTATTCTCTTGATAGCGGGTTGGATCCTAATACGACTTCAAGAATTTTCACGCAGATTATTAAGGAGATCGAGAAAAATGAGCTGTAGTTGATTTACGTTAATTAATGCGACACTTTCAGAAAACAGTAAAACAGGATAAATACGCAAATGCAGGTATTTTTTCAATCAGTAGGGAATATTTTTCCACAGTAATGGCCTGTAAGTTTTGCTCCCTGAAAGCCCAAATTCACTTTAACATGAAACCTAAAGAAGATGATTGAGGGAAAATTCTCGAGGTATTAAGGATGTTGTCTATATTAATATATTGAAGTAGGAGTGTAGTTACGTATAGAGGTATGAAAAATAGAAATGAATTAACGAGGCACTTCTCAACATCCTAGATACTTAAAACTAGATACTGGATTACCTGATATCCGCACATTTCCAAGGAAAACCGAACATTTTCAAAGAGGCTGGGTTGTGAGGTTGTAAACTAGCGTAAGTACGCAAGAGAAAATAGTCGTTTCGTTTAATGGCATTTTTTGACCAGGGTCGGTATCACATCATCAGATAGCTCCTCAACTGTTCTCACGTAGGCTGAGTAGACCTCGAAATCACCCTTCAGGTCCCTAACCTGACCAGTAATCGAAACCAGGGCTGCCCCTTGACTGTGAATGACGGTGGTGGTGATTATTGTTTTAAGAGAAAGTACAACCTTCCTCGCTGGTCTTAAGTCCCCGGCCAAACCCAAAATGAGACGATGTCACTCCAGCGACGCCAGAAATGACTGGAATAAGCTGAAGGAATGTTTTGATGGCAAAGATTTAGGACCTGGAGAGAAGAGACCGTGGCCTTAACTAAGGTACAGCCCAAGCATTTGCTTAGTGTGAAAATGGGAAAGCATGGAAGATCATCTTCAGGGCTGCCGATAGTGGGGTTTGAACCCACCATCTCCTGAATGTAAGCTAACAGCATACCATAGTTTGAAAAAATGAAATACATATTTCGTGTCATATTTATGATTGAACGTCATAATACTTAATGGTCACGTATCAGGAAGAGAGTAGTGAGACACTGTAGTAACAACAACCCCGTCGTGTGGATACCAAACATTAGCCCGGTACGTATCAAAGAGCCCACCGCGCAGGTCCAATATTGACTCCCTCCTATTTACACGACTCGTGCGTCATACGTGCGTCTTTAACTAAAACCTTGATTCTTTGATCTATTCAACGGAATAATTCGAGAAAAATATTGACGGTTTTCTTACGAAATGTTTAATGTGACTGTCATGTCAAATCCGCATTTCAAATCACTAAGGCCGAGATGGTGCAGTATCTCACCATTAATATTGTTAGATATGCTGTAGAATAGAATGTATTCGGTCATAATTCATATTAAAAATAATAGACGTTGTCAGGTTCAAAATAATAATGAGTGCATGATATTGTATGTTCCATGCATTTAATATTTTATCAAACTTAATTGTGATTGTTGCACCCATCATTTCTCTTCCAGGGTGCAGTACGAATACATATCGTCGCTTCACCGGTAAAAGGTTGTATTCCACAAAGCTCTTCCTATCGATTATTCTCCTTAAGACTGGTCACGCCTCCCAGCCACATATGGTTATGCAGTCCATCAGAACAAATTTTGTTGTGTTCATTTTCCTATGCCCATGTGTAAAGGAAAATTAACCTTACTGTACCGTACTATACGAATGTATGCTTGCATTATTACGCGTTTACGCACTCCTATTGTATAATGCATGTAAGGTTCATTTTCGGTTACTCGTCGGCATAGGAAAACGAACACAACGGACATTGTTCTGATGGACTGTATATCCATATGCGGCTGGGAGGCGTGACCAGTGTTAAGGAGAATAATGGATAGAAAGAGCTTTGTGGAATACAACCTCGTACCGGTGAAGCGACGATATAATACAAACTGTGTGGACACAACAAACATTATATCTACTGTATAGCTGCTGTTGTCTCTGAGAAAAGTGCATCTCTGAGGAACTTGTACGAAGCCATGCGCTCATTGAAATTTCTTTTAGTGACTATCCATACACATATATTCAGAATAACATGTAACTCGTTAATTTGAATGTATTTCTACACTGAATAAAATGGATGCTTGACGGACTACTTTCTGAATGTATTGAATGGTGGGAAGAATTGTTAAAAATATTCTACGAAATACACACACTTACAAAACACAGTATATGGATAAACAATTGACGTACATTTACATGACTTACCATTAAAGACTAATGACTTCGGAGTTGAAGCTACAAGCCCTCAACAAAGGTGTCTCAATAATGTACTCCATTTGATACCAGCGTTGTTGTCTTATCTGCTTCTATGTCTCCTCCTTGAAATTATTAATAATCGAACCTGACCATCGTCTCCTAGGTCTCCTTTGGCCGTCTTTACCCTCCTCGGCGGAATTTTTATTCTCCTTGGTAATCTACAATGCAACATTCGCTCTCATGGCACAGAATTAGAGTAGACGAATCTTTAACTCACCCTGTAATAATTAAGAAGGGAATTCCTTAAGGCAGTATTATTGGGCCTTTAGTGTATGTTTTCTTGTATAAATGATATGGGTAAAGAATTGAAAACAGAGATAGGCTTTTCGCAGATGATGTTATTCTGTACACAGTAATAAATAAGTTACAAGATTGTGAGCAACTGTGAAATGACCTCGATAATGTTGTGAGATGGACAGTAGGCAATGGTATGATGATAAATGGGGTTAAAAGTCAGATTGTGGGTTTCACAAATAGGAAAATTCCTCTCAGTTTTAACTACTGCGTTGATGGGGTGAAAGTTCCTTTTGGGGATCATCGTAAGTACCAAGGTGTTGATATAAGGAAAGATCTTCATTGAAGTAATCACATAAATATGACTGTAAATAAAGCGTACAAATCTCTACACATGGTTATGATGGTATTTAGGGGTTGTAGCAAGGATGTAAAGGAAAGGGCATGTAAGTTTCTAGTAAGACACCAACTAGAGTATGGTTCCAGTGTATGGGACCCTAGCCAGGATTACTTGATTCAAAAACTAGAAAAAGTCCAAAGAAAAGCAGTTTGATTTGTTCTGGGTGATTTCCTACAAACAAGTAGCGTCACAAAAATGTTGAAAAGTTTGGGATGGGTAGACTTGGGAGAAAAGAAACGAGCTGCTCGAGTAAGTGGTATGTTCCCAGCTGTCAGTGGAGTGATGGTGTGGAATGACATCAGTAGACGAATAAGTTTGAGTGATGTGGTGTCTTCAAAAGCATGAAAGATCACAATATGAAGATAAAGCTGGAATTCAAGAGGACAAATTGGAGCAAATATTCGTTTATGGCAGGGCCTCTCAAACGCCCAAAATCTCGCACGTGCAAACAGCTGGGCAGAGTTCCTGTGCACAGTGCATCAGTCCCGCTCGGCTCGGCTCGGCTCGGAACAACGCTTCGTTTCTGGGTTACTCGGGTAAGCTCGGCTCAACTCGGCTCAACTCAGCTCGGATTTGGAGCGCTACGGAGCAAATGAGGAAGAGGGAGACAGGGGGAGCGAGCGAGACAGGCGTGGGAAAAGAGAGAGACAGCGCTATTGCTCCAAATCGAGGAGTGGGGGTCTGCCTCTGGTCAGCCAAGCGAAGTCGTCTTTTGCATCGTGCACAGTGCATGCACCAGGCGCATGCACCCTGAGAGGCCTTGGTTTATACGAAGGGGAGTTAGGGATTGGAATAACTTACCAAGGGAGATGTTCAAAACATTTCAAATTTCTTTGCAATCATTTAAGAAAAGGCTAGGAAAACAACAGATAGGGAAACTGCCACCTGGACGACTGTCCTAAATGCAAATCAGTAGTGATTGAAATAAACACTTATACAGCAGTCATTGAAAAATGACAACATGTCGTCTATCGCAGTTAGAGACGATGTTCTAACTTGTAAATCCTCTGTTAACTCTCGAACTTCCATTTTCGAACACCTCATGTATTTAAGACAATTGATGAAGTGTCTTTACGATACACCAGCTGCGACATAACTGTATTTTTTGATCCTGATTCAATCTTTAATTTTCCCAGATTTAGAATACGCTTCCTTTGTTTTATTTAATCGTTACCGCACGCTGAGCATGTGTCTCCAATAAGGCACAGAATATAACGCAAGACGTAAAACTCAATAAAGAGACAACATGGCTAGTTAAAGCTAGAAGCATGTCCGGTGCTACGTAGGGCGAAATTAGCCCCCCAGATTACAACCTATCAAATTCCGGAAAATATTACTGTTAATTTCCTTGTTTTTAATTTATGTTCGCAACAGAAACCACAGATGATTCACCAGACATGCCCAGACACTGAGTAACGTACTGTTCAAACTCATTTATAATTAGTGTATGAACTTTCGTCTGTTGCTTCAGAAATCGGTTCGCTGTCGCAAGAAATATCTACAAAACAAGTTAATAATGTGACATGAATAATGCATACCCGTTACTTTCGTATACACCTCATATTTGGCAATTATTTTACTCGTTTGATAAAACTAAGAGTATATAGGCTTCTCAGTGTTAGAAACCAGCGTTTCGTCTTCGCTTTTTGGAGAGGTATGAAATTCCATTGATGGGCCTTGCCACACTGGGGTGAAATGGTTGTCATTTTAAGACTGAGAAACCTGAATAGTATCAAATTTGATTAGTTATATACTCAGTCGGTGTAAGTAAACTATAGTTCCTTCCTGGAAATCTCTTATTTTGAATTGGTTATTAATTATTAATTAGTTGTATGTTGAGTATTCAGCCCGAAGACTGATTTTCTCCTCAGTAGCCTCGCCATCAGCTGCCATAGATGGCCTAGGATTCGTTGAAGAGACGAACTAGAGAATTGAAGAGTGTTGTAGTTTCCCGTTGCTTTCGTCGCCAAGCTAGTTGTTACTATTACATAAGGTAAGGGTTAATCTGCCCGGAGGCAGGTCCGAACCTCCGCAGGGGTGATCCTGAGTAGGAGTTTACGTGCGGTAGGGTGACCAGTTCCTTTCCGCTCCTCCATTCCCTTACCCCCCACCAACAGCGCGTGGCAACCCATCCAACTCCTGACCACGCCCAATGTTGCTTAACTTCGGAGATCTCACGGGATCCGGTGTTTCAACACGGCTACGGCCGCTGGCTTACCATTACATAAGAGTCTGTCAATTCACTGAAGTGAACGCACCAACCGTTCCTATTAGCTACATTTTCACACCATTCATAACAGGAACTGGATACATAAAAATGGCATAACTGACAGCGTTCATACCTCAGTCGTCTTCATATTGTCAAAGCCAAGGTTGATATTTAGAAAGGTCATTGGAAGTAACAAATTTGACCTACCCATACCAGATCTCGCCAGCAAAGACACTGTTTAGACCTATGTAAATATGATGTACTAACGAACATTATAATTAAAATTGAGGTTGTAAGTTTGATTGGTGGTGGTGATGGTGATAATTGTTT
The DNA here is from genome assembly GCF_040414725.1 of Anabrus simplex. Taxonomy (NCBI): domain Eukaryota; kingdom Metazoa; phylum Arthropoda; class Insecta; order Orthoptera; family Tettigoniidae; genus Anabrus; species Anabrus simplex. The sequence continues at coordinate 1,404,164,263 of NC_090265.1, forward strand.
TAAGAGGAAGCGCAACTGGGCAACCATCCTCTATTAACACTTAACAGAGAGGGAAAAGGAAGAGGTCCAATCCTTCTAAAAATGAAAGTATCAGCAAAAGAAAGGGAAGAACCACAAAGCGAGGAAGATGAAAGACTCCTTAGACCTCCCAAACATAATACTGTCGGGTTAACCAAGGGTGGTCGGACACGAAGCATGAAAGTGCGGAGCTTGACACAAGTAAGTGGGAGCTAAGGGAATCGTAGTCCCCAGTCCACGCTCCCAATTTGAAAGTCCCTGTTCCCCTTCCAGTCACCTCTTAGAACAGGCAGGGGATACCGTGGATACTTTCTACCACCCCCATCCACAGGGGCGTAGTTGGAGTGGCACAAGCTTGTATAAAGATAACTGCTTCCTGTGGTTCATAAATACCTTACTCTTTAAAAAAAAGTTGTATAATTATTTGCCAGTCATTCCATGTAATGTAGGTTGGCTACTGTAAAAGGTTTCCTAGCCTTGTAGTTAACCGAGTTCGATAGCTGCAGTCGCTTAAATGCGGCCAGTATCCAGTATTCGGGAGATAGTAGGTTCGAACCCCACTCTCGGCAGCCCTGAAAATGGTTTTCCGTGGTTTCCATTTTTCACACCAGGCAAATGCTGGGGCTGTACCTTAATTAAGGCCACGGCCGCTTCCTTCCCACTCCTAGCCCTTTCCTGTCCCGTCGTCGCCATAAGACCTATGTGTGTCGGTGCGACGTAAAAGCAACTAGCAAAAAAAAAAAAAAAACTTGTAGTTAAGCGTAAATAAATTATATTCAATTCAGTTCAATGACCTCACCACTGACTGATACATAAATTCATCCTGCATGTTCTTTTCTGACTTAGTCTTTATCTCTTCATTACGAATACCCTCCTGCCATAGTTCCGACTTCCCTGCACCACTATTGAATATAATGTAGAAAAGTAGTTGTGTAACCTGATTAGATGCTATTTAATTTTTCCACCCTCAAATACATAGGGATTTGAATCTCACAAGTCTGGGTGGACGAAAACTAGCAACTAAGCCACTGCACTAATAAAGCTACCCAACGGGCAGAGTTTGAATCACCTGACCAGTATCCTTCCGACTCGCAGTCCGATGCGAAGAGTTAAGTGGAAAGCCCGTTTGTAGTACACAGACGAATACATGAACGCAATTTTGGCTGCGTTGGAATGGATTTTTCGTGTTGCGCATGAGCAAAGTGGCCATGTACTGGTATACGGACTGTGTTGGAAAGAACCTTATGATGATGATGATGATGATGACGACTTAAAATAATAATCGAAGAGCATTATGTCACTTGTTTCTCACAAAGATGGCCGGCAGGGTAGGAGATGTGGTGGTATATAATTTCTAATCACTACATAGTGTGCCAAAAGCCTGGATTCAGTTCTCCGAAGGTCACAATGCTGACCATTGGGCCAAACGGCCTAAAATCATCATTATTGCTAATAAAGTTAACCATATTCAGTTTTTCGATCATCATTATTGGTAGTGGAATAGTAGCAGTCATCTTTTGTTCTCTTTCCATACGAACGGTTTCGACCATCCAAGCCCTTCGTTTGTCTTTCCTTCTTTTTATATAACATGATTCTTGAACGGATGGTAGCCCCCTTCTTTCTTAAGATGTTATGGTAATGCCTCTAATAATCAATCAATGAGTTACATGGTACTAGACATAATGTATGTGTGACGCTATCATCCTTTTCATAGAAATTCTTGTCTGTTAATAATTCCGGAAATGTAACCCTGGAGAGAAAGTCATCGGAGACTATGGACGGTGGACCGTGGAACTTAGTCCGCAGTAATATGACAGGGCTCTTCTCAGAATGTAGGGCAGTAGGCAGTGCAAAGGTCACACTCGCTTCGCCTTGTACTGTACGGTACGTGCCCAGCATCACGACCAACTCTGAGAGACGCCAGACATTGGTGTTCCCCTAACGAACACTACGCATCAAGTTCTGAATAAATAAATTCATCATCATCATCATCATCATCTGTTTACCCTCCAGGTTCGGCTTTTCCCTCGGACTCAGCGAAGGATCCCACCTCTACCGCCTCAAGGGCAGTGTCCTGGACCTTCAGACTCTTGGTCGGGGGATACAACTGGGGAGTATGACCAGTACCTCGCCCAGGCGGCCTCACCTGCTATGCTGAACAGGGGCCTTGTAGGGGGATGGGGAAGATTGGAAGGGATAGGCAAGGATGAGGGAAGGAAGCGGCCGTGGCCTTAAGTTAGGTACCATCCCGGCATTCGCCTGGAGGTAAAGTGGGAAACCACGGAAAACCACTTCGAGGATGGCTGAGGTGGGAATCGAAACCACCTCTACTCAGTTGACCTCCCGAGGCTGAGTGGACCCCGTTCCAGCCCTCGTACCACTTTTCAAATTTCGTGGCAGAGCCGGGAATCGAACGCGGACCTCCGGAGGTGGCAGCTAATCACGCTAATCACTACACCACAGAGGCGGCTATAAATAAAATAAATAAATAAATAAATAAATAAATAAATAAATAAATAAATAAATAAATAATCAGTAACTGATAAGAACAAGGTATAATAACAACCAGTGCACACCAGTGTTAGCAGGGAGGCAGGACTTCTACACCTCTCAAAAGTGCTATGAGAAAGCGAAGCAGTGCTAACCAGTACGCTCTGATAGCTGTAACACTCATCACATTCCTTCAGAGGAATGTGCAGTAGATGAGCGCAGTAGGAGTGGAGAGCAGATGAATGTACTGTAGAATGCCGGTGGAAGGATAAACGACGCCAATATTTTCAATTTACACGGAAGAAATCGGGTCCGCCTCTGTGGTGTAGTGGTTAGTGTGATTAGCTACCGCCCCCGGAGGCCCGGGTTCGATTCTCGGCTCTGCCACGAAATTTGAAAAGTGGTACGAGGGCTGGAACAGGGTCCACTCAGCCTCGGGAGGTCAACTGAGTACAGGTGGGTTCGATTCCCACCTCAGCCATCCTGGAAGTGGTTTTCCGTGGTTTCCCACTTCTCCTCCAGGCAAATGCCGGGATGGTACCTAACTTAAGGCCACGACCGCTTCCTTCCCTCTTCCTTGTCTATCCCTTCCAATCTTCCCATCCCCCACCTAGGCCCCTGTTCAGCATAACAGGTGAGGCCGCCTGGGCGAGGTACTGGCCATCCTCCCCAGTTGTATTCCCCGACCCAAAGTCTGAAACTCCAGGACACTTCCCTTGAGGCGGTGGAGGTGGGATTCCTCGCTGGGTCCGAGGGAAACCCAACCCTGGAGGGTAAACAGATTAAGAAAGAAAGAAAGAAAGAAAGAGGACAGTTATTCAACAGCTGATAACCGCAATGCCTGGTCAGTCTATTTGTAAAACCGCTTTACATTTGGTGACCTTAATCGTTAAGGCGGCAAGTCCACATGATCTGACACCGTGGTTAGCCAGCTCGGGTTCCACAGGTGGAAATATATTTCATCATAAAAATATTGGCCGTCAGGGTGGTGTAACCGTACAACAGGGTTACAGATTCCATTCATTATTTATTATTATTATTATCATCATTATTATTATTATTATTATTATTATTATTATTATTAACCCGATTCATTAGATTTTATATATTCTGTTTCTCATCACTTAGACTGTAATAATTAGGTATCGCGTATATTATTGTATTTAATCATAGGTTAAGTGAATATGTTTGTAATTATTCTGTATTGTAGTAAGTGAGATTTGTTGGTTTCATATTGTCATGCTGTGGCTTGTAACTTTGGCTAGATGAGCTGGCATAGTATTTTGCAATCGAGGCTATGTTTAACTGGGAATGTTGTGTACAAGGAGATTTCCCGGTGACGCATTCGGCCTAGTCATTCTCGGTCCGCTTGGGTAAGCTTAGACAACGCTTGACTGATGACATCAGTACGTGGACACGTGATTGCGACCAAGTGTCAGTATTCGCTAGCTACTGTATGTTGAAGTGGAAGGGATGAACAGTGAGTGGGGAGATGAGTCGTCATCGCGAGGTGATATAAGGTGATGCTTCGATGGGGGGAGGTATTCTGTTCGTACTCAGTTGATAGTACTCAGTTCATAAGCAGTTGATATTGTGGAGATCATATGTAACAGTCTGATGTATCAAATGGAAGAAGTGGTCTTAGTGTGATGGTCAGAGCTAAGAGTTGTGTTTGAAGAAGTAATAATCGAGGAGGTCTACAAGTGGTGGTTGTATCCGAGCAGAGACGGGTACTATGCTGATAAAGAAACATCATCTTCTTGTGAGGATGGACTTCACAAGATGTCTCCATAATATTTTCAAATCTCTTATAATATATTTAGTGGACGTAATTACATTGGAGCTCCCTACACGCGTACATGGTATGTAGGCCAACTCCTTGTTATATAAGAAGATAACAACAGACGGCTCCCGACTTCAGCTCACAGGTTTTCCCAAGAATTTCAAGTTCAACAGCGGTGTATGCAGACAACAGGTAATTAAAGCATCAGACATGTTATGCATTCATAACATGAAGAAGAGAGTAATCAGCGGCGATATCACATCTCACTTCTAGTTCATGCCAATAGCTTTTTTGTTTAGATTAAATTTTCCTTTTCTTTGTACCGCAAATCTCACAATATATTTCTTTTGTTAAATTAAAAGACGTCAATGATTGTTCATTGTGACGTAAATTTAGTCATAAACTCAGTTTTATTTTTTAATTATAATAAGTGATTCCAGTTCCATGTACAATCCTCAATTGTGGAAATGCAACAGTAATTTAATATTGTCCTGATCCATATCCCTGTATATTGCCAGATATGTGAGTTTATCACCTCACGCCTTGAGATAATTGATATAAGAGGTATGCTCTACCGAATTTTGTTGTTTTTCTTAAAAAAGCAACTGGCGCTCAAACAAATGTTATTTATATTATGTGGAATATATGAAGGTATAATAGTAGTGGTCGGAGTAGCCACATCGTGTCGCCAGCAACGTGGGACTCGAAAGGTTCAGAAAAAGTGTTTCTGAATGGCAATATACATGGATCAGTTCTTTTAATGAGTACGCACATGTTAAATTCACCGAGTAATGTTAGGAAGGTCATTTTGTTGAAGTTTGTATTTAAGGGGTAATGTCAGAAGAAGTGCAAGGGGAAATAGCTTTGAGATCGCGAAAAATTAGTAGGAAACCGAAGATGGACAAGGATAGCAATATGCAGTCAGGTGATGAGGCTGAGGTTATTGTGTCCAAGGAAATCCAAGGTGGTAACATAAATAGGAAGTTGGTGACTAAGGTAGGACCTGCTGAAAGTCAGAAAATAGTAGAAACTGAGGAAAACGCTGTCACGCAAGATCAAAGTAAAGGGGTGATTGACCTGGGTTTATTTAATTTGCTGGTGTCCAAAATGGCTGAGCAGAATAATATCATTAGTGAGAAAATTGAATCTCAGAATAATATTATTAGTGAGAAAATTGAATCTCAGAATAATATTATGAGTGAGAAAATTGAAACGGTTATTAGTGAGAAAATTGAATCTCAGAATAATATTATGAGTGAGAAAATTGAAACGGTTATTAGTGAGAAAATTGAATCTCAAAATAATATTATGAGTGAGAAAATTGAAGCGGTCATTAGTGAGAAAATTGAAGCTCAGGGTATTAGTATTAATAAGAAGATCGATGATGTTAGTAATAAGATAGATCATAAGGTGTTAGAAATAAGTAAGCAAATTAATAATTTAGAAAGTAAGGTAAATAGGGAGTGTAGTGACATCAGAGCTGAGATGGAATTGGGTCGGAGCAATCTCCATACGGAAATAGAGCAAGTTAGTGAGACATGCATCAAACAAGGGCATAAGATTGATGAATTAAGTGCCAAGATCGAGTCTAATAAAGGAGAAATCAATGAGTTAGTAGAAGAAAGGTTTGAAAAGATAACCAATACAGTGGGGCAAGAAACTAGGAAATGTATTAGTAGGGTAGAACAGGTGGAAAGAAAACTTGGAGAAGTAGGTGATCTAGGGAGTGAGCAGAAATCATTATCACAGAAGGTGAGAGAATCGGAAAAAAAGTTGGAGGAATTAAGAAAAATTCAAGAAAAGACTGAGGAAACAGTGGAAGAAAAATTTCTGAGTTGCCAGAGAGTACTCCAGCAAGAAGTGCGTAATAGTAAGAATGTACGTGAGATAATTGTAAATAATGGTTTAATCACTAGAGATCATGATTTACCTAAGTTTTCTGGGAAAGAATTTAACCCGATGGAATTTATGAGAGTAGTAGAGAAGAAATTTGCTGTTCAATTAAGAGACAATATCATTAGCTGGGAAACTGTATTGGAGATCTTATCTAATGCTTTCGTAGGAGAGACTAAGTCTTGGTTTCAAGTATATAAAAGCTCGATGTCTAGTCTAACTGAATTTAAGGAGAAATTCATGGCTAAATTTTGGAGTGAAGGTGTTCAGAGTAGAGAGAGAGAGAGAGTAATGTTTGGCAGGTATAATTCTAACGAGGGTGTTAGAATGACTGAATACTTTTTGGCTCATGTTTTGGTGTGGAGAAATTTAGAATGTATTGGACCTGAGGCTGATATAGTTAGACTTATGGCTAAGCACTATCCCGATAGAATAAGAGAAGCTGTTTGTATGCAAAGAGTGGAGACTATTAAGGAAATGGAGATTTTGTTGGAAAGTTTTGATGCTTTAGGTAGTAGCTTGAATAATAGTAGGACACTAAATAGGAATGTAGAAGGAAGGAGTAACCAATCTAATAATCAGGACAGGACTATGAATAGTCGTAACTACAGAAGAGAATGTCAGGAGAGACCTAATAATAATTTCCACAGGGAGAGAAATTATCAAAATAGTTCGGAAAATTTCAGGACTGGGAGGCGTGATTATGGTAATCAACCAGAAGCTGGGAGGCGAGAGAATACAGGCCATAATAATAATAATAATGACGCTAGAGGAAATAGGCAACAGGGGAGGCCGACTGAGGTGTGTAACCAACAAGTCGTAACCGAACCAAGTACTTTAAACGCGCAACGGACTGTATAAACAGGTCACTGAGACAGTCCGTAAATGGTGAGTTCACGTATAAGGTAGATAAGTATGTCAATGTCGACCAGCCTATAGTTGTAAGTGAACATGATTGTGACCTAAGTAGCAATAATTCCAATGTTTTAAGTGACGACTTAATCGTAAACAATAAATTTTATAAGTGTAATTTAAATTTAGATATAAGGCAAGATTTGTTAAGTGATCTTATATTATGTAATGAGGATAATTTAAGTAGTGTTACTGTTACACCGACGATTGAACTGCTGATATGGGGCAGAAAAGTTAAGATTTTGTTGGACTCTGGTAGTGAGAAGTCATGTGTAAATTCCAAGCTGTATGAGGAAGTTTTGAGAGAGAAGTATGAGGTAGCGGAAATTCCAGTGAGGAATACGTTCATCGTAACAGCTGTTGGAAACAAGTCTCAAACAGGTCGTGGACAGATATATTCCTGAGTTCGGATGTCCCCTCAGAATATTATCTGATCATGGCAGCCAGTTTATTTCGAAGATCTGGAATACCAAACTAAATGAACTGGGGATCAAAACTATATTTTCATCGGTACGTTGCCCGCAAAGCAATATGGTTGAAAGAACGATGCGTGAAATAGGACGTATATTTAGGGCATATGTGCATGACAAACACAACTCGTGGTTTTCACAGTTGGGTAATGTCGAACGTTGGTGTAACATCACGTTGCACGAGTCCACTGGATTTACGCCCTATGAAATTCATCACGGCAGGAAGCCTACTGATGAAATTGCGAGTATGTTAGGTTTGGACTTGGGAGAGGAGAAAACTAAGGATTTTTATATCCAGCTGGCTAGGGAGAATTTAAAGAAAGCAGGAGATAAACGTATTCGCCAGCAGAAAAAGACTAAATTGGATGAATTTGAACTTGGTGACAAGGTTTTACTCAGAGTGCCACTTCCGTCATCAGCAGAAGCTGGTCAATTTTCTAAGTTTTTCTTGTTATATCAGGGATACTTCACCGTAGTGAAACGGATTGGGAAATGTGCTTATTCATTAGAAGACAAGGAAGGAAATATCGTAGGCACATACAATATAAGAAATCTTAAGAAATATATCATGTGAGTTTGTTGATTAATTTTCATTATTATGTTAATTCACCATATTTTATGAAGCTGGCATTGCGAACAGGACTTCAGTGAAATTAGCGTGTGTTGTGATAATAAGTGAGGCACGGCAGTGCAATAAACTCCAGTGCTTGGAGACAGTGTATATAATGAAATGTCTTCGAGAATTACTATTGAACACTCAATGAACGTTTGAAACGACAGAAGCGAGAAAGAAATGTAATCTGTATGTAAATAATACTGTATAATCTAAGTGAAATTGATAATTGATCAATGTTTTAAATGTGTAACAACGAACATCCAGATGGATGATAACATGTACCCAATTTGTAAAGGGCATTTTTATACATGTATATATTGGTGTACTCGATTTCAGGTGATTATGTATATATTTCATGAATCAATCGATTCATTTAATCGATTATTTCATGAGGGAGGCGTTCTGTAACCGTACAACAGGGTTACAGATTCCATTCATTATTTATTATTATTATTATCATCATCATTATTATTATTATTATTATTATTATTATTATTATTATTAACCCGATTCATTAGATTTTATATATTCTGTTTCTCATCACTTAGACTGTAATAATTAGGTATCGCGTATATTATTGTATTTAATCATAGGTTAAGTGAATATGTTTGTAATTATTCTGTATTGTAGTAAGTGAGATTTGTTGGTTTCATATTGTCATGCTGTGGCTTGTAACTTTGGCTAGATGAGCTGGCATAGTATTTTGCAATCGAGGCTATGTTTAACTGGGAATGTTGTGTACAAGGAGATTTCCCGGTGACGCATTCGGCCTAGTCATTCTCGGTCCGCTTGGGTAAGCTTAGACAACGCTTGACTGATGACATCAGTACGTGGACACGTGATTGCGACCAAGTGTCAGTATTCGCTAGCTACTGTATGTTGAAGTGGAAGGGATGAACAGTGAGTGGGGAGATGAGTCGTCATCGCGAGGTGATATAAGGTGATGCTTCGATGGGGAGAGGTATTCTGTTCGTACTCAGTTGATAGTACTCAGTTCATAAGCAGTTGATATTGTGGAGATCATATGTAACAGTCTGATGTATCAAATGGAAGAAGTGGTCTTAGTGTGATGGTCAGAGCTAAGAGTTGTGTTTGAAGAAGTAATAATCGAGGAGGT